>NC_135492.1:47199316-47923482 GCF_052094955.1 Ictidomys tridecemlineatus | reverse complement strand
TCTTTCAAAGCCAGCTCCCCCCACTCAGAGTGTATTTGAGATGAAGGGCTTGGCTTGTGGGATGGTGATTGACGTCTTCACCATTAACTCCGGAAACTTCATCTAGATCGTTTCTGCAATTCTTGCACATATATATATATATTTTTTGTTTGTTTTGTTTTTATTTTAAGCTGGTGGCTATCACCAGTGAAGCATAAAATAGACAGACTTGAAAGCTTTCTGAAATTCTCTGAAAACCAGGCCTCTGATTCATTAGAAGGTGGGTCTCTTTGACAAACAGGGACTGGAAGGGAGGCCAAGAGGGACAGAGATCTGTGCGGAGTTCTTTAAAGAAAAACAAACAAGAGACGAAAGCAATGAATTTCAGCCGATCCAGCTTTGTCCTCGTGTTTCTCGGGGACAATACCTAAGAGGGACAAAGCATCCCCCATACAAATTGACTGGGCACGCATGCAGTGAAGTTTTACCATTGCAAAAGGCACCCTTCCTCTTTGAGTAGACAATGTCAGGTGAGGTGGACCCCCCCATGTCTTGCAGAAGTTGACGTCCCCACTCCGTGCTGGGTTGATCGTGAAAATCATTCGCATGTTTGCCTGCGGTTAAAATATGTTGGCGTCGCCTAGCGTTCAGATAAACCTTTTCGGTCACTCTTCCTTATTTATTTATTTATTTTTTAATGTGACCTATGCTTGTTCATTTAATAATTCTTTCCGGGCACATTTATTTTTTTGGGGGGGGTCTCCATCATTGACTTTTAAATGTACCTTCATTGAGCTGAGCATGCTCACCAGCCAGAGGCAGCCTGGAATTGTTGTAGGGACAGACGAGGCAAGGCACCGAAGATAGCAGGAAACAGTTTTATTTGGCTGCAGCCAGGTTCAGAGGGCACAGCTTTGGCTGTCGTCCATCAATCCCTCTGAACCCCGAGTTCAGGGAGTTTTAGAGTTTTCTACCCAGCATGTAAGGGGAGGGGCTCAGAAGTTCGCAGTCTGCACAAGTTCACATAAAAAGCAGCTTTTTCTTTCACTGTTCTGGGCACGTTAACCCTTCCAGGACCACACCTGAGAAGGGAAGAGCTTCTTCTCCCCTCTCTCTCCTCCCCCTGCCAGCTGTCACCATGGAGCCCAATTGTAACTTACCTTAAAAGTGTAGACATCCTCTGTGAAGCCCAGCTCAAGGCCAGAGGCCTTGTTTGCACGTTTCTACAAAGTTCTATACAGGATACACGTTTGTGAGAAACTAGTAAGGGGGTGTCCAGCACCTGGAGTGCTGGTACCTTCTCGGCCAGTGGCCAAGTAAAACAGGGCGACACGAAAACGGGAAGTTTATCGACATTGGACTCTTTTGCAGAGACTCTTGCTGAAAGTCCTAAAATCAGCCATGGTGAAGATTTCTGCAGAAGCCCAGGTAAGACTTTTCTGTGGACAAAGGCGGTGCCACTTCAGATTGGGGTCCTCGGGTGAAAGGGGCCCCTGCACCCCAGGTGTCCTGATGTTCGCTTGGGCCTTTTTCCTCTGTGGTGTCTGCCTTTGGAGCTCTGCCCTCCAAAATGAAGTTGTCAGGCTGCTGTGCTTTCGGTTGGGTAGAACGAGGTCAGCATCCTGGATTTTCTTCCGGTGGGACCAAGAGCTATATCTACATTTCTCTAAGCCTCGGGTTGCATATTAAAAAACGCTTCAATCAGAACACCTGCTGCAAAGGGGTTGGTCTGAGGAGCGAATGAGATAACAACAAACAAGTGTCTTTAAATGACTCCCCAGGCCTGTGAGGGGCCGTTACGGGGCTCGGCAGGGCTGAGCATCCAGAAATTCTTGCTTCAAGAGCATTTTCTTGGGCTCCCTCTGAAGCGTCCGGACGTCTGCCCGTGATTTTTATGCACGCTGCAGTGTGGAGCCACCTGTCTTTTGAGACCTAATTTACTTGCATGCTCAGAGCAGAGCCCGGTATACAAAGGACTCTCAGTTAACACTGGGTAAGTACCAACTCGGTGAATTCGTGGACGATCCTTAGTAACGGGAGTTTCCCTTGTTGGAGATCTCTCCATTGCAGGTTCCTGGACCACAGGGATTTCGACTTCCCGTGTGTCTCACACACACCCTAGAGCCAGCAGACAAGGGTCTTCCTACTTTGTTAATGCAACCAGGTTTGTGTTCCTTGGAACTACTCAGAGCCTGGGGAGTGAGCCCCCTCATCCTCCCAGTGACACACGGAAGACCCCAGGACTTGGAAGCGAAGGCCTTTTGCTCAGACTTCAGTCTGATTGAGGCTCAGGATCAGATCTCCTTGCAGGCAGCATGATCTTCAGGAGCTGTGGTTTGGTTTGGTTTATTTATTGGAAGGGCACGTGGCGTGGCGTCCAGGACTTCTCCCTTCACGGAATCTGCTCCAGTAAAGCACTGTGGTGGCCTTGACGGGTGGCCATTTCTTTTGCAGACATTTTGTGCATAAAAAAAAAAAAAAAACACAGGGTGATGAGGAACCTCCGAGGTGAACAGCACGGATGGCCTTCATTTCAAGCAAAAGGCATCGAATTTTCAAAGAATTTCCAAGAAGAATGCACATCAAAAAATAATAATAATAACCCGCACTCAGAGAACACGTTTCCGTCTTACCAGTCACCCCACGGGTGTCCTTGTGAGGGTCCCGTCCCAGATCACAGGTTGCACACACTGATCCGGTTGCTGTCATCTCCTCCTTTCGATTGACTATTTTGAATGTGTCCTTTGTGAAGATCGTAAGCCAGTAGGAGCATGTCTGTCCTTTCAAATCCATCCAGTAAGACACCCACCCACCCAGGTCATGCTTGGTGGCTGAAATGTTGCAAAAGTGACGCTGACTTCTGCTCCTTGGATCTCACTGTATTTGTCTCACGAGAGGTGATGTTCTCTTTGACCCATTTCCAAGCGTTAGCTTTCTATGAGTACCTCGCCTATGTACAGGGAAGAAGTATTTTTATGGGTAGAAATTTGGGGATTGTTCAAAATCCGATTCCTTGTGCCAATTTTTTTTTTTTCTTTCTTACTGATGTTAACAGCCCTACCCGGTTAACAGCCCAGTCCAGAATTCAAACGTTGATGGTGAGTTCTGAGGGATCGTCACATGTGGATTTTCTGATTCTGTCAATCCCCGTGCCTTTATTAACTGAGATACTACCCTTTGGAAGAGCTTCCTTCCATTCCGTTTATCTATCGAATAATTAGTGTCACACAGAAATGTTTGTTCAAGTGATATGATCCATTGCTAACTTTTTTTTTTTGTTGTGGGGGTGTGGTTGTTGCTCAAACTGTGCCAGATACGGCTGCAGCAGCACTCTGAATCAGCTTTCTGTGTCCTTTCTGAATGTCCCTATTCTTTTTCTTTTGGTCATTTTTGTATTTGTTCTTCTTTGCTATTCATGACAATGGAGTGTATTTTGACCTATTTTACATCCATGGAATATAACTTATTAGGGTCCCATTCTTGTGGTTGCGCATGATGTGGAGTTTCACTGGTCGTGTATTCATATATGCACACCAGAAAGGTGTCTGATTCATTCTACTGTCTTTCCTATTCCCATCCTGAGCCCTTCCCTTCATTCACCTTTGTCTCATACAACCATCTTCTATTTCTCCCACCCCTTATCGTGTGTCAGCATCCACATATCAGAGAAAACATTTAGCCTTTCGTTTTTTTTTCCGAACTGGCTTATTTCACTTAACATGATAGTCTCCAGTCCCATCCATGTACCAGCCAATGCCATAATCTCATTCTTCTTTATGGCTGACTAATAGTCCATTGTGAATATATACCATATGTTCTTTATCCATTCATCGGTTGAGGAGCATCTAGGCTGGTTCCATAGCTTTGCTGTGGTGAACTGAGCTGCTGTGAACATGATGGGACCGTATCCCTGGAGCATGCTGATTTTAAGCCCTTTGGATATAAGCCAAGGAGTGGTAGAGCTGGGTCAAATGGTGGTTCCATTGCTAGTTTTTTGAAGAATCTTCACACAGCTTTCCAGAATGGTTGCGCCGATTGGCAGTCCCACCAGCACTGTGTGAGTGTGCCTTTTCCCCACATCCTCACCAACACTGATGGTTACTTGTATTCTTGATAACTGCCTCTCTGGTCATACCCTTATTGGTGAGGTGCGTCCCTGACTCTCTTGACCCGGCACAGAGTGAAGGTCATTTCATTCTTTCCCTTCTGCGGCCCTGGAATCAGCCATCCATCCCAGACCTCTGGTCCTTTCTGGTGCACAGTGGTTTTTAAGGAGCCAAAATATGGTGGGCCCTTGCTTCTGGGCGATTGCTGGGACCTGACCCTCCCAGGGCACACACACACACACACACACATAGGGCTACTGCCCCCATCTAATTCCTTCCTCACACAGGTCCAAACCTAGCTGCGTCCCAGAAAGGGGGACAGAGGAAGAGGAGGGAGAACCAGGACAATTTTATTGATTAAAAACAAAAATTGATACTGATGTTTCCAGTGATACTAACACGTAAAAGTTCTCAGGGGCACAAGGTGTGTTAGTGATAACTGGGTCCTCCTCTGACACTTCCCAGTGAGGGTTACAGGTCAGGACTCCCTTCTTTACCTTGTGGGTCTGTCAGGTGAGCCGTCTAATGAGAACATACGACATACCCTGCTCCTAAGAGTCCCCTATCAGACTGCAAGAGTTCGCTCTTGGTGAAGGCACAAATAATGAGGGAGGGGAAGTTGTAACCAAATACACTGTGAGCCCTTAAGTCACCCGATTTGAATCTACTCATTCTATGGAGATCAGTTGGTTCCTATCATCGCACCATATCCAGGGTCCTTGGACGCACCATCATGTCTGTGATTGCTCCCCTTCCTCTGTAATTCTAAACGAGCAAGCGTCAAAAGAGAAAAGCGGTGAATAAACATGAAAGTTGACTTACAAAAAAAAAAAAAAAAAGGAGTCTGGTTGGTGGGTGGTTAAGTAGGATAAATATTTCTTCGAAGCCAACGAGAACGTCAGACTCTCTCGGTCGGCTAATTGGCCCACATCACAAGGAAAATCTGCTTGGGTTGTGTCTCTGCTTACAAACTACCTTGTTGCCCCTCTTCCTGATTTTTTTTTTTTTCTTCCCCAAGGAAACAAGTAGCTCTCGATTAAAAGCGAAACAACGGACAGCACCCGGGAGCAATCGTCTCCTGAGAGCAGAGAGAGAGACGGAATTCTTCAAGGAAATGAAAATGTTTTCGGCTTCCCTTTCATCCTCGGAGAGGTCACTTTGGAAAGTTAACTCCTTAAAGAGAAACAGATGGGTCCAGAAATCAAGTCTTCAAACCCGAGCCAGGAGAAATTCTCGGGGCCTGGTACACAAATGGAAGAAGGGGCCCGCCGAGCCACTGAAAGGACCTTTATCTCTAAGGGGACATCCCGGGAGGCAGGGATGGGGGCTGGGGCCCAGCTTTCCGAGTGCTCTGGCTTTTCCATCACGATGACCTTGACAGACTGAGTTAGGACAACACACCTGCTCCCTCTTGTTGCTCGTCCCACGGTGACGAGCCAGGAAATGTACACAGCAACTACAGCTTATTTCTGTTTTTTTTTTTTTTTTTAATTTGGCTTTTCTTTGTTTTCCTGAGCAGATGAGTTTGATTGCAGATAGATCTTCCTTTTCTTCTGGAACAATTTCCTTACGGGTAACCCCGTGTCCCCAGGGGGGGTGGAAAAAAAACAGAAAAAAAATCAGGCTGCGATTTTTACTGGAAAAATTGGGTCACTTTCAAAGGAGCGACACCGAAAGCTAATTGAAAAATTACACATGGATGAGAAAATAATGAGAAAAAAAACTAGGAATCAGGAATCCGAATGATTGTGCTTAATGCTTTTCTAACTGCTTTGGACGGAGACAGCTCCGTGGACTTTGTCATGCGTGAAATGTCACATGCGAAGAAAAACAATGATCCAGTCCGTGACATTTTTTTAAAGCTCTTCTTGGTTCGCTGAGACCGCTCTCTGTAGGCATTTCCACAGGGCTCCCGTCCCCTTCTGTACTCCTGGTCCCTCTCCTCGGCTCTGCATCTCTCTTACTTGAACTTACTCTCATGCATGACATATTTCTTTTTTCCCTCAAAATGGCATTTATTGCATTTTTACTTCATCTTCTATTTTATTATCTTTTGCACCAGTGCTTAGAATGGCTTTGCACGTGCTAGGCAAGCACTCTGCCCCTGAGCGACGTCCCTAGCTTCTGCACTGGCTTCCGACTGCATGCTCTTGGCTTGTTTTCCTATATTACAAATAACCTCTCATCTGAGCCAAGGGAAGTTCCCCTTGAAGAACGTGCACCTTTCTCTAAATCCACCAAGAATGGAAACCCCACCAGGGTCCGTTTTCTTGTCCTCTCCTGTCAATTCCCATGAAGTTTTTCAAGACTTCTTTTCCAGTTTCCATGGACGATCCCTGCTACCCGACTGACATCCTCCATCAACTCAAGAACACAAACCTATCCTTCATCCTCGGCCTTAGCTCCTGTCTCCCTCCCTGTGTGATCTGAGTCCAGTCTTTCTGGTTCCCTGAGACCCAGACTTCTCATCAGCCAAGCAGGCTCCACAGTGGCTCACTTGTCGATGTCACCTAAGAATGCCACCTGCCTCAGGAAAGCCAGTTATAAACACAAGTAGGTTGTTCCCTCAATCCGTGTCCCCACGGCCGACGCATTCCTCACGTCGTGAGAGCGTGGCTTGTTTGTCTCTTGAAGATTAATGGGGTCATTTTCCTCTGCGGCCAAAATAATTCTACTTTTATACCAAAGTAAGGTCAGAATTCTGCTCTTTTCTAGAACACAATCGAGTCTGTCTTCCCAGGCATTCACAACCCCGGTGCTGACAAGCAATTAGTTCTTGCAGAGCATCCTTCCTCCAGGGGACCTTGTTTGTTCAAACTAGAAGGCCGTTCATTCCCAGCCCAGCCCTATTGACATCTAGTTGTGCCCAATGTAACCTCAACCCCAGCACCAAACCAACCCAGGCCCTTGGCGGAACTCCTGTTCCCGAGCATAGTGTTCGTACTTTTCTTCCGTGTCTCAGAATGCATTCATTCTACCTTCATTTAAGTCTTCCTAATAACAAGTTAAATAGAATTGGGTTGTAAATCTGGTTATAAAACACATATCGTAGTATTATAGCATTATAAGATAGAGCGTCCACCCTCTCCGGCTGGGTTCTAAGCTTCTTAAGGGAAGTGATCCATCTCCTTCACTAAGCTGTAATTCACAAATCTTTGCACATCCAGGCCTTCACTAAGTGCTCGCTGAATTATTAATGCTTTGGCTTCTACCAGAGATAATATACATCTCCGAAGATGACATGATAATTGTGCCTATCTCGTGATTCAAAGAGTAAGGGAAATTTGAAACAAAGATACTCTCAATTTAATTAATTGATTGGCTGTATACTGGAAAGGCTCAATCGTTAACCACTGTTAACAATCGTCGCAACGACTAATATTTATTACTGTGCATAAAGTAGGCCAGGTGGGCACCAAGGATTTTTTTTTTTTATGTTTCCATAAATAGAATGTGAACCAGAGTTGACGACCCAACCAGCAGGTTAAAAACTACCTGAAGTTTTGCTACAGTGTGTCTGAAAGACAGGCCAAAGGGAAAATACCGTTGATGGTGGAAAACAACATTTGAAACTCCTGTTTTACCCATGCTCTTCTTGTGTGGATCTTATGCCGTCTTTAGAGAAGCTCCCAAAGGCTTCCCCACCTGCAACCCAGTGAAAATTCCAAAGTCTCTCTCTCTCCACGTAAGGACCAGAAGCTTCCTCTTGAATCTGGGCTCCGTTTCCTCCCCACGTGAATGTCATTGTGATACGGTTTTGCCCATCTAGTGGAAATAGCTACCAGTGATGATATCTAGCAAGGATCTCAGCTGCAAGAAAGGTCACCCATTGCTCAGGCATTTCTGGGTACTGACCTCTCAAAGAACAGGCCTCATGCTTGGTGGCCACTGGCCTCTGAGTGAGAATTCAATAATGCAAAGACCTCTGTTCTAGAGATTTGGGGGGCATTTTCTAGTTTTCCCTGGTGGTGGTTTTCACCTTCAGCAACCACGCCCGTGTTGGAGGGAAGGGGAAGGGAAGAAGGAGGTTATACAAAATCTTTCCCCACATCCAGAGTTGATGTCCAAGTTCAGTGTCTACCTTGGCTGCCCGTCACTGGGGGCGTGGCTTTGGGGTATGTATTTGTATCTGGAGAGGGGAGTCTCTCTCTCTCTCTGCTTCCTGATCACTATGTGAGCTGCTTCCCTCTGCCACACTTTCCTGTCTTGATGCCTTATAAATTGAATAACTTTTACTACAACACCTGCTTTGCCCCTCACCCTTACCAGGGTGCACAGCAAGACTCAAAGCCCCACAATCCCCCATTTTTAGGAAGAGCCCAGCGGTCTGAGAAGCTGCATCTTTTTTGTTGTGTTGTGTTTTTCTCCACCACACACAGGATTCTGTTGTTGTTGTTGTTTTTGTTTTAATAAATGGCCCAGGAACCTCAAGCATAAAGTGTTCATTTATTTACCACCTTTCGCTGGTGGATCAGGAGTTAAAATGTGTTCTCCCCCAGTGCCAAGGGGAGGTAAAGATGTGCATAATAAGACACATTAAGGTCACGCGCCTCGTCTCCTACACTTGGAAAAATAAAAGCTTTTTTGAAGTCTCTAATTAATAAGCGCTATGTTAATTGGGGCACTTCCATCTCGGAGGTTTCCTTTCGTTAACGTGAGCGAATCTTTGATGTGGAGGAGCAGGGGAATTCTCTTTCCCTGTTTTCCTACGGTAAATTCCAGATAAGCAAAATGATTGTCTGTTACTACACAATGCCATGACTCTTCAAATACACCTCTTTTTTTTTTAAATCAAACCAAGCTACCTAATGTCAACCACCAAAAAAAAAAAAAAAAAAGGAAAAAAATGAATTTCCTGTAATTTTTTCCATTTTGTGCCTTCTTTTTTCATTCCACACTCACGCCACTTGATTCTCAGCGGTGGAAATCATATCATTCAGGCCCCAGGCCTATCCTGGGACCTTAAGGGAATCTAAAAACCTCCAGTCGAATACATGAATGACCCGCCGTCAGTGGAAATGTACAGAGAGCGCAGATGTGCATCCAATTCAGATAACTGGGTCTCGTTCCTCAGACCAAAGCCCTTCCCTATAAGGAATTCCAAAAAATTGGGTCATTTTTTTTTTGTGTGTGTGTGTGTGTCTTCCATTCATGAATCAGAGTTGTGCTAACCTGCCTAGAAATAGGTATTTGCTTTTTCTTTGGGGGTTTTGAGAACTTTTGTTTTGTGTTTTGTTTTATTTGTTTTTTTAAGACTGTACCCAGCTCTCTTATTTGCTCTGTTTAGCCACAAACAGCTGGACAACAAGAACCGGCTTGGAGACTTGCTGCCCGGCTTTGATAAACCCATCACCCCTTGGTGAATGAAACTAAAAACCTGAATGCACTCGGGACAACATTTTCTGAGGCCTTGCATGAGAGAACTAGAATACCAACAAGTTGTCTTGTGGGTGAAGGAAGCAGATTAGGAATGTTAAAATGAGTAGCCTGGGATGTGGGGGGGGAGAGGTGCTCGTGGAGAAAGGGGAAAAATGGTTCCCTTTGGGCTGGTCAATAGCAGAAGTATAAGTGAACATGGAAGGTTCTAGAAAGATTTGTGACCCCCCCCCAAAAAAAAAACAAAAAAATGTATGTTAAAGTTTTTGTATATAAGTGAAACGTGAGTCATTGGATAGGTTTCAGGCAAGCAATGGTCGAAAGGAATATTGGTCAACTTCACCACAGGTCAGTGGAAGGGTGCCAACGAGGGCCCAGTCAGGAAAACGTGGGGTGCGCGTTGAGAAGAGAAGGATGTGGGGCACACTCAACGGGTCATAGGCACGTGTGTTTGTTGGAGTTGACTTTGGCTTCACTCTGACCAAAAGACCAAACAAAGGCATTTATTTGGTGTTCATGGTTTCAGAGGTTTCATCCACAGATGGCCAACTCCATACCTCTGGGCCCAAAGTGTGGCAGAACATCATGGCGGAAGGGCATGGTGGAGGAGGAAGCAGCTCAGGACATGGCACCAGGAAGGAGAGAGAAAGAGAGAGAGAGCTCTCTGCTCCCCAGGGACAAAATATAAACTCCAGAGTCACCCCCCAGTGACCCACCTCCTCCAGCCACACCCTACCTGCCTACAGTTACCACCTCCTTAGTCCATACAAGTGGATCCATGCACGGATTAGGTTAAGGCTCTCATAACCCAGTCATTTCGCCTCCGAGACTTCTTATGTTACCTTACGCATCACCTTTGGGTGGATACTTCCTATGTAAACCACAGCAGTAATTATAATCCCAAATGAGAATGCAAGGAGAATAGAAGAGATATTTGAAAATAATAGCTGAGAATATTCTAGAGACAGTGAAGGCCGTCAGTATCCATCAAGCAGGGCTCAGCCAAGTTTTGTGTTGTTAGGTGCTGAGCATGGAACCCAGGGCCCTAGGCATGCTATGCAAAGGCTCTATCCCTGAGCCACACCCCCATCCCCTTTTACTTTTTATTGAGACCAGAGCTTGCTATGTTGCCGAGGCTGACCTTGAATCTGATCCTCCCGCCTCAGCCTCCTAAAATGGTTGGGACGACAGGCGTGTGCCACCGTACCCAGTTCAGCAACGGTTTCTCTTAACAGCTGATTAGAACCCATCTCGGGGTCCATCCACCGTACAATCTCGGTCACGCTGCTGAAACCCTGATGTTCCATGAAAGCATCCCTACGCAGTACCTCTGTGACCAGGCATGGTGGTGTCTTCGTCTATGGGGCTGGATGGAGTCATTCATAAAGAACAGAGAGTTGTCTTCTCACCGTTCTGGAGCCTAGGAACTCTAAGACCAAGGTACCAACAGGTGGGACAGCTGCATCTTCTGCAGAGCAGATGTACTGTGTCCTATGTGGCAGAGGTGGGAGGGCAGAGTAGCCAAAGGCTGCAGGCAACCGCATGTGACACATGAGGCCCTCGGGGCTAATCCCTTCTTAACCCTTTATACCCATGACACTATATTTAGGACCCCTGTGAAAACCTGCATTGAGCCATTTAATAGGAGTCCCTATAAAATTGTAAAGGGTTTTTACAGAAGTCCTCTATGCATAATGATGGAATGTCATGGGTCAGCCCATTGTGAGGGCTGTCACCTCTCAATGTGATCACAACATCAGTACCTGAGGGTGACAGGGAACACATTTGCATCCCAGAAACTCTGTGCCAACAAAAACCTCATTAGCGAATGCAGGCCAGCCTCCTGCCGATGGTTATTGGCCAACGATATTTCTTTAAGGTGACAATGATAATGTCTTGCTGAGCTGATAACAAGTAGAGACCAAATATGTGACGAATGTAGCAAGAAAAAAAATAAACAAAAAACTTTGAGAGAGGGCACATGGAATGAAACTGCATTGCTCGACATGTGTCAAAAGCACTCACGTCAAGGAGCATATAATAAGTTAAAGATGTTAGTTTGTCATGTCTAGGGTAAACACAAAAATGCTGATAAGCATGGTCGTGGAGGAGATAGAAATAGCAAATGACATTGACTCATGATAAACACTGGATGCGGGGGGCGGGGGGTCAGATAACTCTTGCTGCACACACCTTCGTGGCTTAAGGCAGCGATTCCCTGAGTTTATAAATTTTTGGTTTCACCATAGAGTGCATATCACCTAAGGTGATATCTACTGAGGTCTTTCATTATCTGCAGTTGGAGGAGATAGTTGCTGGGCCTTTGTGATATAGATTGGCCTCAACCTCCCTAGGCATGTTCACCACCAGGGTGTGTGGAGGGGGACTCTCCAGAACAGCACCAGCCTGTCCTACGTGGGCTCTCATCCTCTAGAAGGCCACCCTACTTCCTCTCACAGTGGAAGGCGAGATGGACACAGAGGAACAGTACAGTACCGTCCACACGTAAGTTATTTTTCAAGTCCCTGGTAGGTAAAAGTTGCGATATTGCTAGTAGCCCAAAGCAAAAAAAAAATAATTTTTACAAAATACTAGTAAAGCAACAGGTTTGTGATGATGGCAATAGTCCACGTGAGAGGCTGATAGTCTTCAACCACCCTACAATGGTGGTTGGGTCACTAAAGAAGGGCCTTCTTCCAGGTCTGGGATCTGCACAGGTGTAAGCAACTGCAGATAAAAAGTAGCTTAAAAATCGCACCTGTACTGAACACTTAGAGTTGTCTTTTCTCTTCAAAATTTAGCAATTATTTAAGTGGCATTTATGTTGTATTGCAATTGTATTGTAATGCAATCTAGAAATAATTTAAAGTTTATGGGAGGGTGTATATGGGTTGTATACAAACCCAGTGTCATTTTATACAAGGGTCTTGAGCACCTGTGTATTCTAGAATCCATGGCAGCCTCCTGCAGTCCATTACGGACACTAATAAACAACTTGCTGAGAAATGAGAACAGACAGACGGATGTGTTTCATATATTTTATTGTAAGGTGTCGATAAAATGACCATGGTCACAAATAAAAACTTATAAGAAATATCAGACACGCTGGCAAAGTAGAAAGAAGGCAGCCAAGCATTGGGAGGAGAAGAAAAAGAGATGGGAAATGAAAAGGCTCAGGCATGACTGGATGGGCAGTAAGTGGGAGTCAAAGCACAGAGTATCAGCCATTCCTGTGGGCAGAGGCTGAGATACAAAGTCTAGCACTTGCAATAGAAGATGTTAACATAAAAGTCATCACTAGCAATGACATGGAAAACCGACTTCAACATCTAAGGAGATTTTAAAAGGAAGACAAGGGAGAATGAAATCCACTAAATTAGCAATGACGGAAAGTGAAGCAAATAGCAAGCAGCATATGTAGTAGACACCATCATATAAGGCATGTGGCAGAGCTGAGACCTAACACATTAAGAAAAGGGGAGAAGGCAGAAATACTCAAAAGGTGGTTGAAATCATCTCTAGATTATTGATGATACCTAAAACAACGTTGATGCTCTGTGAAGGATTATATCATATTGTTTAGGGAATATCAGAATAATCTGCACACATTCCATATACATGACATTTTATTTTTCCTAGTATTTTCTGCCGCAGTCTGGCTGGCTGGGCAAAATAACCAAGGGGTGACGAATAACTTGTGTACGTTGATACAGCAGGCGTAGGAGCCGTTTATTGAAGGACAACAGAGCTATTTATACATTTTGCACAGCTTATCTTAATTAGCATAAACTAGATACATCAGTCAACCAATAAGGAATCTCCACACTTAATGGCTCGCTTTTGTTACTTCTCAAACCACTCCCTCTGGCATTTTGCCAGGCACCATCCAGACTTGTTTACGAACTTTAACATTCCCCTGGCAAAATACCAGGTGTTATTTTGACTTGTTTACAGACTCTAACAATTTTCCTTTCATAGTTGACTAAACCCTTGGATACAAAATGGACTGATAAAGAACACCAACCATATAGGTTTAAATTATATAGAAACCCTGCATCCAGCAACTGTCGAATACATATTATTTTCCAGAGCACGCGTAGGCCATTTAGCAAAATAAATCATATTCTTATAAATATGGTAATGCTCAAGAACACTCAAACATAGAAATCATATAGAAATCATATAGTGTGTCTAAAAATAATGTGTCTTGATGTTAAAGGTAGTAACAGAAAGACATGAGAAAACTTTGTAATGTTTGAAAAATCAAGAAACTCATTTCTAAATAACCCAGGATTCGTGGGAAAGAAAAAGTCCAATGAAAATTCGTTAAATTTTTTGACAAAATCATGAAGAATGGGATTTATCAAATTGTGTTGTAGGCACATAAAACAATACATGGGGGAGTGGATTTAAAGCCCTGAAGACTTATATTCAAATTGAAAAAGGATTCGAATTCAGGGATCTTTGATTCCAACTCATAAAACTAGAAGTGTTGTACTAAACCCAAAGAAAGTAGAAAAAAAGGAAAACTAAACATATGTAAGAGCATAAACTCATGAAACAGAAAAAAAAAAGCATATACAGGTAGTGAATAAAAGCAACGAAGCCAAAGGTCGTTCTTTGAAAAAGATTCTCCATTGCCATTCTCTTGAGCAGAGGGCACACGTTACACCTGGGTGAGATGTAGGAATCTTGTGTGTGTGTGTGTGTGTGTGTGTGTGTGTGTGTGTGTGTGTGTGTGTCAAAGTCAAAGTCAAATTTCTCACGCCCTGGAATTCAGGCTTCTTCTACTCTTTGCTGGATGCAAGTTCAGCCTCAATTATTTTTAGAAAGGCTCCACCTTGGACTACCAGGTCCCATACTGTCTAGTATACGGTACCTCCTACTGCTGTGTCCTAGTGACCGCCTGCAGATCTGTTCTGCCTTGTCTTGGCTTCTTGCAATGGCAGGGATCTGCCCTCCTGGTGTTCCTCTGCATGCTGTGCCCTTGGAGATGTCTGAACTTTCTATAACCAGCTCCTGGTTTTTGCCCCCAAGTCTGAACCACTGGAGCCATCTTTCTGAAGCTTTGTCAGTGCTGAGAATTCTTAGGGGGTACATATTAAGTATCCAGATTACCCCTCCGGCATTTTCTGTTCAATAGGTCTCTGTCGGAGCCACTAATCTTTCTTTCTTTCTTTCTTTCTTTGCTCTATCAAATGTGCCAGCGATTCTTATCTTCAGCCAAATTTGGAAGCAGCGCCCTAGGTGGTATGATTAATTACGGCTATGATTAATCACAGTATCCTGACTTGGCCTATTTCCTCACCTCGCCTTTCTGAGTAGGTCTAGCAGGCATCCTACTTCTTTTCAAGACTGGGAAAGTTTGGAAAGAGGTCAGAGAAACCGTTCAAAATCATTTCAGTGACATTAAAGGTTCAAGGGAAATCGTTTGATTGAGAAAGTCTTGAGTGCTCTTGTTTCTACCATCAGTGGAGGAGGTAGGGTGATAGGAAGTTGACGTCTTTGATTATTTGAGCCTTCAAAAGGAAAATGAACATGCATCCGATTTGGGCTCTGGATATCATAAAGCATTTAGCAGATGTAGTTTTCTTGGGTTTGGAGACACAATACTGCCACCTCGGTACCCCCAGCTGTGTAGTATGGGGGATACTTGGTTGGCAGATTATGTCTTCATACAGATTCTTGTGACATCTTTAAGGATGCTCTCAAGAACTTGCAAGCATCTGACTTAACATCTCTCCATTCTCATTAACAGAAAGTGGAAGAAAGAGAAAACATGGGTGAACATGAACTTTGTCAGCATTATTTTGTTGAAGATGTAAATTATTCATCCATTCAGTATCTCCTGAGCGCATGCTATGGTTTCATAGAAGCAAAGGAGAAAAACATCAGTCTTTTCTTACTAGAATTCCCACTGGAATTTCTAGTCTAGTACAGAAGGAAGACATGCTTTAGCTTTATGTATCTTTTGATATCCGTGTGGCAGGCTATGCTAAAGAGAATTTCAAGATACAATGTTGAGGTGCTTTATAGGAGAGAAGTGACCCAGTGTAGGGGTTAGATTAGCTTCTCCATGGCAGTGACAGTCGGGCTACATATTTTACTTTTGATTGACACTTCCTTTTTTTCCCAGATAAATGAGTAGATTTTTTAATTTTATTTTTATCTTTATTTATTTTTTTGCAAAAGGTAATTTACAAAAGTAGACGTTTGACTGACACGTTGTCCTTTGATTCTCTCCGGGACATGTCCCTTAATATACACGGATAATTTCCACAGCTAAAAGAGTTGGCGTGTCACTGTGATGTCCCCCACAGCAATGGCCGCAAAGCCTGCTCATCTCTGTTCCGAAACAAGAACCCCGGAGCAATGCGCTTCTTTGCAGATCCACAATAGAAATAGATATGAAAACTTTTTAAAAAATGAGAATGAGTATATATCCAAGTAGGTGCAGGTGTGATTTTTTTTTCCTTTTCTCTTTTGACTCAAGATCCATGACTCTAGAGAACATCATAAATAGCATACTTGATGTGAAAGCTCCTTTTTCTGTTTCTACATGAACCCAGAGAAATAAGTGATCAAGTGATATATATATATGTGTGTGTGTGTGTGTGTGTGTGTGTGTGTAAAAACTTTTCCAACTAGACACAGTACTTCTTTAAAAGTATATGTCTATAAATAATAGGCAGGAAGAAATAAAAGCTTGTTAGCAATTTTTTCCTGTGCATTATAACTCTGGTGCCAGGACATCGGGTTGTTTTAGAATAATAGGTCATCCATCACATCTAAGTGTTTCTGATAACTGTTCCCATCAGTGAGACTTCTTATTTTTAACTACCACTGCCATTCAAAGAAACCTATTTCTAAACAGGTTTTGAGAAAAGGAGAAATATATGTCCTTTTTGACTGAATGAAACTTCCAAAGGCAAAGTTCTAGCATGCTTTAGAAGGTGCACGTGTACCTGGGAGCTTCTAATAGGTGGAGAGGTCAAGTTCAAGCTCACAGAGGCACAGGACAGTGACCTGGAAGAGCTCCTTTGTTGTCCTGTGAGGGAGTCCAATGGTTCTAAGTATACACACTCGACTGGTATGTGTCAGTGCAGCTAGTAAATTCATTTATGCACCAAGTGAAGCCTGCCGTCTTTCACATACTGCCCTGGGAAATGTGAGCACAACTAAGAATAAAACCAACTTGAGTCTTTGCCATGATCAGAGATGGGCAATAATAGACCGAACAAAGAGATGCCTATTTGCATACATACATATACATACACACATGCGAACATGCATAAGGGGTGAATATCACAGAGGCAGTTCGGTGATAGAAAGGAGGATAAGGTAAGAGCTCACGCTTGGTGCTATTTAATTCAATAGTTGCAAGGCAAGAAGCCAGCCATGTGAATCACAGGATGAAATGTCACAGCCATTTTTCCAAGATCATCATGAAGTAGTGGACAGCTCTGTGGGTCCATGAGGAGCCAGGTCAGGGCATTTGGAGTGTGGGTCGGGAGTAGAAGGACCATCAAAGGTCAAATGGAAAGGTGGGCAGAAACCAGATCCCTTACTGTGTCTTGATTTTAAACACTGTGGTGGACATAGGCTACATCAGATCTTCTTAGCTGTGGACCGTATGGAAAGGATCAAGCAAGACAAGATGGTACTGGTGTGGGGTTTTCCAAAGCTAAGAAAGATGATGCCAGACGTACCTGGGCGTACATCAGTTTGAGCAAAGAGGCACCATCAGGATATGAAACGAGAGGGTAACAGAACAGATCAGACCTTTTGGAATCGTGGGAGATGGTGCAGAAATCTACATGAGGTTTCCACCTTGGTGCCTGGTGTTCAGTTTGAGGTGGGGATAGGAGGGACAGCCGGGACTCTCTTGGTGTCATGTGGCCTCCACCTGTGCTGATGTGGGTGACCCATCAGCTGAGTGAATCATCGCCACAGAGCGCAGAATTCAGAGGAGCCAGGGAAGAGCTGGGAAGCCCCAGGTCTGGGTGCACCCCACACCACAGGGTGAGGAGGCAGCCATCAGCAGCCACTGGGACCCACTCCACCAGCCTTCTGGGTGTAAAAACAGCTGCTGCCCCACCTGCAATTCCCAGATCTCTCAGGAATGCTTTCTGTTCCCACCTGGAACCACACAAGGAAAAGGGTTTGCAGAATGTCTGTCTAGTTTAGAGAAGTTCCAAAGCTAACAACAAGAAACTAGCATGGAAATCACTTGCACCCATACCGCTAAGCCTTGGTGTGGCCATGGTTGTGTGTGAGTGTGTGTATTTGGGGGGATCTGGTTTTCCTAAAATGAGATCTGATTCTCCCATCGTCTTTCCTCTCTCCTCTCATTTTACTGAGAGCAATTCCCACGTTGATGTGAACTTTTGTTTGGATAACGAATGACGTGTGCTGTTAATAATCTACAATTTGAGTTTTCTGCCAGATTCCCTCCAAGCTACGCACACTTCCAAGAAAGAGGAGGTTGGAATTGAAAATGGCAAATTGTAGAAGACTGCGGCGTCTAGGATAATGGCACCATATTTTAGAGCGTACGCGGGCAGATTCTTCAAGACTCCCAGAACGGGTGCAATCTAATAGTTTGGAGTGAAATTCAATAGTTGTTAAATATTCATCCTAATTGACCAAAGGACTTCTTGCACTGCCTACGAATCAAGAGTGATAAAAAAAAAAAAATAACTCACAGTAGGTTTGATTGAGACAGGTAAGAGATCCCGGGCCACTTGTCCTTTCACCTCCTCTAGCCCCTGAAAGGACTGTAGGGAAGTAAGCAGAATATAAATGAGACAGATCTCTGGCCGTGACCTGTGACTCATTCTCTGTCCCTTCAAAGCACGAAGCAGCACCTCTGTTTTGGATCCAAGATAAATGCAACCCGTGAAGCACGGGAATGGGAAGCAGAAATTCTACAGGAAGATTCTACCTGTGGACGGGGGAGAACGTTGGCTCTGTCCCAACGCCGTATGGCAGTGCTGAATCACAGTATTCTCTCAATCATTTTGCCTCCAAAGCATTCCTCTGTCCTCTACGTTTTACCTCCGACAACATATCGCTTCTCTAAACGTCCTTTTCTTTCCCCCTGAGTAACAACGCCTATTAACAACCCAGTGAAAGAAATAGATGCAGTTAGTATAAGCCAGCCTCCTTAAATAAGCGTTATCATTTACTTAGTGGCTAATCCATTCCAGCTCCTGTGCACATCCCTTTCACGCACTTATGCTTTTTAGTTTCGAAACAACGCCACCAGGTAGTTGCTATTTCCTGTTTTAGAGACAGAGAAATTGAGGCCATGAAAAACCTGATCAAATTGTCCAAGGTCATTTCAGGAAGATGTGCCAGAGTCCGGATCCACATCCCCCGGACTGCTTTCTTCCTAAGATAGGGAATTACCAAGGGATGCCTTGTTATTCCATTTGAACTTTCAACCTCGTACGCCACCTGACCCAAGATGCTCCAGTTATTCAACAAACAAACCAGTTACCTTCTGGCTACGGGCGAAGGAGAGAATCAAAATAAACAGCTCCTGAAGAAAATAGAACATTTTACACGATGTTGCATTTTTTTTTGGAAAGTCACTGATTCTTCTCCTTCTCGTATTTTTAAAAGCCGAAGCTTTTCTCCAAGAAGTCACCAGCAATCTGTTATTAAATGGAATTTGGCGTGGCAGGTTATATGAACCAAAGATGCTCACAAAAAAAAAACATCTCCCATGGCCCAAACTGCTGCTACGGTATAATGACTTGGACGTCCCCTTAGATTCCTTCCCTCCGTGTGAATCTCAGGGGATTGGTGACTGTGCCAAAAGTCTGACAAACTTATTTTTTTTTTCCTGACTGGTTTCCACCCAGCGCTCTTGAATTACTCCTTCCTGAAACCAGCTACTATTCTTGGAAGGAACCAAAACTAGCCCGTGGAGAGGGTCCCCCTGTGAGCATTCTAGCCAAGAGCCCAGCAGACAGCCAGCATCATCAGCAACCAGACAGGTGGGGGAAGAGGCCTCTCTGGGTGAGTCCCATCCTCGGTGCTTGAGTGGAACCACCAGCCTTTGCAACATCCTGCTGTAGTGTGCTCTACCTGGACCTGTGACCTGTGACATCCCTGAGCATGTCACCACACGTGTTCCCTGCCACTGACTGGGTGTCCTGGGAGAGGCAGTAGTGACTGAGACTTTACAGTGATCCCGAAACAGGTGCAAGGAAGAGGTGAACTCTCAGAGCTTCCACGGCACCAATTCTTAGGCTCCCCAAAATGCTGGCCAACTTTAGCGCAGTACAGAAGCGAGGCCGGTTTGGCCGTCTCAGGATGGCTTTGTCGGCTCCACTGCCAGGCTTTGTCCAATTAGGCTTCAAAGTCCTACAGAGTAGGAAAGGAGATCTACAGGGCTATTAAAATCCATGCTAACCAGGACTTTTATAAAAGTCTGCAATATATATGCTGCCGGAGTTCTTGAAAATAGTCTGTTCTCATGCATAACTTAGCTACCCTTGCACGTATTTAATTTCAACTTTCAAAGTATTTCCTGACGTTTTTTTTTTTTTTTCTTTTCTTGTTCCCATGCTGCACGCCTCCTACATTGGTTTCTCACTCTGCATTCTATATATTCCCTCGCCGCCAGCCACAAAAGTTTTGCCCGGCTTTACTTTCCGGCTTCTGCAAGGCGTAGGTAAGAGTGCAGAGAGAGAGGTCTTCCAAACTGGCAGGTTTCTGAGTGACAAGATTCTGCTGAAGCCTCTCTGTTGCCCACTGAGAATCGCTGCTTCAGAAATCATTTTTTTAAAAAAAAAAATACTTGTTAAAAAAAAAAAAAAGGTAAACACTAGCTTGTTCCCCATCCAAATTAGGATGATATTCCAATTAGTCAGGTTCAAATTACCCCTCTATTATTCTCTCCAGATCTCCTGCCATACTCCTACCATTTCTGAGCAAACATCAATGGTGCCAATGTCTTCAGCAGTGTCGACCGACACTGAAACGGTTCCAGCTTCCTTAATATCACCACCAAATGTCTTATTAATTAATTGGTGATGCTGTGGATAATAAGCTACCAGTGTTGTTAAACCAAGGCAAAAAAGCTGTCGGTGGGCGGTAGCAGTTCCAGATGAGCAGAATATCTGCCAGCCAGCGAGGAGGAGAAGGCAAACCTTCTCCACGGGCCATTGGAAGTAAGAAAGCAGGAAAATAAAATCGTCATTGAATTATTTGGAGGTGAGATGCTCCCCAGGTTGCTCCGGTGAGCTTTGGTCCCATAATACCCACCGTGCCCCACAGATGGCTCATCTAAGGGGGACCATGGCGGCCTCCTCTCGGGTTGGTTTCCAAGCCCCTTTCAGAATCTGGAGTCAGTGTGATTCACTGGACCAGCCACACAACGAATAGGTGTCCCCGGGGCGCTCTGTCAGGTTTACCATGCAGGAAGTCAGGGTGGAACAAGAAGAGCAAGTCTTGGGGACAAAATAAAGTGAGTCATCATAGAACAATAAAGCCATCTCTGCCACCGGGCTTTGACTGGAGAGGGCTGGAAGGGAGACTGATTTTTCCTCTCCCCGTCCGTCCTGCAGTTCAGGTGAACGCAGCCCGGAGAAGACAGTCATTGCTCCACATGATGGATGCGATGTCCCAGGCTGTGTCTCCCTTACCGCCGCCCGCCGGTGGGATCTGGATGACTTTGTTTGCTCAGCTGTTTCCTGGCTGCACGCCTCTTGCCTGAAACGGAGACAATAGAAAGAGAGGTGCACGGATCGTGGGATCCATCAGATGGATGAGGGGGCCCAGGGTGGGGCCTCCCCCTCCTCCATTCATCAATCTCCATGGCGCAGGTGAGACGGTGGCACCTGCCACAGCACATGCCACCCTCAAGCTGAACAGTACCTTAGTGTGTCCCCAGCCAGCAAGCTCACTGTGATTGATGAGAGACCTCTTTGCCCCTTCAAGGAATGAGCTGAGGGTGGAGGATGCTTTTCTTTCTTTCTTTCTTTCTATTTATTTATTTATTTTTATTTTTGGTACCAGGGATTGCACCCAGGAGTGATTAACCACCGAGCCACATCCCCAGCCCTTTTTAAAAATATTTCATTTAGAGATAGGGTTTTTGCTAAGTTGCTTAGGGCTTCGCTCAGTGGCTGAGGCTGGCTCTGAACTCATGATCCTCCTGCCTCCGCCTCCCAAGCCTCTGGGATTACAGGTGTGCACCACCAGCCGGTTGGTGAGTGCTTTTTATTGTCTATAATCAATCATCCCTAAATATCTAAGGGATGGGTTGCAGGAACACCCCCCACCCCCGGGGTACTCAAATCCACAGTTGCTCAAGTTTCTCATATGGCATGGTGAAGTATCTGCGTGTAACTTGCGTGCAACTCCTCTTATATGCTTTACATATTCTCTAGATGGCTTATAGTACCTAGTAGAATGCACATTGTATTGTTTGAAAGTGTACTGTTTAGGAGCTCATGGAACGGAGAGCAAGTCTGTGCATGTTCACTGTCGATACTATTTTTTCTCCAAAAAATTTCCACCCACAGTTGGTTGAATTTGCAGGTGTCAAACCCACAGACACCCAGGGCCGGTTGTACTTTGTGAAAGGCACAAAGCCATATCTTTACCTATGTTATCATTCTGGCGTTCATCTTTGAAGCAGACACCACGTTTTCTATTTTATAGATCAACTGAGGGTGAGAGATAATCAATAATTTGCCAAAGGCTAAACGGTCCCTTGCTATTGAACATTAAGCTCCAAAGAAGACAGATATTTCGCCAAGTTTGCTCACCATTCTGTATAGCCCGGTGCCTGGCACACAATAGGCATTTAATATTTGTTGGAATGATTCATGAATTAGCAAATACATAGATGAACAGAGTGGCCAAGCCAGGCATTTATGCCCAGGGCTCTGAGCTCACAATAGAACCACATCATCTTTTATGACTAACAAAGTCAACGAAATATAAGAAGAAAGGGACACCATTAACCTATGTCATGGGTACAGATTTCAGGAGTGATAACTCCGTTTGATGAACTTTTTTGAATTTGAGGTCTTTTTTTATTTTTATTTTTTAATTAATTAATTAATTAATTAATTTTGGCCTAGGACACAGCAAAACCAATGTGCACACGACTCATTGGTTTTTGTATCTCGTCCTTAGCATTATTTTCCTCTGTGGCTTGCTGTTCGACATCTGGGCAGAAGAATTTAAACTAACGTTATAAGTAAAAACACTTAAATTAAAACTTCAAATATCCCCTCAACTTATAATTAAATGGACCATCTGGTTCTATTTTACTGAAAGTTGGGGCCTCATTCAATGTTTTTTTTCCTTTTTCAGCAACAAATTTTATTGGACTGGTTCTCAATCATTTTTATGTCACAAAAACAATTACAACCAAGGCCATATTTTGAGATCATTAGACAGAAGCAATCTCTTACCTGGGGATAAAAATATTGTGGTTTTTTTTTTTTTTTTTTTTTTTTTTTGGTGTGGCCAGATCATTATTTAAGCTCATCTGGGAATTAAAAAAAAAAAAAAGAAAAGAAATAGTTGCTTAGCTTAACACTTATTGTGTTCATTGCAGGGAAGGTTCACACTTTTCTCCAAGTGTCTCCATCCTACTCTCTGTTTAATTTGGATGAAAACCTTGAGACGAAAATATGCTGATTTCTGCATATTTTAACAGGGTTGAGCGTCATTTCGGGGGTGTCTTAAAAAAAAATGTCCAGTAAGCAAGTCACAGACTCCAGGCCCACTGTTAGCATATGAAGAAGTTCACATCTTCCTGACAGGTCTCCTCCGTGAGCCAGTGGAACCTGGAGAGTGTTAATTAATATTTGAAGAGGCAATCCTCATTTTCCATCCACCTGCCCTACACGTTTAATGAGTGCAGTTCACTTAGTAATTTTAACAAGCCCTCTGATTTAGTTTTTTAATTGAGTCATAGTTTCTCATCTTTTCCATGTTCTCTGCACAGTGGCTCCTGTCCACATTATGAGGAGCTGTGTCCGTGAGGGGTAGTCTGCTTGATTGCTTTAACAGCCATTTCTTTTCTTTTCTTTCTTTTTTGGAAGGGGGTGGTGGTGCTGGGCATGGAACCCAGGGCCTTGTGCATGTGAGGCCAGCACTCTACCCACGGAGCTGCATCTCCAACCCCCTCGTTCCCACTTTTAAATATCTGTCAGGTTCTCTTTGTAGTTTTTCAGTCCAAGAAATGGGGTCCCTTCCAGGAGCACACGGTCTGAAGCAGACGCTGTCAAGGAGGTCAAAATTCTGGAAACCAGAGTCTGAAGGAAAGGTAAAGGGACCACCCCCCTCAGCTCCAAGTCACTGAGCACAGGCAAGGATTCATTTAACGTGGAGCCTGGAACTCCTTACTATAAACTACTACGAGGTTAGAGAGGTGACGTACTTCATCTTAAATCTACATCCCAGAATCTTATGAACATCTGTGAGAAAAATGAGGTGGTCCAAATTGGGGTACTTGACCTGGGATGGTTATTAAAACATATAAAGCTAAAAAAGGCAAGTTCTAGTCACACAGTGAATGTTTTTCTTCTCTTCCTTGCTTTATTTATTTATTATTATTATTTTTTTGGGGGGTAGTACTGGGAATTGAACTCAGGGTTATGTAACCACTGAGCCACATTCCCAGCCCCTTTTTATTTTTTATTTGGAGACAGAATTTTGCTAAATTGCTAGGGCCTCACTAAATTGCTCAGTTTGGCTTTGAACTTGCAATTCTCCTGCCTCAGCCTCCTGAGTAGTTGGAATTACCAGGTTGTGCCACCACACCTGGCTCGCCCAGTGAATGTTTAAGGAGTGCGTAGTATATAACCAGTAGTGCTCTCTCTTCTGAATATTTTAGAGGATCAACAAAAATCCCCGCTCTCACGGATTGTGTTACCATCCAGTATCTTACATTTGTTATGGTGACACACAATACCCAAGGTAATTGATTTATAAAGAGGAAAGGTTCATGTTGGCTCATGATCTCAGAGTTTCAGTCCATAGTTTTTGGCTCTATTGCCTTTAGTCCTGTGGGAGATCATACAGGGAGGGCAGGGCACAGGAAGTTGCTCCTCTCTTGGTGGCTGAGAAGCAAAGAGACAGAGAGGAGTCTGGGCTTCCAATATTCTGTTCAAGGACATGCCTCCAATTACCTAACTTCCTCCCGTGAGGCTCCACCTACTTCCCAGTAGTATCATAGGCTGGTAACATAGCCATTCGTACATGGGCCCTTCTGGGACATTGATCCAAACTGTAGCATTCATTTTATGTTTAGAATAAAAAGTATTTATGCAAAAGTAGGTTCAGATACAGGAGTAGAAATGGATGCAGACTCTATCCCATGGAGAGCTTCTGGGGAGCAAAAGAAGAGTGAGACATTGGTCAAGGGACTTTTGTTGGTATATTAGCTTTATCTATTATTGACGTGTTGTTAAATTATTTTTTAAAAAATGAGAAGGCATTTTTTGACTCCGTTGGGCTTGAAAATAAAATAGCAAAGATAAAAGCAAAGCAAAAACAAAAAAATGAGCAGACAGGAGACATAGCGCACTTGAGGGACAATTGGAACAAGAAGCAAAGACAGAAATCAGAGCTGAGTGCTCATCACAGAGTACGAGAAATATGTCCAGAGACCCCCCTCCATGCTCCCCACCTTGGCCAACAGAGCGGCATTTCCCCTCCATCCTGGGTCTGGGGAGACTCACGGGCAAGCCTCGGAGCACAGCTTCTAGAAGGCTCCTGCAGGTCCTCACCATGGGGTGGAAGTGCACTTAGAGATGCAGGAAAAAAGTAGCCCCGTACCAAGTAGAGGAAGAAAATGAAAACCCATGCCCTCCCCGCAGACCACGTTGAGGGCCATGCCATGCACCGACACACCTTCCCGTTAGTGTAGGAATCGAAGCTGTGCATGCCATGATCTTCATTTTGCGCCCCCCTTTTGTTTTGGCATTGAGAGAATCATAGGGCGGACCATTCAGGGACACCCCAAACCCTAGTCAATTTATTTCTAAGGATCTTATATTTGGGAATAGAAGAGACTCCAATAGAAGAGAAATTGGATTTTTTCCTAGTACGTGGTCTTAAAACTGGTTGTTATTATTTTTACATAAGGAAGCTGTTGGTTTCTATATTAATTTTTATGGTCTCATTTTTTTTTTTAAATCTTGCATCGAAAATGCTTATTTAGGGTGGGCCATGCAGTGTTCTGATACATGTATGCACTGGGTCGTGTTCTAATCAAGACGTTTACCCTCAAATTTTTTGCCATTTCTTTGTGGTGAAAGCATTAGAAATCCTTCTTCTAGCCATGTAAAAATATAGGGCACCGTCAGGGGCCATGGTACATCTCTGCAATCGAGGTGGCTCAGGAGGCTGAGGCAGGAGAATCACCAAGTTCAAAGCCAGCCTCAGCAACTTAGCAAGGACCTAAGCAACTCAGTGAGACCCTGTCTCTAAATATGATATTTTTAAAAAAAGGGCTGGGGATGTAGCTCAATGGATAAGTACCCCTGGTCCTGGTACCACACACACAAAGTATATATCACAATAGGAGATATCTTTGCTATTTTATTTTCAAGCACGTGTGTGTGTGTGTGTGTGTGTGTGTGTGTGTGTGTGTATAAATGTTCTGAATATGGAAATATTTGGTCAATAGGTGTCAAGTTTTCCATTTCCCTCCCTTGTTTGTAGGAAAGCTTGCTTTGAAAGCTAGTCAGTGTAACAGAAGCTGAAAACTGGGCTTCGAAGTTGAAATTTGGTTTTAATAAAAGGGAGAAATTGGATCTTAGAACAAAGATCCACAGTAGAATGAAAGATTAGGTGGTACCTATCAGGTTCTCACTGCCTGATGAATGAAGAACTCTTCCCACCAGGTCTGTGAGCTGTATCTGGACCCTTCCACCATGTGTGTGCCAGAGGATGGCTTCTTCATTGTTAGATCAACAGCCCCCAGACTCACTTTAGAGTGATTTCCAGTGGAGAACTCTGGGAAAATCTGGTAGGAAGATGTTCATAGTTGCCCTGTGTCAAAAATCAATGTATTTCAATTTTTTTTCTTAAAGGCTCAACATTTAGCCCCCTAATTTGCCCTTAGAAGAATTGAGAACTTGCACTTATTTCCTCTCCGAAACAATTACCATATAGGCGCATTTTAATTTTTTGGATGATTTTAAGGCATTTTTTTTCCTAGCATTTTAAAAAAAAATTGATATTACAATATCACCCTCTGTATAGTATATGGAAAATTGGTAAGATGGAAGAGACACATTTCAAGGAGACTTGAAAATGTGGAAAATTGGCCGTTCATGATAGTGAAAGTCTCCTTCATTCCATTATCAAAACGGGTGCCTATTAAAGGAACACAAAAGTTGAAAACATTATTTAATTCCTCCTCTGCTGTTCCCAGAACACAAGACAATTATTTCCCACTAATGTGTTCTCCACCGTGCAGTACCTGCTCGACATTTTTTCATTCACTTTATGGGCCCTAACAATTTGATCAGTTGCCAACCACACATTGTAGATGGGCACGGAGAATCAGAAGATGTGTCACGCACTTTGTTAATCCGTGAAATGTAGACGCTAAGGCCCCTGATCACTGAGGACGGTGGGTGGACCACAGCCGTGCGCCATTGGGAACACCTGGAATATTCCATTTGAATTCCCCACTGACAGCTCAGGTCATTAGCATACCAACGCCTTCCCATGACACTTCAGACCTTCCTAGAACTAATACTTTCCCCACAGAAAACTCCGCAGTAATTTTTCAAGCGGTTGGAATTCCCCATCCCCCCCCCCTTTTTTATATATATTCTTGTTATCTTGGTAGAGGAAAAGTGAGAAATGACAAGTGGAATCAATGATTGAAAGGCCCTTAGAAAAATTGATGGTCTAAGACCCAAAGAAAAGAGACCTCTGTAATATTATCATAGAAAACGACCCCTTGCAAGAAAATGACAGTCGGCCAAATATTTATGACTATTTCTTTCTGAGACTTGACAGAATATTAATGGGATATTTCATTTGTGTGGTTTTTTAAAAAATCAGTATATTAAGCATTAACATTTCCTCTTCATTGACGAATACGTCTCCATCGCCACGATAATATTATTGCTCTTGATGTAAAGTAGGATCTTCAAGCACTTCATCTCTGCATTTATACAAGATAATGTCGCCATTAATGAAAAGAAAAAAGCGACTCAGAAAATGAACCCCATTACACTTCCTTGATTTGACTGTGTTATTTAGAGGAGCAATAAATATTTGTAGCAGATCACAAAACAGATTTGTCTCATGTTAAAAGAAATTTCTCTTGAAGCAACAGTGAAGTCAGCTGCCTATCTTCATTTGGCCACAGGCTGAGACATCAGGCAATGTCTTCCAAACTCAGGGTTATTCTCAAATGAGAATATTCACTTCAGGTATCTGCTCATTAAAACTGTCAAAGAAGCTTTCAAATTTCCATCGCAGCTCTCCCATACACCCAGACAAAAAGTACATACCGTACAAAATAAACACGTCAGACTCTGACAGGGGGCCTCTGTTCCACTGTGTCCCTTTCATGCAAGGTCTTCTGATTGAATTTAATCTCGAAAGGATAATTTTGTCAAGGGACATTGGTGCATCGTTGTATTTAAGTACGAGATACTTTCCCCTTTACAAAGACACACAGAGACTTGTTTCCCCCCCCCCCCACAATGGATTTCCATACTTCAAATGGATTAGCGTATCCAAAGGGCAGACTTGGTCTAGAGTCACTTTATTGGGGGGGGGGGTATTTCTGCATTGTGACCTTCTCAATGAAGCAAGCACGTATTATTAAAAATCACTTCCTCTGTGTTGCATCCTATAAGAAGTAGGGCCAGAAAGAAGGAAAAAACTCCAATAATGCATAAGACCTAGCACAGGGGGTTTTTGCACAAAGAAGGTTTTTAAAAGGAGCCGGTTCTAAGAAGGATTAGCAATGGTTTCCAAGTCAGTTTCTCCTAATCAAACAGAATTTCAAAATGCAAATTGGGTCTCCGTCCTGCGCCAGGTAATGCTCAGCTATCGGCCCGAGCACCCCACCAGCTCTGCGGCTCGTTAGCTGGCTTTCTTGGAATGAAGACAATGACGTTGTCAAAGAAATACATCTGCACACTTCCCTCTCGTCTCATCAGTTTTTCCCATGATATATGGAGCGGAGGTGTTGATACAGCAGCGGTGATGATTGGCTCAGCGCACCGTTACTGAGCACCTACTGTGTTCCACATACACGGGTTTTCCCTTTTTTTCAATTAAGTCCCTGGCCACCTGGAATCTGTCTACCACTAATGAACGGCTTGAGATGAACAATTCAGCAGCTGGAAGAGGACATTCCTCGGTGGTGGCTAGCTTCCTGGTCTTCACGTCAGTGACCACTGGAATAGAGGGGGTGATTGTTGGGATCATACATCCTAATACTTGTAGTACTGCAAGCCCTATCATTTGATAAAGCCACTTTAGGGGGGAGGGAAGGGGTGTGAATTAGATTAAGCCAAGCAATGCAGCTGTTTGCTGCAGGAGGCTGAGGACTATTTGAATAAATGATTGATATTGTTTCTTTCCTATCAATTGGGGGTGATGATGACCACCGGGCAGCTGAACCCTTCCAATGCTGAGATCTGGTGAACTTCCCCTTAACATCCTGCAATGGGTCTTTCTCCTGTTTTCCCAAAGTTATGTTCTGTCCCAATGTGGGTAGGATCCACGACGGATCTCTTTGACTCATGGAGCCTCATTCCATTTTAACTCCTTAATTAAATCATCACGATGGGCTGGGATTGTGGTGGATCCTTGGTGGTGGAGCGCTTGCTTAGCATGTGTGTGAGGCACTGGGTTCAATTCTCAGCACCACATATGAATAAATAAGTAACATAAAGGTCCATCCACAACTAAAAATAGATATTTAAAAAAAAATCATCATGAAGTGTGCTGTTTTCCTGGGAGAAGAAGATACATTCTTGGGTCTTTCTCCTCAATGATCTGAATCTCTGAAATCCTCACTGCCTTGATATTTCCAAAGCTGATTTCTTTTTTTCTCCCCCATTTCCCTCTCTCATCCTTCAGGAATTCCAATCATGACCCATGCCATGCTTGCTCAGGAGAGGCTGAATCGGTAACAAGGTGACTCCCTGGATGTATTACGTATTCTGCTCAAACTCAGTCTAAGACCCCACCTCCTTGGAGTCCGTGGAACTTCATGCTGAATTGCATACCTGGGGAAATTCTTCCCCCACAGTCTGGGGTTCCATGGTGTTCCGAGTGGGCTGTGCGCTCACTCTCCTGTTGGGCATGTGTGGACTCCAAGCCTGTTGGTGCTGTGTTCTAAAGCCGCTCTCTGCTTCTTGGTTCCATAGCTAAGTGATACAAACCCATGGCAGCCCTGAAGCCTCTGACTTCAACTCAGAAAAAAGGAAATTAGATGAAAAGTGAAACTAGAAGATAATACAGGATGTTATAACGCTTTAACATAGAGACCTGTGTGCGCCCAGAGAAAGAAGTTCCGCAATGGTAGAGGGTGAGAATTGAGTAGCACATTTATTAGAGACAAGTAAGGGAAGCTTCCACAGTCCCCGAGGGGTTCCAGAGAGGGCACCACGCATGGCTCTCTGTCTCGGGGTTTTTGATGGAAAGTTTCTATATTTTTCACAGTTCAATGAAGTCATCCCTGGGCAAACGTGGCTGGAGATGTGGCCCGTGTGCATGAGGAAATAAATTATTGATTTTCCTTGCTTTTATTCTGTTTAAATTTAGATGGTCTCATGATGCAACTGGCCGGGGAATCGAGCAACAGGGATTTAGAATGTGGACCTAAAAATGGGCAAATCTGAAACCATGACCTACATTAGAGATTCCAGGAGTCTGTTTTTCTTTATGAAGGGGCATTCTCTCGATGACCCTTCATGTAAGTGCAATGCTCCCTTTATTCTAAGTGCTACTGCGTTTCTTTTAAAAAGGATAGAAGCACCAGATGTGTTGGCACACGCCTGTCATCTCAGCAGCTCAGGAGGCTGAGGCAGGAGGATGGCAAGTTCAAAGCCAGCCTCAGCAAAAGCGAGGCCCTAAGCAGCTCAGTGAGACCCTGTCTCTAAATAAAATACAAAATAGGGCTGGGGAGGTGGCTCAGGGGTTCAGCGCTTCTGAGTTCAATCCCTAGTACCCTCCTCTGGAAAAAAAAATGTGTGGAAAGCACCTATATTTATAATATCAGATCTTGATTATGTCCTTAAATTCTCACAGTAACTCTCCAAAGTACGTAGTCCTTTCACTTTGTCAAAAGGTAAGACTTCAACAACTTAAATATCTAAGTTGCCTTTCGTATTGATTCTAGAATTGGGCCACACTTAATTCTATAAAATAGGGTAAGTGTGTTGACGAGCTGAGGGGAGGAGATCGGTGTTGTGAAGAAAGACTTTTAAAAAAACAAAAAGCAGAAGAGGTCATTTCAAAGTGACTTTCCTTGAAGGCAGGGAGAGAGAGACAGAACCTTAGGTAAATACTTGATTGATGGCTGTCATTTCTGCACAAGGGGTAAGGCAGAAGGGATTTCAGTATCAAGCCAGTGGACGTCCGTCTGGGAAACTTGGCTCCTCTTTCTCTCCTCTGGTCTCTTGGAAGGACAGATATAACTGAGTTTCCATCTGCAAAAACGTGGAACTTTAGCATGAGTGACTCCATCTTGGTTTTTAGTTCGATCTGTTAGAGTGCACTGTCCATATCTAGTCTAACTCAATGGCCTTTCATAAGTTTGGTCTAATAAACATTATCACAGTGAAGGAAATATTGGCTTGGGAAAGTGGTTTTCCAAAAATCATGCAACGTAGGAGAACCCTTTTGGACTCCATATGCTTCTCATTCTACACAGTAAGATCTTCACCAATCTAACAATTTTACTACCTCTGACGTCCCAGACTTTTCTTTTTAGACTATCAAAGAAATAGAAATAAATTAAAATCAGCTTCCCCTGACACTATGGTGAGGGAACATATAAACACTAGCTCTGGCTCCCTTATAGTAAATGCATCAAAAGGTGTAGGCACAGACACAGCAGGTAGCCTCATACACTTAAGTCTAAAAATTAAACATGTCTTGGAATTTCATTCTTTACAAATCTCAGGGGAATAAACACCTTTGATTTAAATAGTACCTGTATCTCAAGCAAGTAGACAACAGTAAAGAAGATGAATTCCACTTAGCAGGATAATATCCAGTTCCATCCATTTACCAACAAATGCCATAATTTCATTCTTCTTTGTGGCTGAGTAATATTCCATTGTGTAGATATACCACATTTTCTTTACCCATTCATCTGTTGAAGGGCACCTAGGTTGGTTCCATAGCTTTGCTATTGCAAATTGAACTGCTATAAACATTAATGTGGCTGTGTCCTTGGAGTATGCTGATTTTAAGGCCTTTGGGTATAAACCAAGGAGTGGGATAGCTGAGTGAAATGGTGATTCCATTCCCAGTTTTCTGAGGAATGTCCATACTCCTTTTCATAGTAGTTGCTAGTCTCGAAAAATCCAAAGGCCGATTGTTCTCTTTGATACATGGCTGCTGACACACAATAAATCCAGGGATTGGGGGGAGATGGAGAATAGAAGTCCATTGGATTAGACAAAGGAGAATGAGCAGAAGGGAGGAGGAATGGGAATAGGAAAGACAGTGGAATGAATGGGACAGAACTTTCCTACATCATACAATGAATACATGATCAGTACAGCATGCACAACCACAAGAATGGGATCCTAATTAGAATAAGTTACACTCCATGTCTGTATAATGCGTCAAAATGCACTGTATGGTTCCATATAACCAAAAAGAAAAAAAAATTATTTTTTTTAAAAAGTTGCATTCCAGAATACTTGGTTAGGTATCTTAACAAATGCCCTAGTGAGGACTTCAAGCTGCAAATAGATACTGAAGACAACTTGAGAGTCTAGAAGGACTTAACTTTAGAGACTATTCTAGAAGAACTTAACTTTCTATACTATTCTATATCAAATGTGATCATGGAAATCGTTTCATAACGAATGCATTAAAACACGTTAACTATTAAGGTTCAATTATAAAATTTTTTTAAAAAAAAAAATCTTCTTACTTCAAAACACTTAAACCTGCTTGATTTTAGGAGATTTTTGAACCATCTTTTTAAGTGCCTGCATGAGCGGAGCTGGTCAGAATACAGAGAAACACTCAGGATCTGAAAACACAGAGGCACAGGTCTGCAGTGGCTGGCCAGCATTCAGTAGTCCCACGACGGTGCTAGTGACATGTGACAATCCCCAGTGCCCCAGGGCTCTGCTGCTCAAGGTGTGGTCTGCAGTCAAACAGCATCGCATCAACTGGCCCCTTGTTAGGCATAAAAGGATCTCAGAACCTTCTAGACACCCACAGAATCAGGGCCAGCGTTTTAATGAGATGCCCAGGGGAGTTGACAGGCACTGAGGTCCCCAGGCTGCTCTTTTGAAATGACTTCTTAAATGCCACCCGGGTGGGAACTAGAGACCTCCGTCCTGAGTCCAGACAGAGTACAAAGGAGGGTCAGGGATTCCATTAGAAACCTGAAAATCCCCAAAGGCCAGATTCCCTGGGATAAAGGAAGATGGCCCCATTTCGACTGAGTTGCTCATGAAAACTGGTCTGGGAGGAGGAGGAGGAGGAGGAGGAGGGAGTCTTCCCCTAAAGTCTCACAATACAAGAAAAACCCTGATGAGTTTTTGGCATTAAAATTCACGTCACCTCCTGTGACCGGGAAACCCTCGACAGAGAACTGAGATAATGTGGTTATGGGTTGCTAGTCACTAGAGAAAACTCACACGAGCAAGCAAGGTCCTTTAAAAATCCAGACCTCAGGCCGGTTCCCCCGTACAACAACGTTCCACTGAGTATGAAATTGCCGAATAAAATAAAAGGAGAGAAAGAAAATAATGATTAAAAAAAAAAAAACCCAACCAAACCAAAGCAATCAGCAGAGACTCTCAACAGCAGAATCACACGTGGGGAGACGGGCAGCATTCAAACCTGAGTAAACATGAAAGATGCTGAACGATAATTGAAGTAAAAATGTCAGCAACTGTCACAGCAAAAAAAAACCAAAAAGATATGCAGGCTACTAATGCATGTAGGTTTTTATAATTCCCTCAAGTTTAAGGGGAAACTTATTTTTAAAACTGTCTTAGTCAGCGATTTCACTGCTGTGGCTAAAAGATCTAACCAGAATAATTTTAAAAGAGGAAACGTTTATGGGGGGGCTCACAGTTTCAGAGGTGTTAGTCCATAGAAGGTCGGCTCCATTCCTTGGGACTGGAGGTGAGGCTGAACATCATGGTGGGAGAGGGTGGCAGAGGGAAGCAGCTCACATGGTGATCAGGAAGCAGAGAGAGACAGAGAGAGAGAGAGAGGGGTCTCCACTGGCCAGATACAAATATGCACCCCAAAGCCATACCCCCAGTGCCCACCTCCCCCAGCCACACCCCACCAGCCTTCAGTGACCACTCAAACAATCCCTTGTGCTGTTTTTGCCTATCCATGAGCCTATTTCTCTCACTGGGAAGCTTCCACAATCATTGGTTCCAAAGTAGAAATGACCTAAATATTTGAGAGTCTGTTACAAGGAAGAAGCTCTATTTCAGGACAGGAACTAAGTTCCAATGGCTCTCTTCTTAATTCCTAAAAATGTACTGTTGACATATTAGGTGAGCGATAAACTAGAGCTGGTGGCTCAATTCAATTCCAAGCACGGGAACATTTATCCACATCTTATTATCATTGTTGTTGTGACAATGATGATCATTACAAAATTAATTTTATATTAGCCTGAGAGTCAACCATAAGCTGTTCCGGTTAGCAAACGCACGCAGTAAAACTGGATTTCGATGGGCTTGCTTAGTCAGGTTGAATAGGGCCCATTAATTTCACCCTCAGAAATGAGAAGGGAGAGCTGTTTAGATCATCTTTGTTTACTTTTGGGGGATGGTTGATGTATTCTGCATATATCCTATGTGGACACCTTAAGGGATTTAAGGTGGAATATTACCAAAAAAAGAGAACTCCTTATAATCACAGCACGCTAACATCTATTGTTTCCTGCATTTCAGGGTCACAGATCGACTAAGGAGCTGTGGTCAAAGGGAAGCAATTCACGAGTTCATTTACCAACCAACTGGGTAGCAGCAGTATTGTAAGCACTGCAGTAAGTGAGTAAGTATCGTAAGTTTTGCAGTATTGTAAGCACTGCAAGGTAGTCTCCACCTTCAAATGAAAAAACAGAGGAAAGTCAAGCTAAGGCCTCCCACAGAGAAGTACATTTCCACCCTGGTGTGTTTTACCAATTAATGCTAATTGGCTTCACGAAAAATCCTCCAGTCGCAGAGTTTTTCTACGTCTGGTGCTTTAGAATTACCTGGAAACCTTGTAAAGACAGATTTCTAAGCTCCAACCTCACCAAAATTCAAGTCTGGAGTGGATTTCCGAATTTGCCCTTCTAAGGAGCTTCTAGATGAAGCTACTGAGGCTGGTCAAAGGACCACACCCGTGTGCCCTTGGAAGGTCCCCTGACATGCAAGCTCTCATGCAACATACGTGTTCCATAGGAAACATCTGTCTGGACCGTTCAGAACAGCACGTGTATTCAATGGTGATAATTGCCTTCTTCCAAAGTATTCCTGATAACCGTGGAACTCAAAAGTAAGAGTAGACCTTTCGGAGATGCGTAACCTAGCAGAGAGCAGAGAGAAAATAGTCCAGATCTCATTTGGGGCACGGATACTCCCAAAATTAAGTTTTTCTCCCCATATGCTTCCGATATATGCAGTTACATCTTTGCTAACTGCAATCGCTGTTTGGTCTTTGAATATGTCCAGCCTTTTCTTTGAGGGCATAAACTAGAGAGGAGGCAGGTTCATTTGGCTGTATTTCTGAGGCCATTGGGTACATTTTTAGATTTTTAACCATGCCACTTCTTTAGGGAAAAGGGAAGGGGGAACTCTGAATCCTGAACAGGAGCCCTAATGCCTCATTCACATTTTTCCTGGGAAAATGGTACCAAGAACAGCTTCGCCAACCCGATGTCAGGGCTTTGCTGTAAGATTTGTAGCTAGAAGGAAAGACTGCCACCTACTGAGAAAGACACGTGTTTTCTCTAGGACAGTACACACATCTTGCCTGCCCTGATTTCACTTTCCATCTTGAGAAGGAAAAAAAGAAAAATTGGTACAAGTCCGTCCTTGACATTTAAAAAAAAAAAAAACATGCTCAGAAGCCACAGCCAGTGAGATGCAGAAACTTCCAACACTCAAGGACCTCTTTAAGTTGTTCTTTTGTTTAAATCAATGTCAAGTTGTTATGAGTTATCATTACACAGGGACACGGGGAGAACTCACCTGTTGAATCTAAACTAGATGAAAATTATCATCAGATTTCTTCTGAATCGGAAGACGCAAACGAGGATAAAGTGCCCTAATAAAAATTAATCCTGTCTTGCTTTTTTCTTTAAAATTGCAAAACTTCTCCCTTCCCGGCGAGTGCGCATGATCTTCCATTTGTGTTTAAACCAAATCATTCTTTCAAATCCTGCAAATCGTTAGTCTAATTTGTGTGTGGTATTTCACGAAGACAAAATGCTTCTCCTCCCAAATCTGCTTCAACAAATGTCAGAGACCGTAAAAAAGAGTTTTCAGGATTGCGGATTTTAGAAACTTCTTCTAGGTTCTAATCCAAGAGCCACATTTCCTCGCTGTGTGTCCTTAAAATAGTGACTTGCACCAAAATTGGCTAATCTCTCCAACGTGGATTTAATCTCATAGAATTAATTTCATGGAAATGAGATAATACAACAAATTGCAAGATCGAGAGTGAATACTGGATTAATGTAGGTTGCCTCTAACATTTAGGGGAAATGTCTTAAAAGTTAGGTAATATAACTTGAGGAAGTCCAGGTACTTCTAAGATCACACTCAGGAATCATTGAACTCTGAAAATAGAATTTTAAAAAATTCTAAAGCTTTTTCTCCACATTACATGCACAGTTACCACTATATTACTAGCAAAATAGTCTTTTCATTAAAACTTTGGAGATAGATTGTCAATCAAACCAGAGAAACTATTAATCATTTCTTAGGTTTATATAGTAAAAAGTTAACACGATTTTATAACACTCTAAACTGTTTCCTTCCTAAATATCTCTTGCATGGAAGTGCTTTTTCCTTTCAAACACCAAAATCAAACTGTATGTCCTAATATTTTCTTTTCCCCAATTTCCATATTTCTAGGTTTGTGCATTTGTTTGCTTTCAGTTAAATGATGCCATATAATATTGTACCTTGTTAAAGGGATGAGATTTCTGCTGAAAATTCATTTGACCAATTATAGGAAAAGCTTTGCTATTTCATAAACAATTACACTCAGAAATCAGATCATTCTAAAATGAAGTCTGAGGCTTCAAGATTAAAATAAAAAAAAAATGTTGCTGCCTGTCAACAATTGGGGTGCTTTCCAGAAAAAAAGATTGACTGATAAATATGACATCAATTAAGATATTTGTAAGATTTCAGGCTTTCTTATATGAATCCCCATTCACTGTGATTGACTTGTTCTTTGCTGTCTGTGATTTATTTTAGCATGCATTAGCATAGACTCTGTGTCTTTAAATTCTCATTTATGCCCAGGGATGGTTAATTACCCAAATGAGAAATACAGTCCCCAGGTGACTGCTGAGATTTCAAAACTTTTCTCCCTCCAAAAAGCCACAGAGCAGCAGTAGATAGGTAGCTGCTATAGAATTTTATGTCCAGTCCTCATGTAAATTAGCAGTGAGGGTGTTAGCAATGATCTTTCAGTGTTCAACTGGTAGAACTCCATTTAAGCCGGTTACTTGGAAATGTGGTAGAGATTTTTCCCACCCTTGGATGAACGCGGTCTGAGCCTTGAAGGATGGGTGTTTGGTTCTCCTAAGCACAAAGCCCTAAGCTTGACGTATCCATGCACTGATTCTGAGAGATGTTTTACCCTGATGTGACCAGGTGATTAAACTATGCTTGTCATGATAAGATTGTTTTGGACATGATGTTCTGCAGAGCCTGTTTGGAACCCCTAAATGGACAGAGATGTAGGGCCTCACCCACCTTTTAGGAAAAGGTGGGATTGATATTTTTGTATCTCTTTGAAGCATTTGAATATGTCACAGTTCAATGGCAGGATTCCTTTCTTCTGCTGGAGAGAGGATAAGGGGGTAAGACTGTTACCTCTTTCCTATCTCTAACAGTAGGAGAATATATGTATGTTATATACATATATATATTAGAACTATATATTATTATATTATATATATAATTACATTATATATTATTAAATTATATAATATACATTCTAACCAGAGCTCAGAATCAGTGAGTTAGCACCCTTGCTAAGACCAATCAGCATAAGTTCATAGCACATCCCAAAGTGAAACTATTTGAGGTTTTGATTCTTTGGAGGGGTTTTAATAACATGGGTTTTCTTTTCACAATTAATTCATATATATTATTCTAAACTGGAGCTGATAGCTAGTGTGACTACTCAGTGCTGGAGGAAGTCCAAGTTCACACTAGATGGAGGAGAAAAGAGACGTTTCTATTGTACATTCTTTGAGTGGGGTGAATTGAGTTCACTTACCATATCTTTATACGTTTTAATTTATTCTTGACTTTATTTCAGATTTGGAGTTTGTTTCTTTCTAGAAGATGAAAAACTTCCATATCAGCTTTGTTTCTTTGTGAGTGTATTTCCTTTCCAGAATATCTTTTTTTTTTTTTTTTTGAGAGAGAGAAAGAGAGAGAGAGAGAGAATTTCAACATTTATTCTTTAGTTTTTGGCGGACACAACATCTTTGTTTGTATGTGGTGCTCCAGAATATCTTAACGGATGGTTTTCCCTGATATTTTATATGTCATTTATTTGTTGGTTTAATTTTAAAAAATAAAATAAAATATGGGGTGTATCAGGAGGGGCAGGGAGAGAAAGAAGGAGGAGAGAGGGAGAGGAGAGGGAGGGAAGTAATCAATGTAGTTCAGGATGTTAGGAGTAGATGGGGGGCAGATGTGGTCCACCCACCCCAATCCTACCCTCATCTACCAGGATCTTGTTCAAAGCTGCAGACATGGTTCCTGCTCTTCTTTGGATATATAAAGAAATGATGTGCCTGCCTTATAGTTTGCAGAGTACTTTTATCTGACTTGTTTTTCATGATCATCAACTGAGGACAATCACAAGATCATCACCATTTCTCATTTCTCAGGGAGAACTAAATTGCAGTGTCACCTGCCTACATAGAAGAGCTGAGCTGAATTGTCTCAATGTATCCCAGGGTTCTTGATCTACCCCATACGAACGGTGTTAAGATACCTTCAGTTTTTCATGTGCTTCTATGGCACTTGGGCCAGCCATAATTACAACTTTTTGTTGTTGTTGTTATCAAGGAAATTCTATTATCCTGCCTTATTTCAATTCAGAATTCTATTTCTGTTTTGGAATTTCTCTGGCTTAATAATGTAACTTCGGTGTGAATTTGGTCTTGGTTGGTCAAGTTAAGGATTTCAAAATGGCTACAAAGAATCCAAGGAGTCCAATCACTGTTTACACACAGGGTCTTCATTGTCTCATGTTCAGCTTATCCCTGCAAACCTTGTTTGATAGTTACTCATCTACAGGGACGTGAAGGACCACTGATTAAATATGTATCGCTCTCTGAATGCCTTTACCTGACAGATTAAGCTTTGTGAAATGTGGAAGTGTTTGTTTTTAATTAGGATGCCCCGTGTGTCTACTAGGGTACAACCTTTCTGCTTAGGTCGCGAGAAAGAATGTAACAAGGAAGTGTCTAAAGCTCACTTGTGCAAATTCCATTGATAGCCCAGAGAAGCCTTTGATTTAATGTGTCAAAATCTTTTTTTATTAAGAAATTGTTGTATCTACCATTTCACACCCAGAGGTTTCTCACCCATGCATACAGCTATAGAATCTCATAAGAAAGTGAATTATGGGGGGAAAAGAAATGTGTGTATGAACACCACTGTGTAACCGAAACCTTTTTGTTGCTCTTGTTTCAAAAATCAAAAGAGGAATCGAAGTGAATTTCTTAGCTTGTCCTTTTTGGACTTCTGACAATATTCCAATCAGCAACAGAAATGATTTTATTTAAAATATTTAAAAGACTATTAATAGTCAGACTTGAAGCAATTTGGAGCATTCTATTATGTAGAGCCAACGACTTCACCTTTCACTGCCCAAGTTTTCTTATGTCCTCAGGTTAGTGAAATCTGAGTGGCATTCATCTTTATAATTACTCTTCCTTTCTTTATTCCTTCCTTCCTTCTCTTACTCCTCTCTCTCTCTCTCTCTGTCTCTCTCTCTCTCTCTCTCCCTCCCTCCCTCCCTCCCTCCCTCCCTCCCTCTCTCCCTCTTTCCCTCCCTCCTCCCACCTCCTCCTTCTCTTTCCTCTTGGATGACCTCTTATGAGTAAAAAAAAAAAAAAAAATGGAGATACAATTCCTAATCAGGGCCATCTATGGCAATCCCTCCCTGTTCCTCTGTCCCTCCACGGGCACTTTGTCTCAAACCAAGGATTTCCAAGACAGAGAAAACCCAGCCCAGACACGTGGATTGCCTGGATTTGAATCCTTACACCTCCACTTCTGTTTTAATGACCTTGGGCCAGTGACCTTGATTTAAATCCCCTGTACTTTTCACTTATCCAGTGCTATACTACAAGAATCTAAAAAATTCTAAAAAACAGCTACTTGAAGTACTTAGAACAAGTATCGGGCATGAAGTGCAGGTTTAATTAATGCTGGATAGAACCGGTATCATTTTCACGTTTCCACAGCTGACTTTTCTGTATTTAATAGACTTTATTTTCTAAACCATCCATGATATGGCCTATTTGGGCACCAATGGGAGTCCTGCCATTTTTTTTTTCCAAATAGAAAGCGATTGAGAACGATTCAGAATAAATTAGACCATTGAAGACACAGCGGCTCCTTCACTGGAGACTCATTTCCAAAACCTGCTACCTCTGGGGCATTGCCGCCGGGGAATTAGGCATCCTGTGAATGCACATTAGTTTTCACGTTTTCATTTTGGTGGAAAAGGACCGTTGGTGGATTCCCAACCGTGTTGTGCAAACACCCATCCATTGAGTGGGTCGGGTTCCTTTCAAGATGGAAAGCCCTTCAGCCACGGGGAAACCTTGACGTTCTTCCCCCAGAGCTTGACAACACCCAGTGGATAAGGACAGAGCTGAGTGGAAAGGCCTGGGCAGTGGGCTGCTTGCTGCTTTCCAGCTGGGTCACTTGAGTTCATCACCTAGGACACATGGGGACAGTAGTCACAGTCACCTGACCTTGGAGTTACTGGGAAAAGATGATACAGAAAAAATCATTGAACTCAGGGTCCGCAACACAGCCAGCCGTCAACATCTGGTGGCTGTGGCATGTCAAGGATGGTTTATAGAGGACTGAACCTCCATGTGGAAGATTGATCCACAATTAGGGGAATCAACCAGCAAAGGCTCTGTGCGGGGAGGCACCATGGCCTGCAGTACCGTGTCATAAATTCAGTTACAGGTCAAAAAGGAAAAGAAAGCTGACCACGTTGGCCCATGCCTGTTATCCCAGCAGCTCCAGAGGCTGAGGCAGGAGGTTTGTGAGTTCAAAGCCAGCCTCAGCCAAATTGAGGCGCTGAGCAAGTCGGTGATAAATAAAACACGAAATAGGGCTGGGGATGGGGCTCAGTGGTCGAGGGCCCCTGAGTTCGATCCCTGGTACCAAAAAAAAAAAAAAAAAAAAAAAAAACAACAACAAAAAAGAATTAAAAAGGAAAAATCCTAAGGACAGAGAAGTCTTGCCCAAAGATTGTAGTGATTCTCCTTTGATCTTTGGTAACAGACGTTCCTCCAATCCAGTGCACTGTGGTCTGTATGAACTCGTGTAGGTTGCACACGCATGAAACTCCCTTGTCTGATTTATGTCAGTTTAGAGAAGTTGACTACCAAGGCCCTGAATCATGAAAGTGAACAGCAAATATTAGACCCAAACTAACTTAAAAACAAAAGAGAAGAGAAATACAAATTTCCAGTGTTATTGTTTTTCTAATTTCAATAATCGGTAAACCCGCCCAAACTTGTACATTTTTTTTTTCTACGATGATTTTCAAAAACTAACAAGAACCAAAATCTGACTGTCACACGCGGATGGCCGATGGAAGCTTCCAAGATTCTGTAACTAGACTAATGAAAAGGAAATGTAGGTTGTCTACTGTCTCTTTTAAGTTTTAAAAGGACAGAGTGAAGGAATTCTCTAGATCTGTGCCATGCAATGTGGCAGCCACTGGCTACATGCAGTTTAAATGTACTAGTTTTTTTTTTAAAAAAGCTAAAAAGCAAATTTCTTGATTGTGCTAAGCACATTTCAAGTGCTCAGTGGTTACATGTGGCTGCCATATTGGAGAGTATGGATGGATATTTCCATCATCCCAGAGAGCTCTGTGGGGTAGCAGCCTATCAGAGAAGTGCTCATAGTTAAAATTTGTAGAATAGACTGCCCAGTGGCCAGGAGCATCATAGGGACATGTTTTCATAAAAAAAAGCAAAAACGGACTTGCATGGATAATATAGAAGGAAATGATCCAGCCTCTTTAAAGACTTTGCTGAAATCCAAGGCATTCACTATGCAATGTGAAGTCTCTAATTTATGAAGTGGCAAACATCCGCCAGAAAGGAGGAGGAGGAGGAGGAGGAGGAGGAGGAGGAGGAGGAGGAGGAGGAGGAGGAGGAAGAAGAAGAAGAAGAAGAAGAAGAAGAAGAGGAGGAGGAGGAGGAGGAGGAGGAGGAGGAGGAGGAGGAGGAGGAGGAGGAGGAAGAGGAAGAAGAATCTGCAGACTCCTAATGAAGGGAGCTAATTCTGATGGTGCCTCACCTGATTTTCTAATTTATTTATAAGCATCTTTGAAGTGTTTTTCACTTGCAGCGTCACAACAGGGGATTTTCCAATCAATATTTATGTTACTTACATTACACTTGGAAAACAGGCAACGCTTTCAGAGGCTGACGGATGCGTAAGAAGGGCATGTGAGTTGGGAGACTGTGTCTATCCCTGGGGAAAACACACCCAGGTGGATACAAATCCTGCCATTCACCGGGATGAAACTTAAACCCAAGAGACATTTTATCTGCTTAGGTTTTATTGGGGAACAGTAACTATCCAGTGATTATTCCATTTTTGTCTGAAGTGTAAGGCATCATTAGGAACTCTGAATCTAAGATTCAAACTCAACTCTGCCTGTTGCTCCTTACCTTGGATTAAACTAATTAGGAGCAGCAATTTCCTTTTTTTTTTTTTTTTTTTTGAAGTCGGAGAAGAGGAACTAGCGTGTCACCCACATAGCTCTGACTTTTCCCAACAATGATCATCTTGAGGCTTAGCGTTCTCACTACAAGGAGCTCATTTTTCTTTTTCCCGCAAACGGCCTCACGTAACAGGGGACGGTTGAGAGTTGGCTTTGGAGTGTGAGCAGGGGTGTTCCTGGGATGGAAGTGGATCCCATGTCCAAGATCAGTGACATTTGGTTCATGCCGTGTTGCCTTCCCGAGCATCTTGTGACCTACGACTTCGCTGCTAGATTTTATTTCAGGCTGGGAAGGAGAGAGAAGGGGAATAAGCAAGAGATGGAAGAGAGGAAATGGGCAAAAATGAGAGAGAGAGAGAGAGAGAGAGAGAGAGAGAGAGAGAGAGAGAGAGAGAGAAGAGAAAACTGATGTCCGTAAAATAATTGGCAATGAAGAGTCTTGAGTACCAAAAGTCATGCACGGCCCTGGATGGGATCCTGCAACACAGAAAGATCCTGAGGGGAAAACTAGGGACACCTGAAAGAAGCAAGAATTGGGTTACTGTCCGTATTGCTGATATACGTTAATAGTGACATGTTGATCATGATAAATGAATTGTAATGATATGAGACGCTCACACTCTAGAAAGCTGAACACGAAACATACAGGAATTCTCAACCTGACCTCCCTGTATCTCTGTTAGTCTAAAACACCCACTTATAATAATCAATGCAATTCCTTTCTCTGCTGGATGTGGGAAGGAAGAACAATGTTTCCCAAAAGATGATTCCTGCGATGGTATTTCTGAATGCTGTTATTAGATATTGCATGGAAAAATTCAGCAATCTTATAAGCCTTCTTAGAGGTCCGAGCAAGCTAACACATTGTAACTAGAGCAATCTCTCTCTCTCTCTCTCTCTCTCTCTCTCTCTCTCTCTCTCTCTCTCTCAACCCCCCAGAACTTTTTCTTGCATTTTTAAAAAATTATTGGTTCTTTTTAGTTATACATAACAGATGAATTCACCTTGACCTCATTGTACATGCATGGAAGATACCTTATTCTAGTTAGGACCCCATTCTTGTAGATGTACATGATGGCGGATTCACTGTGGTGTATTGATTCAAGTACTTAGAGAAATTATATCAGATTCATTCTAATACCTTTCCTTGCCTGTATGCCCTCCCTTCTCTTTACTCCTCTTTGTCTCATCTACTGAATATCTCCTCTTCCCCTCTCTTCCCTTATTGTGGGTTTGCTTCCACGTATCAGCAAAATCATTCAACCTTTGTGTTTGGGAGACTGGCTTCTTTCACTTAGCATGAGAGTCTCCACATCCATCCATTTACTAGCAAATGTCAAAAAGTCCTTCTTCATTATGGCTGAGTGATATTCCATTCTGTATGTAACCACAATTTCCTTATCCATTCATCTGTTGAAGGGAGCCTAGGTTGGCTTCATAGCTTAATTGTGAATTGAACAGCTATAACCACTGATGTGGACGCACATTGCTGATTCAAAGTCCTTTGGGCATATGTCGAAGAGTGGGATAACGGGGTCAAATGGTGGTTCCATTCCTACTTTTCTGAGGAATCTCTACACTGCCTTCCAGATTGGTTACCCCAATTTGCAGTCCCACCAGCAGTGTATGAGTGTGCCTTTTCCCCCACATCCTCACCAACATATATTATTCCTTGTGTTCTTGACAGTTGGCATGCTGATTGGAATGAGATGAAATCTCAGAGCTGTTTTAAGTTGCATTTATATAACTGCTAGAGATATTGAACATTTTTTCATGTATTTATTGACCATTTCCATTTCCTAAAGTGACTGTTCAGGTCCATGGCCCTTTTATTGATTGGATTATTTGGTTTATGGGGCTAAGTTTTTTAGTTCTATGTACCTCCTGGAAATGAATGCGCTACCTGAGGTGCAGGTAGCAAAGATATTCTTCCATTCTGTAGACTCTCTGTTCACGTTCTTGATTTTCTTTTTCTGGGAAGAAGGTTTTTAATTGGATGCCATCCCATTTATTGATTATTGATTGGACTTCTTGAGCTTCAGAATTCTCATTAAGGAAGTCAGTTCCTGAGCCAGTACGTTGGAGTGTTAGGTCTACATTTTCTTCTAACAGGTGCAGGGTCTCTGGTCTAAGGTCTAGGTCCTTGATCCACTTGATTGAGTTTTGTGCAGTTTTATCTCATTTTGCTACATATGGATTTCCAGTTTTCCCAGCACCATTTTTTGAAGAGGCTATCTTTTCTCCAATGTATGTCAGTGGTGCCTTTGTCTAGTTTGAGAAAACTCTATTTACGAAGGTATGTCTCTGTGTCTTCTATTCTGTTCTATTGATCTTCATTTGGTGGCAATACCATGCAAATTTAAGGTCTGGGATTGTGATGTCTCTAGCCTCACTTTTCTAAGATTATTTTGGCTATTCTGGGCTTCTTATTTCTCCAGATGAATTTCATGACTACTTTTTCTATTTCTATGCAGAGCATCTTTGGCATTTTGATGGGAATCACATTGAATCTTTATAGTGCTTTTGGTAGTTTGGCCATCTTTATAATATTAAATCTGCCTATCCAAGACCACGGGAGATCTTTCTATCTTATAAGGTCTTTTCTCTATCTCTTTCTTTAGAGTTCTGTAATTTTCATCGTAGAAGTCTTTCGCCTCTTTAGTTAGATTGATTCCCACGTTTTTGTTGTTATTGTTGTTGAAGCTATTGTGAATGGGAGGGTTTTCCTAATTTCTATTTTAACTGATTCATTATTGGAGGATAAGAACACAATGGATGTACAGGTGTTCATTTTGTATCCTATGACTTTGCTGAATTCATTTGTGGATTCTAGAAGTTTCCTGATGAAGTTTTTTTGTGTGTGTGTGTGTGTCTTCTAAGTATAGAATCGTGCCATTGACAAATAGAGCTAGTTTGAGCTCTTCTTTGCCTATTCATATTCTCATAATTTCTTTTTTTGGGTTAATTGCTCTAGGTAGACTTTCAAACTATGTTGACTAGAAGTGGTCAAAGTGGGCATCCTGGTCTTGCCTAAGGCACAGTGAGAATCTGCCGGGCAAGTGTCCTGGAGCACACTCTTTCACAGTGATGCATTTGAGAACATATCCTGGGCTACTTTGGAGAATCCAGTGAAATATGGCATTCTTCTTAGTTTGGCCCTAGGTGTGACCGAATATATTGTATAAAGTGCAGTATGAAATTCTACCAGCCAATTTGCTGAAGATAAGCTTGTTCTTCAGCGTGAAGAATCCAGGTCACCAGGACATCGCCCTCAAATGTGGATTACCGGGCTCAACTCCTGGAACTTCTAATGTGATAAGTGGAGACAGGGTTGGAGAATCTGGGCCTCTGGCAAAACTCCATGGGGGTACTTATGGAAGTCATTGAGTATGCTCTGAGAACCACTGATGTTCCGTGGCTAAAGTTTTTTGGGTCGTTCAAATTATGCACAACCGAAGGTAATTACGGATTTACTCAGGAGTCGTGATGTATCAGCCATCTGAATACCATGGCAGGTATTTTAGGACAAGTTTCCTTTTCCCATGTAAACAATTAGTGGATCAGAATATGTGTGAGTTGCTTTAAATCAACTCACTACTCAAGAAGTAGTATAAAAAAAAAAAAAACCACAGATGGTCCATGACATTAAGGGGACAGCACCCTCACAGAGGTATACAGGCTAAGTCATTAGTTATTAGTCCTTAGTTATGGCCCGTTGATGCTTCTGTATTATGTGGCTGAAGGAGGGTCAGGTCCCCCTTGGGCATGATGATTTCTGCATAGTTCCTGAGCTGTCCAGGTACAGACTTCTGAGTGGCCAGATCCCAAAGTCAGCTCAAGAAACTCTGTACATTCGCCCCTGGATTCTCTTGCTCTAATACTGCTAGGTACCACCTGCTGCTGTCCTTGTGCATCCAGATACTCCTGATGTTCAAGAACAACTGCTATTTAAAAAGAAAAGGGCTGGGGATGTTGCTCAGTGGTAAAGTGCTCTGAGTTCAATTTTCAGTTCAAAAAAACAAACAACCGAAAATAACCTCACGTTCATTTGAGAATATTTTTTCAAATATTTTTTTTTAGTTGTCGATGGACACAATGACTTTATCTGTTTATTTATTTCTATGTGGTGCTGAGGATCAAACCCAGGGCCTCACACCTGCAAGGCAAGGGTTCTACCACGGAGCTATAGCCCCAGCCCGAGAATATTCTTAAAGATGCCATGAAGTATAAGCAAAAAGAGTACCACCCTCAAATTAGAATCATCCAGAACTCCCAAGCCCAGAGAAAACTATAAGTAACATTTTCATATATTATCTTCTAAATTTATAACCTGCAATATATATGAAGCTGAAATTTGTAGGCTTACTGGCCATTTCTACTCTACTCTGAAGTCGCTCCTTATTTTCCTTCACCGATTTTTTCCAACTCAGATGCTACTTTATCTGGAACTAAAATTATAGATTTTTAAAAATCATCCAACAAAATTCACCCTTTGATTTTCATGCCGTTCAAACTCCAGGTTCACTCGGCGATTGCTGACACGAGACCATATTGTCCTAGCAAAATCATGACATCATAGGACTGGATGGAATTTTCAACTCTTTTTATGTCTGTGAGGTTCTGATGACTTAAATAGTCAGAGTTGAATGGGTTTTGTCCTTTGGTGATTCACACCCCAGGGTCTTAACAGTATCAGATCTCACCATCCAAGGCTAGCTAAATGTTCACTTATATGCTGGTTTGTTTTATTATGTTAATGTTATATCTAGCAAAGATACCCACACCACAGGGTGAGCCAAAATTTGGCATTTACGTCAGAAGGTATTCCTTCCTGCCTACCATTTATTGGCTATTGTCTATCTTCCCAACCAGTTGACTACCCTTGTTCTAGGGCATGATATATTAAGATCTTATTTAGTTTATTAAGGTCTTATGCATGTAAACATTCATTGCATCTATGTGCTACCCCGTTTATATTTTCTGCCTAGCTCTTTGAACTGTGAAAGCTTTATGATGTTGGACTTCATCAATTCTAAGATTTTTTTTTTTCACGTGTTAAACATTTTTCTACAATGGGAATGATTCTTACAACATGACACAGAACATTAGAAATTTGTATTTTTTTTCTTTCTTTCTATTGGCCCCTAAAAGAATTCTGTATATTACATTCAGTCCTTCTTGTGTTCCTGGAGATATTTTAATATTTGGTAGAAGAAAAGATTCTTCTCATTATTGCTCCTCAAGTTGGATCTATTTTCATTTGTATTTTTATTCTTGTCCTGTTAGTGTAGATGTTCCAGAAGTGTGTTTTTATTGTTTTTTGAAAAGGTCATTTTCACATTATCTAATGCTTTGGCTTTCTACTTTATCTGAAATAGTTCCTCACTACCTTCTTATGTATGTGTTTCTGGTTACATTGTTCAATTCTTTAATTTTTAGTATTTTATCATGATTTTTATCTTTATTACTTTCTCCATGTGCAGCTTATATAGTTACGTACTGACTTAGGAAACCGAATGGATTGCCTTTTTCTTTGAACAGAAGAGTAAAATAGTTTCATGCTAATTTTCATAAGTGATGCTTATTTAATGTTTTCTGGAATTTGTCCCTGTTTTCTGTCTTTTTGTATAGAACAACAACAACAAAAAAGAGTCCAGCTTCAAATTTTTAAACAGTTGCTTTGGATGTTCATGGTAACCTCCACTAATCAATCTTTCTTTATGTCTTGAAGTAATTCCATTTTATTTCTTTATTATCTATTCACAAAAGACAAGAAAATTACCACGTTGGATTTCTCTGCCCTTTTCAAACAGTTCATTTGAGAAGATTTGGTTTTAGAAGCAAATGATTGTTATTAAGTTATTATTACACTCAACATCTCATTTCGTCAACTATTTTTGACATTACATTTGCAATAATTATTTAAATGCTTTTAAACTCCGTCATTAAATCTCTTGGATTGTAATTTTCCTCATTATTGATTTACAACATTTTACTAACTTTTCATCTGTTACAGTGTATTTAGCTTTATCTTAAAGAAGGGCATATACATGGTAGACATTGTTAAGCGCTTACATCTCTGAGGATGTTCTTTGGTGACCTCAGTACACGGAAGGAATATTTGGCATGTATTTTTTTAGGTTTCACAGGTAACGACATCAAAATTCTAAAGACGGTGTTCAGTTGCTGAAGTTGCAATTAAATACTGCAGTGGAGAATTTGGAGACCACCTGCTCCGGTGGTTTGTCTGTGGGTAGTTTGCTGGATTTTCCTGAATGACTATAAGAATTCTTGCTTTGGTGTGAGTCTTTTCTGGCAATATTTCGGTGCATTTTATAAAAAATAAAAATAAAAACAAAACTCATCATTTTTATTCGCTGTGGAAATTCATGGATGATTTTTGCTTTAATGATCCTTTCTGTTTCAGTTTCTCCTTTGAGAGTGTCCCAGATGCTTATTTTAGATTTCTCTTCCCTAACTTCTACTTTTTGTCTAATAATGCCACTTTTTGTCTAATAGTGGCTTGTTTAAATAACTTTGTCTTTCTCCTTTGTTTTCAGAAATGGCATCTGAATTTTGCGGTACGTGTGAATGGTTTTATTTGATGCCATAGTGATTCTCATTTTTTCTGCCTCTGACATACATTTCAATATGCCTTTGCCTATTAATTTCCTGTATCCACTACCTTTACCTTGATGAGCTTTGGAACACTCCCCTTTGGTCTGTGTGTCTCGGTTTGCTTTATTTTTACCCATCCTGCTTCTGTTTAGTGTTTGTTCTCATTTACCCCCAAAACTTGCTGCTCATGTATGCAGACACAACTCTCTTTTTGTTAAATTTGGGCTTTGATTCAAGCAGAAATATTTCATTATTTTATTCTGGTATCTTTAATAAGTCATCTTTTTTTAAAAAAAAAAAGACTCTTCAATTTATCCTTCAAAATAACATTCTAGTCTCCCTTCATCATTGAACACATTGGTGTGTGTGTGTGTTTTGATTTTTGTCTTCTTCTAAGAGTGAAGATCTATCCTTTTTTATGTTCTTAACTAATGAGCCGAGCACCCTGGTACCTCGCTACTCTATTTGATTGTGAATCTCATCTTCTTCTTAGATCTATGTCTGAAAGGTAGATTGCAATGGACCATTCTTCGAGAGAAGGAGATCTAAGGAAAAAGCACGTCCTCTCTCTTTTTTTTTTTCAGTAATATGAGGCTATTTTCCTGCACAAACGCACACATTTTCTTCTCCATCCGATTCTATCAGCTTTTATAGTTAGTGGAAATTCCTCCCATCTTCTAGCAATAGGCTGTCTGTCGGTCTTCATTTTTCGGCGATGTTGTGAGTTTTCCTGGGTCTTGATAGCAAATTTAGAGGGCAGTTGGGAGAGACCGCCTCCGGGAGAAGGACCCAGATGCCATTTTAAACAGAAAACCGTGGTTTAGTTACAAACACCGAGAAGGCCATCGCCAGGCCAGAAGAGAACATCACTGTTGATCCTTCCCATTCTGGGCTGATGGGAGTCCTACTGGGTAATCTTGTCTTCAGAGCCAAATACGGAGCAAGAGGAATAATGCAACTCCTTAACCCTGAATAAAAATTCCCCCAGATCCAGATTGGCATGGACTTTTAAAGATCTCTTTCTGTGTTACACAAATTAAGATGGCAAAAGTTGATATTACGGTTGGATTTTTACTTTTTTTTTTTCCCTACCCTTTGATGATGTCAAAACACTTGATTTTATTTTCCACTTCTAAATCATCTTCACACATTTAAAGATTCACTTACAGCATAATTTTCACAAGAAGAGCTCAGGAAAAAAAATAGCCATATCCCTAGCCCTTGCCTTGGTGGATTTGATTGGACAGACCCATCTGTAAGGAGCACATCTAAATAACACGAATTCCCCGGCTCAGCCATACTGTGAAAATTGTTGTCGATTATCAGGGGAGTGGATAAGGTAAGATATTTTGTTTTCTTGTTTTCATTAGTTTACTACAGTTTCATATGCTTATAACTAAACATTAGCTACATGGAAGACACTCTGCACTTTGACTACAGTAGCATAACTATTCCTTCTAGAATTTGTGATACCCATGGTTCTGCTCCCTCCTGATTGGCTAAGATACAGTGCAGATTATTCTTACAGTAAAAAATATCTTCCACGATATTCCCCAAGTAAATATCACTAACTCTCAATATTAACTATAGGGAGATGCTGGTTTTCCGATATACTGAAATAGGAAAGGTCCTAAGAGCCAGAATAACTAACGTGAATCAACAACGTAATCGAAATTGCCGTGTCTTCGTCTGTCCAATGAAGCTAATTCCACCTGTTTTACCAAATCAGCAGGTTTTGGGAAAGGTCAAATGGTAGAGGTATGTGCACGTGATTCACGCCTGGGCTAAACGTTCTTGTCTCCACCTACAGAGTATCTATTATCAGAAGTTTCACAATTGTGTTTCCTGATTGAAAACCAAATAATCAATATGGTTTCGTTGAGGATTCTACTAAGAACGAAAACTAAGCATCTAACATAGCATAAAGAAATGTCTTTTTGCTTTTCTACTTTGGAGGTAAATATGTTGGTATTTAATAGTTCAGCATATACTGCAAGTTTTTTTTTTTTTCTAAAAGTGTTAAAACCGAGCGCTACTCTGCTTTAGATCAGAGGAATTCATTACTCTCATAGAAGGCGACAGGTGTCAGTTACTCCTTGGTAATTTATTCTACGAATATCCATGTACCATATTCATTCTTTCAATACCACTTTAATGGCTTGTAGACTTTGACTGGGGTGCTTCCTAATTAAGCATATTTGCAATAGCCATAGTTTTTTTTATCACCAAATCATTCTTGATTCCGACTTTAGGCTTATGGTTGTTTCGTAATGGCTCAAATTTTTAAAAATTTAATTAGCTTTAGATGGCAGAACAGATGGTCTGTGAATCCAATGGTGCTACATCTATGTGATAATATACTTTGGTTCTGTCTAATGGGATAACTCTTCTTTTCTAAATTTTCTCATTAAACAGCACTCTCAGTTTTTCATAATTCCCCACCACCACCACCACCACCCCAATTTGTGTCAAAAGTAATGTGAAATATAAATGAGATTTTTTTTTTTTTCGGATTGCAATCTTGGCCAAACATGGCCTCAAATATAATAGTATTAAATGTGATAGATCAGTATTTACATATTTAAGGTAATGCATATTCCTGTAATATTAGCCCAGTAACAGAAGAATGCTCCCTCCACCCACAGGATACAAGAAATTATTTCCCAACAAAGTTTAATAAGTTCCCAATACGTGCTAGATTCAGGGGGAAAGATCGTGAATCTGAACAAACTCTTAAGGATCTCCCAGTATCTGATTGGGTGGGGTAATCAGATTTTAAAACTAATCATGCTGCTGATCACATCATAATAAACTGTCCAGAGAAATAGAAGCAGATGACTGAGGACGTCTAAACAATAATGCGAGGTCGGGGAGACTTCTTCAAAGAAGCAATGATTCTGCTGAGACTTGGGCAGTGAGCTTCATTAAACTCAGTCATGAAGAAGAGTCGGAGGTACGTTCCAGTCACCGGAGGCTCGATGTGGGTCAGGAATATAACACAAGTGCATGGGCCGAATGCAAGAAGGCTTGGAAAATCGCCACGGCCTGACATTTCCGGTTGAAGTAAAAATGCTACTCACCATCTGAAGAGTGCAGTAAAGCTACAGGAGTGTTTCAAAAGAGGGGCAGTGTAAGCTTACTTGCTCCTGAAGAGATCCCTTGGTTGATTTCAACATGCAAATTGAGGTCAGCTGATATCCCTACCGCACAGACACAGGAAAAAAAAATGTATAATAAATAGACCTTGTCACCGAGAAAATCAAGGAAAAGATCTCTCAATGCCAGCATAAAGGAAAGATGTCCTCATGATACATATCAGGAAGACGAGACCAACAAATAACTTCTAAGTACTATGACAAAACACCCAGAAAGGAACAGGAGATGATCTTTGAGCCTGGTGGAGTGGTCGAGCTGGAATTTGTATTTCTACAAAGCAAGGTCATTGGAAGCCCTGCCTTCCGTGTATTAGGGCCGAGAAATAGGCTAATATCTGGCCAGAGAAATAATATTGAAAACTAACATGAAAACCACTTACCGGAAACATTTTCATAAATACCATGATACCTAGAACTCCCATCCTAAAATATAAAATACCAATTTAAAACATGATACGTAAGTCAATAGCCTTTCATGAAGGCTCCTGCAACAAAATTCATGACCAGAACTTAACAGAATAACTTGGGGAAAAAAAATGGTAAAAATGGGAACGTGTATATATACTCGAAGGAGATGATATCATGACAAAAGTGTGAAAATCATGAAGAAGCAACAGATTTCAAAATGAATGACATAAATATAACTTCTAGAATAGAAAAAAAAATCATGATTACAATGGGAGATTTTAAAATTCTCCAACAGCCAGGCATGGTGGCCCCGGGGCCCATCATCCCAGCAGTCCAAGAGGCTGAGGTGAGAGGATCGCAAGTTCAAAGTCAGCTTCAGCAACTAAGCAAGGCCCTAAGCAACTTAGCAAAACCCTGTCCCAAATTTTAAAAAAAATAAAAAGGGCTAGGGACGTGGCGCGATGGTCAAGTGCCCCTGGGTTCAATTCCTGGTACCAAACAAAACAAAGCAAACCCCAAACAGCAGATCATATATTATCCAAGAGAATTATTTTTAACTACAAAGAGGACCATCTTTATGAATCAAAGAGACAATACGGTGTGGAAAATAAGAGAATAGTCTAAGCTGAGATCCTGGGTAGAAAATAAAGAGTAAAGGAGAATAACAAATATTTGAAGAGATCATTACTGTGAATTATCTAACACACACAAAAGGAAGAATACTTACATTGTTGGAGAATGTCAAAACAAGATTTTTAACAAAGGAAGGAAAGCAGAACAGGCATATCATCATGAAACATTCAAACACTAAAGGCAAAAGATGAGTCCTTGGGTTTTGGCTTACCCCATATGGTCAATGGGGCAGGGCCGTTCACAGAGACACAGCAATGGAAGCAGAAGAGATTAAGACTATTAAAGTCAATCTCGAACTTGTTAGAAGCCAGTCAGGTGGCAAATATAATAGACAATCGAAGGCCCCAATAAGGACCTAAACCCAGAGGTCTCCAAGGACCGAGATAAAGTCCCGGACTTTCTGGAGATACCGGTATTGACTCACAGAAGTAGAGACATCTCCAGAAAAAAAAAAAACACAGCAGGATTTCTAGACCAAAAGAAAAAACACCCAGGAGGATTGAACTCAGGGGCACTCAACCACTGAGCCACCTCCCCAGCCCTATTTTGTATTTTATTTAGAGACAGGGTCTCACCGAGTGGCTTCATGCCTCGCTCTTGCTGAGGCTGGCTTTGAACTCAGGATCCTCCTGCCTCAGCCTCCTGAGCCGCCGGGATGACAGGTGTGCACCACCATGATCGGCGGGAGATGCTCTCTATTCTCCTGTATTGGCGATTTCTAAGACCACCTCGTAACATCCTAGTCATCTGACTCTCTCCTCCTATCACTAACTGTTAACGTCAACACAGATTCTTAAGTACTGACCAGGTGTGGACGTCAGGATCCTTTAGAAATAACAGGTATCACATCTACTCCCTTTATTTCTCTAAAAGTTTCAGCAGTGTTACCCTCTAAATGAGGAACCTGCAAACGGTGTCTGTCAAGGGCCAGGTAATAAAGTTTCTAGATTTTGTGGATCATAAGGTCTCTGTTTAAGCTATTTCATGTTTTCCACCGAACCATGAAAACAGCCATCCACTACACCTAAAGAATGAAGACAGCTGTTTTGCAATAAAAATTGATTTATAGAATATAGCAGTAAGACACAGACCATAAACACAGGAGACATTCAGGATTTGCTATAGTATATGGGCTGAGCTGTTTCTAATACTTTTATTGCATGCCTGTAATATTTGCAGGCACAGCATTTATTTTCATTTCCTATTTCTATTAGGTTAATATATATATATATGTCTGTGTGGATCTATGCCTATATATAAGTTTGTTTTTTGCTAAATAAGGTAGACAAAATATTAGTAAATGCAAACTATGCTAGGAAAATGTAAATTTAATTAAGAAAAAAAATTTCACTACAAACTTATATAACAAGTCAGAGTATGGACAGCAATATTTCAGTTAAGGCATCTGTCAAAGGAGAAATGACACATAGAAAAGCAATCTGATTGAGAGAAGGGAAACAATAAAAGAATTCATGGTCCTTGTAATAAAACCAAAGTGTCATTTTTCTGGAAGTTCCAATACATTTTAAAAAATACTCACGAATAGCTCCATGAGGGAAAAAGAATAAGGAAGCTAGCCTTCCAAAAAAAATGTGTGTCCACATGTATAGGCATGTGCATTCACACACACACACACACATGCACACATGCACACCCGTACACACACTATTACAGTTATATATATATATATATATGGTAGCTTTAGGAATTCCCACAGAGAATACACCTAAAACCTAGAAACAAAAAAAATATGGGTTATAGGATTATTTTAAAATATAGTTTCAAATATATACGTACTAAAAAGACTCTGTGAATATATCCTGTTTTGTGTCTTTGCTACAACTGTATTACAGTGTGTTTTCAGAAAACACACTGACTTCTAGACTTTCAGGAAAATGGAATAAACATACACTTCTCTATATTTTTCACACTAAGAATAGCATATAAATATAAATATATATATATATATAGAGAGAGAGAGAGGTGTGTGTGTGTGTGTGTGTGTGTGTGTATAGAGAGGGAGAGAGGGGTGTGTGTGTGTGTGTGTAAAGAGAGGGAGAGGTGTGTGTGTGTGTGTGTAAAGAGAGGGAGAGGTGTGTGTGTGTGTGTGTAAAGAGAGGGAGAGGTGTGTGTGTGTGTGTGTGTGTGTAAAGAGAGGGAGAGAGGTGTGTGTGTGTGTGTGTATGTGTGTGTAAAGAGAGGGAGAGGTGTGTGTGTGTGTGTGTGTGTGTGTAAAGAGCGGGAGAGAGGTGTGTGTGTGTGTGTGTGAAGAGAGGGAGAGAGGTGTGTGCGTGTGTGTGTGTGTGTGTGTGTAAAGAGAGGGAGAGGTGTGTGTGTGTGTGTGTAAAGAGAGGGAGAGGTGTGTGTGTGTGTGTGTAAAGAGAGGGAGAGAGGTGTGTGTGTGTGTGTGTAAAGAGAGGGAGAGAGGTGTGTGTGTGTGTGTAAAGAGAGGGAGAGGTGTGTGTGTGTGTGTAAAGAGAGGGAGAGGTGTGTGTGTGTGTGTGTAAAGAGAGGGAGAGGTGTGTGTGTGTGTGTGTGTGTAAAGAGAGGGAGAGGTGTGTGTGTGTGTGTGTGTAAAGAGAGGGAGAGGTGTGTGTGTGTGTGTGTGTAAAGAGAGGGAGAGAGGTGTGTGTGTGTGTGTGTAAAGAGAGGGAGAGAGGTGTGTGCGTGTGTGTGTGTGTGTGTGTAAAGAGAGGGAGAGGTGTGTGTGTGTGTGTGTGTGTAAAGAGAGGGAGAGGTGTGTGTGTGTGTGTGTGTGTAAAGAGAGGGAGAGAGGTGTGTGTGTGTGTGTGTGTAAAGAGAGGGAGAGAGGTGTGTGTGTGTGTGTGTGTGTGTGTGTAAAGAGAGGGAGAGAGGGGTGTGTGTGTGTGTGTAAAGAGAGGGAGAGAGGTGTGTGCGTGTGTGTGTATGTGTGTGTAAAGAGAGGGAGAGGTGTGTGTGTGTGTGTGTGTGTGTGTGTGTAAAGAGAGGGAGAGAGGTGTGTGTGTGTGTGTGTAAAGAGAGGGAGAGAGGTGTGTGTGTGTGTGTGTGTGTGTGTGTGTGTGTAAAGAGAGGGAGAGGTATGTGTGTGTGTGTGTGTGTGTGTGTGTGTGTGTGTGTAAAGAGAGGGAGAGAGATGGAGAGATTCTCAAAGGTGGAGAGATCAAAGCAGACTGGCTAGGGACCTCAGGACCTCAGGACCCAGGGAACAACCTGATTTTCTTCATTTTCCTTTTTGGCCTCGTAAATCCTACCCTGCCGGCTGAAGGATCCAGCAACCTGGAAACATGGAGCGGGACAGAGAATAAACAAAAATGAAAACCTCCTCCAGGTCGGCCCTGTGCCGAGCCCCAGGAAATGAGCAGCCTGGGAAGAGAGAGAGCTCTGAGACCCTAACGGCTTCACTCCCGTCAGACACTATAGGGAAAAACCTAGGGGCACCCACCCCTCCACACCCAGCAGAGGTAGTAGAGTAGGTCCTCTTCTGTCCCCAGACTGTGCTCACGTGGCCCATCACACATCCGCATCCCCAGTACCAGGGTGGTACCCAAGAAGGCTGAGCAGAGACCTCGGACTCTTGGTGAGGTAGGAGGTCCACAGTTGCCCACAGTCTCTGTCCCTGAAGGGAGCGTGGACAGCATGGACGTCTACCCCTGTCCTACCTGCGTGGCTTTAGAGGAGACCTAGCTGATCGTCACTGTGACTTCAGGGAGCCTCGTGGTAGCAGGAGGATGCTCTTCCAACCCTCCCCGCCAGGGCGGTATCCATGGAGACCTGGACAGAAACTGAGAGCCCCCAGCCCCACCCAATGGGAAGGAGGTGCTCCCACTCCAAGTGGGGAGTCCAGATCTCTACTCCCACCTGTCATGAGGGTTCACCGTCCGTTTGTTTTCCTGCTAAGATGGTGGCAGAGTACCAGGTAAAACAAAATATTTCCTGTCCTAATACAAAACATGTCAGAGATTTAATTTAGTATCCATCAACACACCAAGACCAGATAATCCCAAACCGCATGAAGAAACCCGTCAGGAGATGACAACATCTAGATACAGGGCTGTGTGTACCACCTGACAACGATTTCCATGATTGCCATAATAAAAATGTTCCTTGGATCCATTATGATCACACTCGAAAGAAAAAATACATATTTTTTTAAATTCTTCCATGTTCATAATACTTGTCGCAATTACATTTTAAAACACGTGTTTGCAATCAAGCGGTGAAGATTTGTGCTCTTTCCTAAGAATGTGAAACCCATGAGGGTCCACACAATGTCAGGTCACATGCACCACCAAATCATCAAATCATCAGAGGTCACCCAGAGGCTCGGAGGATGAGGCAGGAGGATCACGAGTTCAAAGCCAGCCTCAGCAAAAAAAAAGGAGGTCCCAAGCAACTCAGTGATACCCTGTCTCTAAATAAAATACAAAATAGTGCTGGGGAGGTGGCTCAGTGGCTGAGCGCCTGAGTTCAATCCCTGGCACCCCTCATGGAAAAGATTTTCACATGTCAAGGGTCAAGTGCATTAGTGGACATAGGATTGATGATGCACATTTAGTTCATTATCAATGTAATGGATGTAACATTAGAGGAATGAATAAACCCAGTTCTTCTTATTATTTTTATGTGATAATCTTCCCTAAGAAATTATGTGCCACACACAAGAATCCTCAAAAGACAGATAACGATCTTGTTCAATGCGAGAATTGTACATGGATAGGAGAGTCAGGTTTTAACAGCCCGCTGACCCAGTAATCGGGATTAGTTCTTGTTACGTACTACATCTTACCTTCAAATTTCAGCAAACTCATTATCTAGCAAGTATATTAGTGGCTAATAATAACAGCAATCGGTAGTACTTAGGTACTTCCTGTGATCACGTTATTTTGACTTCTGAAACCTTATCTATTGATCATGCAGATGAGAAAAAGTACACTTCGTGATATTTGCGTTTGGCATTTGTTATGGTTTAGATGTCAGGTGTCCCCCGCAAAATGTCATGTGTTGATGCAAGAATGTATATGGCGTCATCTGTCTATGGACTGAGACTTTTAAAAGCATGAGCCCCAAATAAACTTTCCCTTCTCTAAGTTGTTTAGTTAGATATTTCCGTCACCGCAATGAAAAGCTGGCTAAAACCTTAAATGAATAGACATAGTTTCAGTAACTACCGTATATGTTAACGTAAAACTCATTCCCCGTAGGCCGGTGGTGGCTGACATGAGCATATTTAATGAAAAGAATAGTCTGGGGCTTTTAAAACTGGAATAATGTGCAGACACTTGTTTAAAAAAAAATCAAGTCAACTAGGAATAAAACTTATTTTATATGAGAAATATGTGGAACATAGGAAATCATGCTTATCATTTATATCACTGAGCATCCATCACATATCTTTGCTACAATGTACTTAGGCAAAATATTTTGATATGATTTTTAACCCTTTCAGATTACAAGGGTTAAAAATTGTATCAAAATAGGATTATTTCTCTTTAGGAACAGTACATCTGATATTAAGGAACCCACGGCTCTTTTTCAAATTTCTTTTTGCAGTTCTGGGAGTTTAAGATAGGGGTGCTCGATGACAGAATTACATTCTCAGCCCTTTTTTTATTTTTTTATTTTGAGACAAGAGTCTTGCTAAGTTGTTGAGGCTGGCCTCAAACTTGAAATCCTCCTACCTGAACCTCCCAAGTCACTGTGACTGCAGGCATGTGTATACCACGCTACCCACCTACTAAACTCCTGCTTCACTCTTGAGTAAACGATCCTGATTTGTTTTACATCTTATCATACTACATCAAAATATTTCAGGGTGATTCTTCCATGTTCACAAAGATGTGGAGCTATAAGATTCTTCATTTATCTCAAATCACCCCCTGCCCCCCAAAATGGCATCCTTATGAATTATATTATATCCAACTTAATTCTGGAAAAAAATAGTCTTTTATTTTTCATCTCTCTGGAAACAAATCAACAGAAAACACCCTAATCTCCAATATGTGCTTTTATGAAATAGGAATTTTCAGTAAAACTGCCAAAGGCAGCCTAAGGTCAGGCTTCAACTCCAGAAAAAGTTCGAATATCACCCACCAATGATTAGCGTCCTAGCTGAGCTGGGTAGTATCTGCTCTGAGTCTAATCTAAGTGCTCCTAATTCCACTTCATCTTAAATCCATCAAAACGGACTCTTTTTTCTTTCTCTTCTCTCCAAAGCATTTTGCTTCTTTACCATTTTAAGAAATGACATTTTGCGTTGTTCTTTGATATCTATGGAAATGATAGCCCTGAGCTCCCGCTACACCATAGCAGGAGCTAAGAACAAAACAGAGCTCTGCAAATATACCCAGCATATATTGATTTATGGAAGTCTTAATTTTTCTGCACCAAACTGTTGCTTCTTTTTTATTTCTCAGTTTTCCACAAACGATGAAACCTTTAAAATCGTATTTTTTTTCCTATGGAGGAAATGACTTCATTTAAGTGTATCTTATTGTAAAAAAAAAAAATCCAGTAATGTTGTTATGCTTCTATTTTAATATTCTAATGGAGTTATTTTAGACTTAATAACTGAAATTACCTTTTGTATTCTCAAAAAGTATATAGCGGATTCTAACATAAGTGAAAACGCAATGTTGGTTGTCCAAAAGAAGGGAAAAAACTAATTTAGGATCATACTTTAGGAAACTGGTTATGATCTCATTTCTAGTTAACCATCTTTTAGTCTTATAATGGATTCTCTTCTGGTTATTGCTGGAAGATTTGCTCATGTTGTGGGATATTGAAACCATAACAGTAATTCACAGAGCAAGCCAAAGATGAGAGGGGATTCTTCCTGCCTCTGAGAATGAAGACTCTAGGTATGGAAACAAAATGTGCAAAATAGCACCAATTACCCTACAGGTTTGCTGTGTCCATACCTTCTAGAATATGGAGAATCAAGCTTTCAGGAGACGATGGTAAATATGTGTAAATATAAATACAAAATTTAAAAATTTGATTATTATGTAACAGATGGAATCCATTTTTTTTTTTGAAATGGCAGATAAATTTGTTTTGTTTCTCCCGGTGGAGATTTTTGAGTATTTAATTAAAGGCCCCATTGCCCGATCATTAAATTCAAAGAAGCATATCTAATGCGAACACTTAAATGTAATGTCACTCATTAGTCTTTAATGAAGAGAAACTTATTCTTTCTCTAAAGAACAGCTGTAAAAATAGTATCTGTCACCTACAAAATTATATATTCCCCCGATTATTAATGTGCATTTAATGACTTTGAAATATGTCTTTGTGGTAGTTACGAGGCAAGCACCTTTTTTTTTAACCTTTTTTTTTTTTTTTAAATTTACCTGTAAAATGGTGAACTGAAGTCAGAGAACCTGCACTTCAGGACAAGAGACTGAAGCAGAGACGTAGTCTTCCTAGTCAAGGTTGACTGATTGGCATGAACCCATTTGGATTTCTATACCATAGCACATTCTCTTGGTGGTCCTGGATCTTGTTATTTTTTTAAAGTTGTTCTAATTAGTTATACATGACAGTACAAAGCATTTATGCACTTTAACATATCATACATAAACGGAAAATAATTTATCATTTTTCGGGTTGTACATGTTGTAGAATCATATTGGTCATGCAGTCATGTATGTGCATAAGGTAATAATTCCTTCTCCCATCCTTCCCCCACTCCCCTCCAATCACTCTCTTCTACCTAATCTAAAGCACTTCTATTCTTCCCTAGGACACTCCCCGCATCATGAATAAGCATCCACATATCAGAGAAAACATTCGGCCCTTGTTTTTTTTTTTTTATTTGTTTTGTTTTGTTTCTTGGGATTGGCTTATTTCACTTAGCATGATGTTCTCCAGCTCCATCCATTTACCACCAAATGCCATCATTTCATTCTTCTTTAAGGCTGAGTAATATTCCATTGTGTCTATGAACCACATTTTCTTGATGCATTCATCTGTTGAAGGGTACCTGGGTTGGTTCCATCGATTAGCTCTTGTGAGTTGGTCCTGAATCTTGATAGCAGTCTTTGTAATGCCTTGGTCATAAAACCTCTCATTAGAGAGTTAAAACTCATCTGGGGCTCTTTTTACTAAGATCTTGACAACAGAAAATTGACTGTGATGTTGGTGTCATTTCCTGACTCTGCAGGATGCAAATCAGAACGTGGTACAGCGGATTGCCATCACTCAGCACAGACTTCTCACCACCTCTCTCCCCCCTCTTCCCCACCACCATTATCACAATCACCACGGTTGTTTTGAGAGAATGTATTTCGACCTACCAGGTCCTCGCTTCCTACACCCCATGCAAGTAGTTGACCACTGAATTATGCTAGCTCTGCTTTGGAGGGGCTGTATGAGGGGTTGAACTCAGGGGCACTCTACCACAGAGCCACCTTCCCAGCCCTATTTTGTATCCTATTCAGAGACAGGGTCTCACTGAGTTGCTTCACACTTCGTTGTTGCTGAGGCTGGCTTTGAACTCATGATCCTCCTGTCTCAGCCTCCGGAGCTACTGGGATTACAGGTGTGTGCCACCTTGCCAGGCTACCGTAGCATTTTTAATCCACTACTTGGTTTATTCTTAAGCCAAAGGAAGTTGAGAATTGGCTTTGCTGATGCTCAGGAAAACCTTTAAACTTCTTTTTAAAAGCCATCTATTATCTGTACTTACCCACTTCCATATGTTTGGGTTGGTGGATCAAAAATCTGTATATTTTTTATGGAACATGTTAGAGTGTATCGAGGAGTGTATCGGTTCTCAGTAAGTACAGATTTGCTGTGTTCTTTTTTTTTTTTTTTAAATCCATGTTAAACAGTTTTTAGTTTTACATTTCTTTCATCCAATCTATAAAAACGTAAAATTGTATGTGTCATCTTCTGATACTCGAGTACATTGTGTAATGTTTAAATCAGGTGAAACATCTATTATGTATCAGACATTTATTTGCCTATGGAACGTCTATCATCTCCGTTTGGCAAAAATGTTACATTCTTGAACGTATTGCTACATTGTTAAAATACAAGACATTGGCAACCAGTTCTGGGTGCTGAGTGCCTTTTTAAAAAATTTTTTAATTTGTTTGAATTAGTTTTACGTGACTGTAGAATGCACTTATGCACTTTGTCATATCAAACATAGCTGGGGTATAATATCTCATGATTCTGATTGTACATGTTGTAGAATCACATTGGACATGCAGTCATATATGTATATATACACACTAGGTAATAATGTCTGTTTCATTCAACTATCCTTCCTGTCCCCATGTCCCCTCCCCTCCCTTCTCTCCCCTCTACCTAATCTAAGGTAGCTCTATTTTTCCCTAGTGCCCCCCCACACACACACACATTGTGAATCAGCATCCACATATTGGAGCTGGCTTTTCAAAGAGTATCCTGCATGTTCAGTTGCAGAAGCACCTGGAATATTTCATGATAGTCCCATGTGCAGACATGCTGATTGCACGGCACAGCACCAGGAGTGACGGAACAGCATGGTTCTACTTATTCAGTCCACAAGGAGCTATTTAGAGTCTCTCCTATTAGACCGAGTGATGTGTCCTCTGCACAGGAGTGTAATGGGTCCCCGGTCGTGCACAGGAGTACACATATTTAACCAGTATATCTGCTTCCCCCTGCATTACCAAAGTGATTTTAGGTGGTAAATACTCCATGATTTCTTCTCCTATCCAGGAGTGTGCACCACAAGAACTGAAAGCCAGTGTGTCCCTTCGGGAATTATCACCAACATTCCACAAAAGGTTTTCATCCACCTCACGGGCCTTTGCAATCTGATTATTCCACCGTCTTTCATGACACCACTGAGTGTGCAAGACACTTACTCTTTGGTCGGTTGAATAAAAGGAATAAGAGGAAGCATTTTATTAATCGAGACAGTCTTTGTACTTGTTCACGGGTTTTTTTTTTATGGTAATTTGATACATGGATACAATGTGCCATAATCCCATGAGACTGATAAGTATTTCCATCTCGTCAAATATTCATCAGTTTGACGTGCTCAGAAATCTGTGCTTTTATTTTCTGTCATTTTTAAGTACACCACCAATTGTTTTGACAAACAACTATAGTGTACTGTGCTATAGGAAAACCAGAAGTGATTCCCCTCTGACTGTGTTTTGGTGCCCCCTCGTTAAGGTTCTTTCCGCCCCACACCTCCTGCCCTCTCCACAATCTACTAACCACTCTCCCATGACATTCTTCCACAAGGCTGATTTTTGAGAGTTCAGAAGTGAGTAGGAGCATTTTATGTGCCCTTCTGTGTCTGTCCGACATCAGTTAACACACTGAACTCCAGCTCCACTCGTGATGTTTAGACAGCCATGAAATGTCAGGATTCCCTTCTTTTGTAGGGCTCAGTAATATTCCACGGTTCATGTAGACTCCAATTTCTTCATCCACTAGTGGGCATCTAGATAGATTCTGGGTTATGAACTTCCTCCTGTCACTTTGTTAATTTTTTTTTTAATTTTGTGGAATTTTTGTTGTTCTTCTTCTTATCACCTATTAGCATATCGTTGACTTGGTAGTTTTCTTTCATGATTTTCTTTTCTTTCTCTTTTGTATATTTGCTAATCTAGTGAGCTTTCTGCATACTTATGTGTTCATAACATAAATTATCAGCCCTCTGTTACTAGTGTACTATTCCCTTAAGAATTACTTTTAAGGCTGGTCCGGTGAAGGATGAATCCCCTCTGTGTCTGCTTACGTGGGAAACACTTATTTATCTTCACATCTGGAAAGTAGTTTTGCTGGGTATAATATTCCTGATTGGCAGGTGTTTTTCCTTCAGGAGTTTGAATACACCATTGTATTCTCTTCTGGTCTGTGATGTGTCTGCTAGAAAATACGTAAGTCTAATGGGAAGTCCCTTCTATGTAACGTGACAGTTTTCTCTTGCTGTTTTCAGATTTCTCTTTCTTTGATATTTTAACTATTACATATCTTGACGAAGATCCTTGGATTTTGATTGTGATCTTTTGAAGTCCATCTACCAGAATTTCTCTGTCTTTGAAGATTTCTAAAATCTTTTAAGTTCCTGTTTGGTGAAGTAGGTTTTCCGTGCCTTTCCTCTTTCCTTCATCTTTTGAAATTCCCATATTTATTTGCATCATAGTGACCCATAAGTCTCCTAGGTTTTCAGTTTCTTCTTGTCGGACTGGGTTCATTTTTGTGTGTGTGATGGCATTAATTTAAAAAAGGTCTGCCTTCAAGTTGAGAAATTCTCTCTTCTATGTGTTAGGGAAGTTCTCTCGTGTGTCTTTTATTTCATTAAAGTTTACAGCGCCATGTCTGTCTTTATGTTGGTGCATTATACAGAATAGCAAGATTCATTATGCCATATTCGTACATGCACAAAACATAATTTAATCAATTTCCTTCCCCTTTCTTCTTCCCTCCCCAATTTGATGGCTCTACTCTACTGACCTCCCTTCTCTTAGTAGTAGTAATGCATCATAATTATACACATCTAAAAGTAAGACTCACTGGGGTGTAAAACTCCATCGTGTATCTATACCATAGGATCTTTATCCATTTGTCTGTTGCTATGTACATAGCCTGGTTCTATAACTTAGTTATTGTGAATTGCACTTCAACCCCAGGTTTCAGATTGGCTTTTTGGAGTGTATTTATCATTTCTAACTGTTTGGCGAGTTTCTTATTTATATCATGAACCGCTTTTTCTCATTGATTTGTACTCTCTGTATTCTCTGGCATCTCGTTGAGATTCCTTAGGATCCTTATTGTGAACTCTCTTTTTCAGTTATTGCATAGATCTCCTTCCGATTGAGATCTAGGTGTGGAGAATGCGTTTTCCTTTTATTTCACGTGTTCCGATGCTGAGGTCTGTCTGCACATCTGGTGCAACGTTTGCCTCCGCTAGTTTATGGAGTCGCTTTTTGAGGCAAAGGTTTCTTTGGTAAGATGGGATTCAGGGAGTCAAATGAGTGGGTGCTTTGTCTTTGGTTCTAGCTGAGCTCAAAACTTTCCGTGTCTGTGATTTCTTCACCTTTGATTGACGTCAGAGCTGTCTGCAGGTGCCTTAGTCGTAGTTTGTGAAGGGAGTCATTCAACCTTGCAGTGGATATAGATTTCCAAAGGTGCCGGTTCTCAGGGTCCAGAGAATTGACCGCGGATGTCCCTGAGCTCTGCGGCAGCTGCTGCCACAGTCTTAGTTCTGTGATACGTAGACAGGACATCCTTTGGTACCTCAGGGCCAGCAGAGATGCTCCCAAGTATCTCGGAGATAGAAACTATATCCCCGGAGCCGTAGGTGGTGAAGAGACCTCGTGCACGACCCTCTGGATGAAGGTGGGAGATGCTTCTGCCTTTGGGAACGGCAGCCGTAGTACCAGAGCCACCAGATGGAAGGAGATTGTCCTTCAGGTCCTCAGCCTGAGCACAGATGACCTTCTCCAGTCTGGCACCACCAGCCACCCTGGATTTCAATGTCATGAGATGCAAATAGAAATAGGACCTTCCTTTAAATTCCGTGGGGTTCTTTTAAACGTTTCTGGTAGACAGACACCACTGTCTGTCCTGGTGGACAGACAGACACCACTGAATCCAGGATACTTTGTGCCAGCAGCTGCAGTCCCAAGGGCGGTTGGCTTGGAAAGGGACGGAGCAAGCACAGGTGGCCCTGGTGTTTGGGGGACGGGTAGCTGTGTTTATGAAACAGTGTGTGGTGGTGGGCGCCTTCTTCGGGTCCTCTTGGACGGTCTTGGTTGATGCCAGTCTTTTGGCGCCAACAGTTACTGCTCCCAGGGCCTGGGTTGGGGAAGAGAGCGTCCCAGATTGTCACCGTACACAAGCAGCTACAGCAAAGGCAGGTGCTGATCCCTACGCTGGCTGATGGGGGGGGGAGCTGTCTTCTGCCTGGTGGAGGGCACACGGCCCCAAGTCTTTGGGCTGCATCAGGAGCCCAGGTGCCAGCCCCGAGAGCAGATGGTGGGTAACCGTGACTATAGCTTGGGTTCTCAGGGTGCTTGCTCTTTGGAGCAGAGCAGACCTTCTGAATCCATCCAGCTCTGCAAACTGGACTTTGAATTTGGAATTCCCTGCCGTTGGGACTGCGTGTTGGCCCCTTCCCACTCCCCTGGTACGGCCGTGTGGGGGTCCCTCCACCAGGGAGCTGGGGTGGAGGTCACTATTTGCTTTACTCTTTTCCAATCCTCCATGATGTTTAGGGTTCCCCTCGCTTCTTGGGTTCTCCCTCAATCTCTGACCTCAAAGTACGTACCGTTTGTGCTTGATTGTTCTGGCTCTTCCCTGTGGCCCCACGTGGAGCCACGTGGCTCTGATCTGCCATCTTGGATTCTCCTCCCCTCACCAAAGCAATTGGTACGTGAAGTTTCTCGATGGAATGGAATTGAGCAGATCATGCGACGTACACCTATGAATGTACTAGGCTAACTTTCACCTTTATATTTATATAACCTTCAACTTAAAAAAAAAAAACTATATATAAAGAGAAGGAAAACCCAAGAGAGAGAGAGAGTCAGGGGCAGACCGCAAGGGAGGGAATCGAGCCAATTATATTCCACGCGTGTGTGATGATGTCAAAAGGAACCCTAGTGTGATGTTTAACTCGAAAACATAAAATCTCTTTCTTAGAGTCACTTGAACGCATAAAATTTTCCAAAAAAAAAAGGTAGAACATTGTTATGCCCACTCCATTCATGTCTTCTTAGTTTGTTCTGTATTTTTAAATATATGCCCTAGGAGAGGTTGATGGGAATGTCATGATCTATCATGTGAAAGCCTTCCCTATGATTTTCTCTCTGAATTTCCCACCTTCCTAGTTCCCAACCAGCCACAGCAAACAACCTACAATCTGGAAAACATCTGTTCATCTCTCAAGGCTCGATGGAAAGTATATTTACTTTTGACTAAAACTTCTGACGCTCTCCCTGGGTGAAGCAGCTTGCACCTTGGAAACTAAAGATCTTGCTTTCCTCTGTCTCCACATGATACTGTCACTTTGTCGCATGTATTGATTGATCGGTGTGCTCACACTAAAAGTCAGGTGGCCTGATTTTGCTGCCTAAAATGCACTTAGGAATCCTCCAGTACAGTTGTGCAGCTACCATAGAAGGGAGCCCCTTCCATTCAACACCCAGAGCTTAACAATTCTAGCAGAAAGACAACCTTCAACCCCAAGACTCCCAGGAGAAATTTCGTGAGGGTTTCTTATTTGCTCAAACTTGGATTCAGCCACATTTAGACTCGAAGTCAGTGAGGGTGGATCCCAGGGAGCTGCGGCGGGACAGAGAGTCGATGACAACTTTGCTGTCATAAACCAAAACCAACCAGCCGTTTCCAGAAATAGGGAAGAGATGGGAGGCCGGTCACGCGAAACAACAACTTTGCACAGTTTCTCACGTGAAATAAAAGACTGGAGATGGATATTCGTGTTTTTTTTTTTTTTTTTTAACAAAGGTTTTCATGCTAAAATGCCAAAATCGAGCCCATAAAATGAAGACACATCATCCATCACCAACCGAAACTTTTCTTCAGAGCTCAAATTTTTTTTCTGAAACTTGGTTTTGTCTTGTTACATTTCCGTATCAACAGGATGAATTATATCTTTGGAAATCTCCGTTGCCCTGCTCGATTGACTGAAAAAAAAAAAAAAAAGAGCTAATAATTCACGGGCAATGGCCTTTCTCCTTCTCTTTCTGTTCTCTCTGTCTCTGTATGCCTATGGATCACATAGATGATGCCTTTCAATGCTCAGAGTGTCCATTCAGGACGGTGAGTACACAGGGTACCACTTCGAAGAGATTGGTAAATTTATTGAACTTTTCACTTGGCCCGATTCATTTTCCATCTCTTGCTTTCTCAGAACTCTTCCAAGAGTGAGTGTGTGTGTATGTATGCACCACTGCGATTGGCTCATCTCACTGTTTTTATATTTGGATTTTGTGAAAACAGAGCCAGGACTTAGTGATGGGTTTACATAAGGTCCATAAGAAACGGGAGGGGTGTGAATGAAGAAATAAAACGCACAGTGGCTGTGGGCCTCGGGGGATCAGGTGCCCTGTCTAAAAGCGGAGGTCACGGCTACTTGCTGCCCGTTCTTGGATGGGTGGGAACGTCACCGTGTCCCATGCTTCTCAGCAGTGGAGACAGGGAGCTGTGCCTATCTTTAGGACTGCATCCATCCGTGGTACTTTTCACACATCCACCCATGACTCTTAAAACCTCTCTCTGTTCATTTCAGGGAAGAGAGCTTTGAGCCTCAGAGCAGTGAAGTAACGCATCCATTTTTTTTTTTTTTTTTTTTTTGCAGACATCAAGAAAGGAGAAAGATGGCACACACCTCTCATTCCAGCAGCTTAGGAGGCTGAGGCAGAAGGATCGAGAGTTCTAAGCCAACCTCAGCAATTTATCGAGGACCTAAGCAACTCACTGTGACCCTGTCTCTAAATAAAATCCCAAAGGGGCTGGGGGAGGTGGCTCAGTGGTTAAGTACCCCTAGGTTTAATCCCTGGTATCAAAAAAAAATAGACAGTAGAGAATAGCTCTCAAAGTGTGTATGAAATAGTTGACTATGAAAATCCTGGACTCTGTATTTTTCCTCTCATCCTCAACAAAGTCAAGAGCTTTACCGAGTCCATCACCAATCCACCTGTTCAACATCTTCAGCCGTATCCTGCTGGGAGCTGACTCTCAGGCCCCTAACAACTTTATAATCTGAGCCACTTGAATCAAGATTCCTGTCCTGGACGATGCCAGGTTTTGGCTTCCATTTGGTACCAGATTCTTCTGTCAAACTGTTTGTTGAAAGTTTTGCCCTTTAGTTTCTCCCCAATGATTTCTTGTTTCCTGAGTTCCTCCAGATTAATACCTAACAGCTGTTTGTCTATCGTGTGACACTTTTATATAATTAAGACTTTCTCGCTCGCAGCCGTTTATTTTCAAACCTGGACTGAGCTAACTTGTTCCATAGTTTGGAGAAAAGTTCTTTTTTTTTTTTTCCAGTGTCATTTCTTATGCATGCTCAAAAATAAAGACGACTTAATGGACGATGATATATCCCCTGGCCGATAAATATTAATGTGAGTGCCATTAGTTGGAGTGGAACGCCATTCATTGGCGAACATTCCTCAAGAATATAAATGTTAATTTATTTTCTGCTTTAGAGAATGTATTCTTTGCATTTGGAATGGTTTCTGCCTAATTGGTAGCAGCTCTTCTCACATAAATAAATGATATAAACTAAACTCAAATTACCAGCCCCCCCACCCCACCCGGTGACCCAGGAGAGGCCGAGTTCTGGAACCTTCCTGGATCTTACCACTGATTACGACAGGCATGACCATCCCGCGAATGAGATGAACCCTTTTGGTTGACACCTTGTGGCTTTGATGTGGAAGCTCAGATAGAACATCGTGGAGCTTCTTTCTTCCCAAAAATATTTCATTAGGTACAATTAAAATATATCAAAAAAAAAAAAGAAGATGCTCCTTCCACATGTTATTGTCGACCATTATCTAAACCATCCACGAATAAATCTAAGTCAAATTGACCTCTTTGATGTGACCTGACTGAATTTACCTATCTCTCCTATCTGCCTGTCTAATTCTGGCTTCCTGGGGATCCGGTTGGAATTAGCATCTTGGAGTGGACATGTTCTCTTCGACTGAAAGTTTCCTGAGTGAATGTAAAATAAAAATAATAACGATTAACCACATCAAGTGTGGCATCTGTAGAAAGTTGGATTGGGATGAGTGATTGATAAAAGAAAAAAAATAGTCATCATTCTATGGGGCTTCATAGTTAAAACAGAAAGAGAAAGTTGAAAGTGTTCAAAAGCAGGAATCTGTCCTAGGATTCAGCGTGGTGGTTGTAGCACAAGGAATTTAGTCTATTTGGGTCTTAGGAGCTGCTTCTCAAATATAATAGCTGACATTATATTTTTTTTTAAAAAAAAAAAAGAGGCTACAGCCAAATATCGCTCATGCATTCAATCATCTAATTAGGAGAACTTGACTGCAGGCATGAGTTGGCTGGTTTGAGGATATGAAGAGTTTCTGAGAGACAGTTCTGAACTCTGCATCTTCAGAGCACACATAAATCCCTTTGGGGAGCCCCTCTCTGTCTCTCCATTTCTCTGTCCCTTGTAAGTTCATAAGATAAGAACAGTCCAGAAGCATAGGCTGCTGTTTGTCCTGACTGGTGAGCTGAGAGCTGATGACAAGGAAGCCTACAGACACGGAATAAATGAGACTCCTGGCATTTCTTACCTATGTGCATTATTGAGCGCACACTGTGTGCAGGCGCTATCTTGGGCACGTATTCTATTAACTTCCTTTAAGTCAAAGGTAGCTGGTCTGTTTGCCTCATCCCCTTGTTTCACAGGGTTGCACGTTTGGACAGAGAGAGAGACGGTACAAGCTGCCCAAGCAGCAGCTGGTGCATAGTAGAGGCAAGTTCTGCTACTGAGCAGTAAGTCTCTAGAACTTAGCTCTTCAGAACCCTCCCTTCAGACTCTGGATATGAGCACAAGCAAACAGATCCACTGGGATCTGATGGCTGAAGTTAATTAATGGTTGATGGCTCTGTTCAAAGTAGAAATAAAATGCAATGAACTCCATAGATCATTTAATCGAACAGAAAAGTGTCCGTCATGGTGGATTACTCTGTTCAAAGTAGAAAAATAAATGCAATACATTTCATGCATTCTTCAACAACGTTTTAAAGATTTAAAAGTCAATCCTGAGGTTACATATCACCGGAGTGATATAGAAAATAAAAATTTTCTTTCCTTTTATTTTTTTTCTGAATTTCTAAAAATTTTAGTATAAAGATCCCGAACCTTTAACCAGGTAGTTGCTACAAAAATAATTAGTGGAAACAGTTATCCATTTGCCCTTCTCCATTTCTCAATCTTGCCTGCTTATATGCTGGAGCTAGTTAGGTAGCTTGGCCAATGGGTGGTGGCAGGATATGACAGGTTGTAGGTCTGGGCTAAATTATATCATCCTTGCCTCTCTTTCCCTTGTGGTGTCCAAACCAGCCATTGCTAATGGACATGACACAGAAGGGCTACAAGACCCAGAAGGGCTGCCCCATATCCCAGCATGCACTGGAATTCATTTACATACTACTAGACCCAGAAGGGCTGCCCCATATCCCAGCATGCACTAGAATTCATTTACATACCACTAGACCCAGAAGGGCTGCCCATATTCATTACATACTACTCCTATTGGGCTCCTAATTGGCTGCTTTAGTCAGCTATCTTTTTATTGCTGTGTCCCCCAAAGACCTGACAAGAACAATTAGAGGAGGAAAAATTCATTCTGGGGTCTCATGATTTCAGAGGTCTTAGTCCATCCATGGACAATCCCATTCCTTGGGTTCTGAGATGAGGCAGAACATCACAGCGGACGTGTGTGATGGAGGAAAGCAGCTCAGGACATGATCAGGAAGCAGAGAGAGAGCAACACTCAATTAAGACAAAATTTATATCCCCAAGGTATGCCCCCCTGTGATCCACCTGCTCCAGCCACACCCTACCTGCCTACAGGTAGCACCATGCAGTTGATCCCTATCAGGGAATTGACATGCTGATTAGGTGAGGGTCTCTTAACCTAATCATTTCACCTCTACCCTCAGGGGCTTGTTGAGGATACCCCACATCTAAACCACGACACTAACTGAGGTTTGCAGGTCCTTATTCTGCAACATGGGCTAGCCTTATCCGACTCCTAGGAAAGTTTAATGATGCATAGGTGAGAAGGGAACACCCATGATTCAATCCATGCACTTTGTATTTATTTATTATCTATCTATTTATTTTTGGTTCACCTTGGAGCAAACCTTTCTTGGAAAACAGAATTCGTTTTCCATGCAATAACCCATGGCGGCTACCAACATCCCAGGCCTCTGGGAATCTCAGAAGGTAGAAACTGAAGGTGACAGTGTGTGTCTGATGAGGGAATGGTTGACTGTTACCCGAAGCCTTCCGTAGGTGACAGCAGAAGTCGCTCTCCTCCATAGTGATGGGGTGTTCTGTGGCCCATGATGGTCTCTGTGCATTGAGGCCAGTCCTGAGAAGTCCTAAGAAGCTATACCGCTCTGGGACAGAATTCCAGGAGAAACCACAGCCATTGGCTCAGACACTTTGGCAAGGATTCCTTAAGGTCCAAGTTTCACCCTAAAAAAAAAAAAATGAACAAGTCATTTTGTCATCCTTTCTTTCTCTGTTCTAAGAAAATATGTCTCCTTTTAAGCATTTGAGATTACAGATCTCCCAGCTAATATCCAAATAAACTTCTGTGTCATCCAATCCCCGGAGATTTGTACTGCTTCAGAATGTATAAATATTTAAGGACGTTTAAAGGATGTCTCTTTGGTTTTATGTTATAATCTGGGAATTTACTAGAAATATCTGGGGAGGGGCTGGGGTTGTGGCTCAGCGGTAGAGCACTCTGGGTTCGATCCTCAGCACCACATAAAGATAAAAAATAAAAACAAATGTATATTTTTTAAAAAAGAAATATCTGGGGAAGTTAATCCCCCCCACTACCTTTTAAAGGCCCCCAAATCTTGTCACAGATACAAATAAGATAGTTGAGGGTCTCCACTGAGACGATGACTGGATATCTCAGACCTCCTGGGCACCGATCCTTCCTCATAAAAATAGTGCGCATACCTAAAGGAAATATTGAATGCCAAATAACGACAGCACCGGCCAGCCTGAGATCCTCTCTTGTGAGGATTTGCCATCCTGGCTTTCCAATCATTTTCAAAGCCCACCTGCTTTCGGATCCTTGGAAGCTGGCTTTCTGTCTTGCTAGGATTTGCTCCATAGAAAATAAACAGATGGGGCTGAAAAAAATCCAGAAATACAAATGGGGTAGAAACTGCCGCAGGCTTTTGAACAGCATCAAAACAAGTTGTAATTTCTTTCTTTCTTTTTTTCTTTTAACTTCTTCCTGTTTGACAAACAGATCTCCTGGAACACAAACCGCAGCAGGCTTTCCATCTCAGCCACCATCCAAATAAGTTTTATTTTGTCTTGTTTTTCTCGAAATCCAAAGCTAATTTTAGGATTTTTTATTTTTTTTTTTTTTAATTTTGGTGAGTGAATGATCAATGACTGGTATTTGGAAAGTATATTAAACTAGGGTGGGGGGGAAACTCTGTGCAAGACATCAGGATGTATGGATTCCTTTATTTCATCAGTGAGGAACTTCGGGGGCGCTAATCTCATTAATTAAATCGCCTTCAAATAAAGGCCACGTCCGTTGACAGCTGACAGAGATAAATTATGCCCAGGATAGATTTCAGTTCTCTCGCATATGCTTACCCTTTACGTGTGGAACTTCCCCATACAGGCATCTAAGTTAAACATAATTTTTTTTTTCTGAATACTCTATGCTATACCTGATTTTTTTTGTTGTTGTTGTGTTGGCAGAACTTTGTCAAGTAACTTCAAGCCTAGGATTTGGAGAAGAAAAAGCACTCCAGTGCCTTCAGAAACACAATAGGAAGGCCTGGGCAAGCGAGGTCAAAGGTTGAAATCCCAGGTCCACTCTGGCAGTCCATCAAAAGTGGGGGAAAGAAGAAGGGGGCGTGTGCACAGAATGGTACAGCGACAGCAAACGTGAGCAACATCCCTGGATTCCGTCTTTCTGTGCTCAAATCCTCCATCTCTCCAGAAAAATGCTGCTCATGCTCTTCCTCCCTGCTCTGTTCCTAGTTGCTCTCCTTATATCAAAGAAGACATTCTGCATTTGTTTTTTAGGGATTGGCTAGCTTCACTTAGCACAATCTACTCTAATGCCATCCATTTCCCTGCAAATTCCATGATTTTGTTGTTTTTTTTTAGTGCTGCGTAATACTCCATTGTGTATAAATGCCACATTTTTTTTTTATCCATTCATCTATTGAAGGGCATCTGGGTTGATTCCAGAGTCTAGCTATTGTGAATTGTGCTGCTATGATCATTGGTTAGAGAGGGGGAGAGGGGAGAAGAGAGGGGGAAAAAAGCATGTTCTTTAAAAAAATAATAATAATCCTTAGCACAGGAGGCTATATTCAGAAGGTAAAGGGACCACTGTTACACCCTGCTGGGGGGCTGGTTCTGCTGATGTACAAGAGCTGGAGTTTCCCACAGAGCTCCACAGTTAGCTCTTTGGGGGCAGGGCTGGGGACAGTCCAACTTCTGTCCTAGTAGAAAGTGTAAGTGACTACTTCTGTCCTATAACATATTGAATGGATATCGAAACAGAAAACAAATAAGGAAATTATAAAGAAAAAAACAGACTAGATTTGACTCTCTAGAAATCAAGCAATCTCTCCCTTAGCTATTTAAGTTTTTCAAAAGACACTGCATCTATGTTTTCAGGGGTTTTATTTTTTTTTTATCTTATTTTAGTTGTGGATGGACACGAGACCCTTTACTTGATACATTTATTTTTATGTGATGCTGAGAATCAAATCCAGTGCCTCACACATGCTGGGCAAGTGCTCCACAACACCAGCCCTGTATTTTCAGGTTTGACCTACCTCCATATTCGCTCACCAAGGCACTAAAACCTGACTTCCACCTGAGTGAACTCAATGTGACTAGTCCTGCTCAGGTCACTATTCACCAATAACCTACTGGTCACCCGTGAAAAAGGTCACATCCTCTTCTTATTTAGCCTCTGTAATAGTCGCTTTTCTACACCATTCTCTCTCCCTTGAAACGTCCCTTGGTGCTGATGACCTTGAATTCACCTTGTCTTCCTTCCACTGAAGTTCCTACCTGTACATATGGATCTTCTTTGGAAAACTGGGAAAGGGGACAGAGCCATGCTAAATAACAAGGCAGATTGCTGGGACCTTACCCGCGTTCATCGTTTGGACCAAATGCCCTTGTTCAAAAACTCAATTTGTATGCGACAGCCCTATTCTCATATTTATTTTTTTGCTCGTTCTTGCTTTCCTTTGTTCATTTCTAACGACCCTACATGCTACCTGTACGTGATATCCTGCAACCATATAATTTCGTAATCAGACTTGAGCTCGTCAGTGTCTCATCACTGTGATAAAGTACCTGAGGTAAAGAACTTGAAAGGAGAAGAAATCTCAGTTCCGGTCCATGGTCCATCGCTTTGGGGGCTGTGGCAAAGCAATACAAAATGGCGGAGAGCGCTTGGTGGGACAGAACAGAGCAGCTCTCCTCATGGTGACTGGGAACCAAAGAGGAAAAGAAGGGTACAAGTTCCCAATATCACTTTCCAGGGCATATCCCCAGTGATCTAACCTCCTCCCTCCTCTGCCTCCCAATAGTCTCCTAGGCTGACAAATAAGAGCATATCATGGGTCTTTGGAAGGCATTTAAGATCTAAGCTGTAACAATGTTGTTCTAAATGCAAGATTATTATTTTTTTCCAATTCTTGCACATAAGCTCCATGCAAAGCACTAAGGGCTTCATGATGTCTTTACACAACAGTATTTAAATCACCTCAGCATTGAAAACATGAAAAAGAAGGCAATAATAGGAGAAAAGTTTAAAAGACAGGTAAAAAGAGGTCTGTGCGCTAAATTGCTCCTGTTTCATGGTGGGAAGTCAATAGATATTGTGGGGAAAGTTATTACCTCTGTAAAGGAAAGGTATAACTACATCACACAGAGTTATAATGATAACTGCAAGAAGAATAAAGAGCTGAAACGGAAACAGGACACCATCACTTGCTTCCAGGGGATAAAAGAGAATACAGAGGAGGAGGGAGGGTTTTGCTGTTTTATTTGATGCAGTTCTATACCATTGAATTTAAAAAAAAAAAAAAAAACACCCATGCATTACTAAGACAATAAAACAAACTCAGGGCATATATCCACATTGAGTATTTATTAAGAAATGAAAAAAAAGGGGAAGTTGGGTGGGTTGACCTTCCAATCGCATTTCCTGTGGCAAGCCTGTGATTCTGCGAGCAGAGGGCCGTTTAGGGAGATCCGCCTTGCAGCGGGACGTAGGATGGATAGCCGTGGAGAGGGAGAGACGTGCAGAAGCCAATTACTAGGTTATTACCGTAAGGAAGGCAGGGGAGTAATGAGGATCTGAGCGGAGGTGTAGGTAGGCAGGGGGAGAGAAGGAAGGTTAAAGATGAGGGAGAAAATCTGTCATTTGGAAATTGGAGGAAGGTGCAGGGTGAGGGAGAAGACGGTATTCACTTGACGTGCTGTTTCAAGTCAGGGTGATCACAAGACTCGTATTTAGCTGAAATAAAACAGCCAGAAGGAGAGGGAGGTATGCCCATGGCTAGTCTCAGCCGAGTGGGAGAAGATGGGGAGATGGTAATGACGGAAAGCACCGTAGTCATTGGTAGGCAGAGATTTCAGAGGGCATGAGGCTGGTTAGAAGACGTTTAGAGAGGAATCTGTTGAACACCTTGGCTCCTGCTATCCAGCTAGAAAAGGCTGGAGATCATTCCTGAGTAGGTGGAACTATATTTGTGGTTTGATACCGTCTCAAGTGAAGAAACCACACACACACACACACAGTGAAATTATCTATCATGAATACCATTAAAAGTAAATAGTAGTGATAGTACTGTACTAAAAACATCTGTCAGAGACTGTATAGATGACCAGAGTAATGGTCCTATTGCCTATCTGGTAGCATCAGAGGCTTCTTTGGGCAAATAGGAGATGATAAAAAGCACACAGGTAAATTGGTAGTGGGAATCATCTCTTATTTCCCTCAATTCACCAAAATTATAAGAATTGAATTTCCACCAGGCACGGTGGTGCATGCCTGTAACCCCAGCAAGTTGGGAGGCTGAGGCAGGAGGATCGCAAGTTCAAAGCCAGCCTCAGCAACTTAGTGAGACCCTAAGCAAGTTAGTGAGACCCTGTGTCAAAATGAAATATTTGTAAAAGGGGAGTTGGGAGGTAACTTAGTGTGAAAGTGTCCCTAGGTTAAATCCCCAGGAAAGAAAGAAAGAAAGAAAGAAAGAAAGAAAGAAAGAAAGAAAGAAAGAAAGAATGAATGAATTGAATTTTCTAATTTAATATAAGTAAATTAGACTGTTTCCTGGGACACGGATTCACAGCCATTCACTTTATTTGGATTTTTTAAACGTATATTTAGACATGCTTCTTAGTATAGATCTGATTTAAAAAATCTTTAAATGTATCATAAAAAATTCCAGTTAATTCAAAATCAGGAAAGGAGGCAAGATCATGCCTGTCACTATTATAAAGAGAAATGAACTCTCAATAGATCAACAAAGAGAAGTTTATTCCTCTCTCAAGTACAGCTTATTGGGACAGGGGTAGGGATCTGCACCAAGCCGTTATTCTAGGATTCGGGCCTCAAGAGCTTATTCATGACGTATCAGGTCTGGCAGGTTACGACTCCCCCATCATCAGACAGGGGACAACACAGGTGGGTGTACGGGACAATTATGTGGTCCCGACCCAAAGTGAGGAGCACCAACTTCCACCTGTATTCTTCTATCCTAAACTCAGGACCCTGGCCACACTTTACTGTAATGGGTTCTAGGAAGAAAAGAAGAAAGAGAAAGAAAGGAAGGAAGGAAGGAAGGAAGGAAGGAAGGAAGGAAGGAAGGAAGGAAGGAAGGAAGGAAGGAAGGAAGAAAGAAAGAAAGAAAGAAAGAAAGAAAGAAAGAAAGAAAGAAAGAAAGAAAGAAAGAAAGAAAGAAAGAAAGAAAGAAAGAAAGAAAGAAAGGAAGAAAGAAAAAAGAAAGGGAGGGAGTGAGTCACTGGTCCCTTGAACTATGAAATCCTCCTGGGTACCGCTACACCTGGGTCCTGTCCGTGCCATCCGTGTGTTAGTGTGCCTTGTGTGACTGTGACCCACATACTGGACAAGAACTGCTTAGAGGAGGAAATGTCTATTTTGGCTCATGGTTTCAGGGCTTCGGTCCATGGATGGCTGACTGCATGGCTCTGGGCTCAAGGTGAGGCAGAACATCATGGCGGAAATGCCTGGGAGAGGGAGGCTGCTCAGTCATAGCAGCCAACATCAGAGAGGGTTTGAGTGCAAACCCTCAGGGCATGCCCCCAGCGACCTATTTCTCCCAGCCACGCCTCAGCTGCCTATAGTCATCACGCAGTGCAGAAGTACTTTCTAAAATTATTAACCCAAGCCTGGCTCAGTGGTGCACACTTGTAATCCCGGTGACACAGGAGGCTCAGGCAGGAGGATTGCAAGTTTGAGGCCACCCTGGGCAAACCTAGCAAGGTACTAAGCAATTTAGCAAGACCCCATCTCTAAGTAAAGAGATAAGCAAATGCATTAATAAATAAAGAGCTGGGGACGAACGAAGCTCAGTGGCAAAGTGCCCTGGGTTCAATCCCCAGTACCAAAAAATATATATATATATAATAAAGTTATTATACTTGAAGGGGATTAATCCAGGGATCAGGTGACAGCTCTCATAACCCAATCATTTCACCTCTGAACCTGACAGCATTGTCTTACCCTGGAGCTTTTGGGAGACACCTCTTATCCGACCATGAGAGTCAGTTTCCTTATCAGGTCTGGGTTTTGTTTTCTTGGAGTCACAGGGAGAGGGGATTTTCATGGTTTTCTACATTCTTTGATTGTGCCTGTGTTACTGTTTTTAGTTTAGGGTTTTTTTGGTGTTTTTTTTCACACTGACTTTCACGTTGCCAACCCCAGTTCTCGCCCCCATCTCATCACAAAGACTTCAGGACCTGTTGGTCAGAGTGACCCGCATGAGGATATGAGAAGGGACAGGCAAGGGGGAAAAGGGTCACTCGCAAGGGAGAGAGTGGGCCCTCTCAGAGCGGAGAGCCCTTCCGTTGTATTGGGGGGGTCCCAGAGGAGTTTCCGGAGTCAGCCCAAGTCCAGCCCTCACTTGACTGGCAACATAGCAAGGCTCAGACCACCGCCAGGCGGAGACGGTGTGGTGCTCACAGAGGGAGCAGGGGTTTTAAGGAAACTGTGCCCCTGCTTTTTGCCTCAATTTCCTGCCCCCTTAATGGATCTGCTACCCTTTGAATATCCCCTCTGGGTCCTGTGAGGGTCTTGACGTTTGGGCTATCACAGGTGACGACGGGGGTGGCCGAATAGTCTCAGTGATGGGGGAGGTCTCTGGACACTTGGTGACAAGAGATGACAAGGACAGGGAAAGGCTATTTTCTCTTCATTGAGACTGCGGGACATTTTCACATACCAGACGCACATTTTTTTCCCCAAAAGCTTAACTCTCAGATGAACAGCCCTGTGGCCTTCGGTGCCTCTTCCTTGTCCCTCTCTGCTCTTGCATCCCTGGCTGAGTAGCTGCCCACCAGCAATCTGGAGGCTGTCGCTTAATTGGGAAACCCTGTGCCCCAGTTGAACTTCTCTACAAATCTGAGTCTACATGCATATTGGTCACTCGGAGACCTTTTTTTTTTTTTTCTAGTTTATTTCCCGTTTGGCATGGAGAAGCATGAACTGTTCCAAATCTTGCGGAACCTCCATTCTCTGGACACTTTTTATTCTCTTTTACTCTCTGTGCAAAGCAGCTGATGATGGTTCAGCCTGATCTCCACGTTCTAATACCCTGATTGGCTCAGCCGGTGGCTACCCACCCTCTTCTGTCATCATGAGAGAGTTTGCGTTGTTGTTCTAGCTGTTATTTTACCGGAAGGAATGGGGTTTTTTTTTAATTCATTATTATTTTAACTACTCTTGTTGACAGGGTACCCTGTGATCATTTGTTACACGTATGTAATATGAACTGACCATATGGGTGTGAAATAAATCAGACAGAAAGACAAAGGCCACGTATTCTCTTTTATCTATGGATATTTCTTTAAAAAACCCCATCTGAAGGTGGTATAGTAATTGCTAGAGGCTAAGGAAGTCCTCAGGATGAAAGAGGAAGACTGGATAATGTGTTCTGAGACCAAAGTCATAAATTCCAGTTGTTCAACGGCAAAGTGGGGGGACTGGTAGTTCACAACAACCTATTCTGTATTTTATGAATAACCCACCGGAAGAGAAGGGCTTCACATCTCCAAATACCAAGGCCTGATTCGTAGATGGACTCATGAACCACTTTGATCTGATCGGCACTCACGGTGTACCTACTGTGATATACCACACTGTACTTCATAAATACATACAGCTGTTCGTTGTGTTAATAAAAAGTGTAAAAATGCTCCATGAGATGAAAAAAATATATATATTCCAGCCGTTTTCCTTAAAGTCAGAAGCTTTGTATATATATTTTCTGCCCTCTGATCGGTCACAGGCAAATGAATGTTTTATCTCTAAATAACCAGAGTTTCCATGTCTGCTACCCATGACATTCGTTTTTTGGCCACCTACTAATTAACTGTTTTGTAGAACACACCCTCCCATGGGTGTTGTGTAGAGAGCGTCGTCTCTGTCACTCTGGTATCCTAAAAGTTGGCACAAAGTAGAACTCACCGTTGTGTTCGTCATACCACCACCCAATGCCTGTTCTTGTCTGTCAAATAATATAGTAGTGGTTCTGTAAGTCGCACACTCCAAAGCCTGGGTGACTTGGTGCATTAGAAGATTATTTGTTGCTCACCTAGTGTGACCATGAGCAGGGTGTGGGAAACTGGAGTTGGAAGACGCTCTGCTCTCTTCAATGGGTACATTCCAAGATGGCCCCAGGCATTGTTCATAAATGAGTAGCATGGGAAAGGAAGAGAAGAGCAGCAGACGGGAGCCAGCCCTGAGCAAAAGCACTCTCCCCCTTTACCTACGTCTCACTGATTAGAATCAACTACATGGACCAAACTACCTTCAAGGGAAACTGGAAAATATGGTCTAGATGTGTTCTCCATCGAGAGAGGAAATGGTAATAGAATATATTCAGATGCTAAACGAGGGCTTCGATTGGGTATCTGCATTAGGTCTGAACGGCCCAACTACCAGGGTAAGAAAGAAGCACGTTAATAAGTAAAGGCATACAGCTCCTTAGGGGAGTATAAGGCTTTCCTGGAAATAAATCCCCGCTAAAAGGATTTTCTTCCTAACCTGCAAACTTGCACGGGGACTGTGAAGTGGTGTAACAGACACTGCTTTGGACAAGAGTCTTAAAATCAATTTAATAGTAGCTTTTCATATATTCCACATGACATTAAGTAGTAATTTGAGAAAAGTTGACCCTCATTAGTGGGAGCCAAGATGCCCATTTTGAGAAGGATGGACAATATTTTATGGTGGCTCTGTTGGCATTCGAGAATACCCTGGTCCCTTAATTGTTCTTCTCTAATCTCTTCTCTGAAGAGAAGGAAATGCTCTCATGCTTTTCGATTGAGAGCTAAAACCAAGTGATATTTCCCGGCGCACGATTTGGTCAGGTTCTTCCCAGCCACCACCCCGAAATCAACAGTGTCCAACACGCCACGTGTTTGCCAACCATTTGCATAAACACGACCGACTCCCACCACTGGTTAAAGAAGACTCCAGGACACAGTGGCCCACAAGCTGCAGCTGCCGAACCGCAGGTCAGGCAACAAAGCACTGTCGCATGAGGGAACTCACTCGTGCAGAGAGATGGGCTCCAACCTGAGCCCTGTCCCAAGAGAGTACTGTCATTTGGGCAATGCCACTCTTTCAAGCCTCTGGCTTCTCATCCTTTCAAATGGGACATCAATTTTTTTTGCAACATCCCCGTAGTCTTTTAAGAAGCCAAAGGTGTTCTGTGCCTATCAATGTCTTCGTGCAAGACTTGGTAAAGAGAAGGGCACTGATTAAAGATAAGCTGTTATTATTGTTAGTTATTCCTTATCCTGTGAAACGTGGAGAACAGGTAGCAATGGACCCAACAAGACCATTCACTCCCCAACCGGCCATGTATGTCCACGTGGATCTATGTCTGCCCTACGTCTTTACATATAGGCAGCATTAGCTCCAAACCATGCCAAACTGCTCATGGATTTAGAAGAGGAGAATCCAATAAATAGGACAGTGAACTTTATCTGAAATATCAATTTGAAAGAAGGAATCCAAGCACCCACATTCTTGCGAATAGAGACTAAATTTGCAATCCGAGAATTGCATAGTTCCTGGAAGGAGATGGGGGAAGATTGGCCTTGTTACATAAACTAATCTTATCGTGGGTTATTATGAAAGCACTTCCCAGAATTATGCTGTATATGAATTTTTTTCTTTCTTTTTTTTCGGGATTCTAGGTTGCTTGAAAAGATAACCTGCTAGTACAACAAAATCATCTTTCTTCCTCTGGCATGCAATTTTATCTGCTGGTGGCTATCTGCAGAACTCACATAATCATGTGCTATTTTTCCCCCCTATCAGAGCCTGTTGGATTAATCCTACTGTTCTTGCCATTGTTTGACAACCGTAAATAAGATACGAATATGACAAAACAGACGTTTACCATATGCAACACTCTGTTATTAAGCCATATGCTGTGTTCCTATGATCCATTACACATCCCAGTTACAGCTATGAATGTTTAATCATTGTTTCATTTTACAATTTTAATTACAATGGTGTATTTATTGATGATTTATTTAACTGCTTTTTGAAGACTATTTTTTTTCTTTACCATTTTTTGATGTTGCACATCCCAGAAACACAGTGAAGAAAAAGATTTCAACCAAGGTGCTTGCTAAAACTGTGGAATATCTAACTTCTGTATTAAAAAAAAAAAAAAAAAAAAAAAAAACCATTGTGGCTTTCTTCATTTGTCGATATTTTTAAACATAGATCAAAGGCAGAAACTCATTCCTTGTACTTTGATACAATGTGTACGTAATTTTCCCCAAACATCCAGATTTATTTTTAAAAGTTTTATCTGAGTTTTCGTATTTCGGATCATTTCGGTTCCATGTGTGTCTGAAGAATTGAATATGAATCAACCAAAAATTTCTTAAATGAAACCATAAATGCTTTCATTTTATTTTGTGAAAGAAGACCCTAAGTAAAATAATTATTTTAGCAGCATATGAGAAGGTCCTTAGCTAAGGAGGAATTATTAAAAGAAAAAAATACCTTTTGGGGGCTGGGGATCTAGCTCAGTTGGTAGAGTGCTTGCCTTGCATGCATAAGGCCCTGGGCTCAATCCCCAGCATTGCAGAAAAACAAAACAAAACAAAAAAAAACAGAACCCAATTTTATTGGCATATTGTGATGCCCCCATATGAGGTCATATGCTATCAAACTATTTATAACCATCAGGGTTAAGAGAAAGAAAGACCCTACGACCAAAGACACTTGCAATGAAAAAGTTTTACTGCTCAATCTGTGTGATTTGGGAAATTCACCTTGTATCTTAGAGCTTCCGTCCCCTCCCCTATAACATAGGGGAAATTCCTATCTGTCTGTCTCTGACAGACTGGCCAGCTGCTCCCCATGTCCATAGGTCTCCCATCCATTCTGCTCCAGTAGATGGGTAAGGCCACGGGATAGACATGTCCAGTGGGATCTCTTGGGAGAAAGCATCCGGAGCAGATAGCAGCTGCCTGGATCCTTCTTCTCCAGATATAAAGGAGATAAATATGAGGTACATATTGAGATGGTAACATCACAAGGTTGAAACTACCTGGATTTCTGAAACACAGCATGATAAAAATGAAAAGCTTCTGGAAGTTTCACATGACCCCATGTTAAAATTTATTGTTTTACAGCAAAGGATGCAACCAAGAATGGGAAGAGAGAGCCTGCAGAATGGGAGAGAATCTTTGCCATCTGCACCTCCGATAGAGCATCCATCTCCAGAATATACCAAGAACTCAGAAAATTTAACACCTAAAAAAGCAAATAACCCAATCAATAAACAGGCCAAGGAACTGCACAGACACTTCTCAGAAGAAGAAATAGGAATGGTCAACACACATTTCAAAAAAATGTAAAACATCTCTGGCAATTAGAGAAATGAAAATAAAAACCACGCTGACATTCCATCTCACTCCAGTCAGAACGGCAATTATCAAGAATACAAGTCACAATAAATGTTGGCGAGGATGTGGGGGGAAAAGGCACACTCATACATTGCTGGTGGGACTGCAAATTGGTGCAACCCCTCTGGAAAGCAGTATGGAGAGTCCTCAGAAAACTTGGAACGGAACCACCACTTGACCCAGTTATCCCACTCGTAGGCATATATCTAAAGAACTTAAAAGCAGCATACTATAGGGACACAGCCACATCAATGTTTATAGCAGCTCAATTCACAATAGCTAAGCTATGGAACCAACTTGGGTGCCCTTCAACAGATGAATGGAGCAAGAAAACGGAATGGAATATTACTCAGTAATGGAATATTACTCAGCCACAAAGAAGAATAAATTATGGCATTTGCTGGTAAATGGATGGAACTGGAGACTATCATGCTAAGTGAAATAAGCTAATCCCAAAAAACCAAAGGCCAAATGTTCTCTCAGATATGTTAACACACAATCGCGGTAGGAAAGGAAAAATAGATGTTCATTGTGTTAGACAAAGTAGAATGAAGGGAAGAGAGGGGGAATGGGAATAGGAAAGACGGTAGAATGAATGGGACAGAACTTTCTTCTGTTCATATACAAATACACAGCCAATGTCACTCCACGTGGTGTACAGCCCCAAGAATGGGATCCTACTTTGAATAAGTGATACTCCATGTATGCATAATATGTCAGAATGCACTCTACTGTCATGTGTATATAAAAAGAATTTTTAAAAGATTTTATTGTGCGAAAGCCACAGAGATTTGGGAATTTCCATGTTGATGCTCCATAGAAATAAAGTCTTATAAGATGGATTGAAGACGAACACAATGAGATTAAGCAGTTTCACATCTATGGATATGTAATATGAACGGGATAAATAACACCAGGTGGTACTAATCGTCATTGTCATTGGACCTTTGGCCCCACGGTGACCCTTGGGAAAAACCAGTAGATATTACCATCATATTTTGGAAGAGATGGAATCGAGGCTCATGCCTTCTAAGGATGGATCTGCAATGTCCTTCAAAAGCCAGATTGGTGCTGTTGGGGGATGGTAGAAACTTCTAAGAGGCGGGGACTAGTGAGAGGTCTCCAGGTCATTGGGGGTGTGTGCTCAGAAGGAATTGGGGGCCCTGGTGTGTTCCTCTTTCTCATCTCAGCCATGAGGGGACTGACTTTGGTCTGCTACAAGAAACCTCCAAACCTCTGAGCCAGAGTAAACCTTTCCTCTTTGTAAGTAGATCATCCCGAGTATTCATTAATACAGTATCCACCCTTCCCTTCAAGTATGTGACAGAGTCCAAGTTCAAAGCCATCCACTTTGTTTCCTGGGCATTACATTTCCTCCAACCACTCTGATATCCATCCCATTTTCTGCCTCATTCTCTTGATGCCTAAAAAAAAAAAAAAAAAAAAAAAATTCAGCTTCTGGCCTCATCTGCTGTAACGGCCTTCTGACAAGTAAATAACCCATGCTCCTGTTGAATCTCTCCACAGACCCAAATATCGAGGCATTAAAAAAAAATAAAAAACAGCACAGAAAACAATCCAATTGCATTTCACAGAGGCATCTAATTAATAAACTAGTTAATATTCTTGTGTAGTACCAGGTATTGCCTGAGCCATATCTCCCATCCAAAGACTTATTAAAAAATATTTTGCATTCCAGAAATTGTCCTGGGGAAAACCCAATCTGTTTACTTGTGTTTTTTTTTCCCCCCTATTGGCAATTACCTAAAAGCTCAGGAAAATTTTTCTTGGAGTGCTTATCCTTCCGAAGCATGTCTAGGTCAGAATAATTACAATGTTTAATTGCAAATGAAGAGCCTTTTAGGCATCGGAGTGGGTTTTGAAAAATAAGTTATCTGCTAGGTAGATGGAGTTCCAATGTGCTGGAACCACAGCGTGTATTGTTCCGGGCTGTTATTTATTTATTTATTATCATTTTTTTTTGGTCCACTGAATAACAGCTGCTGCATATGGTAGTTGTTGAGTTTTCTGCTAAAAAGATCCACTTCCTGGCACAAATAGTAAATGTTTGCATGCGCTATTTTGATACTTCTCCTGTGAGTTTCTATTTCCACATTTAAATATGGATCCCATATGGTAAATCAAAATAACTTTTTGTATGGAAAGCATATGTCCAATGTGTAAACCAAAGAGACAGAGTCTACGGCGCTGCCACGTTCCATATGCCACCTGGATGGGTTAAGGTTTGGTGAACAAATCGTACAGCCAGGACCATTTAGGAAAACGTTCATGTTCTCAGAGGGGACATGAGCGACTGGCAATCATAAGACCGCACCTATATCTATCATCATGTGCAATAAATGCTACTGCTGAGACTTTAACATGAACACTGTAACACAAAGGTAATAAGGATGGTCATTAAAACACTTCCTTACCGTTTTGTATATTTGGATTTGTGATTAGAGTATGAAACCAACTAGCTCTCCTGGATGTATGGATTTTTATTTTTATAAAAAACAAAATACAATAGTTAGGCTAGGGTTGTAGCTCAGTGGCAGAGTGCTTACCAAGCACCTGTGGGGCCCTGGGTTCCGTCCTCAGCACCACATAAACGTAAATAAAATAAAGATATTGTGTCCAACTATCACTTAAAAATATTTTTATTTTAACACCTTAACATAGTTAAGGTGAGTTTAAGTGTCTAACGTCCTGGACACCTTAAAGACTTTATTTCTATGCAGCATCAACATGTAAATTCCCAAAGACACCAGGATATGGATTTGCTATTCAGGGAACTCACCGTCTGCCGGATTGGTAGGATTTGTCAACAGACGATTATAATCAGGAAGAAAAGGAAATGTTCCCAAGAGAGTTGGATAGATACAGTTGAATGGGAACTGGCTGGTAGGGAATCAGGAGGGGACACATCTCAGTATGTGTGACGCTGGCTGGTAAATGTGTTCTGTCTCTGGGCTACTGTATTCTCTTGCGTAAAGTCAGTGGGTGTTAGGGACTGGATTGTGTGTGACCCTCAAATGTTGTAGACTGAAGCTCCAAGCGCTCACCTTCCATGAGATGGTATTTAAAAGGGGGTTTGTTTATTTGTTTGTTAATTAATTAATTAATTAATTTATTTATTTTTGGTTCTAAGGATTGAACCCAGGGGGCACCTTACCACTGAGCCACATCCCCAGCACTTTCTTTTTTTTTTTTTTAATATTTTATTTGGAGACAGGATCTTGCTGAGTTGCGTCAGGCCTTGCTAAGTTTCGGAGGCTGGCTTTGAACTCACAATCCTCCCGACTCGGCCACCCAAGTCTTTGAGATCACAGGCGTGCGTCATCACACCCAGCTTGGAAGGGGAGACTTTGGGAGCTAATCAGGCACATCTGAGGTCGTGAGGTGTAGGCCACAGGAGGGATTGGATCAGTGACTTTCTAAGAAGGGGAAGGCAGACCACTGTTCACTCATTCATTCTGCCTCCTTCTCTCTCTCTCTCTCTCCATCCCTCTCTTCCATCCATGGGAGGATACAGAGGAAAGTGGCCATGAAGAGACCCTCTCTGGGGAGATGAATTTGGAACCTCATCCACCTTAGACTTAGTAATCTTCAGATCTATGAGGAATAATTTCCTCTTAGGTAATCGAGTCTGGTGTGTTATGTTACAGCAGCTTGAGCTAACTAATACAGCGGGTGGGCAAGGCAGGGTGGGATTCAAAGAACCTAAATGGTTTTGTTTAGGCACCATGCCTCTCCATTGGAACTGAAGACTTCCCTTCCATAACTCTTGAACAACCTAAGATCCTGCAAGTGACTAAAAATTAAATTGTGATCTATTCTGGATTTTTATTTTTATGCTTTATCTATCTTTTTTTTTTTAAATTTCTTTTCAAATACTTTAAAGTTGAAAACCATGTTTGGTTTATGTGATAACTGAGTACAATAGAACATTTAATTAAACAGAACCTATCATTCCCAAAGCATTAGGGGATTTGCTTGCAATTTAGTTATATAAATCCTATTGCTATCTCCCAGTAACTCTGAACTAAAAACATCCCAATAGTTCTTTCCCATATTCAAAATAATAAAGGAATCGCTACCTAAGGTTAGATCTTTCCTGCCCACAAAAATTTCAGTCTAGAGTACATATTTTACATTGGTTGATGCATTTAACATGCGTACTCTTTACATATATGAAAGATGCCTTATTTAAACAGCATATTCTAAGTGCAATATAAATCTGCATGTGAATATCTAGTCCTTCACACGTAGGCAAGAATTCAGTTTCTAGTGAATACCAGGAAGGTTAAATATGTAAAAATTTATCACCAAACTTCTACAACATCCTCATTGTTTAGCATCGACCTGCAAAACCATCTTAATCGAATCTTTAGGGCAGTCCTTCCACATGCAAATCTCTGAGCATCTGCACTGATAGTTGTTCCCCTGTTGGAACCACAGATCATCTTCAGGAATTCCCGATTTTAGCATTTGGAGTTCATTCAGCTTTTCGTTATTACCTGAAAAGTTAATTTTATGACTTTACATGCAAACATTTGCTTATTTGGGGGTGAGCATGCATGTACCCTCTTGCATATATTCCCAGATGGCTACCTCGGGGGTCTCATCAACAGGTAGCAACAGTGAAATTTATGGACAACGTTGGTGACCCACGTGTAAAAGTGTTTTCCAAGAACAGAAAGGCTCATGGGTGGCCATATCAATTGCTCACTAGAAATAACTGTGGCAAAACATCATGGTGGAGGAAGAGCGTGGGGAAGGGAAGTGGATCCCATCATGATCAGCAAGCAGAGAGACTCCACTGGCCAGATACCATATATGTACCCCGAAGCCACGCCCCCAGTGCCCACCTTCCCCAGCCCCACCCTACCCACCTTCAGATACCACCCGGTTAATCCCAGGAGGGGATTAATTCACTGATTGGGCTAAAGCTCTCATAACCCAATCCTTTCTCCTCTGCATGTCCTTACATTGTCTCACGCATGAACTTCTGGGGGACGCATCACATCCAAACCATAATGACTGTACCAAATTAAAATGTGTATTTGTCACTCACGTTGGAAATGTTTAAAACTCACTCACTTTGGAACAGGTGCTCAACTACGTATAGGCTTCATTCTCTGTCCTCCTCCTTTGTCCTCTGCCATGCATAGGTCATCAGGAAAACTGGTCCTTCCTCTCTGCCCCCCCCCCACACACACCTGTGAATTGTAGAATCAAGGAGGGAAGGGAGAAGAGGAGAAGTGGGAGAGAGACGGTGCTATTCAACGTTTTGCTCTTGGGGAGTTATAAATGAAAGGCAAAAGAAATGAAGGGGAGGAATGGGTTAATAAAGAGGAGGGGTATTCATTTGGGGGGGGAGGTGGGGGAATGGGTGGAGACGTTCTGGAAGCCCCAGCACCATGTCATCTGGCTCCTTTTAAGGTTCATTTTGTGTCGTCCTCACATCCACTATCAACTGTCATGGTGCTGGGTGGCGTGCCATGGAGCCTTCAGATGGCATTATAATGGCTTAGAGGTTGTCCCACAACTGTCTCCCGACCAGATGGTTCTTTCCAACCAACCTGAAGAGCATCACTTGGCCTTCGGCTTCCCGCCCTCCAAGGTAAGGTGCAGGACAAGTTCAGCTGGGTCCCTTGGGCGGTAGAGGTTGAGGGTGGGGGAACCGTCTAAGTTCTTGGGGGAGGAGAGAGAAGTGAACGTCCATGTCCTCTACACCCAAGAGCTCTGCTTGTCTGGCTCAAATTCAAGACTTCATTCTTTCTATGCAGTGGACTTCTCACTGTTTCTCAGCTGCTCCATGTGTGGGTCAAGGACTCCCAGCTGCTTTTCCTACACCTGATAGGTCTTCAGGTCAAGAACCCCTCTTACAGTCACGGCTCTTCTCCTACTGGGGTGTCGGGATGCTTAAGTGTCCTTCTGGATGCAGGGGGTCTACCGAGGTCAGATGGTTTCCATGATCTACACAAGTCCTGCAGCAGGATGCCCCTTCCCCAAACTGTTCATGAAAGGGTTAGCAGAGGGTCCCCTTGTTAGGCACCGAGTGCACGCTCAGTGATCTGGAAAGCTCTGCCAGGCTGTGCCTGGGAATGTTCCCCCCACCTCCCATCAGTACCACCACTTTGGGGACAAGCCTTTAACCTGATAAGCTCAAGTCGGGGACCCCCAAAAGACCACCAGAGACCAAGATCGATGTAAGCAGCAAAGAGGTGTTTATTGGGAGCTAGCTCAGTCCTCCGCGCGCGCTCACAGCGACTGGTGATGCTGAGAGACCCCGAGCCCAGGGTTTGCAGCAGTTTTATACATTCTTTGGAGAGGGCAGGGACTTTACATACATCATAGCATCTCAGAAAATCATCACACACCGCGGGAAAATCAGATAACAACTCTAAAACATGATTAGCACATTCATGGCGGGAACAAGTTGGGGAGGGGTGATTGGTTAGTACGAGAGGGGGATTCCTTTGAACAGATTGGTTTAGGCCACTAGGGGAGATTGGTTTAGGCCACGAGGGGTGTACGTGCTGAACTACAGGGTTTCCCAACACGTTATCAACCACCATAAACGACTGGGAGGGTCATCTGGCATCCCAGGTATCTCCCTGTCTCATGCTGATTGGTGGCTGCTAGGGGGTTGCTATGGTCCCTACCTAGCCTGACTGAGTCAGGGACACCTGGCGCAGCAGATCTCTCCTGTTATTTACAGACAAAGAACTCAGCAGGGTGGCTATCTGCCTAGAAGTGCTCTGTGGGTTTTTCCAAGGACAAGGATCACGCCCCCTTCCTTGGACAGGCTTTGCTCTGAGGTCGAGGCTGGTTTCTCAAAAACAGAGTCATATCAGTTTCTCAAACCCATGTGCCTTTGGTGGGTGTGTGGGGGCAGGGGGAGGGGAGCATTTAACCCAAACCGTAACTGAAAGCTCGGTCCTTGTCCCCAGTGCCAATTAGTGGCCAATTTAATAATGAGGACACGGTTTTTGAGAAAAAGCAAAAAGAAGGTTTATTGCTCTTCCGGCCAAGGAGAAACACGGGGGGACTGCTGTCCCAAAGGCTGTGACTCTCCCTATCAGGAGGGGCAAGGAGGTTACATTTATTTATGTATTTATCTTTAAAGTATTTTTTAGTTGTCAGCGGACCTTTCCTTTTTATTTATTTATATGCGGTGCAAAGAATGAAATCCAGGGCTTCACACGCTAGGAAAAGGCTCTACCACTGAGTCACCACCCACCGGGGCCCTACAGGGAGATTTCAAAGGGACCCATTCTAGGTGTGCTTGGTAGGAGCTTGCAGGACACCCTGGTGCACTACTAGGATTCACTTGTTAATTTGGGAAACTTAGACTTCGCAGATCCTCAGCAGGCATCACCTTCCTGCAGTGGATGTGTTCAAGGGCATTTAACTAGAGAAGGAAAAGATCACACTATTCATTTTCTTAGGGAGGAGGAAAGAGGAGAAGAGAGAAAAAAAAAACATTAAATAAATAAGCCTTAGAGCTACGAAGGCTGTATTCAGCAGGTGAAGGGAGCACTGTTACCAAACCAGAGCAGAACCTTTTTGCCCTTGATTCAAATCCCAGTGTTTGGAAGTCATCTGGCCTCTAAAATCTCCAAGCATGATTCCAATGAAATAGTAAGACCAGGTATCTACTTTGAAATGCTATTTACATAGTACATGGAGAAGCGGGGAGTCTCTCCTACTGAGTTATCTATATTGTCTTTGGAAAATGTCTATAAGAAAAAAAAAAAAAAAGAAAGAAAACAGTGATTGATTAAGTGCTTTGTCCTCCCTGAGCAATCAACACGTTCTTAGGATTAGAACTTACATTTTGTTTGATGAGATGAATTGTAGGAATTTTAGTTTTCATTTGTTGGAAGAAAACCTCAATCCTATTTACACGTTTATCCCTAAATATCACGGAAATGTTGGTCTGCCTTTTTATTTGTATTTATTTGCTAATTTTTATTTATTTGGGCTGTACTGAGCTGGAACCCAGTTTCCGACTCTACCTGGTTGTAGGTACCCAGAGCCTCAACTTGACCTTGTTCTCCTAGGCATGTGGCTGACTTCCCAGCGCCAGTCTGGGGGGCCTCTGATCACGTGAACCTCAGGAGTAGATCAGGAGGCAATCCCCTCCACAAAAGGTCTTGCCAGACTCTTTGGTTCTACTGGATTTCACTATGAGGCATCCCATAGGAGGTTTAGCCGGGCTGCTTCTCTGCAAACCCTGACTGCTTCATTATTGTACGCTTATTGAGAACCTCCGATCTCAAAGCAAATAGAATCCTCACTCTGTCTCTCATGTCAGCAACATTTTTTGTTTGTTTGACCCTAGTTTCTTTTCTTTCTGTTTTTTTTTGTTTGTTTGTTTGTTTTGTTTTGTTTTGTATTAGGCATTGAAACCAGGAGTGCTTAACCACAGAGTTACACCCCCAGCCCTTTGGTTTTTTATCTTTTATTTAGAGACAGGGTCTTGCCAAGTTGCTTAGGGCCTCATTAAGTTGCTGGGACTGTCTTTGAACTTGCAATCCTCCTGCCTCAGCCTCCCCAACCATTGGGATAACAGGTGGGCAACACCACGCCCGGCCGGATCCTAGTTTCTAATCAGTGACATGTAAATAGAAGAAAAGGATTGTTTTCAATTCCAGTATAAGGAGAAATTGTCGATGATAATAAATTCATACTTAGATCCAAAGATTTATGTTCCAAATCCCAGCCCTCATACTAAACTGACAGCCTTGGGGTAAGAATGCTCTGAATTATCCCATAAAATGAAAATCGTTTCTATTCCTAGAGAATGGTGAGCACAAAATTAGATAAAAGGCATATAAACACTCACACACACAAATATATTCAACAATGTCCATTCAGAATGTCTTAATATCTTATCAGTGGACCTGTCCACCCACATGGGTTAACTGGGTGGTGACTATAGGCAGGCAGGGTGTGACACTGGAGTTTAGATTCTGTCCCTGGGGACCAGAGTTCTCTCTGTTTCCTGGTGCCGTATCCTGAGTTGCTCACCTTGGGCTCAGAGCAATGGAGTTGGCCATTTATGGACTAAGACTTTGAAAACTGTGAGCCAAAATAAATTTTTCCTCTTCTAATTGCTTCCATCCGGTCTTTTGATCACAGTGACAAAAAATGCTGACTCAAACAGTATATTTACACAAACCCCAGATGATATGCGGCAATCACTCAAGTGGTCTCTTGATGCAATGGAGACAAGACAAACACCGAATATCTGCAGCTGTTACAGGCACAACAAGGTACCTCATGCCATAGTAAACTTAAAGTAGGAGTACAGTAGGTATGCTAAAAAAGGTAACATGGAACTTATATGAAATCACATCACTCAATGGTAGGAGTTTTTCATCTCTGTTATCATCTCACAGGGCCATTTTGTTATGTTTTGTGGTCCATGTTGTTATGTGACACGTGACTGTACCTGTGCATTATCAGGCACCTGGTATGACATACTTTCGACATGGTCACTAAAAATCTTTCAACTCTCTGGTTTCGTTACCTCCATCCAAAAAAAAAAAAAAAATGAATAGTGCTATTTTTTCTCATATCTAATAATGAAATGGTGAGACTCAAGTTGACATAGTATATGAAGTTGTAAACTAGTGAGTATTCTATGAAAAATATATATTAGGATAGCTCTTTCCCACCAGCATTATAGGGATGTGTGTGTATCTTTCCACTGGTGAGTAAATGTCAGCAGGGAGTGCCTGATGTAAATCTATTTGTATATTATCCATTCACAATTTGATGGGCATTTAGGTTATTTCCATTTTTTAATTTTCATCTGTTCTTTTTAGATATATATGACAGTAGAGCGTATTTGGATATATTATACATACGTGGACTATCACTTAGTCTAACTAGGATCCCATTCTTGGGAAGTGGACTTTCACTTGTCGTCTATTCATATGTGAACATAGGACAGTGATGTCCAATTCATTCTACTGTCTTTCTTCTTCCAATTCCCTCTCTCTTCGCTTCATTCCCATTTGTCTAATCCAACGAACTTCTATTCCCCTCCGCCATATTGTGTCTCAGCATCCCCACATCCAAGAGGATGTTCAGCCTTTGGTTTGGGGGGGGGATTGGCTTATTTCACTTAGCACGATGGCCTCCAGTTCCATCCCTTTACTGGCAAATACCCATCCTTTTCCCCATTCTCTTGATCCCTGCAGTCTTTCAGTTCTCTACATGTCTTCCTCTAAGAAAACAGAACAGTGGGAGTCAGTGCTTCAAGCCACCCAAACTGTCACCAGCCACTCGCTTGCTCTAGGACCAGTCACATTTGTACAGCAAATGGCTGGATGGGCAAGGTGGTCACGTGCTCCTTGCTAGCCCTTATCTTAGTCAACACAAGAAACTGAAAGCTGACTCCTGACAAAACAAGGTGATGAATGAAACCAGGGGGCTGCGGTTGTGGCTCAATGTGGGGGGGGGGACATTTGACTGGGTTCAATCCTCAGCACCACATAAAAATAAATAAATGTATACATCTACAACTAAAAAAAATATTGTAAAAAAGAGGTTTTTTGTTTGTTTGTTTTGTTTTGTTTTTATTTTTTAAAGAATGAAACTAGGGCTGGGGATGTGGCTCAAGCGGTATCGAACGATGACATAGAGAGGGTTTCTGGTTTGCCCAGTGCTGTGGAATTATAAGGTGGTCAGATCAATAGAAGACACCCAGCATGGTGGTTTGGGTCTTGGATATGTCTTCCAAAGGACCACCTGTTAGGGTTTGGATGTGAGGTGTCATCCGAAAGCTCATGTGTGAGACAATGCAATGAAGGTTTGCAGGGGAGGGGAGATTAGGTCTTAACCTTAACCCAATCAGTTAATTAATCCCTGCTGGGAATAACTGAGTGGTAATTGGAGGCAGGTCAGGTATGGTTGAAGGAGGCGGGTCATTGGGGGCGTGGCTTTGGGGTCTATATTTTGTATCTGGAGAGTGGAGTCTCTCTGTGCTTACTGATCTCCATGTGAGCTACTTCCCTCCACCACCCTCTTCTGCCATGATGTTCAGCCTTGAGTCCTAAGGAATGGAGCCGGCCTTCTGTGGACTAAGACCTCTGAAACCATGAGCTCCCAAATAAAATTTTCTTCTCTAAAATTGGTCTGCTCAGATCTTATAGTCACAGCAGTCAAAAAGCTCACTAAAACACGCCTGCTCCCCAGCATGGCCTGTTGGAGGTGGCAGAATCTCTAAGAAGGGTGGCCCAGAGGGAGGTTTGCGGTCACTGGAGTCGTGTGCTGGAAAGGTGTTAAAGAATGCAGGGCACTTCTTCTGTTTGTTTCTCTCTCTCCCTTTTCTCTAGGACAACTTTGAGCTCCTGAAGGATGAGCCAATTTACATGAGTAAGATGCATGCATATGCTCATATATATAGTCGCGTGTTTATATTTTGCGCTGCATTTGGGACAGAGTGTGATGTTTCTGGTTTTACTTTTATTTTCTTCACATTGTGATGTAAAGTTGTGTCATCTACCCTCCTCCGTTCATGCTTTGACAGTACATTTTATCTTCCTCGATCCTAGTGGGGAAACCACATCAGGATCTTTGAAGTTATTTCTGTGCCATTTGGAGCAAATTTCAGTAGGGCTTGCTTTTTCTTCGCCCTGTATTTGTAGGAAAATTGGATTTTATATTGGTCATGTGAAGGCGAAGCTGTGCCACCTTCTAAAGTTTCCCTAGTGTAGGAGAAGGAAGCTTATACCTAGTGGCATGATTTGTACAGAACAGGAGACACAGGGAGACCAGTGTTTCTCCCAGCAATGAAAAAATAAAATCACCAGTGGACTGTGGACTCGAGTTGTTCTGAAGAATTTAGCACGTCCTCTTTGCGTTACCTGAGTAGAAAGCACATGAGCTGAGTTTCTTAATATTTCTTAGTATTTTCTGCTTGTTATTCTTCCCTAAAAATCAAACATTCTTCATTAAACTTTAAATTGTTTGCTCCTTCTTAAGAGCCTCTAGCCATTCCATCTCCAGGACCTTGTTTTTTATTATTATTATTATTATTATTATTATTATTATTATTATTATTATTTTTCCTTTTCTTTCTTTTTTCCCCTCTAAGTGAACCCATTTCAAAAGTCTTTCTTTATGTATTCATATTTTAGATTCTCAGGAAATACCTCCAAGTATTTCACATTCTATTTATTTCCCTTCTGAATGATTTCCTCTTCATATTTAAACATTCCCATGGTAAATGTTAAACTCCGTGGGGGGATAAGAAAGGGAACGTGCATCTCTATGTGGTGATTAGAACAATCTTTTATCCGAATGAAACAGAAAAGAAAAAAAAAAAGTGTTGTTTAGATCATTACAATTGTATCAGCTGTTAACATGATAGTCACAGATTTCTCAAACTGGAAAGGAGATAATAAGTATTGAGTCCGATCCATTTACAAAACTAGAAGAGAGACATTATTGTGTTCAATCCATTTACTTTAAAGTTAACTAAACTTTTCCCTAAAGAGGGGAAATGATTTTCTCAGTGCATGAACCTATGGTTTCCCTGTTCAGTAGCTTGCCTTATTGAGAAGAAGTGTGTAGTATTTCTATTCATCCTTTATGTTAGTTATCCACACACACAAAAAAAATACCCCAGGTTTGTTCTCCTTTGTTATCTGAGCTACAGATCCAAAGAGGAACCAGGTGCAAGTTTTGTGGGTCTCACCACTGAGCGACCCTCTAACTGGGGAGTGGCTTACCTAGCCCAAGAAGGCAGGTGCATTTGTAAGAATAATAGGCACTCATTGGTGTATGTGTCTCCAAGAAAATGTTCATGCTTTCAAACTCTGGTGCCTGGAAAGCACAGGTGGGATTTAGTGGATTATCTGTTTAAATATTTATGAAGCTATTTAGACATATTTTATTTATTGCAAAAAAAAATGTTTATAGTCTAATTATTTCAAGAATGAAGCCTCCACATGCTATTAGAAGCTTCCACGGAAATCTAATTCTCCTCATTCACGTCCTACTAATGCAGGGTCACGTCAGAGTTGAAGAGACGGAGGAAGGTTCTCTAGTGCATATTTGTTGCCACAAACCTATTGATTGAGCAATCGACCACGTTAACTCACATTTCAGAAACACCTTCGATGTGAAAAGTCACTGGAGATGCATGCGTACTGAGTGTTCCATCTAGACCTAGAATAATAAATGCATTTACCACTTAACAGACTCCAGGTGCTGTGGTACAAATTAACTCATCTCACACACAAAAGGACCCCTCAGGTAGGTCCTGTGATCATCTGCACTACAGAGGTGAGGTAACTTTTACCAAATTCTGTGAGCTCAGAGCTAATTTGAAGGCACAGATGATTTCCACACGTGCAACCAACACCTTCTGATAAATGTCAAAAAAAACAGAATCAGGAATCATTCAAGAGAAATTAATATGTGTTGGAAGAATGAATTATACAGTTGTGTGATTAAAATAATAAAAAAGAAAATGAATCAGACATGGGTACAGAATGACCTCTGCACCATATTTTGCCCTTTATATATATTACATCTCTCATGTTTTGAAAATCCAATTAAAGTTTAATATTAAATAGTCGGCAGATTCCATATAAAATTCCAGGTATCTGGTTTCTCTTGCACAGCAAAACAAAAACTCAGAAGATGTAGAATGTCTTGCTTCCAGTTCTTACATGGTGACAGCCAGTGGGATCCAAGTATGGAGTCCTTTTTTCAGAGAAGAGGACGATCTTCAGTTTACCATAATCCTGATGTCCTTGGGCATCCCCGAGAGCCAGCATGGTGTCCTCAGGTATTCAATGACCAGACTGAAAAGGTCAGCATGTGCTCACTCTCCACTGTCACCTCATCACTTTTTGCATCAACGTTATTTATTGGTGCTACATGAGAATGAATCCACCCAGGCCACCGTCACCTTCAGACAAGTGAGAGAGGGACATACCATTGTTCTCCTTGTCCAGAGACAGATGGTCTTGTTTAATGGAACACAGTGGGAGGAGGTCTTTCCTTTACCTCCAAAGTTTATTCTTGTTTCTTTCATATTCTTTCAAATTTCCAGGGTGTATTTGATTCGAGGTCCCCACCCCTAGCTTTTTTTTTCTCCAGATTGTGTGGGACAGCATACACTCATACATTGCTGGTGGGACTGCAAATTGGTGCAACCACTACGGAAAGCAGTATGTAGAATCCTTAGAAAACTTGAGATAGAACCACCATTCGACCTAGCTATCCCACTCCTGGGTCTACACACCAAGGACTTAAAATCAGCACACTATAGTGATGCAGGCACATCAGTGTAAGGGAGATAAGAAGAGACACAGAGACAAGATGCAGAGGCAGGAAAGATGGCAGCTCCTCCAAGGGACCATGTTTATTTATATAGTAGGTTCCATTAGGTCATGACTTCTGTAACTACATCCTTGTTTATTGTATCCGTAAGGTTGCTTATTCTGCAGTTACATTCTACAGTTACAATGTGCAATGTTTCTTGAGAGCTTTGTGCAGCTCTCAAGAAAGTCCATTACCTGAAGTTACCATTAGGCAGGCAGGTCCAGGAGCACCAGGGCTTGGTGAAACATTGTAGTTATCTAGCAAACAAGTTCCTCTATTCCCAGGAGCTATGTGCCTGAGATCACGGCAAGGCTGCTAAGACTCTAGCACAGAGCCTCCTCGTGCAGGGCACTACCACAGCTTCTAGACATTGCACATGTATTAGTTATCTCACTACAATTCCTGGGAGAAGCTGCAGAGCATCCTAAGAGTGGGAAACAGCGTGCCTGTTACCTCCTGGGAGTTTGTTCACCAGAGGAACGCTTCCCTGTATATTTCCATGGTCAGAATCCCTACACATCAATGTTTATAGCAGCTCAATTCACAACAGCTAAACTGTGGAACCGACCTACATACCCTTCAACAGATGAGTGGATAAAGAGAATATATATATATATATATATATATATATATATATATATATATATATATATAATATTACTCAGTTTTAAAGAAAAGTGAAATTATGGCATTTGCCAGTAAATAGATGGTGTTGGAGAATATCATGCTAAGCAAAATAAGCCAATCCCTAAAAACCCAAAGGATGACTGTTTTCTCTACTATTTGGATGCTAATTCACAACAAGGGGAGAGGGGAATAGGGAAGAACAGAGTTACTTTAGATTAGGTAGAGGGGATTGAAGGGAGGGGAGGGGATATGGGAATAGGAAGGAAAATAGAATGAAAAAGACATTATTACCTTATGTACATTTATGACTGCATGACCAATGTACAATCAGACAAATGAGAAACTATACCCCATTTATGTATGATATATCAAATTGCATAAATGCATTCTAATGTCATGTATAACTATTTAAAAGAAACAAAAATTAAAAAGATTTAAAAATAAAAATAGTTTCTACTATTTTAGTATTTCATAAGTATTTTAGTATTTGAAATACTGTTTAGTATTTAGCATTTCCTAAGTCATTTCTAGTGACTCTCTTAGGTGATTTTCTTTTTCTCTTTTTCTTTCTTTTTATTTTTCTTGCCTTTTCTAGACCTTCAAAAGTAAAACATGATTCTGGGCAATTAAAATAAATGCAACCAGACCCTAGCTAGACCCAAGAACCTGACATATTGATGCTCTCTAACTGCCTATAATTCAAAGACCACAGGCAGAACAACACTTTCTCCCTATGCACTCCTGAACAGAGAAGTCTAGAAATTTTAAATTTCAACCTTCTGGATCTTAGGAAGTTCCTACCATATGTCAAGGTCACATGACAGTCCCTGTCTTTTCTTCAGTCTCTTTAGGAAATTTCCTGCATGCAGTGGCCCACAGAATTTCTCCTTCTGTGCCTCTGACCGAGCCGAATGATCAAGCAGAACAGGACACTGGAGCACCCCCTTTACCGGGAGCATCTGTGACCTCACTGGTAACATTTCAGGTGTTATTTTTTTTTCCACTTTTATCCCCACCCCCTTCGGCATGTATGTTTAGCACCATAAAAGACAGAAAATGTGCCTTTAAAAGATGCGGACGGTGGGCGAAAACTTGTAGGAGTGGAAAAGACACACCAGCCAAGTGTGACATGGAATATTTGGAAAGCGCGAATTGCATGCCACCAGCACTGTGCCTCCCAAGAAACCATGGAGATACACCTTCGGAGGTGAAAATACGATCTTTGGGGAAAGTGATAATAGTTGCTACAAAGTGCAGAGAAAATAACCCTTGAAAATTTATTATTCCCTTTATTTCTCACAACAAACATTAAAAAATGGAAAAAAAATCAGACCTTGTCGCAAGAAAAGTGAAGACGATATCAACCTTTGGAGTTTTTGTTGAAATTCAATCTCAGAGTGATGCTGGGAAAGAACATCCTCCTGCCCTGCCTGTTTCTTCTTTGGGCGCCATGATTGAGTGAGCTTGGCGTAAGAAGGAAGTTGGTGGGGTCTGCTGCGTATGTGGAAAAACAAGAGCAATTGTTCTCACACATGGCTGGATTTTAAGATTACCCTAAGGCTTAATAAACTGTAAATTCTGGGTCCCAACTATGGCTGTCCCCACATCATTGATCTGGGTGATACCTGAATTCGGAGTCACAATGTTTTGCAGCTTCCAAGAAACACAGATTTCACTGAGAAGTGGATATTATTTTTATTATTAAAAAAATGGAGGGGAAAAGTATTTTAAAGAAACGAATGAAAGGTAAGATCAGAATCGACCTCATCTTCCTGAAACATGTAAAATCACACTCATAGGGAAGGTGTAATTTTGTTCTCCGGAGAACACTAAAAGAACAGAAGAACACTAAAAACATTTGTACTTTGCATTAATTAAAGCTTCTCTGTAGAACAACAAAGGAAGAGCAAATGTTCAAAAGACTCAACAGTTGTCCGACGAGTATAGTTACATGAAATGATGGTAAAATGGGTAGCCACAGGAAGGAACTATTATTTATCAGGTTTATTAATGTGCATAAAATATTTAATTGGGTGTCTTTTGGGGGGGGGCGGGAAACCAGGGATTGAACTAAGGAGTACTCAACCAGTGAGCCACATCCCCAGCTCTATTTTGATTTTTATTAGAGACAGGGTCTCAACGGAGTTGCTTAGTGCCTCACTGAATTGCTGAGCACCTCACTAAATTGCTGAGGCTGGCTTTGAACCCATGATCCTACTGCCTCAGCCTCCAGAGCCGCTGGAATTCTAGGCGTGCACCGCTGTGCCTGGCTCTAATTGTGTATCTTGAAGTTTTGTGATGCTCTACGGTTTACTACATGCTTTTGTGAGCAGTGTTTGATTGTTTCAACAACCCTACTTGGGAGAATGGGAAGGTATTTTCACTGTGCAGGTGCAGATACCCAGGCTGGGAAAGTCAAGTGGGGTGAGAGACGTGATACGTGCTTGAGGTCAGGCACCCAAATCCTGTCCAATGTCCCTGGGACTAAGCCTGGATTTCCTAAACCAACTATTTCTTCTCTTTGAGGGCTGCTAGCCCTTCAAATAATACTGGATCCAGGACTTGTGGGTATTTCTGCCTTCTCCTAACAACTCTCTTGAAGGCTTTTTGTGACTAAGATGGAGATTTTTGTGACTGAATATATTAAAAAAAGAAGAGTTTGCCCTCCATGAAAACAGGATAGTACTACTTCTCTGGTCTTTTGTGCCTGGAGAAGAGATAACTTTCCTAAAGAGGAAAAAAAAATACAATGAAAGCCATCATAGGACCTCTTTTGTTCCAGCCTCTCTATGTGGTACATTAAGTACGTTAATGGCATTTAATAGTTGACTTAATCCTCTAAATAAGCTTATCTCCACTTAACACAGAAAGAAAGTGAGATTTGAGGAACTCCCAGGTCCACACTCTCTCTGTATTTCTGAAAGCACAGAAAAACATAAGGAAGGAGAAAAACTTACTGGGGCGTAGATTTGAGTTCTTGTCTTGACTCTGTCGCCATCTTGAATCATCCTTGAAAGAAGACTCTTTGCTTCTCAGAAGGTCAACTCTTTTGGATCCCATCTAACTCCCACACCGTATATGTTTATGAAATATAGTTCAGGTTAACGACTCTAAAATGCTTGGAGTTTGACTTTAGTTTTGGACAACACATCAGGCTTTGGCTCTTTGCTATCTTTTGTCTATTTCTACTTAGATTGATCCAAAGTCCTTGATTTCCTTCCAGTGAACCACCCATTTTTCCAGTCTTAGTGGTAGAACCTGAGGCAGAGTCATCTCCACTTGACCTCCTGAGCTGTCTAGTGACTTCAACCTCCTCAATCATCGGCTCTTTACCATGGTAATCCATGGACAGGAGGTCACCCTATTTTGGTCAAAGGGATCAGGGCTAACACTTATTTTTTTTTTCACATTAGTCAAAGGGAATCTTGTTTTCTTTCTTGCTGGAGATGGGAGCAGAATGACACAGGTCTAGAGCTGCTGGGGGTGCTTGGTGGGGTCTTAATAGGTCACTAATAGGATGGACCTATACTCCACCATTATTGTTTGAATTGCTGAATCGAGGTTTTCTTCAAAATCCAAATGGTCTGGTGAACAAATGTCCCTTTTTAAAGTTAATTTGGCTTTATTTTCTGCCAGTTGCCATTGAAAATCTTCTAGGCAATATTTATACCCCCAAGGACAACATGTATTTCTAAGCACACAGACATGAGGGTGAGTTCAAGGATAGGACTTTGGGTATAGAAAAGAAGTGCCCGGTGATGAGTGTGTGTTTCGACCACGGATGCTTCTGTGACCAGGGGACTCAGTTTAATCTGACTTCCAACAAAGCCAAGGACTCGTTAGAAAGGGATGATTTATAAGCAAAAGAATGTCTCATTCAAAGAAGATCTGGCAATCGAAGTCATTCATGTCACAAGTGGCTGTCAGGATGGAAAGTTCATCAGAATACAAAGGAGCAACCCTAGTGCAAGGTCACAACTCATTTCCGTGTTTGCTCTGCTCCCTTTCTGTGGCTATTTCACCCGATGCTATCGCCAAATGGCCACCAGCAACGACAAGAACTTCAAACCACTCTGTTCTCTTCCCCGCAAAGTCAAAAAAAAAAAAACATCATTCCCTATAGCTCCCTTTCAAAATGCAAGGAGGGTTGCTTTCGGAGAAGCTCTCATTAAATATCTGCTCATCGCTCATGGGACTTGTTTGGTTCCTAGGCCTAAAACCCTACCTGTGGCCCTGGAAATGGGAGGTGGCTCATCGGCTGAAGTCGAGAAGAGCTTCAAAATTCAGCGGCAGCAGCGTCAAGGCTCATGACCGTCGCCAAATGCTGGGCACCGAAAATGATCCATGTTAAGTACCGGCCGCACCAAATGGCCCAACCGTTACAGAGGATTGGACAGGAATGCAAATTACGTGGTCCAAGCCTGTGGGCTCTCTGTGGGTGCCAGAACCAAGGAACCTGTACAGTTCGTCCAAGCTGTGGAGTGTGTGTGGAAAGACCTTCATGAAGGAAGTTGGGTGGGATGGAGAGAGAAGGGAGGCTTAGGGAGGGGGTGGTGGTGGGGGGTGTCTTCCCACTCTGTTTCAGAAGCCTCACTCCAAATGCCCTGCGTGAAATCTGGATGGATTCGTTTTCATGGATACAACTGGAAGGTGAATGGGACACCGTTCACAGCGGAGCCAAGCTGATTCTGGGAAGGAAGACGTCAGGGGTACTGAGCCTTTCGCTTTAAACACAGGTGTATGCCATTCGGTGACCACATTAACCACAAAGTAGGGGATCCGTTTACATAAAGCATGCAAAAACGGAACCAATAGGCACTCCCACTCCCGTTAGGCATTTTAGTTCTCCCTGAAATTTACATAGGAATTCAGCAAGTATATAGTACTCCTATGTACCAAGAGGCCTGCTACTCCCCAGGTTATAAGGCGTGGGTCCATGGATCAAACTCCACCTGAACCCTACAAAATTATCTCGTTTAATTCTTAACAACGTTCTCTTGGAGTGGGTAACTATATTATTCAGCATTCTTCTTGCACAACCAAACTCTGGATGAACTAAGCAGAAATTTGGAGATTCCTTTGAAATCTGAGAATGGAACCACCATTGGACCCATCCATTCCCCTCCTCGCACTATACCCAAAGGACTTAAAAACAGCATACTACAGGGACACAGCCACATCCATGTTTATAGCAGCACAATTCATAACAGCTAAACTGTGGAGCCAACCTAGATGCCCTTCAATGGATGAATGGATAAAAAAAAAATATGTGGCATGAATACACAATGGAATATTACTCGGCAATAAAAGAGAATAAAATCATGGCATTTGCAGTTAAATGGATGCAGTTGGAGAAGATAATGCTAAGTGAAGTCAGCCAATCCCCCCAAAAAACAAATGCCAAATGTTGTCTGTGATATAAGGAGGCTGACTCATAGTGGGGTAGGAAAGGGAATATGCAGTAGCTCCGGTGGCAAGAAGTTTAAGAGTTTTCTAGAAGCAACAAGCTCTTAGTGCACCATTAATGCTTCTTGCCTTCGGTTCCTTGCAGGTTTCTAATAACTAGCATCCTTACTCACAATAGAAAGTGTCTGATTGTCCGAGTCAAAGTTACACACGAGGGAGGAGAGAAGAACAATCTGTTCTCTGCAGAAGAAGGATCTATCTGGTCCCTGCAGATACACAAGATTCTCCATCAAAAAAACTTCTGCATTGTAGTATTCCTCCAAAGTGAGCTGGGGATTTGCATGCAGGGCAGGTCAGGTCTGATAAATGATCTCACTAAAGCTCTCTCTCTTTCACAGATAAAGAAACAGAGGATCAGAGAGAGGAGTCATAAATTCCTTTAACTCCCCACTCAGAGTTAGCAAGTGAGCCACTGGATTATATTGTGAGAGTAATTAATGATGTGTATAAATTCCTGGGGTATAGGATTGATCTCTCTTTGGTATCCTGCTCGCATTTTCTCTTGGTTTTAATCATTGTAATTCACAATGTGAGGATTCAGCTGGATTCGCACAATACCACTGAAGTTATCCTTAATTTTACGTTTCCGTGTAACTGTCTTTTATAAGGTTCTTCCTCCAAAGCCGCAAGAGTCATTCATCTTGAGGATTATCAACGAGTTAGCATGTTTAAATCTCAGTTGATCCACAAGGCATTAAAACTCATATGGACACCCCTTCTTTGTTAGGTATTTAATTTTCAGATGTAATTCAAAAATATCGGTTCATATTTCTTTTTCTTTTTTTTGTAACTGGGGATTGAACTCAGAGGTCCTTTACCACTGAGCCACATCCCCATCCCTTTCTGTTTTCAATATTTTAAGACAGGGTCTCACTTAATTTCTTAGGGCCTCCCTACATTGCTGAGGCTGGCCTTGAACTTGCAATCCTCCTGCCTTAGCCTCCCAAGTCTTTGGGATTACAGGTTGCACCATCACACCCAGATTCATCCATTCTTTGTTCAAGAATTTCTTGGGTATACCAGGCACAGTGGCGCACACCTGTCATCCCACCAGCTCTCGGGAGACAGATGCAGGAGGATCACGAGTTCAAAGCCAGCCTCGGCAAAAGCGAGGCGCTAAGCCACTCAGTGAGACCCTGTCTCGAGATAAAATACAAAACAGGGCTGGGGATGGGGCTCCGTGGTGGAGTGCCCCTGAGCTTAATCCCTGGTCACCCCTCTCTAGAATTCACTGGGTGGATGTGACTGTGCTACTATTACTACACTGGATTATTAGTGACCAATTCAGTAGCTGGAGAAATAAACCCAACCCATACTGGCTTAAGTAAAATTAAGATCAAAATTAAAATTAAAAATTTGACTCTTCACCAAACCATAAATGGGAAGAAATGGATCCAGCCTTGGAGACACTTGGGCATCAGAGTGTCCAGCAGTTCTCCCCACCCCCTCTCTCTCTCTGCCTCTGTAACCCACTCTTCTTCTCCCTGATCTCCTTTACAGTCTATCCTGTCTCTGACTCTGCACCCTGATCTCATGCATGCAGGCCATCTGCCCCCACGGGAGTGAATGCAGACAACCTTAGGACTATAACCACAAAACCTACCCACCCAAACCCAAAGCAGCCTCTTTATCACCATCTCTAATTTAACACTCCCACCACGGGTGTGGGGGGGGATGTCTTATGCCACTCCCTGGATCGGTAACACAGATGTGAGGATTCATCCACTGAGGCTAGATCACAGGCCAAATCCTGTGGCCAAGACTCACAGGTGCTTCCCCAGAAACGTAGAAGTCACCAAGACAGACATGCTCCCTGGAGCCATCAGTTCATGCAGCACGCAAAACGTTAAACACAAAAATCACTATTAAGAACCACGATCGAGATGAAAGCAACCCAGAAGCAGTACACGGGTACAATAAAAAGCCATTTAATATAGATCATCAGAAAAAGGGATTCTTCCAACCGGGTAATACCTCAAATGACACAGAAACCGTGGGAGTTGACTATATGAAGGATGTGAACTTCCCAGGCAGAAGGGAAAAGAAAGCAAAAAAAAAAAAAAAAAAAAAAAGGAAATCATATTTCAGGACACCAAATAGGCATAGGATCGAAATTAACATATCAAAAGGGAACTTGGATAACCTTCAAAAGGATCGTTTAAAATGTGCATGAGCTAACCATTTTATTCCCTTCGTTAAAATGATCTATTAATGTAAGTCTATTTAAGGGGAGACCTAGGGAAAAACAGAGGTACTTTGGATTAGGGAGAGGGGAGTGCAGGGAGGGGAGAGGGTGTGGGGGTAGGAAGGGTAGGAGAACGAATCGGACATTTTTACCCTGTGTCCCTATAGGACGACATGAAGGATGTGATTCTGCAGCACGTCCAACCAGAAGAAAGAGAAGTCACCCTCCATTTATACATGATGTGGTGAAATGCATTCTACTGTCAGGGATCACTAATTAGAACAAGTTTTAAAAAAGAAGGAGATCTGCTTCTACCACTACTACCTACACAGCATGATGACCTCAGATAGGCAGTTTCTGCTCTTGGATCCGCCATTTTCCTATGGTCTTGCAAGGGGGATTGGGTTGGACTAAGTGTCCTTCCTGATGGTTTTGAGTCTCAAGAAGATGGTGGAAGCATCCATGTAGACGGAGTGTTTCAGGGTGAGGGCAGAAGGGGACTAAGAGAGAGACCTGTGGGTGCCCTTTGGTAAAGGACTACAACGAAAGAAAGAAAGAAAGAAAGAAAGAAAGAAAGAAAGAAAGAAAGAAAGAAAGAAAGAAAGAAAGAAAGAAAGAAAGAAAGAAAGAAAGAAAGAAAGAAAGAAAGAGAAGCCATGTGGAGATATAATGAGATGGAGGGGGAAAAAATTAACCTAGTCATGTCCAGGACCATTTCATTTGAAGGGATTGCCTTGTTGCATCACGTGGGGTATGGAGGAGACCTTGAAGACAGAGGAGAGCCTCCATGCTGTCTTCCATGGAAATGCAGACTTGGTAACTGGATGGGTTTTATTTTTCTGATTAGGGTCTACTTGCCGGTTGCCAAACGTGGGTTACTCAGGAAAATAAAATAGAGGCTCAAAAAAAGCCAATAGCCACGGTCCTCCATCTCCATCTGTCTCCTACAAACATTTCGGACGGACTCTCTTCCAAAATCCTGAAGACATGTCTACTGCATCCCTGGTTTGAAGGGTTAAATGAGGTCTTAGCAGGTCAAGGATGCATGCCGTATGGGTATAGCTCTGGATGAGGAAGAGAACCTTCTAGACTCCTGAGCATCGTGGCAATTGCATTTTAATTAAGAGAGGGGATGGGGGTGGGGGGGAGCAAGTCTTCATCTTCTTCAAACCTTTGCAAGGGGAGTTTTAAGAACAGATCTCAAGATCTGTGCAAGAGTTTGTGAATTTTCTGGTAAAATGGAATCCCCTTTGAGGTCTATAAGTTATGTTCCAGAGCAATACTAGGGTAGACATGCCCTTTACCAAGAGAACGTGGAGAAAGGACCTGATTCAGAGAAGGCAGACGTTATGGTTTAGATATGAAGTGCCCCCAGAAGCTCATGTGTGGGACAATGCCAGAATGTTCAGAGGTGAAATGATCAGTTGTGAGAGCTGTAAGCTAGACCATGGATTAAGCCACTGATATGGATTAATTGGGTCCCCAGCCATGAACTGAACCTTGGAAACCTTGAGCCAAAATGAACTTTTCCTCTTCTAAGCTGTTCTTGTCAGGTGTTTGGTCATAGCAACGAGAAGCTGACTAAAACAGCAGACAAAAGAAGGATAGGGATTGGGACACTAGTGATCAAAGGCACTGACGGTGACCTTCAGAATGGAATTTGGCAACCCACTGTAACACTGAGCTAGGGACGTGAGAGGGCTGAAGTAAGTTCACTTCCAGGTCTAGCCAGGAAACACGAAGGGTCCGTATTCATCACTGCTGAGAAATAGCAAGTCTAAGGTATATCTGTGCTCTTCAGAGGCAATTGCTGTAAATATCGTTTATCTTATTATTTGCTTTCTGGAAAGGAACACGTACAGACTAATTTGGTTGTTCATTGCAAGGAAAGGAGTCCTCAGGATGCATTTTTAATCCAAATAGATCTCTCTCGTGAAATTATTTTCCGGAGGAGATGTGGTCTAATGACACAAACGAAAGCGGAATCTATAGCTAATTTTGGAATCAGTAGAGAACAGTGAGATTTCAAGCATCTTTCCTCAGTGCCATTTCTTAGTATAAATAGAGAAAAGGAAAGTTGAAATCGGTGTGCTTGGCTTGTTTTTTTTTTTTTTTTTTTTTTTTTTAACTTTTGAAGGAGAGCTGGAAATTCATCTCAGATGACATCTATCTTTTTTGTTGGGGAAGAAAGAAAATTTATTTTGCCTTCAGAAAATTATCTCTTGATTTTCTTAAAAACCATTTCATTCCTTCCCTGCAGAAGAAAATAATATTTTAGTGAGCATAATAGACCACCAGAAAAATTAGGTAGATTTTTTTTTATTGTTGTTGTTCCTTATTTGGTTTTTTTTTGGGGGGGGGCGGAGAGGGAGATGTGGTAACTTGGAATTGAGCCCAGGGATACTTCCCCACGGAGCCACATCCTCAGCCATTTTTATATTTTATATTAGGGTCTTGCTAGGTGGCTTAGGGCCTCACTAAGTTACAGATGCTGGCCTTGAACTTGTGATCCTCCTGCCTCAGCCTTTTTCCCCCCATTGGTGAAATTGTTCTTATTTATTTTAGGCCTGGTTGTCCTGTTGTAAAATACAGTAGGGTACACTTTTTAATTTAATTTATTGCCATCACATGGAAATTGGAGATAATTGAGTTTCAAATCATTTCTACATTTACTAAGAGGAGAGTTTCATTATCTTTATGATCAGAGAAATTTGGCTCTATTGATTTCTCCTGCAGTGCTCTTGTGTCATATAACCAATAACTGCATTCTTGATAGAGATGATGTTGATGAAGAGGAGGGTGAAGGCGATAATCATGTCGCTTATAAAAAAACAAGTCACGTATGGATAAGTATTTTCCAAACAGTAAAACTTGAAAAAACCAAAAGAGACATATGCAGATGCAAAAGAGACATATTCTAAGTAAGGGAGGACAGGTCAGTAATCACAGGTCACCATGCTAGTTGAGGCTAACATTATTTACCCGGTATGCAATCACCTGCCTTTCATCACCTTATTTTGTATTTCAAGATAAATGTGTGTCACTCCAAGTTCGTTAAAACAAAGGACAAATGGAAACTCAGAAGTAATCTTGCCACTCCAGGATTATTCAAGTTGTTAAAGCAATCAAGCCCAAACTCAAATGCACCTAAATCTGCCATCTGTGCAAGCCCCCAAACGCTGCTGTTAAAAACTATGCACATAGTGATGGTTTTATTTCCAAAGGTCCCAACGAGGGACAGGGTTTTTGTCCCTGAACTTTATTATTATTAACAATGTGGGGAATAAAATCCTAGAATAAATTGCACACATAAATCACACAGGGTTGGACATATAATCGGATGATGTGTGTCATTAACATGCACCCTGTGATGTTTGCCAAGGAATTTTAAATTGTCTCCCGCAAAGTTATCTGAGCGTGGTCCACGATAGTCATGGTTTGGATGTGGGGTGCCACCCCCCGCCCCTGCACTCAGAGCTCATGTGTGTGACAATCCAAGAAGGTTTAGAGGAGAATGGATTGGGTTATGAGAGCCTAAACATAACCAGTGCATTAATTAGCTGTTAGGGATTAATCCGGTGGTAACTACAGGCAGGTAGGGTGCGGCTGGAGGAGGCGGGTGGTTGTGCCTCTTGGGTTTACGTTGTGTCTCTGCTGAGCAGAGCTCTCTCATCTTCCTGGTGCCATGCTCCCAACGAATTTCCTCCTCCACAGCCTTCCACCACGATGTTCTGCCTTATCTCGGGCTCAGAGCAAAGTCAGCCTCTATGGACTGAGACCTTTCTTCTCTAAAATGGTTCCCGTCTGGTCATTTGGTCACAGCAAACTAAAACACCTGCCATGCTCCTGCATTACCATATCGACACTTAAAAGGTAGAAATGCGACAGATGTGGTCCCAGCCTATTCCACTAAAATACCTGACTCCGAAACCCCACCATATATATATATATATGTGTACAATACCAGAAAAAAATTATACAGAGACATAGGCAAATAAGGAGACAGAGATATCTCAATGATGAAAGCCAGTTCATTTTTTTCAAGAATCCTAGCAACTGCAGGAATCCTATATACTTAGACACTCCTCTTAAGAGCGATGACGTGGCACATCAGTGGAGATCTTGTGGTTTGGTAACGGTTCCTGTGAAAACAAGACATCGTTGAATCTGACCTCCCGGCTAAGAAGTGCAATGTGTGAAAAGTTTGTACTTATAAAATGCAAGCCCATTGCATGTTGACAGACATCATTAATACAGCCTTCCGACCCCCCGGAAAGACCAACCAATGATTAGCACTCAGACCAAATAGATAAAACAGACCCAAAATTGTGAGTTTCAAATAGATATTTGTGGGGGAGGCGAGGTGACAAGTTCCAGTGACTCAACCATACTCAATAAATCTCCAAGCCATGGATGCATCAGAGGGATCTGCACAGTCACAATCATTGGCCAACATATGGGACACTGTTATCCATCAGTTGCTCAAACAGATTCATCCGGGACCCCTCAAGAGAGGTCAAGAGAGACCCAGGATCTTTTCATTTTTTCTGACATCTCTGGCATAGTAAAAACGAGGGAATGCTAAATAAGGTAACAGACATTGTGAAAAGTGTCAAATATTGGCACTTAAATACCTTTCTGAAGAAGGTCATTTTTTTTTTCTTTCCGTTCGGTCAATATTTCTGGGACTCCATCTATCTTACTTGAAGATGAGATCAGAAATGTAAATGGGAGCCACTGCCCTATGGCGATCCTCAGCCTTCCCCTGTGGTATGGGATTTGATTTTCCAGCATGAGCGCCTGGGGTTGGGGGAAGAATAATAGACAAATATGTTATGCAAATATAATTATGTAGGGAGGAATGATAGGCAAATAGAAAATGCTGTTGGAAAGTAAAAAAAAAATAAGTCAAGGGTGGAGGAGAGGAATAAATATTTAAAGTATGGAAGCATAATATTTGAAAGTGACTCCTCACTTTGAGCGATTCTCTAACAAAGTGGTCTTCTAATCTAGGCACTTCGGAGTGCATGCCTTCATATGGGATGGAAAAGGAGAGGGTGTTCAGCACATAAATAAGAATGAGAATTACAAGGGGGAGCCAAACAGACATCACTTCCTAATGCTGCCCTCGCAGATGGGTTACCAGTGCTCAGAAAAAAATATTTCATGTGAAGCCGGCTGCAGTGCGGTGGTGCACGCCTGTAATCCCAGCAGCTCTGGAGGCTGAGGCAGGAGGGTGAGAGTTCAAAGCCAGCCTCAGCGAAAGTGAGATGCTAAGCAACTTCAGAGAGATCCTGACTCTCAATAAAATGCAAAATAGGACTGGAGATGTGGCTCAGGGGTCAAGTGCACCTGAGTTCAATCCCTGATAACAAATAATAATAATAATAATAATAATAATAATAATAATAATAATAATAATAAGAAGAAGAAGAAGAAGAAGAAGAAAGATCAAATGCTCCTATTATTCATAGCAAGGTGATTTGGGTTATTGTATTTGGTAGCCGGACTTCTTTTACTTTTCTTAATGAGGTTGCAGAATCTCCAATTCCAAGCTGAGTTTCTGGGGCTTCAACTCTTTGAGTTTGGGTTTATTTATTTATTTATTTATTTATTTATTTATTTATTTATTTATTTATGGTACTAGTGATTGACCCCCAAGGATGCTCTCCCACTGAATGACATCCCCAGGCCTTTTTAAAATTTTATTTTTGAGACAAGGTCTTGCTCACTTACCCAGGTTGGCCTTGAACTTGTGATCCTCCTGCCTCAGCCTCCTCAACAGCTAGGATCACAGGCGTGAGCTGCACCGGGCTGTTTTTTCTTTTAAGATGCTTTGTTTCTGCCCATCAGGAAGGTCTTTGTGGGCCTGAAGTTGTCCTAGACGGTGACTTCATGAGATATAAAATCAGACCTGCATTCGGCAGCACATGGATTCTTGCGAAGGGCACGCAATGTGTGAAGTTCTCTGCTTGAATCCGGTGCCCTGTGAACACTGTTCAATTTTCAGGACGCAGCAGCCTGGACCATGTCTTTGCCGTCCTTCGCTGCCGTTTGTGATAACCCAGCCATTATTGAAAGCTGGGTCTAATGGTCCCTGAAGGTCTCTTTTCCTAACTCTTGACATGTTTAAGAAGACGGGCTACAGATGCATAAAACCCCAGGGAATGCTACCGAGGTGGACTCTCCTTTACTCAGGTGTTCCTCTGCCAAAATGGTCTCCGGGAAGAATATATTCAAGCAACCTGCCTCACCTTTGCATCACTAGAGCCAAACCGTGTCTCTTTGTGTGATTAAATCACACCTTCCATTTTTTTTCCTTGATGCAAATTAGACTCTAAAAACTCTATCCCTTCTTTCCCGAGAACCAAGTCAAGCAAGTGTCTGATTCTCTGAGGTTTCAGGTCCGAATCTATTAGACGGTGGTAATAAACCCAGAAAAATTAAAACTCCTGTTTCCTTCATGAAATATCACCGTTTTTCATTGAAAAACCCTTATATTTTAAGGAACATGTAGTGTTGTGGGTTAGATGTGGTGTTCCCCTCCAAAGCTCATGCGTGAGACAGTGCAAGAAGGTTTAGAGGCGAAACCATTGGGGTACAAGAGCCTTAAGCCAATCCGTGAATTGAACCCTGATGGGATTAATGGAGCGGTGACTGGAGGCAGGTGGGGTGTGGCAGGAGGAGGTGGGGTATTGGGGGGCATGGCTATGGGGCGTTATATATCTATATTTGTATCTGGAGAATGAAGTCGCTCACCCTGCTTCTTGATCACCATGTGAGCTGCTCCCCTCTGCCACACTCCTCCACCCTGATGTCTGGCCTCACCTTGAGCCCCGAGGAATGGAGCCTGCTGTCTATGAACTAAGACCTCTGAAACGGTGAGTCCCCAAATAAACCTTTCCTCCTCGACAGTTGTTCTGGTTGGGTCTTTTAGTCGCAGCACCAGAAAATGCTGGCTAAAATAAGAAAACCATAGCTTCTGGCACAATGGACAATCTAGACATATTAATTATTGTACATTATTATCCCTACAGATTATTAAATATCAATGATTATTATTATTAATAATAAAGTAGTTGGAAACCTGGTTCTTTCTAACTCACAGTCTAGACAGAAATAAATCCATGTACTTTCACGTAACTTACCGTATGATCTACAGTAAGTTCAGGGAGAGACAAACTATTGCAGAATTCTGTACATACCGGGAACTAGTCTTCCAGATATCTTTCCATAACAGAGCTACGGACTTTTGTGTGACTATAGCAATAAAAAAAAAAACCGAGTCACACAGGCCACAGCAAAGTATGTTTGTTTAGCACAAAACTGTAAGATGAAGGAGGTAGCAATGATTCACCTTGACTACAGGGAATGATTTTTGGAAAGAATAAAAATGTAAGTAAAGACGTTTTATTTCCAAGCATTTAAGAGGCAATTATAGACAATTCACAGTTTAAAAAAAAAAAAAAAAAAGAAGAAGAAGCAGTATGCATTTGAAAGCTTATGAATAACAAATGAGACTTATTCAGGTAATAATAGGTTGTACCAAAGTTGCTGGAGTAGTCTGTCAATATGAAGAAGGACAAATACATCCATGCTTAGCTATTTGAAGAAGAAATTCACTTGTGTATTTTTAATCACTCCTCCAAAAGAATGAAAGTGTACTCAGTAAGCAAGTTGGTGGTCCTAATCAGGGTCAAATTTTTAACAATAGGTCAACTGCTAACATATACAAAAGGACCCACACAGCAGTAACATTAGGGGGAAAAAAAATGTGAAATTCGCCTAAGCTGCTACAATTTGGGGACAAAGACATTATGCTCCAGTGGTCTCCAGACCCTCAATTACCACAACAAAACAGCAAATGCTTTGAGCAAGGGCTATTTCATGATAGGTCGGTTGTACATTTCTCAAAAAGAAGATTTTAAGGTGCTTGTTTATATATGTGTGTATTTTTGCGCTAGTTTCACCTTTCTCGTTGACCTTAAAAGGTACAACACTATTCTGCAATAATTACCGTAAAACTAGCTAAAGAAATGTGCTGCTCTGAACTTGCAGGTGGAGAATAAACTTAGAAGTTTTAGGACATTCAATTAAATACTCAAGAGATGTGGGGTTTTGTTTGTTTGTTTGTTTGTTTGTTTTTCTTCAGAAGTTACCTCGATAACAGAAAAGCAAATGCTGCGACTCTTACTTCTTCAGTGCTTTCCTGGTAAAAAAAAAAATGTCCTTCTTTCTGAAGAGTTAGGGCTGTATTTGTATGCCCTTTGGTTTATAAGGTTCCACCAAAAGGGGATCACTGAGGGTGGACCTTTCAGAGAGGAGACAGCATGACTCTCCTGCCCTCCAGTTTTATTGGGGGGTCACAGAGAAGTTTCCGGAGAATGCTTCCTGTTTCCACCTCTGGATCTTTAATGACATCAGACTCTGGAGTCTCCCCAGTCATGGACCATTCTGGGTCACGTTGGCCCGTGCTGACCAGTTCTCATTGGCACCTGTTCTTAGAGACTTTGTGGTGAGGGGGAATTCTCCCTGTCTGCCTGCATTCTGGGATCTGGTCTGAGTAAGGATCTCACAAGTCCCCCTTGCAGGGTAAAGTGCGTTCTTTGTAGAGTGAGGCGGTCTTTATTTCTTCTGCAGGGGACAGACAGGTGGCTCTCTGAGGAAGGTAGCCTATCCTGTGAACTTCAGCCAGAACAGGGATACAGGTAAATTGCTTCTCAAACGTGAAAGCTTACGGGGATCAATCAACACGGTGGGTACAGACTATGGAGCCATTTCCCAGCCTCATATGGCCACCACTCCTGTCTGTCTGTCCCTATCGGCGGGATCCGACACACAGGCACCAAGTTCAGTTTCAAATATTTTCAATGTCTAAAGCAATCTTATTAAAAATAAGTCAAGGAACATTCAGGAATTGGTTTGTCTTCCATACTCAACTTTCCTAGATGATGCATCCATTATTACAGATTATTATTATTTATTAGTATCATTAGTTATGCTATTAATTATTAATATTAATGATGGTAGATTATTGTCAATCATAGTGAGAGATGGAAAGCTACTTCGGTCTTATACTCTTAGCTATTCTTTTAATTCCTTCTATAAACTCAGTGCATAAAGAATGTTCTGACGTAGAGGGATGAATATACTGACTTCTGTGATTCTCAAACTGTACCCTCTTTTTTGGTTTTAGTACTGGGAATTGAACTCAGGGGCATTTAACCACCGGAGCCACTTCCCCAGCCCTATTTTGTGTTTTATTGAGAGGCAGGGTCTCACTGAGTTGCTTAGCATCTTACTTTTGCTGAGGCTGGCTTTGATCCTCCTGCCTCAGCCTCCCCGGCCGCTGGGATTACAGGCGTGAGCCACCACACCTGGCAAAATGTATCCTCTTAAACCCTGAAGAAACAGGTCAGAGGAGCAGCCCAGCCTTATGATTGCAGGATCCCTTCCTGTAAAGATTTTATCAAGCGTTAAAATGTATCCACTTCAGAGAGTGAAGAAAAAAATTTTTAAAAATTTATCATGTTGATTTTGAAGGTACGTAGCTGTGAGAAACCCAATTTTTTTTTTTTTGCATATGATTTCTCAGCAGTCATGATGCATATGCAGAAATTTTTGCAAAGTGAGAAAAGTCTAATCCACACAATGTTCTCCTGAGTGATGAAATTTTCAGGGAGAGTGAAGTGGATAAAATATATTTTGCAGCCATTCAAAGAACAGTTTATAATTTATGACGTGAGGTTAACTTCTTGTCATTTGTCGACTGTGTCTCAGTTTTCGGAAGGTGTTTCAAAGCTTGTAGACCCTGGGTCTCCGAGACCTGCGAGAAAACACCCTTCTTCTACTTACACTTCTGCTTTAACTAGTCCTTATCAAATCAGGATCATTCAACACACTCAACACCTGCTGGAAAAGTCATATTTGCAACTGGGAAAGATTGACATAGAACTCTGTCGACTCCTAAATGGGGAAATATGATAATGCTGACCCCTGTTTTGAGAAGACAATTTAGAAAGTCAGAAATAGGGAAACTTTTATGAAAGGAATCAGCTTGTTTTTTAGGAAAAAAATTATAAAGCTATCACTGGGACATTTCATTTATTCAGATTCAATGCAGTAAACTGCCTTCCCTTCGGAATATGCAAATTATCTTTGGGATTTAAATGCTGGCCAGCTAAATTACTTAGGCAATTTAAAAAAAAAAAAACCAATTCAGACTTATTTTGCAACACAATGTTCTTTTCTCCTGAGGTTTCAACTCCCAGGGACTCCTGACATCCAAGGTCTGAGAAGGGGAAGTAATCAGAGATGAGTGGAAGGCACATTTTTATCTCTATTAGAATACCAATTCTGTAGCCCTATTTTGTAGATAATAAATGCTACGGAATATATCTTAAATAATTGCAAGAAGTCAATTCGATTCTGGTGTTATTTTTGCATAGTATAATAACTTAAAATTTACAATGATTATATTGTATATTTCCAAAAGGCTAGAACAGAGGTTTTAGAGTATTATTTTTAGAGACAAGTGAGATATGTTTGTGGTGATTGGGATGTTACTAATAGTGATTTAATCATTGCACACTGTATACATGCATCCAAACATCACCCTCTACACCATAGATACGTACAATTATTATGCATCCAACCTAAAGAAAGTTTGAAAACTCCTAATCGCCAAGTCATAAAACGTAGCGAGTTCAGGATATAGTCATTCATAAAATGATCCTGTTGATGGTTGTATAAGGCCCAAATGATTTCTCAATGAACTCTGCCTTCTTTCTAGTCTTGGGTTGAGAACTTACTTCATCAACTTTTTTTTTCTAAGTCTGTGTGAAAACTTGCACGACAGCTTTAGATCATTTCAGCCCTTGGTTGTGTTAAAGGGATATGCCTGCACTTTAAATGTTCTTAGAAGGAAACAAAGTCCTTTCTTGAGTAACACAAGGTCATCGGTGACTCTGTGATTTCTCATATATGGTGCCCAGCACTCAAGATTACCAGACAGGTTAGGAAAGATAAAAATGGATATCACAGGTGGGGCAGGAAAACCACCCCTAGAAACAGACCTGAATCTGAGACATTTATAATAACCAATATTGGAAAAGCGTAAGTTCTACTTCCATTACATCTCTCCTATCTGTTCTGTTCCCCTTTACATAGAAATTGCAAATTTTTGAAAGACATAGATCACAGCAAGAGGGGGTGCTCCCTAGTTAACCTAAACTTTCCTGAGAATCCCTCCCGTTTTGTTATAGCGCCAGAACTAAGACATCTACACAGAATTCAGCCTGGGGAGAGAAATTAGAATCCAGAATGGCTCAAATGACTTAAGAACGGAGGGGGAAATTCCCTAAAAGCAGTTAACTCCAGGTAGAAAGATCTCCAATATGTGCGAGGTGGCTTCAGTTCTCAAAGCTGCCTGAGTCCCATGCTGCAATGGTACACGGTAAGAATTGCCCTTTAAATCAGAGAGCCACGTAGGGGTCGGTACACAGCTAAGCAGAGCTATCTGCCACACACACTGCCCGGTGCTAGGGGACAGAATGTTTGGGTAAAATCTTGTCAACTTGGAGGGGCTTGAGATGACCCGACTAGAGACCACATACTCCCACAAACAACAGCACCCTGGAACTGGTGGCCCACAAAGGAAATCCACTTCCACAAGTGGAAACCCAGCTTCAAATATGGCTAATGCCAACTGCCCGTATGTCTCTTCTTTCCAAGAAAAATAGCCAAAGAAAAAAATGTCCAAAATATTCCAGCCACCATGTAGAGCACAGAAGCAAAGAAGTCAAGATCTATGACCCATAACCAAGAGAAAATGAGTCACACACACACACACACACACACACACACACACACACACATATATATATTTCTTTATTGGTACATTACATTTGTACATAATAGTTGGGTTCATTTTGACATAATTGCACATGCATGGAATTATTTAACCCTGTTTCAGTTCTCAATGTTCCTCCCCTTCCCTGTCCTTAACCCCATCCCCGCAATTTTTTTTTCTTCTACCTACTGGTCTACCTTCCACTCATTTATATATATATATATATATATATATATATATATATATATATATATATATATATATATATTTTAATTGATACTTTGTAGATACACAAAATAGTGGAATGAATCTTCTGCCCATAAAAGTTCATTGCAGTTTGATTCACAGTTCCAAACTGAGGAAGTAAACAAGGTGTGCTTCCGTATATCTAGAAAAAGGAATGTTATTTAGAAAAGAAAAGAAAGGAAGAAATGAGATAGAAATATATAAAAAAAATTTGAAATGTATATTGCTACATGGAGGAAACCAAAGGAAAAGGCTACCTATTCTATGATCGCAACATTATAATGTTCTAGAAAAGAGGGAACTGTGGAGACAGTAAAAAGATACATGGTTTCCAGGGAAGAAGGAGGAGGTAGGACAGGGAACTATTACTGTGTGGTTCTGTAATGGTGGACGTGTGTCATTTATGTCTGTCAAAGCCCACACAATGTCCAATTCTAGGAGTGGACCCAAGTGTAAACTATGGGCTGTAGTTAATTATGATGCATCCTCATTACTCCACCAATTGTGATAGATGTGCCACACATTTATTAATGTAAGACTTTAATAAGAAGAAAAACTCGTGTAGATGTGTGTGTGTGTGTGTTGAGGGAAACATGGACACTCTCTATTTTCCACTCAGTTTTTTTTTTTTTTTTGTAAGCCTGGGAAAGATCTAAAAGAAAAAGTGTTGATTTTTGAAAAGTCATTCCTATCTTCTGAACCATAAGACAGTACCATATGGTTTAATAAACATGTACAGGGGGTCCTAGGACAATGGAGCAGAAGAAATAGTTAATGAGATAATGACAGAATAACCCAATCTTCAATAGAATGATCAACCCCCCAAAACCCGAGAACCTCAGAAAACAAGAAGCAGAATCATTTGAAAGTAACACCATTTAGAGGAAAATTGTGGTCAGGTTACTAAAAGCCAGAGTAAAAATGCAAATCTTCTAAAGCCGTCGCAGGAAAAAAATAGATAAATACATAAATAATAAACACCACTTTCAGAGGCTTTGATTGATTTATAACTGACATTAGAAAAAGTAACATCAGAAGACAACAAACTACTCTTAAAATTGGGTGGGAATAAATCCCAGAATTTTAAGTCCAGGGAACGCGAGGACGTTCAACAATCAAAACATATAAAGAGAATTTTCAGAGAAATAAAAGATTTGGTAAAAATTTGTCCAGGAAGATAGATGGTTCCAAATGAGACTTCAAAAAATAACCTCTAGAAAGAAGGTGGGTCTCGGGAAGCCAATCCAAACGGATGGAGGGTTTGAGAATCTACCTTGAAACGGAATCAGGAGCGACCAAAAAAGGAAGAGATAGAATGAAAATACTTAAAAAAAAAAAACAAAAAACTTTTCAGTCCAAAATAAGGCAGGAAACAAGGAAGGAAGAGATAAAAGATGGATCAAAAAGAAAGCCATTGGGAAGAAAGTGTGGGTAACCAGGTGAGTGTGTGAACAGATCCCATTTCAATTCAAGGACAGAGATTGCCCCCCAAAAACAGAAAAGGGTTGGGGGAAAAGGGAATCGGTAGAGGAAGACCCCTATGAAGTATGGAGACTGGGCAGGAACACTGGAGAGAGCCCCAATATAAGCCCTGTGTCCTACGAATCCACTAATCAATCACTTTCCCATCATGATGAGATTTCATGTCTTTGGGCAAAAGTTTGTTCCCTATATTCAGGAAAATTTAGACTGCTCATATATTCAGTCTCCTAAATCTTTTTGAAACTGGTGGGTTCTTTTTCCAACTTCGAGAGTTTTTTTTTTTTCTGTGTATGCAAGACATTTCGAACAAGTTTTAATAAGGCATTTAAACATCTTTTCGAAAATGCGTGTCTCTTTTTAATAACTGGGAAGAAAGCCATTACTTTTCTTTTTTTTTTATCACCCTTTCAAGAGCAGAACTAGATAATGACGTTAAACATGCACCACGTTCTTCCTTTAAGATTCCCAGGTAGATGGCTTCTTTAAATTTCAATTAAAATGTCTTTGCATTCTTGGAGTGGAAAAAGCTTTAGGGGGTTTCCTATAATTGCCGAGATTGACTCCCCCCCCCCACTTAAAAATTCAGTGCCTTGCCTCACAATTAAAATGGTTTCAATTACATTTGTGGCTCGCGTTTAAAAATCTATAAATTACCATCTTTCCTTTAATAAGAATTACGCACTTGGTTTTTCTCTAGAACCCATTAGAAATCTTGACCATGAATGTAAACGGCTGATTTAAAAGAAAAAGAAAAAAGAAAAAAAAAAAAAAAACCACACACACACAAATCGCCTAGATATTTCAGATGAGGGGTGACCTTGGAGGACTACGGTATCATTACCAGTTTCTAGTCGTGTAGATGTGTCACCTAAAATAATCTGTAGGTCTGACTATAGTACAGGGAGGAGAACAGAATGGAAGGATAGAAGGGATTGGCGGTTACTTGACCTGGCTTCTTTCCTACGGTGGCCCTAACTACCTCCTGGGTGGCTTCCTGTTTTTCACTTTCCCTCTCCGCAGGTAAGGGTTTTATTTACATTGTCTCCTAGTTTCTTTCACATCTGATTTTTTTTTTTTTTTTTGGTACCGGGAATTGAACCCAGGGGCCCTCAACCACTGAGCCCCATCCCCAGCCCTATCCTATATTTTATTTAGAGTCAGAGTCTCACTGAGTTGCTTAGTGCCTCTCTGTTGCTGAGGCTGGCTTTGAACTCAGCATCTTCCTGCCTCAGCCTCCTGAGCGGCAGGGATCACAGGCGTGAGTCACTGCGCCTGACCCTGATGTTCTTTAGGAGTGTAGACTTTTTGTATTTCTGACGGTCTCTTCGACTTTGTCACCATTTAACCCACCTGCTCTTGTCTCTGGGAACTGTCCAGCTCTCCAAGTAGAGAATGTCAAACTCGCATCTGCAGTAAGAATGACTTGGCCGTATTTATTAAGGTAAAGATTCCTGGGCCCTACTCCTATAGCTACAATTGAGTAGGTGTGAGGTCGGGCCCAGGGATATGCATCGGGAATCATCATGCTAGGTCGATTTCGTCAGTGGTCCTAGATACAAGAACCTCAGAGCTAGGAACTTAGTATACTTCATTTTATTTTAGTGGAGTCTACTATCTAACCAAGAGAAGTCTAGATCGTGCATCATGTCAATGGAACTGAGAAAGGTTGGGTTGGGACATGTTCTACAAGCAGTTTCCACGGTCTATTTTCAAATTCATCAGTTATTTGAACGAAGTGATGAAAGAGAAGATCTTGAGTGATGTTTTAAGCTGGTCCAACTAGATAACTGGTAAGGCCCTTCCCTGTGAGACCAACTAAGGAGCATGAATGAGTCGGGGGTGAGTTAGAAAAATACTCAAGACAGTTGTTAGTTTGGGACACGCTTGCCTAGGAAGCAGCCACATGGATCTGTTTGGAAGGTAAATAGACATAACAAGTCTAGTTCTCAAGAGAAAGACTGGGAGTGAAGACGGAGATCTTATATTTATCTGCACAGAGATCACAAAAGGCCCAAGAAACAGTAAAATATCCAGCCAAAAATGAAGAAGCTATCCAACAAGTTCTTTTTTAAAAAATGGAAAGAATACTTACACGTGTAAAATAGTCAGTATCTGTATTTAACACACATGAAATCATTTGGATGATTTTGTAGTTTCTTAGAGCCTTAAAAAAAAAAAGATTCATACTTTCTTAAACTGCGCTGGCCCCCAGAGTCTGATTTGTAGCAAATGTTCCTTGGGATTCCAATGGAAGGATCTTTCATTACATTTTCAGAGATACCGAATTGGAGACGGAGGAAGCTGTTATTTTCCCTCCCACAGATAGATGGATCAATAGATTTTCATGGATAGGAATTCATGTTTGTTCTTCTAGAACTTTGCATGTGATTGACCTTTTCATAGATTCACCCATCTGTATTTCTGAACTGTAGTGACCTTCTTCCCACTGCTAGATTAAGAACTGAGAAAGGCAAAGTGTCCTATTGGTCTTGTGTGTGTCTCTACATCATTGCTTCCTAGTGGCATACGGAGTGCTTAGCACATATGAATACTTAGTAAATATTAATTGAGCTAAATTCTAGGGGGAAAAAAGTTCTTGATAGAGGTTACTTTTTTTCCCTATTCTTTTTCATCCATGTCTATAATTACAGAATAATTACAGAATAGTGAATGGGAAAGCCTGTCTCGTTTCCCTCAATCATTCATGTGTTAGATGTGGGTATATGATCAAATTTCCTAATTGGTACACTTCGGGGTCATAATAATAGAAACTGCTGAGTTATTCACTTTGAGCAAGGGCTGACGCTATCATTCAGACCACCCAACTTACCGATCAAAAATGGAATAAAGAGTTTTTTTTTTTAAAAGGTACTTGCAAGTATTCAAGGGCTAAGCATGAAAGCCAAAAGCATAAGCTTAGACTTGGGGGAATATTGTTCCTCCAAGGTTCCTCCTGATCCTGAGGAAAAGGTGCTAAAAGATTAGAAAAGTTCTCAATGTTCTTCACAGCCTCATGGGGTGATTGGAGTCTGGTCCACAGAAAGGGTGTCTTGGTAACCCTGTCCTGCTGTGGGCTGGGATCCCGGAGGACCATGGTTCATGAGGAGGGATGATTCAGAATCCCTACAACAGGGTCAAGCTGAACTGCGGTTGGTCGCTCTTTCCCCTAGTCACCTGGCAGAATGGAACAGAACTACTGAGGGAAATCCTGAGACTGTATCAGGCCAAGTCTCCAGTTATTCCCATGGCTTTTCATTTACCCATCTCTTATCATGAATATAAAAAAAAACTAACTGGTCAAATGGGAGACGAACCCATCCATGGAAAGCAAGAGAGAAGACAATAGAAAAATGGAGCTAATCCATGTGGGTCTGGATCATGGAGCTCTGAACCAGACTTAAAAAAAAATCATGAAGGTTGATTCCATTCTCAAAAGGTAGAATCACACATTTTGCTATAGAACCAATAGAGTTGGAAAGACAGAAGTTGAAGTTGCAAATTCATGAGTACGAGAAGAAATTAGGTAGGGTTGGGAGGAAAAAAGACTAAAAATACAGATCACAAGAAAATATCCAAATTGAAAAACTAATGAAAAAGAAAAAAAATACAGAAGAGAAAGTTATACTCCTAGGAAATAGGGCAGGAAGGTGTTGCACAAAGGTCATCTGAGTTCAGAAGGGGAATATAGAAGGAATCAGACAGAAGCAATTTTTGAATATATTATGGACGAACATTTCACAAAGCTTTAAAAAAAATATTAAGTCTCCCCGGTTTGAGAAACTACCAAAGATATGGTAGATTGCAGACGAAAAGAAATGACAGCAATTCCTCCCATCCCTGAATTGAAACCGTTCAGCAACGTGACCTCGTCAACTTATTCTGTCAGAAGTGGAGCCTGTTCATCCACCCCTTTGAATTTGGTGTGGTCTTGTGGTTCGTTTTCACTGGTATGAATGCAAAAGCCGTGTTGGTGTCAGAAGACTGAGAACAGACCCCCCCTTAGAATGTAGGGCCCCCATATTTCTACCTGTGGCCTGTCATATGAGGAAATGGAGGCCAGCCTCTTGAGAATAAGAGACCACATGAGAAGTGGCCTGACAGGCAGCCAGGACTATCAGACACAGAGCTGTGCAGCCCCTGTCGACCAGTCACAGTCATGTAGCTGCGTATATTTCCATAGTGAGGACCAACAGAGGAACTGTCCAGGTGAACCCAGCACAAATTGCTGAGCTACAGGATGATGGCTAAATAAGGTGATTATTGTTTTAAGGCACTAAACTTCAGAGTATTTATTAGGAAGCAACCAATCACGAAGCTGGTATCTGTGTTGGTTAGCTTTCTGTTATTGTAATGAAATGTCTGGGATGATCCATTTAAAAACAATAAAGGTTTGTTTTGTTTCAGACTTGAAGGTTTCAGTCCATGGTCTGTTGCTTTTGAGTCTGTAGTGAGGCAAATCATCATGAGAAGAGCTAAGATGATGGTTAGGAACAAAGGAGAAGAGAAGAAGAGGAGTTGAGGTGGAAATGTCCTTTCAAGGTCACACACTCAGTGACTGGAACACTTTTTATTAGGTCCGTTTCTTTTTGTATAGCTGACCTCCCAGTATCACCAAGTAGAGGACCAAGCCTTTAATAAATGTGCTTTTGGGGGACATTCTATATCCAAAGTATAATTAGACATAAAAGTAAGCTTCCTCTGTAATAAAAACAGAACCCATGCCAATGGAGGTGGGATTCGGTGTGAAGACTGGAAAACTGGAGGGAACTCATGGTGTGACCAGGAGAGTCAATGAGGAAACATGGATGGCAGGTGAGAGAAGGGATGAGCTGTGCATTTCAGTCCCAGGTAAACTACCTGGAGGCACCTGGATTCAAAGGAAACCCACAGAGTTTATTAAGAGACTTGTGTTAATAAATACTGCCATCTTGGTCTAAAAGTGGATCCCCTGAGAAGAGTCTCCAGCACAAGGTTGAAGTGTCCATCTGCAAGTGGGATTTCAAGGAAACACCGTGCACCTAGGAGTTTCCAGCTTGTCACATAAAACTAAGGCTCATCTCCCCTCCTTCCAGTGAGCATGACATACTCAACGTAAAAGCTGGTCTCAGAGTAAAAGATAAGACTCATGGGTGTGGCTGCAAGATGCAATAGTAACACCTTAGAAAGATTTAGGAACAGGGCCAGAGAACCCTCTGAGTTAGGCAAACTAATTTTAGTGTAGTTACTTCCCAGCTTCCTGACATAACTGGAGTAGAGAGAAATCTGTTGTAAAAATATAGATGTCACTCCCGGCTATCCCACTCCTTGGTTTGTACCCAAAGGACTTAAAATCAGCATAGCACAGTGAGGCAGCCACATCAATGTTTATAGCAGCTCGATTCAGAATAGCTAGACTATGGAAGCCACCAAGGTGTCCCTCGATAGATAAATGAATAGTTAAAGAAAATGTGATATATATAAATGGAATATTACTCAGCTTTAAAGAAGAATGAAATCATGCCATTTGCCAAGTAAATGGATAGAGTCGGAGAATATCATGCTAAGCGAAATAAGCCAATCCAAAAAGAGCAAAGGGAAGATATTATTCTAATATGAGGATGCTAATTCACAATGTGGGGGGTGGCACTAGAGAAGAATATAGAGTTACCTTAGATTAAATAGAGGGACGTGAAGGGAGGGGTGGGGAGGGGACATGAGGATAGGAAGGATAGTAGAATAGAACAGACATGGTTACCTTATGTACGTACGTGACTGAATGACCAGTGTGATTCTACAACATGTACACTCAGAAAAATGATGAATTATACCCCATGCATGGATAATATATCAAAGTGCATAAATGCCTTCTACTGTCATGCACAACTAATTAAAACAAATTTTAAAAAAATTTTAAAATATGTAGATGTCACTAACAATGAGGTTACATCCCAATATACACACTGTAAATGGAGATTATCAGGAGTCAAAAATTTATCTACTAGACATAACCTCCTGGACACAATAGTTTAGCAACCCAGTTGTCGCTTGTTGGTTGTTTTCCTTTTCTCTCTCGTGACTGACAGGCAGCTGTGGTTCACTGCCGCTGAACAGAATCTTGAGAGAACAAACGTCTGACTGCTAACCTGGACAAAGGTCAGAATTCAAAGTAGTTTCTACCGAACGCATATGGCTCTCACACCATCCTCACATTAAAAGAAAAATCACACGACAAACCATTTGTAAGTCAGGTACCATCTGCAGTGGTGCCCACGGTTTGGGGGATTTGTAGCACCACTTCATAAGATTCAAAGGAGACCCACAAAGTTTATTAAGAGACTTGTATTAATAAACACTGCCATCTTGGTCTAGAAGTAACTGAGAGTCTCTGTTCAGTATACAAGGCAGTCCCTGGAACTTAGCTTTGTATGGGAAGAGGAGTGTTGAGAAATACATCTATCGCTGTAAAATGGATCACTTAACATAGAAAATGAATGCTTCTGCACAGGGTGAAGGCAAGAGCCTCAGACAACTATGGACTAAAGATCTACAGAAAAGGAACATAAACAAGCCTCAATCAAGAAGCATTCTCTGCAGCTGGGGGAAGAGAAACTAATAAAATAGGTGTAGTTCTATTTAAAAAAAAAAAAAAAAAAATATATATATATATATATATATATATATGGACCAGTATTTGCTATGCTTCCCATTGTATTTTCCCCTTTTGAACAGGAGTATCTGTCTTACCATTCTATTCTGGATACATGGAGCATTACAATTAAGCTGTCCCCGAATTCAGAAGAGATGGCTCCTAGAAGCCTTGTCAACATGGGAACTGGGTGCGGATGCTCCGATCCAAAACTCTGAATACAACATTGTCACTGAATGAGAAGCTTTTGCAGTCTGCAGAATATAGGAGCATATGTTGTCAGTAAAAGGAGTCTAGATAATTTGTCACCAGATAGCACATTGTGGTAAGTGAATAATATCAGCCGCAGCTCCCTTTCGTTCACGTATGTATACCTCTTTGTAACATAGCTCTCCTAGTCCTTTGGTTGAGGGATGGAGTTTATGACTTCATCACTTCAAATCAGGATTTTCTCGATGACAGGCTTTAACCAACAAAATGTAGCAGAAATGAATGAAGGAAGCCAGGATCAGCCTTCCCGAAACGAGAAACCACAAATGTCTGCCTCACCCTTGTTTGACACCTGACACAGAAGATGTCGTAAAACATCCTATCCTGGTCAAAGTTTTCAGATGAGCCATATGGTCAGGATCAATCCAAATCGCTGACAAAGAATCTGAACCGATAAAGGGTTACTGTAAGCCCTTAAGTTTTGCAATGGATACAAACTGCAATGTGGCCAATGTATTCTTCAAGTATAAAACAAACAAAGACATGTTAGGCAATTGGAGAAGGTTCACTAAAGTGTAGGCAATTCTCAGTCAAGGGATAAAAGACAAGTAATGAAGGAGGAAATGAAGAGTCAAACGATGAATATGTGGGTCAATGTAAATGAACACTGACTTCGTAAAGCCATGGTCACTGTGCCTTCGTATATCAGATGCACAGGAGATGGGCACCTGAAAGAGAGATTAAAAAGACGGACATATAGAGTTAAAAATCGCAGTAGTAATAGTAACCAGCTGAGAAGGGGGGGGGTACACACCAAGTTAAAATGTTCTAAGCTTCTTAATTACGAAGCTTAGAATAGAGAAAAGTCACAGGGAACATTGAACTTAATATGTCAGGGATGAATTTGTAGTCTCGAGGGTGACTTGGAGGAGAAGAGTCAGAGAGTAGGTAACTATCAAACTAATAGAGGGAGAAATTGACTGATAAAAGCAATTAATCCCAAAGAAGGAAAATGGAAGGGAAGAAGATGGTAGAGCACGCAGAACCAGTAGAAATGTGGTGGGTTTAAACATAAGCACATCAGTAATTGCATTTGATGTAAATGCACACGATTTCCATAAACAGAAAGATGGTCAGATAGGGTTAAAAATAAAACTCAGCTATTAATAATGATAAGCGACACACTCTAAATACAACAACGTAAAATGATGTGAGCCATTGGGAGAGAGATGGTCCTTTGGGAGGAGGATGGGCAGTAACCAGAAATGTGAATGAGCAAATTTCTATATGCTTCCAGGGTTCTATTTCTCGGTATCTTTTCTAGCTGCACACATACTAAATTTGTGACGATTTATGGCAATCTGCATACATGCTTGTGCACTTTTCTAGAAAGTCTTTGTTTCATAATTTAAAAAGCTAACCCTCCCCCCCCCCCCATTTCCTAGCTCATAGAGGTGGATCAATGGAGAGAAGGCATAAAAGATGAAGCTTACTTCGTGACTGATCAAGAGCAGGAAATGAATGCCTATTAGGTATTATTTCCCTTATCTTTCACAATTCCAATAAATGTGTCAATAACATTTTCGGATCTGATGAAATTATTCTTGTATCTATTTAGAAGAATCAACCAACAAAAAAAATAGCCAGGGGTTTACAGTGAAAGAAGAATCCAGTGGTTTATTTGGGCTGGGCGTGGTGTCATGAGTCTGTGATTTCCAGAGACTTGGGAGGATGAGGCAGGACGTTCACAAGGTTGAGGCCAGCCTCAGCAATTTAGTGAGACCCTCAGCAACTTAGTGAGATCCTGTCTCAAAAGAAAAAAGAAAAAAGGCAGGGGTGGGGGGGGGTGTAGCTCAGTGATAATGCACCCCTGATTTTTGATTCAATACCAGGAATCAAAAATAAATTTCAAAATATTTAAAGGGCTGGGAATGTAGCTCCGTGGTAGAGGGCCCCTGGGTTCAACTCTCACTCATGCAAAACACACAAATGAGCAAACAAAAATGGCTCATTTGTCCTAACAAATATTTATATTTTTTAGTAATGGTACTGGTACCCGGTACAAGAATAAAATGAATAAATGAATAAGTAAACTAGATATATATTTACATCCATGTTTCCTTTTATCAAATAATAAATTGGCATCTCTGGTTTGTTGAGAAACAGATTTGTTGGGAAAATAGAATGTGCATGATTTGCCATTATTTTAATTTCTGTCGCACAGGTCTGTTCACCTGACCTCCTCCCGGCTTCTGGTCCGGCTGCTGATCAATTTCCTCTCCTGATCGTCTCATGAGAATAATTGTATTCTCAACTTCTGAAGAAGTCTCCTCTCTTCCAAAAGTGTGGACCCCTTTTTATTGAATACTTACTGGTCCTCTAAGCAGGACCTTTGAGTAAAATGTTTCCAGCCAAGTCCTACGTTTTCAAGGGTTCCATGGAACATCTTTTCCATTAGCCATGTTTTTACAATGTTGAAAAGGTGCGAACTTCGAAGCAGAACCGATCGCCTACATTTCATTTATTGTACCTTTCCACACCATCTATGCTGAAATGCATTGTACAAAGATGTTGGTGGAAAAGCCAACTAACTAATAAGCCAAAGCAATATTTGCATAAGCAAAGAAATCATAGACCAAACAAAATCTAAAACAGAATGATTAAGGAGATATATTTGAAAATAAATCTTCAACTATGCCTTTAAAATGTATTTTAAAATGAAAGAAATACATAAAATAAAGAAAATAAAATATAGACGGGTATTGATGTTCCTTTGAAATAAGAACAGTTTTTTTTTTAAATAAAAGCATTAATAAAAATAGCATTTTTGCTGGATGTGGTGGTGCACACCTGTGATCCCCAGGACTCAGGAGCCTGAGGTAGGAGGATGGCAAGTTCAAGGACAGCCTCAGCAACTCAGTGAGATTCTGTTTCAAAAGAAGAAATTCCAAAGTTTGGGATGTGGCTCAGTGGTTAAATGTCCCTGAGTTCAATATCCAGTATCTGCCACCCCCCACTCTCTAAAAAAAACCCCAAAAAATGTTTTTAAAATGAAAGCTTTATTGAGTTGTGTTTCAAATACAATACGCCATCCCTAAAAACAGTGTTGGGATGTTTTCTTCAACACAAAATAAGCCCTGCAGCTTCTTTATTTTTGAGTGGGAGGTAACGGGGATGGAACTCAGGAGTGGAACTCAGAGACACTCGGCCACTGAGCCCCATCGCCAGCCCTATTTTGTATTTTATTTAGAGACAGGGTCTCACTGAGTTGCTCAGTGCCTCGCTTTTGCTGAGGCTGGCTCTGAACTCACAATCCTCCTGCCTCAGCCTCCCGAGCCGCTGGGATTACAGGTGGGGGCTACCTTGCCCAGCTAAGCCCTGCATCTTTAATATATAAATAAAATATATATTTAATATATTATAAGCCCTGCATCTTTAATGTGTATATAAAGATGTACATAAACATATATAATACATATGTTTAATATGTATATAAAGATGCAGGACTTATATTTATATTTAGTTGCAAATGGATACAATTTTATTTATTTTTTTATGTGGTGTGGGGGATCAAGCCCAGTGTCTCTCACATGCTAGGCAAGCGCTCTACCACTGAGCCACAACCCCAGCCCCAGCCTAGCATCCTTTATCTATTATTCTCCCATCTCTCTGTGGTTCCCAAACCTTAACTGTCTTCAAATCCACTTTCTTTCTCTGTGGATTTCTCTGTTCTGGACATTTCATATGAATGGAATCATATAAGATCGGATCTTTTGACTCCTTCTTTAACTTAGTATCCAGTCTCCAAGTTTTCTGGCCAAATATTCACTTTTATGAACATATCACTTTTTTTTTTCTTTACTGGTTCCTAATTGGATGGTTACTTGGGTAGTTTTCACTCTCCGGCTCTCCTGAATAGCGTTGCTACGAATCTTCCTGGACAAGCCGCATTTCATTTATTGTACCTTTCCACGCCATAAATGCCATTTGGTTGTGTTGGGATAATTGCTATCACTTTATTGACCTTCATTAATTGAGATGAGGATGTTATCAGGCGCCCCTCCCCCCATTTCTTTTTTTTAATTTTTAGTGGTCAGTGGACCTTTATTTGATTTATTTATATGTGGTGTGGAGGATCGAACCCAGTGCCTCACTATACCAGGCAAGCGCTCGGAACCTACCTGATATTTTTGTTATTTTTATTTTGTTTTTGTTTTATTTTGTTATTGTTTTATTTTGTTATTGTTTTGTTTTATTTTGCCATTGTTATTTTTAGTATTAGGGGGCTACATTTTTCTGTTACTTTGCACACCATGATTTTTTTGTTGCAACCTGGATATTTTAAGTGAGACATTGTCACAACCCTGGAGTGGTGTTTATTGTGTGTTCTCTTCCTGGGCCACTCTACTGGAGTTCATTTCCCTTATCCTGTGAGTGCCCTCCTCTTGCTTCTCGAGATATCCAGTGGCATGTGCAGTGTCCTGTGGTGACAGTGGTTTTGAGGGTGACTCTTGAGTCTTTTTCTCAAAACTACCCCCAGCTTCTGAGCTCTTCTAATTACCTCCAGATGAATCTATTGTTTCGAATAATGCCTTGGGGCAGACATTGCTCCTCCATGGAGACTGACATTTACATGTGGACTCCTTTCTGGGGTGGGTTTTGAGATCCGTGCTTGCTTCTGTCCTGACCCCAGCTCTCTTTCCTTCTGCGTTTCTATGCTAAGCTTACTGGACTGTGGTTTATATCCTCTCTCTCTCTGGCAGCCAAACATCCTGTTCCTAATCACTTTGCATAAAAACCTCTATTGCGTTTGACAGCACCCTTAGGATTGAATTTCCCCCAGGCTCTGTTGCAAGTGAAGTCACTTTTATTCTTGTGACCTGCCTCTCTGAGCCATGACTTTGGAAAATCTCTGGGGTCAGCAATGTGCTTCTCCCTGAGCAACATCTTTCATTTGGGGGGGGGCGGATCTCAGTGCGGGCCGTGGGCTCTACTAATCAAGCCTTGATGTGGAATCTCCCACTTTTCAAATGAGCTGGGGATGAGGGCAATGTGGGCTGTATGATTTTTAGCCAGTCTCTGTGCCAGAGACAACCTCTGCACCTTGAATAGGTAGGACTCAGGTGGAAGAAGACAGCCCTGTCTTCTTGCTACCTATTATTGTCTGGAACAGGTGCTTGTGAGTAAGAAAAGAAATGCTAAAACCCTTCCTCTTCCAGAAAGATGCCAGATTTGGGGTAAGGAGACCTCGATTCTCGGCCTCACCTACCCAGATTAGATTCTCTCCTGCTGACCTGAGAGAGGAGAGGCCGTGGTTCAAATGCCACATGGCTATTTTTACTGCATGTCACTAGATTTTCTTGGATAAATGTTGTATCCTCTGATGTACGACCACGAGAGACTTTAATATCTCTCTCTCTAATAACTTTGATCTCCCGTTATGCTTATTCTGCTGGGCAGGGGACCTGTTATGGCTTTTATATGAGGGGTCCCCCAAAAGCTCACGTGTGAGACGACGCAAGAAGGTTCAGAGGTGAAATTTTGCATTATGAGAGCTTTAACCCAATATGTGGATTAATCCACTCCTATGGATTAATTGTGTGGTAACTATAGGTAAGGGTGTGGCTGGAACAGGTGGGTCACCGGGGGTGTGCCTTTGGGGTTGATATTCTGTCCCTAGTGAGCAGAGCTCTCTCTCTCTCTGCTTCCTGGTAGTCCTGTCCTGAGCTGCTATCCTCCTCCATAACCCTTCCGCCATCATGTTCTCTCTGCCTCATCTCAAGGCTGAGAGCCACGGGGCTCGCTGTCTGTGGACTCAGACTTCGGAAGCTGTTATCCAAAATAAACATTTTTTCTTCTTCTGCATAGTTCTCCTCGGTTCTTTTGGCCACAGGGATGAAAGCCGACGGAAGCAACCTCCTTACCTTGCCATTCTGGAAGCCAGAACTTCTGAAAACATACTTTCACCAATATGACATCAAAGATAGAAATGCGAAGAAGGGGTAATAAATTCGAGGCTATGAGGATGTCAGACATCGCCTGTGTTTCCAAATGTAAGTGGCACGCGGGAGAAATATTTACAACAAATAAAAGCTTCCTACTGAAAACTTTGACAAAAAATATCTAGAATACCTATGAACACTGAATACATGAATAAAGAACCCCAACTGGCAATTAATAAAATACCTCCAACCCAAAAACATATAAAATATTTAACCTGAGTCGAGATAAAAGAGAACGGGGGGACACTTGACATCCAGCAGTTAGAAATGATATAAAGAAGCAGAAAAATATACTGTGTGATGAGACGAATAAATTGATACGTACTTTGGCAAAGCGAATAAACATTTAAAACGTGCATAACTTTCCCGTGTTGCCTTCTTTTTATTTTAGAATGGCACATAGTTCGAGGTGTAGCTCCTGGCTGTTTGTACGTATATGTCTGAATATGTTGATTTTCACCTCTAATCATTGTTTCTTAATATTTTTGTTTTGATAATCAGGAATGTATATTCCTGGAGATAGGGAGCTAGCATCTGTCAAGTTCTTATCAGATGTCCATCTGAGAGAGTCCATTAATTTTTTTTGTGTGTGTGCCAGGGATTGAACCCAGGGGTGCTTAACCCCCGAGCCACATCCCCAACCATTTTTTTTTCATACTCTATATTTAGAGACAAGATCTTGGTGAGTTGCTTAGGGCCTCAGTAAATTGCTGAGGCTGGCTTTGAACTCATGGATCCTCCTGCCTCAGACTCCCGAGACCCTGGGATTACAGGTGTGTGCCACTGTGCCCAGCGGAATCCATTAATTTTATTTACCATCAACGACAGAGGCTTTGGTTAATTGGCACAGTTGAAGATATGGGTTATAACAACTGGCGCAAATTTTCATCTTCACTGCTGAAATGAATGGGATCGAAGACCTGGGTTTGGCTAGAAATAGCACACGGTGAGTTTGGCCCTTGCAGAGCATAGTGTGAGAACCTGGTGGTTCTGGGAGCCTATCTGGTTGGGAATGGTGCTCTGTGCTTTTGACTCCAACCAACCCGTTTTTTTTGTGTTCAGCAACTTTCAGAGGATTTTGTTACCTGACCCCGACTTAACCCTTTTAACCAAATCCTGGTCTTTCACTACTGTTGCATCTGCCTCAAGTGAGTCTTTCCTTCCAAGGGCTATTGGAAAACCTGCAAAGAGATTTATTAAGCCTATAGTTCAAATTACTGCTTTTTTTAAAAAAAATAAGTGTCTGTTTTTTTCCTTGCAGATGCAGAAATTAACCATTGTCTTCTTTTATTATAATTTGCTACATTATTTTTGGGGGGGTGGGTACAGGGATTGAACTTAGGGGTACTGGACCACTGAGCCACATTCCCAGCCCTGTTTTGTATTTTTATTTAGAGACAGGGTCTCACTGAGTTGCCTAGCACCTTGCTCTTGCTGAGCCTGGCTTTGAATTTGCCATCCTCCTGCCTCAGCCTCCTGAGCCACTGGGATTATATGCATATGCTACTATGCCTGGCTTAGTTTTTAATTTTTATTTTATATATTTATTTACTTACTTTTGGTACCAGGGATTGAACATAGAAGCAATTAATCACTGTGCCACATCTCCCAGTGGATAAAATTCTTTTTATATTTTATTGAGAGTCAGGGTCTCACTGAGTTGCTTGAGGTCTCACTAAATTGCTAAGGGTGGCTTTGAACTTGCCATCCTCCTACCTCAGCTTCTCAACCCGCTGGATCATAGGCCTGCCGCACCACGCCCAACTTGCTACATTATTTCGAGAACCTGAGAAGTGAGGCTTAGAGCCTTCACCTGTCTTTAATTGTTGGAGATCATCAATGTGTACCAAAAAGAAGGAGACCATTGAGTAAAACCACTATACCGTACTGACTTGATAGTGCAAATTCTAAGGGATTTATTCTCAGGAAACAATTAATGGTATGTGTAAATTTTAACTTTGCCGTGTTTACCAAAGAGCTGTTTATCATAGAAGAACACAAACAATTTACATGTTCAACATTAGAGAATCGATCGAGTGATTCGTAGTACATTCTAAAATGGAATATTAAGCAGCTTTAAAGTTAAAATCTGGGCATAGAAAAGCTAGTGAGAGGAGAAAAATTGGGACGTCCTGGGTGTGGGCAAAATGGTATTAAAACAGCATATTCGAAATGAAAAGAAGGAAACACATAATTACGGTGTGTGCAAGGAGTGTCACTTTTTTCGGATACAATTGAAAGATAGGTGATTCGATGTATTCTCTAATATTTGCTCTTTCATCTCCCAATACGAGGCCTTGAAACAGTGTGTTCTGTGAATCACCTGCTTCAAAAATCACTTGACTGGTGTGCAAGAAAGCACAGACCCAAGTCCCATAGCTGGTTTATAAGAGCAGACTATTTAGGGAGGTTCACTAGTTATCTGTTGCAAACACGGAGATTGCAAACAGCACACTTTAATTTCTCCATGTTATTTATAGGTCTGGGGTCGACACAGGTACAGGTCAGTGCTCCCTGGGTCATTCTGCTGAGACTCTCTCATGATCTTGACATCAAGCTGTTGGCCAGTGATCCAATCACCCCAAACTTCACGGAGACTGGAGAATTCGATTCTGAGTCACCCACATAGCTCTTGGTAAGTCGGAGAATCGTCTGCTGTACCCATTTGCAAGATTACTAGCATACTTTGATTATTTGGCACATGGGGCTTCCAGAGACTGTCCGGGAAGTCTGCACAGCGTGGTAGCAGATGACCTGAGTCCGATTTTCCTAACATGGAAGCCAGAGTGTTTGCGTGACCTCATCTTTGGAAGTGACATCCATCATTTCAGGGTTTCCGTAACAGTGAATCAATAAGTCTAGCCAACATGTAACCCGGGAAATAAATAAGGGCATGAATACCAGAAGGCATGGATCGTTAAGGGCCCACCTTATACGTCTCATCACGTGGGCTGAGACCCTGGAATCAGCAATTTCATCATATCCTCAAAGATTCATATACAACCCCTTTATTTTCAAAGTCCCATTCACAGACTCAATTTTCAATGTCTCATTGGTGCATAGACTTCGATTTTTATTTGTTTCTCCTCTAAGAATATGCTATTCTTGGAGGCACTGTTCTTAATTTCTTTCCTTCTTTTTATTTGTAAAAAAAAAAAAATAAAACAGGGTCTATTTTAAAATGGGTAACATAATCTTCTCCCAGGAGAGAGAAAAGAAGGGGGTCATATCTGGTATTCCGGTATCCCAAGAAGTGAGGGGGTTTGGCCTGTTTTATACACCCTAGATTTTCTTGGTTTCCCTGTTCTCTTCCCCCTTCTCTCTCTCCTTCCTGAGCATGTGATGAGGTCCAGGAGATGCTCAGGTAGGATGGGTCAAAGGTGACAAGCAGATGGGTTCAGGGGCCAAGGTAGAGTGACCTGGGCATATCACCTTGCTTTTCTGAATTTCTAGAAGTACACACTTTTTTTTACTTTACTAAACTCTTCTTCTTTGCCCTTAACTTTACCTTAGTTCTCCAAACTCTCCAGCTCGTGAACAAGCGAATCAAGTAGAAGGTTGCTCAGAAACAGCGCGCCAAATCCACTTTAGAAATAACCTACATACAGCGAGTGGGGTGTCCAACAAACTTCGGTGATTCTAGTGAATATTTTATCTGCGGAAGACAGATTGTTAAAAAGTGTATGCCTTCGTCACAATCACGTATTCTTAAGTGATTGTGTATAAATCGAGTGTTTGTAAATGGGGTCACACATCGACGGGTGGGTGCGGCTGGCCTTTAGAGACGACCTTTGAGACAGCTGATATCCCTTGCTTAAAGATTCCACCTTTGAAAATCTGCCTGCTTGGGAAAATGTGCTTGTAACCCCAAAGTCAATACGGAAAGCATGCAAGTAGACCCTCACAGACACAGAGAGGTGCGCAGAGGACACCCAGGGAGCAGTTGGAAGTTCCAGTCTCCCCATTGCACCTGTTCCCAGCTGAGGTCAATCAAGGTCATGCTCAGCCTTCTTATTTCAGCTCTTATCCTGTCAAGAAGTCTTCTTTGTGCAGGATATTGATTGTGTTTCCCTCCCCGCCCCCTTTGGAATTTCTGTGTCTTTTGGGGGTGGTAACTTTGCTATTTTAAGTGATCCAAGGCATAGTGTTGGAGAGCTGCCTCGTGTTCCTAAGCACATGGGTGACGTGCCTTATGGAGAAAACAGGTGTTGGATGAGCTGTGTTGGACCAGGGGCGTCCTGTTGCTGTCCCACCTTCAAGGTTCATGAACCCACCATATCCACTAGGTAGGGCATCTTTATCAGAAGACATGAAACAAGGGCTGTGTGTTGATAGGTTGATGAAAACCTTGTCACCAGGCAAGCTTGGAGGAACCTAACCCTCTATTTCCCCCCCCCCCAAGCAATTCAGTGTTAGGAACACCTTTAGAAGAACATACCCAGTGAGAACAATAAAAATCGGCTCTGAATACTTTTGCAAAGTAAAGCCCTCTGGGGGCTATTCTCTTTTTATGAGTTTTGTATAAAGAATCCAGTGAAATCTGGAAAAAAAAAAGTTTGAAAGGAAGAACAGAGTGATTGATTCCTAATTCCACCTTACCACGCTTGGATTCCCTGGTAGTCGCCAGGCCCTGTTCATAAAGGGAATCTTGGCTGGGGTGTCAGGCGGCTAGTTTACTTTTGACTCTTTCTGTCAGTCTGTGTCACAACCTCAGGCGGCTAGTTTACTTTTGACTCTTTCTGTCAGTCTGTGTCACAACCTCCATGCCAATTAACTGTGCTTTTGTGTGCTAATTCTCATTATCTCACCATGAGGCCATTATTGTTCCCAAGTCCTTTAGTTTGAAGCTCAAGAGTCAATCAGTCACCTAAAACAATGGCATTGGAGGAAGCTAGTTCCCCCGTAAGCTGGTCTGAAAAAGTCCTTCTCTTGAGTCCCATTTGACTGTATTCCATTTTAAATCTGAGCAGAAAGCTCCCAGGAACATAAATCTTTATAAAAAAAAAAAATACGGCCTTGTCCCTTGTTGGTCGAAGCAACGTGGAGGTTATGTTTTAAAGACAGGGATGGGACATCCCGGATGGTTTAGAGGTGAAGAATCTATTCAGGCACCTCATATATTTTGAGAAACTAATTATAAAACGCAGGTATTTTTATCCCAGTCACCTCTGCCATCGGTTCACCTTATCCAAGTCATTTAGAACCAAGAGGGTGGTATGTATGAATTTTTTTTTAAATCCCCCCTGGATGCCAGGAATAAGGAGAAAAATCAAATCAAATCAGATATGGTCAGAAGAGACATATTTCTTTTTCTGAGATGCTCTTTTCTTTCCCCTCCTCTTATATTAAATCCACACCTGCCAAATCCCCAGGATGAGTGCAGAAGGCACAAGAAGGGGGAGAGGGGCACACTGGTGCCCTTTCTGAAGCTCGCAGAACTGTTGCATGCTGAGTAAAATCTGCCTGAATGTATTCCGTCCCTGTCTCCAAAAATGTCAAAGGCATTTTCCGAGTTGATTTCCCTTAAGAGTGATCAGACCTCATTCAGACGGGCTTAATGAGTGTAAGAGGTGACCTTGTGTCCAAATAGGTACACATTAAAAGACCCGGGAGTACAAATCTCACCTATTTGTACACATAGTTATTCCGGAGGGTGGGAGATGGCGCGGGGTGTGTGTGTGTGTGGTTATTACAACGTAATTCATTCACACACTAATACAGAGCGGAGTCCGGGAGACTCTGGGTGCAGGGGTATTGAACTTGCTGCTGGCAGTGTTAATTGATTCATTAGGAACATTTCTTTCCTGAGAATCCCAATCCCAGATTCCCTGAGCAAGCCACTGATACACAGCCAGGGTCTCCCCCCGCCACCCCGATATATGTCCAGACACACACGTGTGAAGATGTTGTGAAGCCTTCTCCTGGCTGGGGCAAATCTTCTTAGGAACACTCCCCACTCCTGAGAGCTTCAGGGAGAAGCTTGCTTTCTTGGCAGAGGTGGCCTTAGCATCTTTCTTCCCTGCAGGATGGAAAAAATGGGACTGGATTATTTGTTTCGGTTTTTCAAGGAGATTCTGTTCTTTCTGGGGGGGGGGAATGTTGGGGAGCTATACTGATCAGGCTTGGCATTGGATCCGAGGGGGGCATATTGGTCAAATGAAAAACAAAAAAAAAAGCCTCCCAACTGAATGTCTGACTGACATCCCTTCAACACGACCCAGATCTGTCTCTCCAGATCTTCAGTGTCTGTGTGCCTCACGACACAGTCACCGTGGAGCAGATTCTTCTTCTTCTTCGTACGGGTCACGCTTCGTTTCCCCGGTACCTGCAAGAATACCATGTTCTGCATAGAGTGAAGATGAAAGGGAAGAATGAAGACAGGATATTTTTGTCTGAAATTGAGGAACACGATTAAGAGCACTGGCTTGAGATCTTCCGAAAACTTTGAAAAGTGCTTCGGTCTCTGATCCCACTGGGAGAACATGACAGTCTCTCTTTGGAATTTTGAAATTCTGCTGAGAGTCTGAATGTGCTCTTGCTATGTGCGTGTACAAAGGAATGTTTTCTGGCTAGTTACTTTTTGTTATGTGTGTACACATACACGAAAACTATATATGGATCTGTTGACTTTCAATGGGCTAGTTGCAGAAAAAGGATCTGGAAAAATCTTGGCACAAGTAGTATAAGTCACAGACAGATCAAGTAGGAGCACAAAGCCCTTCAGAGGGAGTCATTTTAAGCAGTTATTTACCATAGAAAGCACATCACAAATATTCCTATTTTATAACAGTGCCTGTATTAGAGAACAAAATGCAGAAGGGGGGGTGCATAATTCAAAAACCTGGAAAGTTGGGGGGGGACTTCTTTTCTTTAGCATTAATCATTGCACCCATGGTAAGACACAGAATATCAAGTGGTGAAATTTTTGATAGCACAATACCTATCACCAAGTGTGGGTAGGCTCACTTTTCAAAAATCCATTATGTTTTTTTAAAAAAGAAGACAAAACAAAACCGAATTCAACACTGTGCAGCCTGGCCCCCACCTGCTGTATGTATTTGGGGGGAGCTGAGTATTTGTTTGCTTACTGTGGTAGTTTAAAAATAGTTTTCCAGTTAACATCTTTTCCACATAATGGAGATGTCAGGGTAGGTTTACATGATTGTGTAAATGGTCAGAAGTTGTTTATGTAGTCCCGAGCTGCTGAGAGCTGAGCAGGGAAACTGGGGGTGCGGCAAAGCCCCTGGGGGCTTTTTCTCTGGGAGAGAAACGCAGGCTCTCTTGAGGTTGCTGGAAGAGATGAGTTAGACTGAGCAGGCTTTCCTCTGCCTGTCAGACTCGCTTTGCACAGGGCTGGTGAGGGGCCGGATCATCGCTGCCAACCTCTACTGTTACCCTGAGGTTTGGAATTGGAGTGAAGGGAGCGCTTTCTCCCCAGAAACGGTAGATGCAGGCTGGAGAAGGACCATGGTAACGTCATCATTCCCTGCACATGCTTTTGAATAACAAGCCTTTCAAATGTGCCCACACACCACAAATTGATCCTTGGGCTTCTGTTTCCTTGCAACGTCTCCTCTTCCCTACACACATTGCAGCCTGAAAGCACACTGCTATAGGGTGACAGGTGCAGGTCGGTAAGGCTGTCTGGCCAATGTCCTCTGCCTAAGGACAGGCAGATAAAATAAATAAATAAATAAAAATCTTTCAAAAGCCCCCCTCTTTCTCGGCTTCAGTGCCATCCGCCCACACCCAACCTGTACTCAGCAATTCTCAGCCCAGTATTTGTTTCCCCTTAAAGATCCCCCGAAATCCGCGTCTCCCGAAAGCTGGAGGTTTTGGGTACCTCCTTAGGTGGCGCCTCCTGTGCCCCAATACTCATAGGAAGGACATCCCGCCGGTGTACCCCTGGTTGATACACCCTTTATGATACCTCTCTAGGAACCAGGCTAATAGTCTCCACGGGCCCGAGGATCAGGTAAAGCTCCCTCTGCCAGTTTGGTGCGTGGGGAACCGGGGGCCGCCTCCCCACTGCAGGGCCGGGCAGGTGCTGCGCCCTGCGCGCGCCTCCCGGAGCCGCGCACTGAGCATGCCCAGCTCTGCTACGCGCGGCTCGCGCCCTCCCCGGCCCTCGCCCCCTCCCCGCGCGCCTTTCCCTCAGAGCGCGCAGGCAGCCGGTTTAGAGAACTCCGGTGCGCCAGGTTTTTGGAGCCGCCGGGGAGCGCAGGGAGGGAGAGGAGCGCGACACCAGACAGCACGGGGTTCAGCACCGGGATTGGTCGCAAGTAGGGAGCTTTCGCCACTACACCGGGACCCTCGGACGGTGCCTGCACCGCGCTCTGGAGAGGCTTTCCTCCGCTCTCGGCGCGGAGCTCAGGTGCTGAGGTAAGTGGCGAGCGAGCCTCGCCAGCCGGGCTCCAGCGAACCAGGCACCCGGGCTCCCCGGTTTTTTGAGTAAAGGGCTGCGTCCTCTCCAGCTGCGGGAGGGAGACCGGGCTGCTCAGGGTTCCGAAATCCTGCAGGGCTGGACTGGGGCTGTGGAGCTCCACCGCCCTGAGGCGGCCAGCGCAGCAGGGTCCGGCCAGCAAGGCGCTGAGCGCCCTGACCCTGGGTAGAGGCAGGGCCCCGACGACGCCTCCGTCACCTCACCTCACGGCGACCCTTCTCCTCTGCTTTTTAGTGCGAAAATAAGTTTGTTACGCGGCGAGGCAACCACAAAATCAGGAGCCCAGAGCCTGGAATGTTCCGGGAACCTGGAAAACGAGGGCACTTCCAACTGGTTCAGGCCGATGCCCTCTCCACACGCCCCAGCCCCGCCGTGCGCCCCCGGGTCCTAGACCGGGGCTTCCTTCTGGTGTGGGTGCCCGGGGTTTGCTCCAAAGGCAGCCCCCAAGAAAGGTTAGCGAACTTGAGCTGAGGTGCTGAGGGGAGGTTCCAGGGGTTTGGACCTAAGGGAATCTGATCTCCGTGGCCGAGGTAGAAGCAGACACTCATTTGGGGAGCGCCAGCGGCCGTGCCAGGCTGGCTGCTCAGCGCGGGGATTGCGCGGTCAACCGCATCTACCAGGTCCGTGGAGGCTGCTTGGTTTCTCCCCAGTCTGTGCGGAAGGAGCTTGTTGGGGGTGACATCTATTTCCAACAACTTCTGAGGCGGGGGGGTGGTGGTGGTGGTGGTGGATTTTCAGTTTCTTTTAAGAGGCAAAGACCACCAACCGCCTGCTCTCCTCTTCCAGTACCCAGACAGCCGCGAGAGATGTGCGCCAGGCGCCCCGCAGACACTAACCCGCTAGCTCTCCTTCTCCAACAGGGGGTGGTGGGGGGCGACTGAAAAACCTTGGTTGATGCCTGGTGTGTGTCTGTTTTACTATTAATGAAAAGGCGTGGAGGTGGGGGGAAGGAGGCTGTGGGCTCCTGGATCTCTCTCTGGGGACCAGCCAGGGAGTCTGATGCGTGAACACATTTTGCAGCACAGAGGAGATCTGCGCGGAGGCAGGCGGCTTCGAGCAACCAGGAAGAGAAGGTGTTAGATTGCTGGCACCGCTGTCTCCAGATTTGAAGCAAAAAGGCTTGAGGTTGTGTAGGGCGACCGAATGTGACCCATCACCTTGGATGTGTGTTCTGCGTGCAAGAGGTTGGCTGGGATCTTGGGGTACATGGGTGGTGGATTTGTAAGGAGGAGTCCCCGTGAGCAAAGCTCCTGCAACTTTTTGTAGTTTTCCTACTGGAATCAACATAGGGGCGGGGACATGTTTTTCAGGGAAAAAAAAATGTCATTTAATTGCATGGGAAGCTCCTGCAGTCTGCTGTGTTGGGAGCTGGGAATCTCAAGGAATAACAGCCACATGACTCATTTGTCTGGACACTACTTAGGATAATTTGGAATGTGCTTTTTATTTTTGCAGATTTGAGATTTATGGTTTCTGTTCTTCAGGGAGTATAAGGTAGGAGCTTAGAGACTGGATTTCCCCCTTTAAATAGGTCCAGGTAGCAGCATTTCAAGTAGAACTGATTAGCAACTCTTTATGTCTGTGCCCAGGTGGGCGAAAAAGAAGTGTGTCATGGAGCAGGCAGCTAGACGTGGTTTGGGTGCCATTCTGGAGAAGATTCACCTTTCACCCCATACATTTATTCTTGCTGTCTTCTCGTTGATTTCATTCAAGACTGTGGAAATCTCCGCTATGGGGTTGTGGGAGTTAGATAAGATTGGCAGGGATCAAAAAAAAAAAAAAAAAAAACAAGTTCTGTGAGAATATTACTTTTTTGTCTATCTTGTAAAAAAGGCTATTGATTTTGTTCGTTGTTTGTTTAAACTGACTTCACCTGCCCTGTCTGGTTGAGGAAAGATCATGATGATAAATCTCATTATTATTATTTTTTTTTTCACTGTGGATCCTGCCAGTTGGCTAGCAAGCATGGAAAATAAATAATAAATAAAAACTGACCTCTTGAATTGGGGGTTAAAATGCTAAGAGACTTTACCAGTTGCTTAAAGCTTTAGGTGAGAGCCATGTGGACGTTTTAACTGAGGTAATTTTTTTTTTTTTTTTAAATTGCAGTCTGTGAAACCCCTTTCAGTTGGTGCCTGGTGTGTGTATTTTACACACCTTGGAAGACCTTCTGTGCAATTGGGAGTGAGCTTAGCCCCTCTTCCCTGGGTCACTTCATATTGACAGGAGATTGAGTGATAAGAGAACAGAACTTAAATACTGATGGATTTTGTTTTTCAATCATCTCCTTTTTTTTTTTTTAAACTTTATTTCTGTTGAGAAGTAGGTCTTCTGATTTTTTTTTTTTTTCCCTTCTGAGCACTCAATCTTTTGGTGCAGATTCTTCTGAAAGGTTCTCAGGACATCCATTAGTTCGATTTAGGTCTTACAAAATAAAAGGAACCTGAATAAACTTCTCCTCCGGCCGAAGAAAAAACTCCCCTTTGTAATCCGGACTTTTCCAAGTTTGTCTGCTAATGGTTTTAATGTGTCCGATGCTTCTTTGTTACAGGGAAAGAAGTGGGACCTAACATACATTAGTTCTCATCTCTCTTCTTCAACCTTCTGTGAACTCTTGCTATTATAGGATTTCCATGGAATGAATCTGTTTCATGGGGGGCGTCCAAGGGATGTCTCCACACTGAGGTGGAGGAGTTTTTTAAATTTTTTTTTTTGTTTGTTTTCTGTAAAGCAGTATCTTGAGTCTAATGAACAGGGCAGGATTTATTCCCATGACTTATTGGTTTTCACTCTCTTTTCTTATTTACTATCAGAAGAAAATTCGATCCCACATCAATAAAATGTATAAACTAAAGGCATCTACTGATATCTGGTACACGACTTATAAAATACACACACAGCGGAGGGAAAGTAAAAGACAAGTGAAGCAAAAATAAGAAAGTTCTTATGTTTTTATGTATTCCCACGGATGGTTTTGTCCTGCCCCTTGGGTGGGGGGGGGTAGTGCTCTGCTTTTGGAGACCACAGGTGGCTCCGGGTTTTTTTTTTTTTTTGACCTTTCTTTCCTTATCTTGGTTCTGCCATTTATTATCTCTGATCCTGTAGCCAGTTGCAAAATTGCTAGCAATCTGTCTCCTGTAACAGGTGGCTCCACAGTGTTCCTGTCCTGACTCACGGGTGGCTGGAATTAGGTATAAGAGATAAAGGCACTCGGGAGGGGTCATGGTGGCTGTCACAAAGTGGACACACAGCTGAAGGACATGCAGTTGTAAAGACAAAAGAACCAGTGGCAAGGGGGTCATAAAAGAGGGACGAAAGGGTACGTTTGGTGCTGTGCACCCTGGAGCACAGGAGGGCAGAATCGTAGACACCTGGATCCAGATTTGGCTCCCTGCTGACGGCCTTCACAGTATCCGTCAAGATAATTCCATAGCCCTAATATCCTTAGCGGTAAAATTGAGACAAGATCTATTTCAAGGTGTGGCCATAGGGGTTGGGTAGGAGAGGAGAGGTAAAGAACTTGGTTGTGTTAGACTGGCTACCTTATTAGCGGTAATAACAAAGAAGCCCCCAAAGTATTACTGCCTCCTATGTGGAATTCACTTATTTCTCACTCATGTGAATTCCCCCACGCGGGTGATGGTAGAAGCATTCATGGAAGATTCAGTGTGACCCATGGTGCACCTTTGTCCCCTCCAGGGTGACCACCTGCTCGCCTGCATCAACTCATCGGAGGGCGAGAGACTTGGAGGATGTTAATTGCTCCCACCTGCAAGTGGTGCATTCACTTTGGCTGGTGTGCTGTTGTTGGCTGAAACTCAGTTCTATGGGGGTGCATCAGAAGGAAGGCTGGGAAATGTAGTCCAGCTGAATATTTATGGATGTAGCCAGTTTTTTTTTTTTTCCAGCATTCTCTGACATTCTATTCCCATGTGTGACATTTGCCTCTATGCTCAATATATGTTCCTTCCCATTCTTCCCCTAACTACTGGTAGAAAACACACACACACACACACACACACACACACACACACACACACACATATATGAAATAAAATAATATCATGAGCAGCTGATATGTAGATATGTGCACAGTGTTTACTATTTTGAGATACTTTTCTAATCTCTTTGCACTCCTAAATAGCAATTGCTACCTTCTCTGCAGATGAGGAAAAGCAGGCAAAGTTAACTCAGGCCTTCTGTTCAACATAGCTAGCTTTGGGACCCGGGCTGGGATTTGAACCGTGGAAGTGCCTTTTCCTCTTGCCTATATAAAAAACATTGCCAGGATAATTTTTTTAAAAAAAATCCTAAAGAAGAAAAAGTTCACGTCTCATCTAAGACATATTCTGTTACCAACAGCCCTGTGCTGCCCCTTCCGTGCGACTGTATGTGAAGATGAATTTTCCTCTTCCGTTCTCGGCATGAGTGAATATCCTTTCTGATAAGACCGCAGCTAAAACAGCCTCTCCTAACTTCGCTTCTGTTCAAAGGCATTACTTTTCGTATATCTCCAACCTCCCCCAAAGGAAAACCTCCCCTTTCTTGTCCTCTCAGCTTTGCCAAACTTTTTTAAAATTATTTTTTAAAGTATTTCCGTCACCCTCGGAGGATCTTCTAAAAAAAAAAAATGGTCTCTCTGGTTCTCGTCCTGTGGTCTGGCTTGCATTAGAAGATCTTTGTCCTCTCCCATCGCCTGCTATTTTTTTCCTCTTTGGTAAACATAATGATTTACCTACCCTTTGGGTTTCCAGTGATGGCAGAGAAAATGTGCAGCAGCGGCTGGTGAGAACCGACCTTTTGTCAAGATGGTTGGGGGCATCCTCACGGTTAATTCAGATAAACTCCCCGCGTGGGCTGCCGTCTATTCTGTATGCTTCGGAAGCACCTCTTTCCTCCAGGGCCCCTGTTCGTTTTCTCTTGATCTCGAAAGAAATCTCCTTTATTGTTTCCTAAACTCTCTTCTTTTCCTTTTTTTTTCTCATTTCCATGCCGTGTGTGTGTGTGTGTGTGTGTGTGTGTGTGTGTGTTGCTAGGAATGCAATTCAGGGCCTTGTGCATGCTAGCCCAGTGCCCTACCACCCACGACACCCAGCCCGTGCCCGAGTCCTCTTCAAGCCCCTACTTGTGATTTCGTGGGCTTGGAGACAGAAGAGGGTTTTAAGGTAACTTCTATCATATTTCCAGACTCCTAAGAAGCCAGATTCCATTGGGTCTTGAGACAGGTGAATGCCGGCTGCTATATAACGGAGGGATTCTAAATACTCAGTGACTTGAAATAGCTTTCCTGTGGGGTGGTCCAGGCTGAAGCCATCATTGCTGACCTGGTGACTCTCCATGGGGTCACTCAAGGAATGGAGTCCTTCAAACGAAAGATGAGGCTTTGACCTCATCTTTCAGCCAAGGTATAGGGTGTGAGAAGGAGAAGGTACAGGGTGTGCAGAGAAGCCTCTCTTGGGTGGTTATAGACCCAGCCTGGGAAGGGGCTACCTGAGCTCCCACCCATATTGTCCTTGGGCTGAACGGTCACCTGGACTTTCTTTGCCCTGAGGGGCAGTTGAGAAGCAGAGTGGAGCTGCATACCTTGGAAGAAAGGGAAATGTGTTTGGGAAAAAGACCCAGCAGGTTCCCTGTGAGTTCAGGTGGGATTGCCAGAGGTGCCTCCATTTCCCTCTGGAGGTATGGAGCGAGGAGGGCATGGATCCTAGCACTGGGACTGACAAATACGCATTCCCTCTCTTCCTTTGATCTTTGACCTTTAGTATGGTCCCATTCTTAGGGCACATGATCTGGGGGAGATTCCATCTCCAGCGGATGATGACCTGGGGGTTTGACGGCTCCGAATTCATGAACTGCTGCCCTTTGACGTAAGCTGCTTTGGGTTGGAGTTTTATTAACTGCTTCAAGTCCATCCTGACTCATTCGGTGAAGAAGCAGAAAAGAGGAAAGAATTCTGGATCAAGATGGGAGGAGGGTCTTTCTGTGTTTGGGTTTTCCCTTTCAACTCCCCCGATGCATCCTTAGGTCCTAGGCTGGGCAGCAGTTCACTGGCCTGTCTGTCATGAGTTAGATTCTCAGTGAATACTCTTTGGCCACCCACTACCCAGACAGGTAGGTGTGTCCGTCCATCCTAACGCTGAGGGTCTTGTCTTCTCAAAGTTTTGTTCTCTTCCTAAAGTTATGGAGGAGAAAAGTAAAAGGACACATTCAGGCTTTTTCCCCCCTGTTCCAAGGGGGACTCTGGTTCTTAGATGGCACATTCCAAACTCATTTCCCCATCCCCTGTGCCTCCCAGGGTTACGGCTCAGCTGTACCAGTCCATGCACGCCTCTGCAACTGGACATGTGATGTTTTATCTCCTTCCTTCCTTCCTTCCTTCCTTCCTTCCTTCCTTCCTTCCTTCCTTCCTTCCTTCCTTCCTTCCTTCCTTCCTTTCTTTCTTTTTCTTTTCCTTGAGGACAAGTCCCCTCTGGTCTGGTCCACTCTGACTGTGCTTTTTCATGGTATTAACCACAGTTTGCACAGTGCCCGACTCTAGTGTCACCTTGTTCAGCCTCTTTGGGTACTACCCAGGCATAAAGAGTAGCTTCCTCCTCTGAACCTGCGCTCACCGGATTGGTTTCCATGCCTCTGATAGGATACCTGTCATGGGCAGGGGGGACAGGGAAAGGGGACAACCCTCCTTTCTTCCCAGGCAGGACCCAGGGATTCCCAAGATGCTGGACATGGACTTTTACAACCCAGGAAAATCCTCTGCCATCTGGGACAAGTGTCTCCCCTGCCTCCCACCGTGACCTTGCTTCTGTTGCACACGGCTCCCGTGAGGGACATGAGAAACGAGTGGGTTTCTTGTAACAGTGGGTGAGAGCTTGAAAACCGCAGTCGGACAGAGTGCTTACCAGTGTAGACCCGTTTCCCTACCACCTGGGTGATTGGGGGTGAGTTAACTCGCTTTTTCCAAGTTTCAGTCGTATCCTCTGCAGAATGGGCTCAGATGCATTCTGTAGGATGGTTCCGACGCTGAGGAGACGTCATCAATCAGGTGATTTTTTTGTCTGTAGACCCCTCTGTGGAATGATATGTGCCTATAGACACGGGGATTTGGGAAGATGGTGGACAAGGAGAACACTGGATCAATCCCAGGAAGTCTGCAGTAAACAGCCCTGTTGTTGATTGTCGTCCATCACCTTGACATCTCTCTTGCCTGACCACGGCTGCTGGAAACATCACTAAATCCAGAATACACGTTCACGGAGCGCTGATCATCCGAGTCTGTGACCAGAGGAGCCAGCCGGTCAGCAAGACTGACCGGGAAATATTGGCAAGAACTTAACTTTGCATGAATCGACTATACATGGGTTCCTTTTTTTCTAGACAAGGTTAGATTTCTTTTTTTCCCCCTTGCTTCCTAAGCCAGAGTTAACAATTTTCATGTTTTTTTTTTTTGGAAAGATAAATGATTTCTCTTGTGGGGGCGATGTCCATTTCCTCTGGTAACCCTTCCTGTGCACATTGGCCACTATATTAGGGTGGGGGGCTTGGGGGAGGAGAATTCAGTTCATGGGATAAATGTGGGTTAGGATGGTAGGACCGTGGCTGATTCCACAATGATCTCCAGTTTTAAAATAACGTGTGCAGATTCCCTTTGTTCTCACCACACCCGACTGGCCAGTTTACCTTGAGGCTGAGCTTTTGTACGGAGCGGGTATTGTGCCCTGACAGCTGTATTAACAGAGATCCAGAGTATTCATGTTGCCGGTGCCTTTTCATGGAACAGGTTTTCATGGAAATTTCCAGCAAGGACAGGTGCTTCACGTGGGCGTCTGATGAGACGGGTCCGTTTTTTGGAAGAGAGGGAAATCAAACAAAAAAATACGGTATGACTTACACCGCCCCTTCTGTTCTCGGAGGCTGGATTCTGGGCCCTTGCCCTTGTTTTTTTGCGTTATGTGAATTAGCTTTATCGTCGGTATTAGGATCGCTTTTCACCCACCCAATGTAAACACAAATGTTGGTGTCTTTGGCGACTCATTTTGATTAGCTGTTAGCTAGCTATTGATTCTAGACTTTGTGCAGATTAGTGAATTAATTGGGGATTCCAAGCCCTGTGCTCACTGTATTTAATTTCGGCAATGACATTCGTTATAGAAACACTGATAATTTAAACCACACACCTAACGCCTAGTAAAAAGCAAAGTATGAACACGGTTCTCTTAAGAATTCTCGAATGTCAATGATTGTAAATAGTGGTTTGTCTTTAATACATAAACTTTTTTTTTTTTTTTTAATGGAAATCTTGGAAGGATCTGTTTCTTTGTTGCTTTGACAAGTGACTAAATACAATTTGCTTCTGGGTGACACTGAATCACTAGAGCCTACACCTTTTAAATGGAATTGGCCCTGAATTCGAATCCTCGTTCTTACCCAGCTGTGGGATCTCCGACACATTCTCACTTTTCCTGAGGGTCGCTTTGTAAATCTCTCCGGTGACGTTCGTCATGCCTGTAGCTCACAGAGGTGTTGCAACTGTTAAACGTTCTACACTTCAGAGTTCAGTACAGTGTGCCTGGCACATGCTAAATACCAAGTAAATGAGTGCTTTTAGGTATCTCTGCAACTTAGACAGAACAGAGGGTGTGTATTCCGTCTATTTTATGGAATGAAGAAATGTTTATATCATAGATTGCTTTTTTTTTTTTTAACATTTATCAAAACCATGAATGTTGGCCAGGCTCCGTGGCTCATGCCTGTCATCCCAGTGGCTCCAGAGGAGGCTGAGGCAGGAGGATTGTGAGTTCAAAGCCAGCCTCAGTAACCCAGGGAGGCACTAAGCAACTCAGTGAGACCCTGTCTCTAAATAAAATGCAAAATAGGGCTGGGGATGGGGCTCAGGGGTCGAGTGCCCCAAAGTTCCATACCCAGTACCAAAAAACCACCCAAAAAAAACCAACCAAACAAACAAACAAAAAAATGACTGTTGCCCCAGTCCTGTGACAGGGGGTTGTGCACCAGAATACCCACTGTGTGGCTGAGACATTGTTACCTAAGCTGCAGGTGCTCATCTGCTCTCTGCTAGGTAGCAGATGGTCATAGATGATACCTGGTTTGGGTGAAGTAGCCTTTTCTATTTGCTGTTCCTTATACCTAGATCTGTGATGTGCTTTGCAGATGACTCATGTTCCTGAAGATTCCTGTGACTTTGTACAAGACTGGATTTCTTACAGGGCCGTCAACTGTATTCATTTATCTTCTTTTTGGTGGGACTTGGTACCAGGGATTGAACTCAGAGGGACACTGGACCTCTGAGCCACCTCCCCAGCCCTATTTGGTATTTTATTTAGAGACAGGGTCTCCCTGAGTTGCTTAGGGCCTCACTTTTGCGGAGGCTGGCTGTGAACTCCAGATCCTCCTGCCTCAGCCTCCTGAGCCACTGGGATGATAGCCATTGTGCCCGGCTCATTCATTTATTTTCTTCAGCACATTTTAAAGTCTTGCTTCCCCTTCCCGTTACTAGAATCCAACTTAAAATTCCCCCACTTATTTCACCAGTTCTTTTTTTTTTTCTTATTTCCTGACCCCACAACGGTTGTCAATACACTTTCCCAGTTGCGCTGTGTACCTACATGCACCGTGTAGCAGGAGGTCATCGTGAATTCAGTTTCGTTAACTCCGTTCAGTTCCTTTATTAGCGGCAGTTTACAAGAGTATCGTCGTTTACATAATGCGCCGTAACTGAAATGAAGACGTCTTTGAGTCATCCCCGTTACTTGGAGTAGAACCTTTTTCTGTTCTTCTGAATTAATGAACTTTTATGAATTTGAGTGCATTTCTCATCATGCGCCTCCTGAAATCCGTGGACTAAAAACGGATGCGAAGGATCCTGGTAGAATGCATTATTCTCAGGTATAATGGAGCCCGTGTTGGAGGCTGCCATTCGGTCTCTGTGGATGGAAAACGGTATTTTATGTGCTGTAAGGAAAAACTGTAGGCAAACATGGTGATTCAGAGTGACTTGATGATTCAAATCCTGGCCGTGCTGCTGATGCTTTTATAAGTTTGGTCCAAGTTCCTGAAGCTTTCTCTGCTTCGTTTTATCTCTTACATATAATGGAGCTATTCCTGAGGGATTGTGGAGATGAACATAAGTTAATTGTATATACACAAAGCCTGGTGCCAGGTGCATAATTAGATGACCATCTCTCTCTTCTGTTTTGTTTTCCTTTGGTACTGGGGATTGAACCTAGGGGTACCTAACCACTGAGCCACATCCCTAACCATTTTTTAAATTTTTTTTATATTGAGACAGGGTCTGGCTAAGTTGCTTAGTGCCTCGCCAAGTTGCCGAGGCTGGCTTTGAACTTGCAATCTCCTGCCTCAGCCTCCCCAGCTACTAGGATTAGAGGTGTGCACCACTGTACCTGGATAGACCATCTCTTAGTGCCAAATGTATACTTAGGGTTTTATCCTTTGGCAGTATGTACTTAGCATGACACCTGTGTTGTAGATTAACTGGGTGAATGTTATTATGGAAAGAATTGCAATTGCATTCTTTCAAAAATACTCAGCACCGTGACATACGCCTACTCTTGTGTCTTTGTCCACCGGATGGGCTGTGGAGTCTCCTTCCTTGTGGAGACAGAGGGGGACATTTCCTTAGCCGGGTGTTTTATGGTCGACCTTATTACACAGCAAGCCACTGGATCAGAACCGGGATGGGATTAGTCCTGTTTGTGATTTCATTCTGGGAAAAAAAAAAACGATTTTGGCTATGGTCAAGAATCTTATTGATTGAGACGGGTGAATTACGGACTCGGCTCTAATCTGTATTCCTTCTGCTTCCACTGTGGTCCATCTTGGCAGCCTGCAAAAGGAACCTTGATATGTGACAGTAGAAACAGAAAAAAATGTTTCAAGTTGCTTTCAGTCAAAGGCAATTGATGTTTTATAAAAGATTTACAATTAAAAAAAAAGATTTTCCTAGGATGGGGGTTGCCGCTCAGTGGTAGAGCGCTTGCCTAGCATGCATGAGGCCCTGGGTTCTTCTTTTTGGTAGAGCGTGGTACCAGTGATTGAACCCAGGGGGCACTCAACCACTGAGCCCCATCCCCAGCCCTATTTTGGATTTTATTTAGAGACAGGGTCTCAGTGAGTTGCCTAAAGCCTCGCTTTTGCTGAGGCTGGCTTTGAACTCACCATCCTCCTGCCACAGCCTCCCAAGCCACTAGGATTACAGGTGTGCACCATTGTACCTGGATAGACCATTTCTCAGTGCCAAATGTACACTTAGGATTTTATCCTTTTGCACTGTGTACTTAGCATGACACCTGTGTTGTAGATTAACTGAGTGAATGTTATTATCGAAAGAATTGCAATTGCATTCTTTCAAAAATACTCACCACCGTGATATACGCCTACTCTTAATGATAAATAAATAAAAGGAAGGTATTGGGTCCATCTATAACTTAAAAAAAAAAAAGTTTTCACTACAATACTGGGAAATGAAATTCTGTTTATTCCAGGGGGAATAGCAGTCACTTTAAGGGGACTTCGGATTGCAAAACTTAGCAAACCAATAGTGATTGGTTTATTATTAATAGGCAGGCAGGGAAGGAGTTTTACATATCTGAAGAGAAAAAAAAAGTTAATGTTTTACTTCCTGTATTTTTTATGGCCTTTCGAGAGTGAAACATTGCGGGTAAACATGTTTTGAATGTTTTTCTAACTTCATCCTCGTATGCAAATTCACCATCGATTTTACAGCACGAAGGAATGTTTAGATCACCAATTGCTTTGTTTAGGGTTCATGATTTACTCTCCTTGTTTGTTCCTTAGTGGCTTTTCCCATGTTGCTTTCTGTATTTTGAAAACCTTTGAAAATTTATCCACGGTGTTCCGCTGCGTTTTCATTCCCCCGCCCCCACGGCCATCCATCAGGCTCATTCTCAGCAGAATCTTAATTCCTTGACAGACTTGTAGCCATTTATTTATGTCACCTACATTCTCAGTGGTGGCTTTTGTTGTAGGAATTGGCCTGACTGCAGGCTTCTAATCATTCAAGCCCTGGTATTTTCTGAGTGAGAGTCTTCCCAAGATAACCCACGGACTGCCATCTCTGCGTGATCATTCTAAGCGCCAAAGCATCCGTGAAAATACTAAAAAAAAAAAAAAAGAAAGACACTTTCGATGGAAAGCATATTAGAAATCCTGTTTTTTCTGCATTTTCAAGCTTTGAGGTATAAGAAAAATTCACAGGATCCTAATGACAGTGATGGAATTTCTTCAACCTCCGCAGCCTAAACTACCAGGGGTAAGTAGCTGAGGCAGGTGGAAGGGTTCTTTTGGTTCCATCTGGACATACAATGCAGTGAATTGCTCATCAGTGGGGGACATTGGATTGGTTGCTGATTCCTGATGTTAGGTACCCCGCATCTCACTGGCCCTGAGTCTGCATTCTAGCTCGGCCAAAGTCTAAGCACGGGGAGTCTGTGCTTAGGACAGAGGGTGATTCATGCAAGATATCTGTGAGTGTGCGGGGTCTTGCAGTCGCTATGGTCCACCCATGGGCATCTCCTGGGAGAGGTGAGTCAGGCGAACTTGGGTTCTCACCCTAGATCTGCTGTAGCAGCGCCTTCACTGTTTAAGGTCATTTGTTTACAACATAAAGAGAGATGGGCGTTCCTGGGTGTCATATCCTTAACTAACTCAACCAACTAGTTTCCTTTTTACTAAGTCTAAATACCAAGTAAATGTGCGTCTTGCTTAAATGTGTAGTAAGGACCCAATACTGCAGACTCAGATAAGTTAGACCTTGGCCCAAAGATGGTCAAAGTGTATGTGATGTGTAGCTACATCTATTCCTCTCTATACAGATCTATCTATCTATATCTACACATATATATATGCATACATATCAGACCTTATATGTATCAAATATATGTGTGTGTGTGTCTCAGACCAAAATGCAAATAGAATACAGTCAACAAGCTGAGCATGATGGCTGGTGACGCACGCCTGTATAATCCCAGTAGCTCCGGAGGCTGAGTCAGGAGGATCATGAGTTCAAAGCCAGCCTCAGCCATAGCGAGGCCCTAAGCAGCTCAGTGAGACGCTGTCTCTAAATAAAATACAAAATAGGGCTGGGGATGTGGCTCAGTGGTTGAGTGCCCCTGAGTTCAATCCCCGGTATCCACCCCACACAGCAAAAAATAGTATGTCGTCAAGATGAATGGAATTGAACAGTGGTTTGGAAATGTTGAGACAGGCTCTGTCACTGAGTGGGAGCCTGTACCTGTTACTTTCTGCTTGAAGTCCTTAGTGCTTCTGTTTCTCCACCATTTTTCCTTTTGGGGAAGGTCAGGAACCCTGAGCATACCAGGCTTTTTACCTCTCTGTGTGATGGGTCAGCCTTCAGCATGCTACTACATACTCAGATCTAAGAACAGACTTTTCAGCCAGCGGGCACAGTGGCACATGCCTGTAATGCCGGCGACTCGGGTGTCTGAGGCAGGAGAATTGCAAGTTCAAGGCCAGCCTCAGCAACTGAGTGAGGCCCTGTCTCAAAGTTAAAATAAAAAAAAAAAAAAAAGGGCTGGTGATCTGACTCAGTGGTTAAGTGTCCCTGGGTTCAATGACCAGTGCTAGTAAATGAATGAATGAATGACTGAATGAATGAATGACTGACTTTTGGTATGTACATATGAAAAGGCATGTTACATGTGCTTTGAAGGAGAAGTAGGGCTACTGTATTAGGGAATTGTGCAGAATGTCACCTGTAGCATATGGGACAAATCAGGGGACATGAAGAAGTAAGTTGGTAGACTATTTTTTTTGGGGGGGGATGCCGTCCTAGGGATTTAATCCCAGGATGCTCTACCATGGACCTGCATTCCCAGCTCTTTTTATTTTTCCTTTTGAGACAGGGTCTCACCGAGTTGCTTAGGGCCTTCCTAAGTTAGTGAGGCTGGCCTTGAACTTTTGATCCTCCTGCCTCAGCCTCTGGAGCCACTGGGATTACAGGTGTGGGCCACTGTGCCTGTTGGGCTGTATTGTTTTATGCTGGAAAAAGCCATTAGAAGATTTTAAGTGACTGAAGTGACGTGTCATCGCTGAATGTGACAGATCCCCCTGAGTTCGGTGTGCAGATGTGAATGATGGGCGGGGGATGGTGTTTGAGGTGGCCTTCATAACCTGTCTAGGCTTTTTGAGATGGATGCGTGACCTATGATCGGTTCCTATTTCCTTTCCTGCCTCCCGCTCATTATGTCGGATAACAGTAAATGGGGTATCAAAGTGCATTTGCATTTCTTCTATAAAATATTTATACCCTGTTAAATGTATTTCTTGTTGAAATCCAATATGCATAGGGATTAACCAGTAATTTGGGGCTTAAATTAGAGAACCAAGAAAATGAGCAAACAGGAAAGGTTATTATGTATATCACGAAAAAAAAATAAAATAAAAAACATCTCCAAGAAATGAGGCGCTTTATCGGTGGTAGTAGGAGAAGAACTGTCTCATGGCCAGAGGTTTCCAAATGGACTCCTTCAGTTCAGTACCAAGCGCTCGGGGTTCTGTCTTGTCTTGTTTTGTTTCTGTGTTTTCCAATTTAAAATATGCGAGTGCCTGAGATTTCAGGGCAAGGTATCCGGTGCCCATCTGCTGTCCAATACGGCTTTTGGCTGCCTTCCAATTCTCTCCTGTGACTGAGGTGGACTCCTCGGCTAATCACATTTGCTGTCCTTAGATATTATTAAAGAGAAACTAATGCTCTCTGACAGCATTTCAACTAGCAGCCATGCATACATATATATATATATATATATATATATATATATATATATATATATATATATATATATTTTTTTTTTCCCTTGGCTCATTCACAGGAATGAGTGTCTTTTCCTAACAGTGAAATCTCTTTGGCTCTTTGTGATCTTCTTGGATGGAAAGTCCTAAACCCGCCCTCCCTTGAAGAAATGGGGTCAGGACATCGTCTCTGGTGGCTTCATCAACCTGACTCTTCTTCCTGCTCCAGAGTTCCCAGGGTACAGGTCCGTGAGCTCACATGCAATACTGAGACCTTCTCCTCCTCTGAAATGATTGGTTCTCTTGCTTAACGGGTAAACCCTGTTTATGCTTTTATCTTTCAGTTAGGAACGGCACAGCTCCCAGCCATACAGGTGACCTTTCCGGGGTCCATCACTGGCTAGCTTGAGGTCCCTTTAGAAACAGGGAAAATGTATCCCTTTGGGAGCCTCTTTCTCAGATTCCAGTATAGTACGCACCCTCCGATGTTCTGCAGTACCCGGGGGGGCAGTGCCTAACAATTGGATCTGTAAATCGCCCTGCCTTCTCCGGTTTCCAGATATGGCTGAGGCTTTAATGAAAAGGTCTGCTCTCATCTCTTACCACCACCAGCTGCCACGCTGCTTCTTTAAAAGCTGATTCCTTCTCTCAATAATTGATACCACCCAGGACCTTCGGATGCTTCCTGCAAGCAACACCTGAAGGTATCCCTCTCGGTCGGTGTAGCCAATGCCTAAAGGCTCTTCTGCAAATCCATTCCTGGAGGCCGGCGTAAACACCGTAAGGAGGGGGCACTTGGCTTTCTGTGTGCCGTGCCTGCAAACTTGGGGCTGTTAACTCTGGAAACGAGGGGAGTTGCTCTGGATGCACAGAGACTTCCATCTTTCTCCGACAGGTGCTTATAAGCGCCTGAGTGTCAAAGGTCCTGGATTTAGCTTTGGCTGGGTGTTCATGAAAAGGGGACCCTGGAATGGAATGATCTGCAAATAGGGTTTCATTTACCACCATCCATTCCTAAGCTCCTGTTAGAAAGAAGGGTTTTGCAAAAGGCCTGATGTTGAATATATATGTGTATATATGAAAATTCCCTGTCTTCACCCTGGAATGGGGAGAGAAGGGCCCGTTTTTAGGACTGAATATAAACTCTCTGGGGGTAATTGCTACAAAATATGATCCTCAGAAAAACCTGGGAGAGCTTTACAAGAAAATAAAGATTCACAGCCCCACTCTAGAGGTTTGGAATCAGAGTCCCCGGGGACTGAATTTTGAATATGCTCCTCATGTGACTCTGATGTTCTCCTAGGTTTGGGAACTGGAACATGTTTTTGTAAAACAGTAATTTGTCTGGGTATAAATAGGATTCCTTTAAAAAAAATTAACAGAAACGAGCTTCGTCAGTTCTGGTTTTCTAAGCATGTTATCTGGCATCAGGATTTTCCCGTCTTCATTGAAACACTTATTTCTAAAACTTACTTGAGCGAGGAATGATCTGGCCCTTTCCATCCTCTTCCTCGACCCTCTACGCAATACAAAACTTGTCTCCTAAGCAGCCAGGTGGTGGCTTCCAGTCCTGCCTACTCGTTAGATTCGTCCAATTTAGTTGGTCTGGGTGAAGGTGGTCTCTGGGTAATGAAATATTTTAAAGCCCCTCCGGGAGGTTTTATCAAGAACATCAGGGTCCAAGATCATAGATAGAGATTGGGGTATTCTTTGTCATACACTTTGGGAAATTTAGTCCAAATGTGTTTCATAGCACCTTGTTTTTTTAATCAGATGATTCATAGCACCTTGTTTTTTTAATCAGATGATTTTACTGCATTTATATAAATGCATTATATTTTCAAAGTATTTGGCAGATATTTTCCTTGATTTTGTGTGTGTGTGTGTGTGTGTGTGTGTGTGTGTGTGTGTGTGTGTGTATCTCTTCTTTAGGAAAAAAATACCTGTATTCTTTAGAGACATTCTGTGAGAAAAAAAAAAATTGTATATGAGACAGGAATTGTGTTAGCCCATTTTCTATTGCTATAACACAATAACTGAGGTAGCGTACTATATAAAGAAAAAAATCTTTGATTAGCCCACAGTTTTGTTAATCCAAGAGCACGGGGCTAACATCTGCTGGGTTCACATAGCATCACAGTGGTTGGAGCCTGTGCAGAAATCTCCTGATGAGACAGGAAGCCAGGAAGCCAGGGGCCAGGCTTACTCTCAGAAGAACTAACTAGTGTTCATAAGAACTCTAATAATCCCTTCCAAGGGCAGCATCCCCAGTGACCGGGTCACCTCCCCCTAACCACTTCTTAAAAGCCCAATCAACCTGTAAACATTGCTACTCGGAGGACAGAGTTTCTAGCATGTGAAATGGGGGTGGACCCACTCTTAGGAGCTGTGTCCTCGGTAAGATGTCTGAGAATCAGAGACATAGATTCAGATCCCGCACAGGCAGTACTGACCTCAGATCCCAGGTGTGCCTGGGTGTGACAGGAAGTTCTTGCCACTGTGATAGCCTGTCTTTGGCAGAGACTTCAGGGTTTAAACGTCAGTGCGTGGGTAAAACACTTCTCGATGTGCATTGCTTTCAGAAGAACCTTTTATTAAAAAAAAAAAAAAAAGGGTGAATCTTCTCAAATGATAAGAGTTTGAGAGGGAATTCCAAGTGCTTAGAACCAATTCAAAATCTCAGTATTTTTCAGCCCCAAACTGGTATATGAACGTGAGCACAGTTTTGAAGCCACCGTAAACTAGTAATTTCTGCACATACAAAATTAAATACTTATATTTGTAATTGATATGAATGTATTTGAATATTCAAAAGTCACTGTTTAAATACCCTTTTTTTTTTTGGTACAAATAGTTTTCCAGATATTGCTAAGCTTCTAGAAAATCTTGAGTTTGATGGCTATCTTTGTTGTTGTTTTTATTCTGGCCATAAATTTAAGCAAAAGAGAAAGAATGATTGTGTCCACTGTCAATGAAACTCGGGGAAGGGGATTTACACACGTGACCGAATGCATGCTTTGTACTCACTCCGAACCTGATGCTGCATTGGAAAACATGCCTTTGCATCTAACAACATTTAGAAAAAAGTTTTCAGTCTTTTCGTTTTGCCAGAAAAGATAAACAGATTAATAGGTCCGATTAATATGTAAATGACGTTCTATGTATTCAAGTTCAAGTATGATGGTTAATTTTATATGTCACCTTGGCTAGGCCATGGTACTCAGATATTTGGTCAGATGCGTCTGGAGGATACTGTGAAGATATTTTGAAGATGAGATGGACATCTAAATATTGGATTTTTAATGAAGCATATTCATATATGAATGGGTCCCGTGCAGTCAGCGGAAGGCCTTCATACAAAGGCTGACCTCATCCAAAGAGGAAGGATTCTACCAGAAGTTTGCTTTTGGCCACTAGCTGGGCTATTAACACTTCCCAGGTCTCCAGCCTGCTTACCTACTTGCCAATCTCAGTCACTTGAGACAGTTCTTTAATCAGTCTCTCCATATCCATCCTTCCATCTATCCATCTATCCATCCATGCATCCTCCCATCCATCCATCCACTCACCCATCCATCCATCCATCCATCCACTCACCCATCCATCCATCCATCCATCCATCCATCCACTCATCCATCCAACCATCCATCCATCCATCCATCCATCCACTCATCCACCCATCCACTCACCCATCCATACATCCATCCACTCACCCATCCATCCATCCATCCATCTACTCACCCATCTATCCATCCTTCCATCCACCCATCCTTCCTTCCTTCCATCCATCCATCCATCCATCCATCCATCCATCCATCCATCCATCCATACATCCATCCACTCACCCATCCATCCATCCATCCATCTACTCACCCATCTATCCATCCTTCCATCCACCCATCCTTCCTTCCTTCCATCCATCCATCCATCCATCCATCCATCCATCCATCCACTCACCCATCCATCCACCCATTCATCCATCCATCCATCCATCCATCCACCCACTCACTCATCCATCCTTCCTTCCATCTATCCACCCATCCACTCACCCATCCATCCACCCATTCATCCATCCATCCATCCATCCATCCATCCACCCACTCACTCATCCATCCTTCCTTCCATCTATCCACCCATCCACTCACCCATCCATCCTCCCATCCTTCCATCCACCCATCCACTCACCCATCCATCCTCCCATCCTTCCATCCATCTATCCACCCATCCACTCACTCATCCATCCTCCCATCCTTCCATCCATCCATCCACTCACCCATCCAACTTCTGTTTGGCTTGTATGGACACCTGCACTCCTACACCAAGGTTGTTTATTCTCCCTATTTCAATAAGGTTCTCCAATTATTCTTAGAAGAATTTTACTTGGATACCTTTATCCACAGAATTTGCTTTCGGACATGTGCAGAATGACTGAGAAATGGCCACAGCCAGCCCTGCTGATCTTTCCCCAGGAGCTGAGCCATCTCTCAGATGTTGACCTGGAGTCAGAACACGAGAAATTTTGGAAATAGAATTTATCACTCCCTGCAAATCGGTGATGTTGTATGTAGGTTTCTACACGTGACTTTGTCTTCTAGTCCAAGCTGGATAATTGAGAGAGATGTGAGTGGAATCTTGTGGAATTCACTGCATCCTTCCATTGAACCTGGTTGTTACCAAGTGCTCCTACATAAGGTCAGGTGAGGTCCTGAAGATAGAAAGGAGAGGTCAGATATGGAACCTGTTTTCATGGAGCTCAAAGTCTGGTTGTGCAAATGAAGAGAGTTAAATAATTAAAACTTGAAATAAAAATAACTAACCCTATAAAGGGGCCGGGAGCGTAGAATTTCATTGGATTAGACAAAGGGGAATGAAGGGAAGGGAGAGGGATGGGAATAGGGAAGACAGTGGAATGAGTTGGACATCGCTTTCCCAGGTTCATGTATGAACACACGACCAGCGAAACTCCACCTCATCTTCAACCACAAGAATGGGAAGTTATGCTCTGTGCATGTGCCATGTGTCCAAATGCACTCTACTGTCAGGGATAACGAAGAGCAACAAATAAAAAATAATCGTGAGCTGTACAGACGTTCCTAAGGAGACACAAGGGGTTGAACTGGAGGTAGGATCTGCGTTAGACGGCAGAGTCGTGGATGGCTTCTTGGTGGGTGTGAATTTGGAGCGTCCAGACGTGAGAAGAAGTTAGCCATTCAGTAAGCACACAGGCATATCCTAGCCTGTGAGGGACAGGTAGCAAGGAGGGGTCCCCCTTCACACCCCGTCCTAGGTCCCATTGATCAAGGAAGCCTTGGGTCACACTAAGGGAGGTGACCCTGAGAGTCTGGGGAAGAGTATTGCTGGACTTGGGCGTCAGAGTCTATTACAGAGAAAATGCTATCTCCTTCCTCCACTGGCTTTTCAATGTGTTTAATTTCTGTATCATTGAAGCCATAAGCGGCATCATTTAGGGAATAGATAATTTCATAGCCACTTAGGGAATAGATCATTTTAGAGTGTGGAGTGTGACGCTCACGCGTGCGGATCACCACCTGAGGCTGGCTCGTCCACCCTGAAGCCCAGGGCTCCGGAGTCTTCAAGGGCAATGTGGATGGTTGGGCGCCCCCTCCTGCTTTGAGGGCATGTTGCTGTATCTCCCTCCCTTGAAGGTCTAGGCTCAATGCTTTCATGAATTTTAATAGAATAACTGCGTTCATTCCTTCCACGTCTCCTTCCGTCTCCTCTCCCTTTCATCCTTTCTGCCCTCAAACAAACACTAGAAGCCCCCAACAGCCCTGGGTATGGGGAAGATATCGTTTCAAGTATAAGAGAGCTGCGTGCTGAGCGATCCCTCTGGTCCTGTAGAATTGTAAAACAGGTCGCCGTAGAACTGGTGCTGTATATGGAGCCTCTCACGGAAGCACCTAGGCAAATGTCAAAGCTTGTCACTTGGCAGACTTTCCACATCTCAGTTCCTGAAGAATGCAAGTAGGCCATCGACGTAGGGGAAATGAAGAGTGGAGGTGATTATGCGTCGTGGAACTTGATGGCAAAAGAAAATTCCGCTTCTGATGAAGGAGATTGGGTCTTTGATTCACTGGGATTGACTCCTCACCTTGGGTGAGTGTCCCTGGGTAGCGTCTGAACGCTCTGTTTCAGTCTGGCTTTATAATCCTTTGTGTTTCCAAACGATTCTTTCTGAAAGGTTATATGTCTGCGAATTTGAATTTTAATAATGTGAAAGAGTCCCCGGTCAAAATCCTTTCCGTCATCTACGGCTAGCTCTTTCTTCTAGAGGTCATGCTGTTATTATTATTATTATTTTTTTTAAGAGATAGGATGCATAGGGGTACATATATATGGTAACATAATTTTTAGTTTAAAAAGTTTGAACACCTGTTGTGTGAGCAGTGGCATGCCTTAGAGATAAGGTATCTCTTAGAAAGTCCTTTGAGACAATACAAGAATATTCAGAGATGAAATGATTGGATGATGAGAACCATAAATGAATCAGTGGATTAATCCACTGGTATAGATCAACTTGGTGCTAACTATAGGCAGGTAGGGTGTGGGTGGAGGAAATAGGTTACTGGGGGCATGTGATTTGGGATGTATTTTCTCCGTGGTGAGGAGAATTCTCTCTCTGCTTCCTGGTGGCCGTGTCCTGAGCCACCTTGCCCCTCCATGCCCTTCCGCCATGTTGTTTTTTGCCTCACATCAGGTTCAAAGCCATGGAGGTGCCCACCATGGACTGAACCTCTGAAGTTGTGAGCCAAAATAAACTTTTTCTCCCCTAAGTTGCTCTTGTCAGGTCTTTAGATCACAGTGATTAAAAAAAAAAAGGCTGATTAAAAATTGTGGGATATCCATTCCTCATCTACTAGAAATCTTCGATATCACATCAGAGGGTCTATTCCCTTGGACCAAGGTCCTGATACCACATCCCTCCTCTTATCATCTCTTATATTCTTTACAGGTCTTTGCTACTACAAATGATATCTTTGCAGATGTGTATCTTCTAGTCCACGTGAGATAATTTAGATAAATGTGAGTAGAATCTCCTTCTAGAATTCGCTTGATTCTTCCATTTAGCCTATAGTTACTAAGTGCCAAGGCAGAGGCGAGTCCTGTGTGTGGAAAAAAAAAAATTCAACATGGAACCTGCTGTCAAGGAATATCACTGTTAGGGAATATCACTCTACCCCAAGCTAAATTAAAAAAAAAAAAAAGAACCTTAAATAATCATAAACTATATAGGTCTTCTGAAGGAAGTAGGTGGGGTTGATTTGGAGACGAATATAGGAGGATCCTTTTTAGACAAAGGCAAGAAAGGATGTGTCCTAGCATGAATTCCTGAAAGAGGAATAGGGATCTCTCAGTCAAAAAGTAGTGACTTTATTTTATTCTATTATTTTTTTTTTGCATTGTTAACTTTTATGGTTATTTCTACATGATCCTGCAATGACCTTCTTACCGTATATAAGCTAAGGTCGTCCAGATGATGTCTTCCTGTGCATTGATACGGTTGCTCCTTAGTGATTAGTAGAATTCTTTGCATAACACATCCACAGCAGCAGGTTTTATAAAGCTTTGTCACGGATCCTGTTAGGTACGTGTGCAAGGTGTTTTCTCTCCTGCCCAACGACAAGGGCTGGTGGAGGGCTCTGGGCTCCAGGTTGCTAGGTTATGTTAGGAGGTGTTGGGGTGCCGTAGCTAAGGGCTTCACTGATGCAGCCAGACTGGCCTCTGAATTTGCATGGCAGGTAGAAGCCAGGAAATGTGTTCTTCCCTGCCCACCCTCTACCCCCCACTTTGGTACTAGGAATTGAACTTAGGAACCTTTGACCATAGAGCTACCTCACCAATCCTTTTATTTATTTATATTTTCCTGACTTTGAGACAGGGGCTTGCTAAATTGCTGAGGTTGGCCTTGAACTTGTGAACCTCCTGCCTCAACCTCCCAAATCCCTGGGGTTACAGGTATACACCCAGCTCAGAGAAATATGCTCTCGGCTTAAGGGACCTCTTCAGTATTTGATACCAAAGCAATAACCCAGCTGATGTTGGGGTGCCCTGAACCACAGCAGAGCTTAATGATGAATAATCACTCACTTTTGTTGAGCATTAATTATATGCCCGCCACCTTTGCGTACATTATTTCTAATCTTTACGACGACCTTCCAAGGTGGGAATTACTATAGTTCACTTTATAGTTGTGGAGATTTTAGTTCCCAAGGTGACATAACTAATAATCGGAAGAGAGATTTCCATTCTGAAGTCTACGTTCTGTCCTCTGCACTGCACCCGGGTTGGTGACCCAGCTAACCCACCTTCCGGAGACACCTTCCCTTTGGTTGCATGACTGAGGTGGTCTTTGGAATCACATGGCTTTGCTAATGTGGGTGCATGACCAAGATCCTTGCTGGTCAACATCTCCAGAGAATTTAGACAGTAGCTGAGGACAGAGTCCCCTTTATTGGGTTGATCCAACTTTTGCCTTCCTGCTGATATGAATGCTCAACCTATTTGTGCTCCCCTGTATCCCCAGCACTATTATGTCCCCTCTTGCCACCCATACCTGATATATCTAAATGGATGTCTCACGAGACGTATGGAGATGCCAGGGTTTTCTAGCACGACACGGATTGTAATTAGTTTCCTGGCATTCGAGGACGTCGGAGAATTCTTTACAGATTCACTGGGTGTCATGGGGCTACCTATAAGTGTTAGAATTTCAGATATGAGGTTCTTGTCTTGTACCATCAATCAACGTATGGAGAGGAATCTCCCCGAGGTCGGGCTGGTGCACAGCCTGAACGTCAGGAAGAGCCACCACTTGCAATGGGTTGCCAATGCGTCCCATCGAAGAATAATCTATGAAGAATTCAGAGAAAGGCCCGGTGCAGGAGACAGAGAGATCTGGGGGTGGGGGAGAGGAGGGCACTTCAGAAAATATAAAGGGGGGCATTAGAGAGAGAAAAGACATGGGCCGGACCTTCTCTGTGCCTTCATTTCTCATTGCTGTCAACCGTGCCAGTGGGTCACCTCCGTAGGTTGTTAGAGTGTGACCGTTTCGGGTAGGAGTCACTTTCTGGATGAATCGAGGATCCTTTTCCTAATAGAATTCATTCTGCGCTAAGTTTCTGTCTTGAACGGTTTTCTGGAGACATAACTGGTGTCCACACATATTTGATGCATTATTAAGTGTGATGGGTTTGGACACAGGCACGCACCTGTGAGGCCATCCTCACAATTAGGGTAACAAATACACCCGTCCCCTCTGAAAGTGTCCTCCTTTTCCCTTCTTATTTGGGGCTGACAACAGTAGTTGAAATCGACTCTATCAAATTTTAGGTGCATAGTACGGTATTATAGGCCCCCCTTTTCTTATCCATTCATCTGTCGGTGGACATGGAGGATTTTCTTCCGTATCTTGTCAACTCTGCTGAAAGCCACAATGAACGTGGGAAGGCAATATCCCTTGTAGAGCTGTCTCTTGGGGAATCCTGATTTCAATTCTTATGAGCATAGATTTCTATGAGGATATCTTAGTACCTCCGTTGTGTGTGTGTGTGTGTGTGTGTGTGGCGGTGTGTGTGTCTGCACACGCACACGTGCATGCTTTCATTTTAAAAACTATCCCATATTTAGGAATCGCCTCATGATGGATGGGATCGCTGTGGTTAGGACCCAGTATTGGAACCAAAAGCAACATATTTTTCTTGCAAACATCCCTTGATGTGGCGTCCACCTGAATGTCTTAGCATGTGATTCACCACCCTCTTGAAGGAATGTCCTGCGGTGAGCATGCTTTTTCCTCAACTCACAGATCTCTATTCACTTAGAACCCAGAGATTCTTAGGTGGTAGGATAGAAAACGCACAGACGGATCTCTCTGCTTTGGCCTGTTCTCGTCTGTGTCTCCTGGAGGCTGACTTGTGGAGACTGGCGGACGTACCTCTGACCTTGCAGAACACATTCATTCAGAGTGCTGTACGGTTCCTCCTATCAGGGTACGAGTGAATTCTACGGCTGATCCTTTATCTGGCACCTTCTTTGTATTTTCCAAGCCAATACGTGGCGACTCTTCAGTAGACGATGTCTTGTAATTAACAAGTATTGATTTAATAATCTGTGTGTCCCATGGATTTTATTTAATCACTAACTAATAAGACGTGTGGAGCCTTGTGCAGTTCTGTGGCCCTTTATTTTGATGGCGTTAGCTCCTCAGTATATAATTGTTTGGAGTAGAAGGATGATTCAGGATAATTTGCTATAAACATCTAAGAACGGTGTGTGGCAAGGTTGAGAGGAGGAAGGGAGGTTGTGACTTTAAATTTAAAAGGTGACTTTAGATACTACTTGCCGAGTAGTTAATATTTTTTCTTACTTTCCAATGGGCTTTGACCTCCTGAGGTTGGGAGCAGTGGAGAGTTATTTCAGTTCCATTTAGAACAGGGTGTTTATCAATAGGTAAAAGACAGAATTAGAGCAGAGAGAATATCTTCCACGTGGAAGATTCAGAAAGGCCCCATGTGCCGGCCGCACACCCATAGCTCTCAGTCCTCACCCAGGTAGAGGCCAGAGCAGGCCGGGCAGGGCCCAGGGGATCTTTTGTGACATTTACTTGATGAGGAATGCTCGAAGTTTGCAGGTCCCCCGTGCCCCTGTCACACAGTTGATGCCATTGACCTGTTTATTCTGTGGAAATGAATGACTTGCCCTTCTCCAGAGAAGACTCAGTTGGGTCAGCCGCCATCTCCCCAGTTCTACGTGCCCCTTGCCGGGGTGCACCTTACGGCTACCCTGCCGATGTGTTCTGCTTTATCAGGCGTACGCCACAGTCCAGGAGGCAATGGTTGGGGTTGGGGGGGGGATGGCCAGGGTGTTGAGAGATAAGCAATAACATCCGAGAACTTCGAGAAGTCACTTGCTGTGAATCATCCTTCACAGCTTAGTGGATGTCTGCTTTTTTTTTTGCAAAATGTAGAGAGGAACTCGACACTTCTCCATACGATTCGGAGGGAAGGAGAGGGAGTTGCCTGATCCCCATAGAACAAAAAGAACCAGGCTAATTTAACTTACAGGAGACGCCGTTCTCTCTCTCTCTCTCTCTCTTTTTTTTTTTCAATGGAGGGTTAGAAAAATCAAGAACGTTCCTAAAAATATCCAAAGAAATTACAGGAGAGATAAATGGAGTCTCTTCCCTTTCCATTCTCCTGCCAAGAGTTTTCCCGCAAACCCCGCCGATCATAGAAGGATCCTAATGGATCTCGGAAATAGACGCCAACTTCAGTCTGCTCTGCGCCAAGAAGAAGCCGTGTACCTGTAAGATGCTGGGGGGTCTGGGCTGAAGGGAACCCCGTTCATCACGGCCGCAGAACTCTGCCACGTTTTCGCGGTGCCACAGGGAGACTATCTTAAGTCACGCACTGAATTAAAAGATTGCAAACACCACTGGTGTCCTCAGACGCAAGCTCAAAGCCGAGTGGCATCCGACCAACAGCAGAAGAAAACTTAACCCGTGAATCTTGTTCTGCTTCTGAATGCCACTCTGTCATGCTGAGCAGGGAGGAAAGAGGAGGGGGTCCCTGTTGTTAAAAGGTGTTTGTTTCTAGACCTCCATTTCTCTCTCACGTTGAAGGCTCTTGCAGACTGTGTTTCGTGGGAACCCTTAGGAGGAAGTGTCATGTTACAACATGACAAGACAAGGGTAGAGTCTGGTTGGTAATGATTACACGGTCCGGGCTTTATCTGCTGGCAGATAATTCGTACCCTATTTTTCATCCTCTGCCGGTCTGGTCTCTTTCCTCCCTGTTCCATTTACCTGCTGATGGCAACACTGAGCCAATCAGTCATCGTCGAGCGCCCGGTGAATTCCTTTTTAACACCGAGTGGAAGGAAACATGGTTCGAAAATGGGCAGCGTGATGCTACCTTGAATTTATTGAGCACTTCTTATGGAGTCGATTTTGATATTTTAAATTTTAATGTTCACAAGAAAAAAAAACTCCCGATGGCAGGAACTCTTGTTAAAAGTGTTTGACTGGTGGGTAGGACAAGGCTGAGCCAGCTCATTACCACCTGGAAACTAGGATCTATACCACAAAGAATTTAGCAAACACGCATGTTTCATGAGGTGATCCAAGTGGGTGAAGACAGACAGCATCCCCAATGGAGTCCCATGAAGGACGTAAGTCAGCATTTAGTGATGGTAACTTGGTACCAGAGGCCGGGATAGGTCTCTTCCTAGATAGGAGAGGTTTCCAAGTGAAATATGACTCAGATCCAATTGGCACAGAGGTCAGGTCTCAGATATATTCAAGGAAAACAGGGAGGCAGCTGAATGGAATAATCCAAAAAAATACACGTGTCCCACTCTTGGAAATTTCAAAAAAATAAAATGGAGTTGATTTTAGCTTTTTAGTTGTAAGACTATGCACGGAATAACGCATATTATAGAGAATAACTCTACAGAATATGTTTTTATAGCAGATGGAGGAAGCACAAACCAAAATTTTCTGTAGTCATGTATTTTCAAAATACCTCTTTTTTTATTTGATTGATTAAATATCTATTGACATGGGAAAGGCCTTAGGAAAGCAAGACTCCACAAAGCTCATTAACTGGGAATTTCCCATACTTTGGCATTTTTTTCATTTATTACTTTTGAATATCACAAACACCTTTTCTTGTGGTTTTAGTCTTTTTTTTTTGGGGGGGGGGTTCATTTGTGACCCAAAGTCCTGACAAGAATAACATAGAGAAGGAAAGTTTATTTTGATTCAAGGTTTGAGAAGTTTAGTCCATGGTTAACCAACTCCATAACTCTGGGACTTAGGTGAGGCAGGACATCATGGCAGAAGGGTGTGGAGGAAGAAAGTAGCTCAGGGTAGGATAACCAGGTAGTGCAGAGAAAACTCCCCTCACCATGGAAAAAAATATACCCCCAAAGGCGTACTGATTTACTTCCTCAACTCCCACTGTACCTGCCCAGGGTCAGCAGTTAGTTAAATCATATCAGTGGATTAACCTGCGGATTAAGTTATGGTTCTCATAATCGAATCCTTTCACCTCTACCCATAATTGCGTTGTGTCACATAGGAAGTTTCTCTGGACAGCTCATATTTAAACCCAACCCTGGTGCATTAAGATCTAGCATTTGAGGTCCTAGCATTTAGCATTGAATCTAGCATCAAGATCCCATAGCACACGGCCAAGGCTGATTTAAACCTTTCAAATATAATGTTGTCTGTGTGTGTGGATACTCTTCCCACGGAGCATTGGATGCGGCGATTTGTAATGAAAAACAAAAGAAGCATTGAATTCCCCTGTGATTCGGGTAGAAAACAGTAGTTTTGTATGGCACAGGGATAAAGAAATTTGTTTGCAATATGCTGTTTTGCATTCTCTTTAGTTCTCGGAAATAGTCAAGTGTTGACGGCATTAAATTTTCTTTAGCACACATGTAAAGACGGCAGAGTTTCTGGACTTTGATTTTAATTTCTTGTAACAGCCTTATTTTCCCTGGGTGCACTTCTACTTGCTTAGAAACAGATGCTCTCTGAAAAATTCATGAAAACCGAAAATATGCTAGAGACTTGGGAAGAGAAGCTCTTCACCCTCTTTTTAAAGTTGGTTTGTCTTGAACAAATGGCCTCTTGCCGCCTCTGTTTGGCAGTTGACTTCATGCCCTGGACCACGCGTCTTGCTCAGCCTGGATGTGATTTGCTTACCGACCGACTTAGATCGTACATAGAATTACCTACCATGTATCACAGTCTCTGTGAACAGGTCCTTTTAAGTCCCTTTGTGTTGGTGGTTTCAAGAAGGAGTTTTGCAGTTGCAGCAGATAAGTTTTCTCCGGGAAAGGTTTCCAAAACCGGCATTACGTGTAAACTTTTTATACTGTTACTTGGTCCAACCCCAAGTTCTTCACCCTGTTCCTAGCATACACAAAGCCCTGATTGGCTCCTTAGTACTGCAAACCACACAACACAACAAAAAAAGCAAAGCAAAACAAAAAAACAAAACCCCACAACTGTTTATTCTCTCAATTAGAGTACATTTAAGGAAGCATTTTTTTTTTAAAGATCTGCAGAGGTAAATCAATATGGTGCATTGCTACTTTATTTATTATAATAAGTAATGGCTCTGTCCATATGTCATTCCCATTTAGTTACAATGTTTTTTTTTTTTCATATGAGGGCTCCAAAGTGTTTCTCAATCTCCCTATTTTGTTTTTTTCTTTTCTTTTCTTCTTTTTTTTTTTTTTTTTGGTACTGGGGGGTTGAACTCAGGTGCACTCACCTGACCACTGAGCCACATCCCCAGCCCAATTTTGTATTTTATCTAGAGACAGGGTCTCACTGAGTTGCTCAGCACCTCGCTTTTGTGGAGGCTGGCTTTGAACTCGAGATCCTCCTGCCTCAGCCTCCTGAGCCCCTAGGATTACAGGCGTGCACCACCATACCTGGCCCATTTTTATATTAGTAAACAGCCTCAGAATCTTTTTTTGGAAGTTAAAACTCAACCATAGAGAAAAGATGCAACCGTACTTAGTCTGTTTTCTGGAGCTCTGGACCACTGAGAGCCCGATCGAGCAGTGTGAGTGTACATAGCCATCCAGGGACAGAGCTGGATTCAGACCTTATTGGATTCTGTGTGTGTGGAAGGAGACAATCAGAGTGAACAGCCCGCCTCCGAGAAACCTACGGATGCAATCCCACTGCTACGTAAATCAGGAAATAAGATGCAATTCTTACACACTAAATGAAAAGCACTTCTAATGCTGTGACTTAATTAGAAGTAGGATATTTATAAAGAAGCTTATCAAATTGTATGCAGATTCGTTCTTTTGGCCCAATTTGGCTACCCAAGCAGAATTCGTTCGGTGTAAAGTGTGTGTTATCAAAATTGGCCCCAGTATTATGTAGTTCCAGTTTCACAGGCTCACACACAGTTCTCCGTAGCTACTGGGCTTAGTGTGGGCAGTTTTTGTGACAGTATTTTTTGAATGATAACAACATACAGATAAACACTCTCTCATCCGAACTCCTTGGGATCCAGTGTGATTCAGAAGTCGATTTTAGAAAGGAAGGATCCTACCCATGCCCCAGGCTGCCTTGGGCAGCGCCGGATCATGGTAACACGTCTTCATGCCTGAGAGGGATGAAGATCATGAGCAGGTTGTTTCCAGATGAGGTCAAGCTTCTCCGATGGTGAGTTTGGGTTTTTAGAGCTTTTTTTTGGAGATTCAAGGGCAGATAAAAGATTACGGACCTGCAATATTCATCACAATAACCAACTTTTATTGAGTTTCCTCCAAGCCCAGACATTGCACTTGACTCGTATTATCGAATTCAGCCTTTGCATCTGTCCGAGGAAGGTCATTCATTTTATTTTGCAGATGAGGGACAATTTGGGAGAAGTTCAGAAACTTGTCTAAGGAGACAGATGGCTGATTGGGAAGTGGCAGAGTCATATTGAAACTCACTCGAGTTAGACCTCAAAGCTGGTGTGCACAATTACTGCATTGTCTGTCCTGTATCGAGTATCCTCTGGCTGCAGGCTACGGACAGACGATCTCATAACAGCACAAAGGGAATGAATGGGCAGGAGATCAGGTGACCGCAGGACCATGCCCAGGGATGGGGGAGGGAATGAGTCTCATTAGCAACCATTGCTTGACAGTGTCTCCGGGCATTGCTACCAGAATCAGTGTGCTTCATGGTCGCTTTAGCTTCTGTTTCTGTGATTTGCATCTCAGAGACACTGGGGCACTTGCTTTGGCTAGAGTGGCACAGGGTGTCACGAATACAGTTTGAACGAGCAGAGGTCCTCAAGGAAAATTGGAAAATGGATTGCTGTTAGCCAAGGAGGGTATGATTCATGTGGGACAGAACAGCCTCCCTTGAGATGTCCACTCTTTGTGCATGATGGATCAATTGCAGATGAAATGAATAATGATAGGACAACTTCACTTACATTTTAAACTGTAATCTGGTTTTTTTTGGAATTTTATAAATTTTTCATATGTTTTAATTAGTTCTACAGGACAGTAGGATGCATTTATGCACTTTGATATATCATACATAGATGGGGTATAATTTCTCACTTTTCTGAGTGTACATGTTGCAGAATCACATGGGTCATGCAGTCACATAGATACATAAGTAATAATGTCTGTTTCCTTCTACTATCTTCCTTATCCCCACATCCCTTCCTCTCCCCTCCCATCGCTTCCCTCTACCTGATCTAAGGTAATGCTGTTCTTTCCTAGTGCCCTCCCCCTGCCTTATTGTGAATTAGCATCTACTTAATAGAGACAACATTAGGCCTTTGGTTTTGGGGGGTTTGGCTTATTTGGCTTAGCATGATATTCTCCAGCTCTATCCATTTACATGCAAATGCCATAATTTTATTCTTCTTTAAAGCTGAGTAAGATTCTGTTGAGTATATACACCACATTTTCTTTATCCATTCATCTATTGAAGGACATCTAGGTTGGTTCCGTGGTTTATCTATTGTGAATTGAGCTGCTATAAACATCGATGTGGCTCTGTCACTATAGTATGCTGACTTTAAGTCCTTTGGGTATAAACTGAGGAGTAGGTTAGCTGGGTCAAGTGGTGGTTCCATTCCAAGTTTTCAGAGGACTCTCCATACTGCTTTCATAGTGGTTGCACCAATTTACACTCCCACCAGAAATGTATGAGTGTGCCTTTTCCCCCACATCCTCGCCAATATTGATTGTTGCCAGGATTCTTGGTAGTTCCATTCTGACTGGAGTGAGATGAAATCTTAGAGTAGTTTTGATTTGCATTTCTGTAATTGCTAGAGATAGTGAACACTTTTCATATATTTGTTGACCGATCATATTTCTTCTTCTATAAAGTTTCTGTTCAGTTCCTTGGACCATGGATTGATTTGAGTTCTTTATATATCCTAGAGATTAATGCTTTGTCAGAGGTGCATGTGGTAAACATTTTCTCCCAATCTGCAGGCTCTCTCCTCACATTATGGATTATTTCCATTGCTGAGAAGAAGCTTTTTAATTTGAATCCAACCCATTTATTGATTCTTGATTCTACTTCTTGCATTTCAGGAGTCTTGCTAAGGAACTCAGATCCTAGGCTGATGTGGTGAAGATTTGGGCCTATTTTTCCTTTTATTAGGTGCAGGGTCTCTGTTCTAGTGCCCAACTCTTTGATCCACTTTGAGTCGACTTTGGTGCAGGGTGAGAGAGATGGAGGTTTAATTTCTCTTTGCTACCTGTGGATTTCCAGTTTTGCCAGCACCGTTGGTTGAATAGGCTGTCTTTTCTCCAGTGAATGTTCTTGGCACCTTGGTCTAGTGTGATTGAATTTGCCACCCGCCTCGTACTGTCTGAAGGGCGGACTTGGAATCTGAGTATTTCAATGCCTGTCCCAGTTTGGACAATGTCTCGTTCTGGGATATCAGACTTGGAATTAATTCTAATTCATGATCCAAGGACAGTCTTTGCCCAGTAGTATCTAGCTATTTAAAATAACGCAGAGAACCTCTGCAAGTCCACACCGCAGGTGGTCATCTCACACAATGCACACAATTGTGCAGATTCTGTGTCAGAGAACTCCTCCACGACTCTTGTGACAAAATCTTCAGGACTTTTGCAATATACACCTTGTTTTTTTGGGCATCCTTTCTCTGGGGGATACCCCTTACAAGATGCTATGAAGAAGCCCACGCTAATCCTATGGAAGAAGCAATTGACTGGCCAGCCAACGACTACACCATGCAACCACGCCATCAGATCATCTCAGTCACACCATCACCCAGGGAGATACTGTGTTCTATTCTTCCAACGGAGGTGAGCAGCTGTTTTATTATCATTGTTTTGACAGTCCCAAAACCAAAGCCTCTCTGTCTCATATCCTCAGAGGTTTCATTATAATTTATCACTGTGATGAGGAGAGTGGTCACTCTATCTTGGGATAAGTAGAGAGGGGACTTGTGATTGGCTGGTGTCCAAGATAATCATCCTTTTTCATTAGGGAAGAAGTTTAGAAAGTTCTGCCTTTTTTTTTTTTTTTAACACTCGTATGTACTTATTTATTTTTCTACCCACACCGAAAGAGAGTCTCTTATTTAAATTTTTTTTTTTTTCGGCTGGATTTTTCCATCTGGAAGACAGGGCCTGCGACCCTGTCTTTACGGATGCCTCCTGAGTCTGCACGGTGCCAGGGAAATCATCTCACAGTGCCCCAACCAGCCCCTGGGTGGATTCTGAAGAAGCGGCAGCAACAGTCAAAGAATAGTTGGCCCAACAGCTTCCAACACTCAGGACAGACGGCCAGGGTGAATGTCACAGAGAAATCGCTTCTCGGGAGGTGTTCACAGAACAAGAAGCTAGTGAGACACAGGAGGAAGTAGGCGGGATGGAAGGAGGGTCTGATGTTGGAGCAGAAGAGCAATCCGTGGGAGGTTGGAGGACAGGTTCTGGCTTGGGGACTTCAGCCCTGTGTGGGCTCACTCTTTCCTATCTGCAGTTGTAGCTGTATTCGATTCATTTCCTCCATAGAGAAAAAATTGAAAAATAAAAAATAAAATAAGAAGTGGCCTGCACTTTTTTTTTTTAATTATTCTTGTTTGGAATCAAAGGACAGTTTCTATGAAGTCTGTTTTCCCATGTCATCCTTGAGATTCTGTAAGGGCCTTTGTCTTTATCAAATTCAGCTGTGTTGTATGATTGTTGCTAGCAGAGGGGAAAGAGAAGGCGATAATGGTATTTTTTTGTGAACTGTAATGAAGAACAAATTGCACGTTCCGGTTGGTGTTGATCTGTTCTCCAGAAAAGAGTAACTCCAAGTCTCCCCCGTGGCTTTTTGAAATGGCTTCTGATTTCCGCGTCGTTTTCCTGGCTGTACATAGATTTTTTATTTTTTTCGGGGGCAACTTTTACGTAGTCGTATTATTGTTGATATTTACAGACTGACTGTGAAGTTTTAAACTGGACACCTGAAGGCCCTCGAGATAAGGAATTTACATTCCAGCGGAGCAAAGTAAATACACATCCTGCAGCTTGAATCGTTGGTAGTGAATTTTAGGAAATTACTTGAGTGCCTGAGTTCATGAATTATTTAATTTGGGGTAACTTTCCTATTCTAATTTATCGCTGGCTAGGTCACTTAATAATCTCTTGATTTATTAAGAGTCCCTTTGCAGAATTAGATTTAAGATCCTATTGTTACGATTTTCCTATGAAAATGGAGTCGGCGACTTCTAAAAGCTTGTATTTCTGTGACTTCACGTGTTGTTATGAGAAATGATCTTTTTGGGACTGATGAACAAAATGTTTTAAAAAATTAATCCCAGCTGAAAACAAACTCATTTCATGATCTTTCCTTACATTTTGGAAAAAAAAAACAAAAAAAAAACTATCAACTTGGGAGCTGACCGTCTGCAACCCCTCTCCCATCCAGAGACAGATGGCTTGTCTACAGGTATTTGTGCCATTGCTGATCATATCCTGTTGCACTTTTAGGAAAATTGCACCCCTACTGGGATTACTTATCTGAATCACCTAGGAAACTTTTTTGTTAATAGAGATTCGCTGGCCTCACAACAGTGTTCGTTAAATCAGCTTCTTCTCCGGGGTGCTGGTGTGTTGAGCAAGCCTCTTGGATAAATTGAGCTCTTCCCGGGTCTGAGTCTGGGAATCACTAATTTACAGAGACAAGATGGGCAGGTTGATGGATGAGAGGATCCCGTCTGAGGCAGAGAAGAGCTATGAGGAGAGAGCATGGAGGATTATTCAATTCAGGAAGGGCCTGGATATTGACAATGACGGTGTTATCACTGCTACAAGTGTATGAGATTTTTCGAGGATAGTTAAATGCCCCCAAGTGTCCCCATGGTGTCTCTTATTAACCAATGGTGTCTCTTAATAATAGTTGGAGACATTTGGTTGCCATAACTAAAGGGATTGCAGTCAAGGACAAGGATGCCAATCAACATCTCACAATGCACAGACCAGCCCCTGGGTGAGTCATGAGTCTCCAGACTCAGAACCAATATGGCGCCCCAGCTCAGAGAATTAGGCAAGAATGTGCTCTTAACATATCCTTTCTGCTCTGCTTATATTTCCCTTGACTGTGAGGGACTTACCTGCATTGGGGAGGGCAGTCTGCTTCAACCCACCTACTCTTCCACGTGATTCCCATCTCATCCAACACAAACATGGCATGATACTCAACCAAATGCCTGGGTACCCTGTAGCCCAGTCAAGTGGATCCATTATTATTAACCACCACAGTTCCCTACAACAAAGATTTATCTAGCCCAAAAGGTCACTAGTGCTAGGGTTGACAGACCCTGATCTTATGAAGTACAATGAAATTCTCAAAACTAACCCAGGGTCCAGCACTGAAAGGGGTGTGGCAGGACCAACAAGGAGGGCACTGGAGATGACCTATCTGCACCATGTGGAAGCCAGAGATGGTGAAGAGGAGAAGGTGTGAACATGGGCAGAGAGCCTGGGGCAGGAGGAATATTCTCGATTACAGCCACAGCTCAACAGAATGGAGTCTTTTTTAGTTTGCCTTTTTATGAGTGCACTGTAGGAATTACTTAATTGTGGAGTCTGTTTTTGCCCAACAAAATGAAATGGGTGAAGGTGGTTTGAAGGACTGGTTCCAGGTCATCCAGTTTTATGTGATTGCTGAAATGCAAACAAAATTTAAAAAAAAAAAAAGAAACAAAGGGAAAAAAATTAGGACATTTGTGACATAACAAATTAGAATCTGTGAGAGGAAAAATATTTTCACAGTGTCTCATGCCATTGAATCAAAATAATTGCGCAGATCATACTTGAGTTCAGATATAACTGAGATAAATTCTCCCACGGTGGCACCCATCTGTCAAAAAAAAAGAGAACTCCGGGCTTCCTTTTAAATGGCTTTTTAGACGGAGGTCATCTGGCTGTATCTAAAAGGGACACGAAATGTCAATTTCATATGTTATAGTGGCACATTTCATATTGCTCTACTGACGTTGGTGTCAGCTTTACCCATGAAAAAAGCAAGTGATTTAGGTCTTCCTCTAAATGAACTGGGCAGAGAGATCAGCCACCACGGGGGCTCTGCCTTGCTGCAGGCAAAGGGGCCCCGGAACCCCCTTCTCTGGTTTCTGAGCTCTGTATTTTGGAGTTCCGAGTCAGAATGTCTGTTCTGGGTGTGTCTCCACACTTGCATTTCCTGTGGATGCAAATTTGCATGTAGGGGGTTGGGAAGATGCCTTATTCAAAATTGTTTGTGGCTCAGGGGTGATTATTAGGGTTTAGAGACGAGGTGCTCCTTGAAAATGCATGAGCGAGAAAATGCTAGAGGATTGAGAGGTGAGATGATGATGGGGTTATGAGAGCCTTCACCCAATCAGTGCATGAATCCCCTGGTGGGGATTAGCTGGCTGGTGACTGCAGACAGGTCGGGTGTGGCTGGAAGAAGTAGGTTATTGGGGCATGCCTTTGGGGGTTCATCTTCTGTCCCTGGTAAGCCAGGCTCTTTCCCCTTCCCAGTGGCCATGTCCTGAGCTGCTTCCGCCATGATGCGTGACCTCCCCTTATGCCCAGCGCCATGGGGTTGGCTCGCTATGGAAACCGTGAGACCCCCAAAGAAACTTTTCCTCCTCTGATTGTTCTTGTCAACTCTTTTGGTCACAGCATTAAAAAAAAAAAAGCAAAAAAACGGATTAAAACGGTGATTCACATGCTCACACGTTCCATATGCAAGTCGCCTTACGTAATGCGAGGCTTGCAGAACTTGTCAAGGAGATTGCATTTGGGCGACTGTGCTCATCATGGCTGTCTGGCAAGTGCCAGAAAAATACTGCAGCTGACTTCAGCAGAAAGAAGTGGAATTGGGGGAGGTGGTGGGGGGGCGCGAAAACTTTGGAGTCCAGCAGGGAGCTCAGAGTCATACTTAGAAGATGGTCAAAGGACCTGGCCTGGGGTCCCCTGGCTACCACATGCCAAGGGAGGGTCATGAATACTCTTTTAGCCTCCTGCGGCCTCCGGACACTGAATGCCCCCCACCCCCCTCCGTGGCACCATGTAAATCCTACCTCCGAGCGTCTGCTTTTCTGCATCCCGTCTCAGGGTCCTGGGCACCGCGCATCGCAAGGCCTGAGCACATATCAGGGATGGGTACCCAGCCTGCCAGGTGTGGTGGGATCTGCCCGCCTGCCCACATACATGTCTCTGTCAGGGGCCTCCCCAGAGGAGGAAGAGGAGGCTTTGCAGGTCTGGGAGCTGTCAGGCTTCATGCTCTGTGTCAGCCTGACTCTGCCAGGGGTGCCGCATGAAGCATTCTTTCTGGGTCAGTCTCTGAAGGTGCTTCTGAGAGGAACGTGGAGTGCGGTTGCTCTCCCTTGCGTGGGTGGGCAGCAGCGTCCAATCTGTTGAGGGCCTCAACAGAACACAGAGGCAGGAGGAGGAGGAAGAATTCTCTTGTTTTTTTTTTTTTTTTTTTTTCCTGCCTCAAGACTAGAGCTGGGACATGGGTCTTCTCCTGGAATTTACGCCCTCGGCACCCCTGGGATCCCAGGATTTGGGACCTGGACTGGAATTGCATCAGTTCTCTCCTGGATCTCACGGGGATGTGGCCTCCATGATCACGTGAGCCAATTCCTCCTAGTAAATCTCTACCTTCCCATCTATCCCATGGTACTTGTAAGACGACTTGTTTCTCGCTCCTTTTGGGATCTGTTTCTCTAAAGAACTCTGATCAACCCAGCAGCAAAGCGTACTGCTTTGTAAGTAGTTTTTTCATGGGGGAAGAGATGAATTTTTCTGGAAACCAGGAGAAAAAAATGTTCAAAAACACTTGCAAGTTCTTCTTTTCTCCTCTAACGGATGAGGGGCCGCGGGGCCTCTGGAGTCCTGCATTTGGTGAACAAACCAGGAGAGGCATTTTTTTTAAAATGAATTTAAATGGACAGTCATAAATCCACAGTCCCCAAGATTTGGTTCCTGGGTGTCTTTGATATGTCAGTAACATTCTTACAGCTTCTTGGCCAAAAGAAACACACAATAGTTTCATTCATTAAGAACTTAGGTCAAAACAAATAAGGTATATATATATATATTTTTTAATTGTTGATGGACCTTTATTTATTTATATGTGGTGCTGAGAATCGAACCCAGTGCCTCACACATGCTAGGCAAGCACTCTGCCATTGAGCCACCATCCCAGCCCTGAAACAAATAAGTTTTTTATTGACTAACATCATTTGAAAAAAATGTATATCATTTGAAAAGAAAAAAAAATATGTAAATATACCTAAATTGGAAGGAAAAGACATTAGTTCTATCTGTTAAATAACCATAGCTCCTTACTAAGGACTATGAATGATTTCTCACACTCTTGAATTAGACCGGACACTGCCACCCTATTTCCCGTTCACGTGAATTTTCATGCAACCCATTTTTTTTTTTTTAATCCCGGCAATCGGGATGAGCACAGTTTTGCACGGATAACGACATAATCGAAAGGAATGTGCTGTCATCTAACACTGAAGCTGGGCAGGACCCCAGGCTGTCTGGAAGGTGGGATACAGGGAGCTGTGGACCTAGATCGTCAGTGAATTCTGAGCCCATGCCGATTGGTCCATTTGGGCTGCCATAATAAATGGCCGTACACAGAGGAGTCACTTCTAAGTCACAGACAGTTCTTAAAGTTCTGAAGGCCACCGTCAAGGCACCTGTGAATGTGTCTCTTGAGGTCTGACTTTCTGGCTCACAGTTCATGTCTTCTTGCTGTGTTCTCTCTCTGTGGAAAGAACAAGAGAATATCTGGAACCTCTTTTTACCAGGATATTATTCCCATCCATGAGAGCTCCATTCTCATGATCTAATCACTTCCTCAAAGACCCCCCAAATCCGTACATCATCATCTTGAGGTTGAGGATTTAAACATAAGAATTTGGGGGGGTGGCAGACATTCAGACAAAGTATGGTCTTGTTCAAAGTGTATATCAAAGTATGGTGTTTTTTATTAGTTTTTCAATACTATAATAAAATGCCTGAGGCAGGCTATTATATAAGGAAAAAAAGGCTTATTTTTTATTTTGGTTCACAGTTCTGGAGATATGAGATTAGGAATCTCATCTGTTGATGGTCTTCATGCTAGTAGAGTCCTGGGGTGATCCTAGGCATCACATAGCAAGAATCACAGTGTACATATATTGATGCATATATGTCTGGACTTTGTTCTTAGAAAGACAGCAGGATTCAGTCATGGGGCGGGGAGCTGTATCCTAATAAACTTCTCTAAACTTAATAACTTTGCAAAAGTCTCAGCTCTAAATGCCACAGTTGGATTAAGTTTCTGCCCTCTTATTCAGTGGGCACATGACTTTGGGTATTCTACCTCCTGCCTTAATTTGGCAGGATGAGTGTGCGTATATAAACCCTAGTGCATGGTTTCCTTTGTTTGGTATTGTGTGTGTGAGCACACAGCTGGTGTACGCCTTGGAAATCATGTTCGCACTCAGAAAAATACTTCATTTTCTTCTTTTTTTCCTGAGCTGCTTGTTCAAGTGAACTCTGCATCCATCAGCCCACATCTGTCACATGTGGATGTGTTTAAATCTTTTACGGTGACAAGAGCATCCTCTGATTCGGTCAAACAATTCCAGCTCTTTTCCCTTAAAAAGTCCCATGATTTCTCATCTGCCAGTCCCAGCAAACGCACTGGGCAGTGCGCAAGGTAAAGAGCTACGTGCAACTCTCCAAGAACCTCTTGCTTATTTTTGTTCTTCAGCTGGGAGAGCGGTCGCTAAGAAAGTCGGGGGGACGTCCCTCAACCGCAGATCACTTTAGCAATTTTGCACCCTGCGCAGGACGCCCCTGTCCTGATCTCTGGAACCTGTGAATGTGTTGCTTCACCTGACAAAGGGACCGGGTGCCGATGCTGGGGATGTTGACATGCGGGAGGAGGTGCTGGATTAGACTTTGGACTTCCAGAATTATAAGATGATCGATCTTTGAAATTATGTTGTCGGTGGTCATTTGTCCCAGCGGCCATCGGAAATGAATGCAGGTGTGTGGTTGAACCATGGAGAGCTCACTGAGGTTTTTGAAATCCATCTTTAGTGCTTGCTCTGAAATTATGGAGCATGAGTTGAACATAGGTGACTATGTGCTCACCTCTCGGTTCTCAGGCACAAAGGGAGTCATGCCCTACGTGTATCCTACATGGTGCTCCCCCACCCCTGGGAAATGCTTTTCCCCTGGGCAGCTTTGCTTGTCCCCAGAAATCTCCTCCGATCTTTGGCAGAGGCTCGAATGTCATGAATCCGACCTCAGTGAACAGTGAGGTCCCGATGGTCCCTGGGCTCCATCAAGGTCTGAGGATGGCTCTTCCCATCCAGACTTGGTGGCCCTTAGTGACACATGTCTCCCGCAGATCTCTCTCCTCTTCATTTGATGACATTTCCGTGTCGTTTGAGTCATGGGCACGTTAACCATTCGTGGGCAAACCCGGTGCACGTGACTTCAGTTTACCATAGAGATATTTCGGTCCCGAAGCCAAAGAAGGAAGCAAAGGACATAAACAGTGTAGGTGCTTGTATTTTTCCCCCCAGTATTTGTGAAACCATCTGTCTCTACCTGTCACTACACACATAATATCTTTTTATGTAAAAAAAAAAAAAAAAAAAAAAAACCTTTTGTAATCTCTCCAAAGTACACCAGCCTCTCCGTTTTATTTGCTTTGTTAAGAGCTAGATCTCTGGGGCTGTATTTCTGCCTTTCTGATTTTTTTTTTTTTTAAGTTATGACCTGTCCCAACCACTCCGTCCCTTACAGTTCAGAAACTCGTATAATTGGCTTTTGCAAGTGAGAAGGGGACGGGGGAGGAGAGCGCTCCCCAGAAACGGAGGATTTCATTTCAGGCGTCTGATGTGAGATCTTGGGAGAGAACGGGGAGGGTGTTTTCACACGATTTTCGTGTTTTGTGAAGTCGGGGCTTGTTTTGCCCCCGTCTGGCAGTGAAGCGGTACTCCTCTCTCTCTTCTCTGCAGCAAAACGGGTGCCCTGGGGTCTTTCCCTCTGTCTTGGCTTTATTCAGATGCTTGCCGGACTTCCTGCATGGGGGGGTCCTGCACAGGTGGGCTCTCCTCAGTGTCCCTCAGAGGAGCCCGCTCCCTGCTTTCTGGATGCTTCTAGACTCCAGTGAAGCCTTTCGGATCAGGTCATTGTTTGTGGATCATTTTATACACCAGATCTTTCTGTTCAATCCTATTTCCTTTGTAACGCATGCCCAAATTAATTGATAAAATAGTTCTTGTGCGTCTCCTTTTATTTGGACACTGGGCACCTCATCACACGTAAAGCCCATTTATCGGACCACAGTGATGTGAACCCCTTCCGGGCGTTGCAGTCGGTGGCATGGCGGGGCTGGCTCTGCCGACCTGGTCACATTGCCTGTGTCTCTCTTTCCTCTTTCTGCTCCTGTTGATCCTTTGGAGCTGAGGCTCGGGGCTTTGGAGAATTGGAAACCAACCGTGATACAAAACCCGAGGAGGTGTGCTCAGGTGAGACGGAGCCTTGGTCTCGTGTTCACGGAGGGCGGGAAGGCGGACAGGGCAGGTGAGCAGGCGGCCATGGGGGACAGTGACCAAACAGTCCCAAGAAACAGAAAGAGGAAAAAAAAGTGAGAAAGAGTATTATCGAAATAAAGAGCAGGAGAGTAGAAACGAGATGGAGGGGGGAGGAAGGAGGCTTGGGAAGAGAGGAGAACAGTCGAATGAATCTGACCAAACTTTCCTAAATGCACGCACAGATAGGCCACAGTGATTCTCCATGTCAAGTATATCCACAAGATCCTAGTTTAAAAAACTACCCATAAATTACAGAAAAATCAGTAAAGTTGATGGAGGGCAGAGGAAGAGGGGAAGGGGAGACAGTTCTGGGGACTGAATTAGAGCCAATTATATTCCATGCTTTGGTGACCCTGTCAGAGTACATCCTAATGTTACAGCTAACTAAAAAGAATCCGTTTTTTAAAAAGCCACAAAAGTTCAGCTTGCCTGATTCCTTTGCCTCTCTCTCAGTTTTAATTGTTGTGACATGTAATGCAAGCGGCCACTGGCTTTTGGCAGAAGTGAATCTTTCCAGGCTGAGGGTGTGGCTCAGTGGGAGAGGGTTTGCAGGACAGGGGTGAGCACTCAGGACTTCCCAGTGAGCTTGTGAGGCCTGGGACCCAGGACAAAATCGGTGAGATGTCAGTCGCCTTTGGTTTTGGAACTTCACATTTCATGCATGAGGTCCTGGGTTTGATCTCCAGCTCTGCAAAAAAAAAAAAATTTAAAATAAAATCCTTCTGACCGTTCAACATGAAATGACACGTCAGTCGTGTTTGCTGAACCTTCTCCAGAAGCTTGGCATTCTGTCTCAGCCCGTCACATAGAGTTTCTCATTATCTTCCTTACAAAAATGTGGTGAATATTATCATTTGCTCTTTTGATGCAAGAATATTTTGGGAGGGGGGCGGGGGGTCAGAAAGTTTTAAGTATTGTGACCCAGGCCTTATAGCCTGCTAGATTAGACTGTGACGAGCCCAGGTATTCTAATTACCATGCTAGGACAATCCTTATTTTTAAAAAAATGATGTTTAGTTATTTTTTTAAAAAAAAATCTTTGAGGCTTTTATTTGGGAGTTGATAACCGTTTTCAGAATAGAGTTCTGTCATACATTTAGAAGTCTTTGGAACATGTTATTAATTGATGATATTTAATTTTTTACCTGTATTTGAGGAGGGTCTCAGAATCTAAGACTTTATCACTTTTCCATCTTATTGATTCTGTGTACTACACTTTTGGGGAATCATTTAATTAACTATTCAAATTAATTGGGTCATCACCTGCACAGAACCTCAGTCATTGCCGTTAGCCCCAGACTTGTAAAGCGTGAAGACGGTTCCTCAGTGACGGGAGTGATCGAGGAGCCCCGCTTCATTAATGATGAAGCATGAAACGATTTTTAAAAAAGTCCGTGGAGCCGCAGAGACTCAGTCACCTGAGCATAAGAAACAACACCTCGGAGTCACCAGCTCCAGCTGCCACCAGAGTGAGGAGCGTGGATAACAGATGCAGGACAGAGGAGGAAGAAGTCAAAACAGGAAGAAAAATTGACCCAGGGAACGCCGGGATCGACAGAGGAGGACTGACTTCAGGGGACACAGCATTGGTGGGGAAGCAGCTCAGGGCAAACAAACCCCCATTGGTCTCTGGGGTGAAAGGGTCAGGGGCAAGCCCCCAACCCTCTAGCCGTGTCCTCTTTGTGAAGAAAGATGTTGAAGAACATCTGAGTGCATGGAAAGACTTCTGATGCTCTCAGGTAGGCAAGATGAATGTGGTCCAAATGGCCATCTCACCAAAAGCCATATACAGAGTCAGTGCAATCCCCATCGACATGCCAGTGAACTTCCTAAATTCGTATGGAAGAATGAGAGACCCAGAGTAGTCGAAGCAATACTGAGCACGAAACGGAACACAGGAGTCATCACAATACCAGACCTGAAATTATACTCCAGAGCTGTCCTCACAAACACAGCTTGGTATTGGCATCTATTTTGATGGAGATCAATGGAACAGAGTAGGAGACACACAGAAAAATCTGCATGACATTTAACAAAGGTGGCAAAAAATTTATTTTGGAGCTGGGCACAGGTGGCACACACCTGTAATCCCAGCAGCTCCAGAGGCTGAGGCAGGAGGATCATGAGTTCAAAGCCAGCCTCAGCAACTTAGTGAGGCCCTAAGCAACTCAGTGATACCCAGCCTCTAGATAAAAATGTAGAAAAAGGCTTGGAATGTGGCTCTGTGGTAAAGCACCCCTGGGTTCAGTCCGTGGTACCCCAAAAAATAAAGAGGAGGAAAGAGAGCCTTTATATTTATTTTTGTTTAAATTTTTTATTAGTTACTGATGATGGACCTTTATTTATTGATTTGTTTATATGTGGTGCTGAGAATTGAACTCAGTGCCTCACACATGCTAGGCAAGCGCTCTACCGCTGAGCCACAACCCCAGCCCAAAGAGAGTCTTTTTAAAACATAGTGATGGCAAAACTGGGTAGCTATATATAGAAAAACCAAAATGAGAGCCCTATCTCTCACCCTGCGCAAAAGTCAAATTGAAATGAATCAAAGGTTTTAGGAATTAGACCAGAGCCCTTGCAACTGCTAGAATAAAAATATAGGCTCAATATCTCCTCCTATTGTCAACATCCTTGACAAGACCCCTCAAGCACAAGAAATAAAACCAAGAATCAGTAAGTGCCATCGAATTAAAAAAAAAACATGCGCACAACGGAGGAAATGATTAATAAGAGTGTGAGGAGAGAGCCCGCAGAATGGGAGAAAACCTTTGCCACCTTCTCTTTTGATAAGTGACTAACACTGACAATTTATATAGAACCCCCCCAAAATGAACACCAAGGAAAAAAAAATACCCAAATATGCCCGTCAATCCATGGTCCAAAGAACTAAATGAGAATTCTCAAAAGAGGAACCACACGTGACCAACAAGTACATGAAAAATTGTGTGACGTCTCTAGCCACCAGGGAAACGCAGATCAGAAACTAAGATTTCATCTTACTGCGGTTGGAGTGGCAATGATCCAGAATACAGACACTAATCAATGCTGGTAGGCTGTGTGCGTGTGTGTGTGTGTCGGGGGAGTGGGGGGTGGGAAGGTACACTTGTGCATTGTTGGTGGGACTGAGGACTAGTACAACCACTCTGGAAAGCAGTATGGAGGTTCCTTAAAAAACTAGTGGGAACCACCAGCGATCCCACTCTGTGGTATTTCCCCCCAAAAAAACATCTAAAATCAGAATGCTGCAAGTCACACCGCCACGTCCATATTGATAGCGGCACAATCCACAATAGCTGAACCATGGAATCAACCCCAGTGCCCACCCGTAGATGAGTGGATTAAGAAGCCGTGGTCTGTACACACCTTAGAATCCCACTCAGACGCGGAGAAGGATGAAGTGATGGCATTGCATGTGTAACTATACCACAGGGAACTTCACCTTTGTGAATGAGTCACAAGTGTCCATCAAATATACATAAACAGATGAGCCAAAGGAAATCCAGCAGAATCAAGGAAGGAGAATGGGGAAGGGGAGAGAGAAGCTGGGATCGTGAACTGAGATCGGTTTCTATGCATCCAAATCTCTGTTGGGATGAACTCAACTACTGTGTATAACTATAAGCTCTAATAAGAAAACGAAAAAAAATTATTAAGACCAGGAGTAGGACAAATTTTTGTGATTTTATAACTTTTAGACTCCAATATACTCTGATTGCTGGACTTTGGCAATAGAGCAAAATTACCCCGTTTGTATAAATCTTATGAGGCTTGATAAATAGACTTAATCATTATCCAGTGGTGGTGAATCCTAATGCATGTCTCCTTCCGTATCACTAGACGCCTTGGGACAGTTCCAATACGTGGCCTTTGTATCTATTGTGATGTGTGAATAACCTGCATCAGAGATGAGTAGAAGTCAAGGACAAATGGAAATTTCTGTGACAATGTACATTTAATACATTCTTAACATTTCGCTGAATTACCTTTGGGTGTTATTTAAGCATTATCTGCCTTCCTCCCAGGATCCTGTGTGTGTGTGTGGTGTGTCTATCGAATGAAGCGATTAATCCTCTTATTGCATTCTCTGTTACCAAAGCATTGCAGATTTTTCTTTAATTGAATTGAGTCTTGTATATTTTATTGATTCTGCTATAATCTGAGAGATTTGTTTGGTGGCTGAGAGCAAATGAGGTGAATTTTACAGTGCATGAAGCTCTTGGGTCAGCTATTAGGTTATTTTATTATTTTGGAAATGTGCCGCCCGCCTTCTGGTGGCCTTCAAGTTTGGTGAAGCACTGGACCGGTGCAGAGTACAAATGTTGTGGAAATCCCACGCCCACAGGCAGTGGTTTGCTTCTCGGGGGTCCACACTTTGATGGGGCTGTTTGAAAGCACAGCACAGAATTTGTAGGTGGGCAGGTTAAATGTCGGCCTCCAGTCTGTGCAGAGAGGCATTGAGAATAGGGCCACTGACCGTACGTTGTCCCCTTGAGACTCACACACGTGACATAACCCCTACTGGCTCCCGGTTATTGCTGGACCCTAAAAGCCCCTTCAAGTTTCCACACTTTCATAGTTAAAAAATAGCATTCCCTAAGGCCCTAGGAAATGTGGCTGGCGATTCTGTAACCCTGTTTGATATTTTTCAATCAGCAGGCTATGTAGGTGGATGCCTATAGAGGTCATCTGCATTTCCACTTACGTAAGTGGGTGCAGGCATTTTTACCTGTGATCTAAAATTAATCTACTGTTCATTTACAAATGCAGACACCAGACGCCTGGCAGGTTTGGGCGTTGACTTGGGTGGGAGAACGTGACCAGAGGCCTGACCTGTGCTAGTCAGATCACCCAAAGGATCTCCATAAGGCTGTCAGGCAGACCTGAGGGTTTCAGAGCAAATGGAAAGAGAGAGGGAGGCAGACATGCTTGCTTTCTCTGTCTCCACCTGGCTCCTTCCCTGTCTGTCTGCTTCCTCCCTCCCTCCCTCCCTCCCTCCCTCTCATGTTGTATTGTAGGTGGACATATGTAAGAGTCTTATAAAATAATGCTTAGACATATTCCTATGCATTTACAAGCTAACAATCTACAAAATGCTCAGCGCCAGACTTGACACATTGCAAGGGCTCAAAAAGGTGACTTTATCCTTTAGGAAGCATTTATCGTGGAAGTTAGAAGTATCCCCTCTGGAGCAAAACTCCACGTTTAAGCCAAGGGTCTGCAAACAAGTTGCCTAAACTATCTCCGCCTGTTGCCCTGTCTGCAATTCTGAGACAGATCATTTACCTGGAATTTTGCCATTCAATGCATTATATATTTTTAATTTATTGCTTCTTTTTAATGATCATGAAAATTTCGACGACATGTTAACTTTTTGTTACTTATGTATTTTACAACGATTGAGTTTCAAGTAGATGTGTGCTTTAGCCAATGCATGGAACCATCAAGATCATACATATGAGTGGGTGACAGGTGAAGTGTCAGTTACACGTACTCACTGTGCAATGTTTGTGTCAGGTCAAATGCTGCTGTTTCCTCACACCTTTGTCTTGTCTTTTTGGTGAAGATTTTCAAAGTCCTTCCTTCTAGCTATTTATTTATCTAGCAGAAATGGGGATTGAACCAGGGTTGCTTTACCATGGAGCCCCTTCCCAGCCCTTTTTACATTTTAGTTTCATACAGGTTTTCACTAAGTTGCTTAGAGTCTCACTAAGTTGCGAAGGCTGGCCTTGAACTTGGGATCCTCCTGCCTGGGCCTCCCTAGTAGCTGGAATTACAGATACATACCACCATGCCCAGCTCTTCTAGCTTTGGAAAACATATAGTACATTGTTGTTAATGCAGATGCAAAGTATACTTAACAGTGCTGGAAACTTGGTATCTATTCTTTTCCTTACTTTCTCTGCATATTTGAAGTGATAGGTGGCTCTACCCAGGTGCAGGACCTGTGTTTTCATAGCTTTTCTTCACCCTCTCCTCCTCCTACCCTTGGTTGGAGAGACCTGTTTGCAAGGGATGTCCTGGTTATCTGTCTACAGAGTCTCCCCTGGTGATTATAGCTCCTTCACAGATACCTCAGCTTGTAGTTAATCATTTGAAACATCAAATAACTAGCCTGTTTATTTTATGCATGTTTTCTTATTGAGGACATTAGTCAACCTAAAGTGAACACCAGATGCTTATTTTTCTTGCTTTCCCTCTTAACACAGCTCTCAAACATGTTTATCTCGGAAGAGAGGACACTCTCCTGCAGCTCTTAGGAATGACTGAGCCTGGGAACATTCTGTTTAACCACAAAACTCATGTTCCCTCTGTGAATTTCTTAAGGCTTACCCTCCCTTTCAGCGCAGTTAACATTCTGTACCCTCCCTAGGAGGGGGGCACGGTTTATTTTGCCTCGTCTTTGCAGGGGAGGATCTTTATTTATTTAGCAAATACTTGTCTAGTTCCTTCTGGTCCCTGAAGCAGGGCTGCAGGTGAGGTGAGGATACCGGGATGAGCAGGGTGCGCAGGTGACTTGTTCTGATGGAGAATTCACCCTGGAGGGACGGGGCAGGCAGCGGTAGCCAATGAGTAAATCCTGTCTGCCTGAGAGTGTTGATAAAGGAAGGGTCCAAGAGACAGCAGAAGTCCTCCCTGAGGAAGTGGTATGTGGTAGGACTAGAATCTTCTGAGAGATGCAGCTGAGGGTGTATGGGGGCACAGCATGGGCCAGATAGAAGGACAGGGTAAGCCAGGGTCTGAGCCATCACTGGGCTGGATCTGGGTCAGAAGGGAAATGGATGATGGAATGCAGTTTTGTGGTCTTCTCTGTTTCAGGTGCTTGGAGCATACCAGCCCCGCACCCATCCCTCCCCACCGCCCTATTTAATTATAGGGTTGATACTTGCTGATGAGTGTTATGAAAAAAAAAATGTGGGGAGGAATAGTGCAAGTGTAAGGGGATTATAGTAGAAAATGGTGAGCTCCAGGTGGGTCCTGTAGAGCAAGAGATGCTCAATCCAAATGTTAAAGATGGGAAGCCAGTTTGCCATGTAGGTGTCGAGGAGAAGGAACTACCAAACCTGTGTCACAGTGTGTTAGTCTGGGTTCTGAATTTTGGGGTGGTCTGTTATGCAGGATTTTTGTGGCAATAGCCCCAAATTCCTGCAAAACTGAAAGAGAGAGTCAATGAGATGTCAGAGCCTGGAATGAGACTGGGCTATGGAAGTAAATCTGGAAGTTATCTATATATGCACAGTATTTTCTTTAACTTTGTAACTTTGGGGAGGAAGCACCAGCGATTGAGCTCAGGGGCGCTCATCCACTGAGCTCCATCCCCAGCCCTATTTTGTATTTTATTCAGAGACAGGGTCTCACTGAATTGCTTAGGGCCTCGCTTTTGCTGAGGTGGCTTTGAATTTGCAATCCTCCTGCCTCAACCTCCTGAACCACTGGATTACAGACGTATGCTACCATGCCTGGCTTACTTTTTAATTCTTATTTTATATATTTATTTATTTACTTTCGGTACCAGAGATTGAACCCAGGGAGCACTTAACCACTGAGTCACATCCCCAGCCATTTTTTAAATATTTTATTTAGAGTCAGGGTCTCACTGAGTTGCTTAAGGCCTCGCTAAATTGCTAAGGCTGGCTTTGAACTCGGGATCCTCCTGCCTCAGCCTCCCGGGCCCCTGGGATGACAGGTGTGCACCATCACCATGCCTGGCTGGGTGGGTATTTTAAACCTCAGGGTAAACTGAGGTGGCCACGGAGTGAACGCAGTAGGGAAGTTAGGGGAGGGTCACATTTCTGCATTATTAGGAGATCTGGTGAAGAAGAGCAAGCATCAGAGGGAGTCTCCTGCCCCGAGAACAAGGTGAACAAAGACATCTTGGCAGAGAAGGAAGGAAGCAGTCAACCCCGTCAGAGTCGGCCACTGAGACGGGCCATGGGAACGGAGAACCTGGAGGAGGTCCATCGTGGACCTTGACATATGGCGTCTCATAGGAGTATGGGAGAGGAAAGCTTGATCGGAAAGAGTTTAAACATGCATGTGGCTACCAGGGCCTTGCAGATGGGTAGCAGAATAACTTCCTGAGGAGTCTGGAAGCGGGAGAACCAGGAGAGCAAACCGTGGTCCCCATGACGCAGGGATTGGTAAACCTCAGTAAGGGGGGTCTTTTATTTGGGGTGAGGGGGGAGGTGGGTGAAGTGTCTCAATAGGGATCTGTTTGTCTCTTGTAGATATCACTCCACTCCAGCTGCTGCACAGAGAAAGGTCTGGAGTGAAAGCTATTTCTGTCTCCTAGGTGAGAAATGATGTTGGCACCTCCGGGGCACGCGGGGCAGGAGGAGACGAAAGTCATGCAGAAACGTTACGGAGTCGTGTTAGGGAGTCGAGGGAAGCTTTCACTTAAAGAACTTTAAGAAATTTAAAAAAAAAAAAAAGTTGTAAGCATCCAAGGAAAATCACCCATGTGCCTGAAAAATGATTATTTTTATAACTTCTCCCCAGCTGTTATGTAAATCCTGACTCTCGGAGGTAGGCGACAGGGTGGGATGTTGGGAAAGACGTTAAAATTTGCATCCTGCCATTCTTCCACGCGGTAATGTCTGTGGTTGATGCAAAATGTAGGTAGGATCCTTTTTCTCTCCTTCCGTTTCCATTCAACTCCACTGGCCTAAGGTACTCCCATGTCCCTAGAGATATTTTTCTGGCATAATGACTTTGCCTGAGTCTGTGTGCAGAATAACTTTTTAAATTTTTTTTTTAATTTTATTTTTATTTTTTTTGAGTGGAAAACGTTCTGCGGTGTCTGCCTGGGATGGATATGAAGCCATAGCAACAGAGCTGTTTTTGCTTCCCCCGGTCCTGGATTCACGTGCACGAGAGAGAATTACTTCTCCAAAAGTGGCGGCGGCCACCGTGTTTTGCCAACCCCGAAGGGTTGTCTGTGATCTGTTTTGCTCTTACACCACGTCCAGAGGTTCCCATGGGACCCCCCACCACCACCACCATTTCGTGGGAAGAGTCGAATTTAACCAACAGCACAGAAAAGCCATTTAGTCATCTTCTGTGTGATCCGTGAAAGGGCCAGGAATACAGAGGAAATACAATCACTAGAATCTCGTTGCTATCTGTATGGGACTGTCCAAAGAAGAACAGTCCCGCTCATGGTAAATGGGTTTGATAGATGGCAAAGAGGAAAAAAAAAAAAAAAGTAAAAAGAGAAAAGAAAAGAAACAAAAGAAAATCAATGTCCTCAATTGACAGTAATAAAACCAACTGACATCCTCCGTCTCCCTGTGGGTTCAGATACCTCTTCAAATCGGGTTAAGTGTTTACAACTCAGATGTCTTCTCGTTCATTTTTATTTAACTGTTTCCCCCCTGAAACGTTTGTTTCTAGAAAAATCTGGGGTTTCGAAGGCGGTAAGCTTTTACCCATCATCTTCCCATTCCGTGCAGGACGCTCAGTATAAGCCTGAGCTCCCCATCTCTCTTATTCCAAGGCGACCTGTCTGCATTCATTCCTTCCTGGGTGGCCGTGAAGAAGTCTCGGTGACCTGACCCATGAGCTACTGATTTTGGAGGTGCTTTGTCTCTTACGGGGACGTGGAGCCCTGGTGCCACAGGACGTGCCAACACATTATCTGCACCAAGGAAACGACTACAAGAGCAGAGACATTGGGGTCTCCAAGGAGCAGATGATTAGAGTAGAGGGTACCCCACCATCTCTGTGTTACAGGACCCCCCCCTCTTTCCTCTCTGATTTCACTGAAAACTATTTTTAAGTGAATTTGATTAAATTAGCTTGTCCCTGGGGGCTGTAGTTAGCTTCTTTGCCACCGTGACCCGGAGCCATTGTAGAGAAGGAAGCGTTTATTGGGTGCTCATGGTTCCAGAGGTCTCAATCCATAGGTGGGCGACTCCATCTGGGCCCAAGGTGAGATGGGACATCATGGCGGGTGAGAGTGGAGAAGGAGAGCAGCTCAGGATATGGCCGTTGGGAAGCAGAGAGAGCGCTCCACTGAGGAGGGACAGATATAAACCCCCAAGCGCACTCAGTAATCTGCCTTTTCTAGCCACACCCTACTTGCCTACAGTCGACACCCAGTTAACCTCCATCAGTGGATTAATCCAGTGATTAGGTTACATCTCACATCATCTGAAAGAATGATCAAGGCTTGCCGTCTGAGAAAATGCTCCTTTATTGAGGCAGCTCTGCATATTTATAGAGCAGCGGTGGTGGTCTGGGTGGTCTGATGGTTGAAACAGTTTAACAATTTAATGGCTTTGACAGCTGGCATGGGGTGCTTTCTGATTGGTGGGTAGGGATCATGTGAGTCAGCAGGACTCCCCATTGGCCAGTGATGGGGGAGTTCTGATTGGTGGGTAGGGTTCATGTGAGTCAGCAGGACTCACCTTTGAACAGCGATGGGGGAGTTCTGATTGGTGGATAAGGATCATGTGAGTCAGCAGGACTCACCATTGGCCGGTGATGGGGAAGTTCTGATTGGTGGGTAGGGATCATGTGAGTCAGCAGGACTCACCATTGGATGGTGGTGGGGAAGTCCTGATTGGTGGGTAAGGATCATGTGAGTCAGCAGGACTCACTATTGGACAGTGATGGGGAAGTTCTGATTGGTGGATAAGAATCATGTGAGTCAACAGGACTCACCATTGGAAGGCGATGGGGAAGCCCTGATTGGTGGGTAAGGATCATGTGAGTCAGCAGGACTCACCATTGGACAGTGATGGGGAAGTTCTGATTGGTGGGTAGGGATCATGTGAGTCAGCAGGACTCACCATTGGACGGTGGTGGGGAAGTTCTGATTGGTGGGTAGGGATCATGTGAGTCAGCAGGACTCACCATTGGACGGTGGTGGGGAAGTCCTGATTGGTGGATAGGGATCATGTGAGTCACCAGGACTCACCATTGGATGGCTCTTCTTGGGGGATGGGGAAGTTCTGATTGGTGGGTAAGGATCATGTGACTTAGCAGGCTCACTGTTGGATGGCTCTTTTTGGTGGATGGGGAGGTTAGTCTTTGGAGCCAGGGCGACTCCCAGCATCATCTAATCATTTCACCTCTCAACTTCCCTTCGTTGTCTCACACACAGGCTTTTAGAGGACACCTCATATCTAAACCATGCCAGTTGACATGGAGTCCTGAAGATGGTACCCTGGAAGGGTTTTGGAGAGTGTGTCCTCCAATCTCCACAGGATCCAATCCTCCAGATTCATCTTCTTACTCTCCTTTTGCCCTCTGCTGGGAAAACACATCTTTCATTTAGTTCCTCAGACATAACCGAGTTCTTCTCTGCATTACCCAGAGTGTTTGTGTGCATTACTCCTGGGTAGTTCCCGTCCACCCTTCACATCTCAGATCATAGGCTGTTTCCTCGGAAAACATCTCCTTGATCCTCCAACCTACGGTGGTATCTATGGACTGAAATCTCATGGTCCCTGCAGTTGTCCATCAGGACGCTGAGCCTAGTTCATACTTACGTTTTGAAGACGAGGTTCTGCAAAAGGTGTTGCATAATCGGAGTTGCCTTTTCTCTTCTCTGCTAGGAGATTCCAGAATCACTTCAACCTGGAAGCATTCCTCGGAGGGTGCCTTGGAAGGGGTGTAGTCAGGCTAAAAAAACCAGCTAGGTCCGCATCTTTGAGGAAGAACCAGTAAGGTTTTGCAGAGATGGTTCCAGAGCCACCCCATGCTCCATGCTCCCGAGACTGGTCATAGGAGGTGGACATTTGTAGGGTTAAAGCAAAGAAGCCACGAGAATATCGGAAGCCCCCAGGTGCTAGCCATCTTCCGTGAGCTCAGCATTTTGCAAGTGAAGACTTCTTTCGTAGTCTGTATGGGACCTGGACGGGTACCTGTCCCAGGGAGGCCTCCTTGAGGCCACTGTACACAGCATCTTTAAGCAGCGCCACCATGTGGCAACATTAAACAACGGCAGCGAACAGATCTCCCGGGTGTGGCTCTCCCAGGAGGATCCCCTGCCCATTTATGCATGGGTGACACTAGGAGATCAATTGGAAGAATAAGACAGCTGTTTACGAACCCCTATTTGGAGAAGCATTTGTTTCCAAATATTTGGAGGTGGAGAGAGGTCAAGCCACTTAACGCAGACCTGTGGCATTAACTGGGAGCAGAGTTAGGGTAAAAATATTAGAATCATCTGGTCCCTGTCTTGGTGGCCCGGGGTGAAGGGCAATTTTGAGGAAGGCTCGGGGAATTCCTGTTGTGCATTAAGATGTCATGATCTACTCCCTCCGTGAGAGGGTACTAAAAATCATTAGTTTCCAGGAACATTCCTCACTCTCTGTGGACAGAGAAGTCCGACTTTGTGGTGTGCTTATCCACAATCTGACTTTACTGCCTGCCACCTGGGTGCCCTGGGGTGAGTGCTTTAAGATCTGAGACTCTAGGAGGAGGCTGAGGCAGGAGAAATGGTTGAGACCTGGACTTTAGGGTTCTCTCTAAGTAAAATTGTCAGAGTTCAGTTCATCTTTTCAAACAAGATTCGAGACTGTTTTTTCACATAGACATTTAATGTTTTTTTTAATTTTCAAAGTTTTTAATTTTTAAAATTTTTTTTAGTGACCCTCCAGTTAAATAGCCTATGAGACGCCTGAGAACCAGTCTTTCTGAGAGGAGATGTGCCACAAATGTTAGTTTTACACATTAAAATGTACTCAATCCAAATCTTCATAATTGCATGAGCTGGAGTGTAGGATGAATATTTTCAGTTTACCTTGAATTATTTAATTTCCTGGCTCATCACTCTTCCCTTTGGGTTTTCTCAGAAACTAATATATTTTTTTTTCATAAGCAGATGCAAAATAAATCATTGTTTTCATTCCAGAAACTTGGATGAATAAGCACCCACTTACATGAAATCATTCTTAGAAATCGCTCAAAGTGAATGGAAAAAAAACCCTCAAATTAGGAGGATGATTTCATTTATCTGAAATTAGCGTGGAGGAGTCGAAGATCATCTTAAAACTCTAAATTATATATTAAAAAAAGTAGTTTTTGGATTCAATTTAGTAGCAGTTGCCAAGATTTCATACACATGTTCTTTTTTTTAAATTTGTTCTAATTAGTTATACACGACAGCAGATGGCACTTTGACACATCGTACATAAATGGAGTATAACCTCTCATTCTTCTTGTTGTACATGATGTAGAGTTTCACAGGTCATGTGATCATGTATGCACATAGGGTCACGATGTCCAAATCATTCTATGACCTTCCTTCCCCCAAGCCCTCTCCCCTCCCTTCATGCCCCTTTAATGTAAAGTATCTCTACCACCCTATTGTGAATTAGCATCTGCATATTAGACAAAACATTAAGCTTTGGGTTTTGGAGGGATTGGCTGATTTCACTTAGGATGATATTCCCCAGTTCTGTCCATTTACTGGCAAATGCTACAATCCCATTCTTCTTTGTGGCTGAGTAATATTCCAGTGTGTATATACATATCACGATTTCTTTATCCATCCGTGTGTTGAAGGGCACCTAGGTTGGTTCCATAGTTTGGTATTGAGAATTGAGCTGCTATAAACATTGATGTAGCTGTATCCAGTCCTTTGGGTATATACTGAGGAGTGGGATAGCTGGGCCAAATGGTGGTTCCATTCCCAATTTTCTGAGGAATCTCCATACTGCTTTCCATACTGTTTTCCATGCCCCCTCCTTCCCCTCTGCCCTATGTAGAGATCCTCCATTCCTCCCATGCTCCTCTCCATCCCCACTGGTTTGGGGGACTGGCTGACTTCCCTTAGTGTCCTATTCTCCAGCTCCATCCTTTCTTTGCAACAGTGTGGCTGGCCCTGGGGGGGGGGGCTGGGCAGGAGACATGGCTCAGTCGCATTTGGTCCAAAGCTCTCAGGTCACAACCTCTCTGCTTCCTGACCCCCACCATGAGCTGAGCCCTTCCTCCCCTGGGCCCTTTGGCCATGATGCTCTTCCTCACCTTGAGCCCAGATCCATGCGTTCACCTTCCTCTGGCCGGAGCCCTCTGTAACCGTGAGCCCCACATGAGCGTCCCCCACCCCGAGGTCGTTCTCACCAGGTCTCTTGGTCACAGTGAAGGAGAAGTGGGCTGAGGCCGTCAGTATCTCCTGTTCCTCATGGAGGGTTTCTTAGGTGCTTCTGCCACCGATAGGGGTGTGCCTCTTCCAGTTTGCAGATCCCCTTGGGTGCTGAGAACTGGACCCGAATCCGGGCATTAATCCACTGGAACCAATTAACGGGGTGGATTTTTTTAGGAGGCCCATTAAGTGTGTATGAATCACCAGGATCGGTGCCAGAACCTGAGGGCACAGTGGGAACCCAGAGGCCCCCTGAGGGGCCGGGCATGCGGCTCAGTGGTGGAGCATGGGCAGGGGACCTGTGCTCGTCGGGGTGAGTCTCCAAGGCTGCAAAAATGGGAAATAGAAATAAATGCATCAGTAAGTAAACGAGAAGACACCGTCCCTGTCTACCTGCAGTCGGTGTTCTGAAGTGGGGGGGGGTGGAAGCTCAACTAATGATCCCACTTGGGTCAAGTCCCAGTGTCACTGAGTGATAAAAATGAGAAGCTGAGGGCTTGGCGTGAGTACCAAAGGGGCACATCACAGCGGGTCCCTGGAGGACAGGTTCACGTTTGCTAGACCGAAAGGGCCAAAGCTTCGTATCTGCAAGGGCGACCCTCTGTGCAAGCCAGGGGAGAAGAGATGGACATTCTAGAACTGGGTGCGGAGTCCCTGCGGCTGCAGCAAGGGATGCTGGGAGAATGGACAGGCAGGAGGCAGGGCCAGGTGGTGGGGAGATTTGGGGCCACGGAGAGTTCTCGGGTCTTTGCTTTAAGAAGATGAGAGATGTCCGAGAGAGGTTACCAGGTCACAACCAGGTCATTCAGAAAGGCCACCCTACACCGGAGGCAACCGGAAGAATGAGAAAGGATACGCCCTCTATGTAGACTGTATCCAAGTGCATTCTACTGTCACGTGTAACTAAGCAGAACAAATGAAAAGTAAATTAATTTAAGAAGAAGAAACAATAAAACAATCATTCTGGCCTTCCATGAAGGTAGAGTGGAAAGACCAGAAGTGCAGAGAGATGCTCAGGTGCAGAGTAGCCCGTAGCAGGAGGGACAGGGCACTGGGAGAGAGCTCAGGTGGACACACAGGGACACACAGCCGCCCAGACAGGTGTCCAGAGCCGCTTCACTTGGGACTGGAGCTCTGGAGATGGCGCAGGTTGGAATAAGAGGGACCCAGGGTCAGAATTGTTCTAGCTGGAGGTGAATTGAGGAGTTCTGGAAAGACTGATTGAAATCAGAAAAAGCAAGGCATGGCCTCTAAGTGATGATTAAGACAGAGAGAACCAATACTGGGAGTAAAGACAGTCATGAATTGTAAGTTTGGTGCCTATCAATGAGGAGAGGGGAGGAGTCCCTGTTTGTCGCCATTGGGTGGACACATCTGATCAACTCCTTAAGTCAAGGAAACGGATCCCATTTTAGTAGAAACCCGTGTGGCTCCGTCCTTTGACGTAAACCGATTGTGATTTCACCATTGCATTGTGAAAGGAAGCCCAGATCATTGCCTCCTGTGTGAAAGATACCACTATTGCATCTTTTAAAAATACCTCCAGTTAAAAAAAAAAAAATCGCATGTGATTTCCCTCCATTTTCATTTAAGCTCCCAGCTTCAGACTAAATCTAGTGTTATGTTGAGTGCGGATCAAATCAGACGCCACCTCATTTGGAGTGGTTTTCCTATACGCATTCTCTCCATCTGAGCATGTTTGGATCTCAGCTTGATCGGTGCCAGAAACACCTCCCTTTGTTTGCCGGCAGGAGGTACCCATCTGATGGAGAATCAAGTATTTTACGATCAGATGTCTGTTCACTGGATTGAAAACTATTCTCTTTGAATGTTCACAGGTATGTAGGCTTGGAACTAAAAAAAAAAAAAAGAATCCTGCCAATGTACAGGCATCCGGGGGTGAGATGGCAATGACTAGTTCAGCAAACTGTGTAGGTGGAGGTTTGTTTAGGGTTTGTTTTTTCTCTCCCATTTCCTGAACAATACAAGAAGGAAAAAAGAAAATAACTATGCCCCACAACTGGAAGAGCTCATAAAGTTTTCCCTACCTATGCACCTGAAGCCTTAGAGAATCCGTGGCTACCGTTCACCCAGGGAGGAGGTTGGTGAACTGTTCAGATCTGTTTTTCATTTTTTAATTAATTTTTGGAAGTACTAGGGATTGGATCCAGTGGTACACTACCACTGAGCCACATTCCCAGATACTTTTAGTTTTTATTATTTGGATACAAGATTTCACTAAGTTACAGAGGCTGCACTCGAAATTTGCCATCCTCCTGCCTCAGCCTCCAGACCTGCTGGGATTACAGGTGTGCCCTGCTGTGTCTGCCTTGTTGATTGAATCGAGAGCATTTGTCAAATGTGTGGACTGGAGGAAGAGAGGGTCTTGCTCTCTGCTGGCCACATGGCCTGTCAAGGTCTATAAACAAATTTTAAGAGAACCACTATGATGTTAAGCACATGGATGTCACCTACCGTACTCAAGAGGAACGTGCATTTACCAGACCAAAACTACCGACATAAAAGTTCAATTCAAAATTGAAGCCAAAATATCAAAGAAAGAAATTGCTCGGGCAACAGCAACCATAACAACGTCAGCAGAGATGGTAAATATCAGAAGGGAAGCTTGTGGAAACCAAATTAATGAACTAGAAGGCGCAAAAAATTAGCATAAATACAACTGAAGAAACGGTTTAGTTTGTTAAAAAATAAAGATGATGATGATGAGATGTGTAGGGTAGGTCCTGGGGCTCATCTCATAGCTAATAATAGGAGCTTTAGAAATTGGGAACAGATGGGAGGAAGGGTGTGTGTGGCGGGGAATAATAGATTTTTCATTTCCCCTAAGCTAGACTAATGCTTAAAGCCTTCCCATCCAGTGAACTCACCACAGGCTGGTGAGGATTAAGGGAAATAAAACCTTCTAGACAAATCAGGGCGAAGCTTTGGAATTCCAGGAACAAGGAGAAAATTCATACAAAAATTTGACCCCGGAAAAAAATAAAATAGGTTACCTGCCCGAGAAAAGAGAAAACTGGAGTGTTATATCCAGTTTCTCAGGTACAACGCACAATATTGACGGGGACATTGCTTTCAGAACCGAGTCAGGAGCGTTCCAGCACCCAGCTCTGGCGAGACACACCGACTGCTTGTGTTGGAAGGGACGATGTGCATTTTGGTAATAAGAAAGGTGTCCAAAGTATTTTAGCAATATATTATTTCTTTTTAAACAAACAAACAAACAAAAATGTGTGTGGAGGTGACTTAAAGAAATAAAAATGAGCAAAGTGAGGAGCACCGGTGCACGCCTGTAATCCAACTGATTTGGGTGGCTGAGGCAGCAGGATTGCAAGTTCAAGTCCTTCCTGGGTAACTTCGCAGGACTCCGTCTTAATGTAAAAAAAATAAAGAAGGGCTGGAATGTAGCCCAGTGGTAAAGCCCCTCTGGGGTGTTTAGTCCTCAGTATTGCAAAAGGAGAAGGAAAAAATAAGAAGAAAAGATCCTATAAGTAAACAGAAAATGAGCCTGAATTTATTGCAAACAAGTTCCTCAGTTGACAGTGTGAAAGTGATCTAAGGAGCCTTTTTCTTCACCTTTAGTGAAGTAAAGTTGACAGATAACATTGTCTATAGTTAAGGTAGGGAGCATCATGCTGGATATATGCATAGATGAGAATCACTCCCACTGTTAAATAAGTTCACATTTCCATCACCTATCATAGTTGACTTTGCTGTATGTGGTGGGAATACCTACGAGCTATTCTCTTTGCAAGTTTCAGACATGACAATACACTTTTATGGATGACGACGGAGACCAGGCTGTGACTAGGTCTCCCGAGATTAGGTTACAGCAGTTAAGTGTGTGTGCCCGTGGACCCACGTCTCACTCCCTACACCTAAACATCACCCCTGTATTTCCTGTCCCCATGAGTTGGACTTTTAAAAAAATTCCGCAGAAAAGTGAGATGGTGCAGTATTTCTCTTTCCGTACCTGGATTATTCAACAGAGCCCAGTGACCTCCAAGTTCAACCCCATTTTCACAAATAGCGGGGGACTTCCTTCTTCCCTAAGACGAAATACTATTCTCTCCAACATGTGTATCTATTATTCCTTTTCCATTCCTCCTGTGATACATATGCAGGTGGGCTCCATACTTTGGCCACTGGGCAAGAAGTGAGATTTCTGGCTCTCTTTGAAAGAGTCCCGGTTTTAGATGTTCACCAACCTGCCTATGACTTTCCACAATAGCAGCACAAGTTTCCATCTCCACCCGTCAAGTTGAGAGGTTCCTCTTTTCTTGAAGTTCTCTCTCAATGCCACCGAGGGAAATGCAAACTAAATCCACACTGCAGTCTCCCCTCTGCCCTGAGGTATTATCAAAAAGCACAAGATCATATGCATGGGCTCAGGAGACTATAAATGCTCGTCCCTGGAGTTCAGAGCTAGAGACTGGGAGTATGTCAACCCGAGACTGGGTCGCACGCAGTCTGTGTTTTCAGTAAGTTCTAATGGTGATCCGATGATACCCAGCAAGATTTGGTAACTTGAGAACTTGTGAGTCCAGGATATGATACATGATTTAATGACCATTCATTATGTATTGATGCAATTCCAATTCAATGGTTAGAAAAGGATCCTCAGCTTCAGGCAAGATAATGGGATTTCTTTTATTTTTTCCCTCAAACTAATATTTGCAGCTTATTTCAAGAGGAGGTAGGTGATATGTGTGGATCTTGGTGAAGGGTGTGAAGATTGTTTAAGAAATGGGTGTGCATGTGCCCAGCCTGATTCTAGGAAGAGGTCTTACAGGTGGCTCAATGATCGAGGTCAATGAAGAAATAAGTTTCACTTGCTTATAAACTTTATGAGAGCCAATAGGGAAACACATATAGGGGGTGGAAGATCTCCCTCATGACTAAAGAATGGGAAATTTTATAAAGAGAACATCAGTTAGAAGGGTAAAATTTGGGGGGGAAAGAAACAAGAAGAAAATGTTGATCAATAACTAAGATAAAGTACTAGAATATAGTCTGAATAAAACAACCATGTCAATATGTATACGTATATCAAAACAGTTTGCTGTGTACCTTAAATATACGCAATAGAAAATAAGTTTAAAACCAGGTATCCAGATTATAAAGTGAGTAGACTAGATCTTTATCACCAAGCACCATTCTTACATTAAAAAGTCTAATCCCAGGCAGGGTGCAGTGGCGCATACCTGTAATCCCAGCGGCTTGGGAGGCTGAGGCAGGAGGATCGCGGGTTCAAAGCCAGCCTCTGCAATGGGGAGGCACTTAGCAACTCAGTGAGACTCTGTTATTTCTAAATAAAATACAGAATAGGGCTGGGAAAGTGGCTCCGTGGTTGCGTGCCCCTGAGTTCAATCCCTGGTATCCCCCAACCCTCCCCCCCAAAAAAGTTTCATCCAGTTATGTGCTGTTTAAAACAAGATATGTTTAAAGAAAACAGCCCAAAGTAATGAAATCATTCCTTATGGTAGCCACAGAACAGGGTACAGTTGGGTACAGGATTTGTAAATGGTTGTCCACTGAGGGATCAAATGGGTGTGGAAAAATGAGAGCTTCCTATCACTATTATATCCCCCTCCCCCTCAAAAAATACACACATGTATTTTATACACACATATATATGTGTGTGTGTGTGTCTCTGTCTGTCTGTCTCAGCATAAGCAATTCCAATATTCAAAAACATTTCTATTAAGAAGCTCGTAGTGGTGGTAGACTGAGTCTTTTTTTTTTTTTGGTATAGGGATTGAACTCATCAAGACCACTGAGCCCCATCCCCAGCCCTGTTTTGTATTTTATTGAGAGACAGGGTCTCACTGAGTTGCTTAGCACCTCGCTGTTGCTGAGGCTGGCTTTGAACTTGCGATCCTCCAGACTCAGCCTCCTGAGCTGCTGGGATTACAGGCGTGTGCCACCGTGCCCAGCTAGACTGAGCTATTTTTATAAGTAAAACAAACTAACCATCAAATTTGATAAAATAGCATTAAATATTTAGGCATCAAAAACCAGTCATTAAAGTATGATGAATTGGGAACTTAAAACTGTGAAGAGAAGGGAGCAAAATTGTTAATTCTTAGGAGAATTCCAACACCCCTCACAGGGATAGACTAGTAAAAATCCCCAAAGTGAGTTATGTCATATCTTCCATAATGTAAGCCTCTTGAATACAAACATAAATATCTTGTCTTCTCCTTTAATGTCATTTCAATTTAAATAAAATCAATACAGCAGCTAAAAATAAACTAAGGCATTATAATAAAGTACTTCTTTATGGTCACCTCTGCCTGTCTTGATATGTCCCTCTGGCTCTTAATAGTCAGATGCTTTTCCTCATTGAAAATATCTTATTTATCAGGTGCAGAGGTACATGCCTGTCATCCCAGCAGCTTGGGAGGCTGAGGCAGGAGGATCACAAGTTCAAAGCCAGCCTCAGCAATGGCGAGGTGCTAAGCAACTCAGTTAAGTTCCCTATGAATCATACTTTAATGACTGTTTTATTTTGGTGCATAAATAGCTAATGCTGTTTTATCATATTTGATGGTTCGTTTTATTTACAAAAATAGCTCAGTCTAGCCAGGCATGGTGACACACTCCGATCATCCCAGTGGCTCAGGAGGCTGAGGCAGGAGGATCGAGAGTTCAAAGCCAGCCTCAGCAAAAGCGAGGCGCTAAGCAACTCAGTGAGACCCTGTGTCTAAATAAAATACAAAATAGGGCTCGGGATGTGGCTCAGTGGTGGACTGCCCCTGAGTTCAATCCCTGGTACCCGCACCTCTCCTCCCAAAAAAGAAAGTATCATATTGGAATACTACACTTCAATTAAGATTCATCTCACAATCATGGCTGGAAAACTACCCAGAAACGTAGACTGCATGTTGCTTTGACAGTGTCTTTGGAAGCCAGGGCTGTACCTTAGCAGTAAATCACCTGCTTAGCATGCAGCCCCAGGTTTAGACCCCAGGGTGCAAGGGCATGCGCGCACATACACATACATACACACACACACACACACACACACACACACACATTTGTGGGTATTTATGAAATCGACTGTATAATAGGTACACCATTTTTTTCAAATGTAAAACTTAGAACTCTTGCAGGTTCTCTGACTCATGAGCTCTGCCTTCACACAAAGCCAAAGCAAAACTACTTGGTAAGGAAAACAAATAAGACATCTTCAAAATGGCTTTGAGGGTCCGTCACTGCAGCAGCGTGGCCCCAGAGGCAGAGGAGACCCGTACGCCAATCTTCCAGATCCTTGACTTCACTGTCAAGGAAAAGAATTGAAGGGTGCATCCGATTGTAGAGCAAGAAGAGGGCGCTTCATGGCAAAGGTAAAAGTACACACTGCAGGCAGCAAGAGAGACAGTGGGCAGATCTCAGAGGATGAGTCAGCATGCCTCACCCTGGGGTTCTGACCCTTGCAGAGGGATAGTAGCCACAGGGCTGAGCCAGACGTGGAGTCAGGACCGGGTCACCCAGCTTTGCTCTGATTTTCCTTGTGCCAATGCTCTGATGAGGCTACTTCATGCACCTGTCCTGGGAGCATCCTAGGTCTCCACCTGGGGTCTGTGTGGGCTTCTCTGCTACCAGGAGGCTGGGCCCCTTTCTCAGCCAACAAAATCTCCCTCAAAGAGTAGCTCCTCCAGATACCTCCTGGTTGTCCTATGTGTCTGCCCTCCCTCCCTTCCATTTATTGGTTATCAGCCAATGAGCCAGTTTCAGGCAAGGTCCCAGGTACAAGAAGAGGGGCCTGGTGCTCAGGACTCTGGTTCTGCATTCCAGGGGTTTATGGGGCTTGTCTTTTGAGACTCTGGGACCTCTCTCTGTCCCCAGATTCCTGCCTCAGGTCAAAGACAGAGTTCCATCTAAATCACAGACGTTTTAAAGTCGTAGAAAATACATGAGGTCAACCATCTGTCGTGGAGCTGGAGGTCTGCTTAGGTTTTTATCAATGTCAATGCTTCCTTGGTTAAATGTAAAAAGAGGCAGATTCATCAAACCCCACATTTAACTCGAGTGGCTAGAAATAAAAAGAGGGTAAACCCAAATAAACCAGTGGGAACAATTAGTGATTTAAAAAAAGCCGAAATGAGCAGGGCACAGTGGCACATGCCCACAATCCCAGCAGTCCCGGGAGGCTGAGGCCGGAGGGTCACTAGTTCAGAGACAGCCTCAGCGACTTAGCGAGGCTGTAAGCAACTCAGCAAGACTCTGACTCCAAATAAAAAAATAGGAAGGGCTGGGGATGTGGCTCAGTGATTGAATGTGGCCTCCAGGTTCAATCTCTAGTGCCAAAACAAATAAATAAAAATTTAAAAATAAATAAAAATCAGAAATGAGTGAGTCGTTTACGTACAAAATATATAGATGTCACCATCGCATATTTTTTAAAGGGACAGGTAGAATCAGCAAAGCTTTGTTGTATCGGGGTTAAAAAAAAACAAACACTGTGTGTATGTGTGTAGTATACACGCCCTCACATATATGTATGTATATATATATAGTGTGTGTATTATGTACAATACTTAAAATATATGTCATATTTTAATGTAATATGCTGAGAGCCACAGCTGAGTCTGTATGGCCCCTGGCATTTTGCCAGGCACCATCTAGACTTGTTTACAGATTCGAACATTTTCCCCTTTTGTTTAATTTAAATAACGACCATAGTGGTTTTTACACAAACACCATAAATAACCTGCTACAAACAGGAAGGGAGGATACAAAATGCCACAATACCAAGCCGATTGATGGCTCCATGCAAGAAGCCCTTGGAAAAATTATATCAGCAATGACACCGTTAGCAAAGATACCCAGTTAAAATTTGTTGTAGATTACAGTTTTTTGTCTCAGTCCAAGTAAAGCAGTGTCTCAATAGATTAACTCACAGTCCAGGTCTGCAGGCAGCTAGCTTAAATCACAGTCCAGGTAAGTTCTGCAGGCAGCTAGCTTGATCTGAAGTCTCCTTCGTTTCTCAGCGGAAGTTTCTTCTGGTTTTCAGCAACACTGGAAATTCTTCCATCCTTATTTTCGCCGGCACTGGGAGGAAGGCAGGAAATCTGCAACGCTGGCTAAAGAAAATCCTGTAGCATTCCACTAAGAAAACAACCTTCTGAACAATTTAGTACATTATCTCAAGGTTTTTTACATTTGAAATAAGCCTTAATGGCGTTCATTACTCATTAGCTTCCAGGTGTGGGAGAACCATTGTAGGTTAGTTATTGGCATTGAAAATGACCAAACATCAGGGACTCGATGTCTTCTGCCAGCTGTAGCATCTTGGGCAGCCCCAGATGGCCCCGGGGAGAGTCTGGGGGAGTGTCCCGGACTCAAACTGCTACTGGGCACAGGGAGCAAGAGCCTGGGAGACTGTGCCTCCGGGTCAGGTCTAGATTTGGGCTCCTGGCAGTGGAAGAGCCGGCTGCCGCTGCTTGCAAATTACTTGCCTCCCCAATTCCGATTCACGCACCTTCCGGTAACGAAAAGTATTCAGTAATAGCCCTTTTGCTGCAACTTTTTTCCTGATAATCTTTCTTTTTCTGAACTTTCTTCTTTCTGACTAGAGTTCCTGGGCTCTTATCAACACATGCCCTAACTGCTCTTGGTTCCACTGGGGTGCCTCCTTCCCTTAGTAATTTACTTCTCACCCCTTCCATATTTTCATCATAAAGACAATACAATACACTGAGACAAGACAAGACACAAACATACTGTATCAATCTTCTCCATTTTCTCAAAATGGCCATCTTTCCTCTCTCCCGTCCTATCTACGGACGGGCAGCTTTTTTCCGTCACTTACCCCCCAAGTGTCCCGGAGCTCCTCGTACGGGCCACCAAATGTCGCAGTCTGTCTGGGCTCAAATCACGAACCACTGAAGCAGGAACAAACTTTATTTTTGAACTGCAAGAAAAAACCTCACACACGCTCCTGGGGAATTCTCCCGAATGCCACGAGGCTCCTGCAGGAACCCCCAGCCGGAAATATCTCTCCGGGAAATCCCTCCTCCTGCACTTCCCCAACCAATGGGAACTCTCGGGGAATCCCCGGAAATCCCCACGAGAACTCCAAAATAGCGGGAGAACTCAAAAGTAGCGGCAGAGGCGGATATTAATGCCTCGCCTGTCAATCAATACTGTTGGCAAAATGCCGGGGGCCATACAGACTCGGCCGTGGCTCTCAGCAGTCATATATTATAAAATATACGTGTACAAAACTATAAAATATATAAAAATGTATATATAATACTAAAGTTAAAGGAAATAGAAAGTTGACAAATTTTTAAAGTCAACCATTATTTTTATGGACATAAAATCAGAATTTGGCAATATGGTTGGAAAAATCAGTACCAGTTTTTTTTTTTTTTTCAGGAAAAGAAAAATTCCTGTTTGAATAAACCACCAAAGAAAAACAAATGAAAACTATTGCAGAATGCAGAGATGCATAGATCTGTGTATTTAAGGGCTAGAAGGAGCCCAGCAGACAATCCATTACCAAGTGACTGAAATTGTTTCAGAATTTAAAACAGAAAAGGAGAAACACTTTCCAGCTTATTAAAAAAAAAAAAAAACTGGGTAACAGAGCTGTATTGTCCTTTGAAAAAGGCTACCTCACCAAAACCAAGAACCAAAAAAGAAGCCCCGTTCCCTCTTGATTACATACATAAATATTTCTCAATAAAAGTAATTATTACATTAAAAGAAGGAAATAAACCTATCAGATGCATTCATACTAAAAATATAAGGGCAGTATCCAGAGGTGTGTTAATATGTCATCACAATCATGAAACACTACAGGGCAAATACAACAATTCTGCATCATGTAATAAAACTGTATAAAATGAAGAGTTGTAGCAACAGTCCTTCCTAAGACCTTTTAAAGAGTAGATAAAAAATTTTATATTTCTGCCTTAAAGCCTTTTGATAAAATTAGATATTCTATAATAGCACTCTTGACAAACTAGGAGAAAAATTGTAGAAAAACACCCTTTCATTACAATTACAATGAAGGATGACTGTGATAAATATTAATGACTATAACAATCAATGGTTAGCAGTAAAAGTATTTGCTTTCAAAATCCAGAAAAAAGGACAGGAATGTCCCTTCTCTGTGCTCTTGGTAGGCACTGGTTTGAAGGTTTTACTTGGAAAAATGGAAACAAAAATTAAGAATAGATGATGGGGAGGGACACATTTTCACTCTTTTCAGATTATGTTTTGGGTTATTCCATTGAAGTTTTAGGATTCCTTAGTGGGTTTTATAACTAATGAGTTTGAGCGACATCCATGAATAGAAAATAAGCAAAGGTAACACTGTTAGTCCACTGTCTGTCACTGGGACCAAGAATAATTTAGAGGAGGAGAAGTTCATTTTGGGCTCCTGTTTCAGAGGTCTCAGCCCCTGGTTGGCCGACTCCATTGCTCTGACCTGAGGTGGGGCAGAACATCATGGCGGACGGGCCTGGCACAGAGAGACTCCTTAGCTCCTGGCGACCAGAAAGAAAAGCAAAGAGCGAGAGGAGCCAAGGACAAAATTGAATCTGAAGGCACGGCCCCAGTGACCTGCTTCCTGTAGCCATGTCCCACCTGCCTATAGCTCCCACCTAGTGATCCATTCAAATTAATCCATCAAAATGGATTAATCCACTGATTAGGTGGCAGCTGTGATAATCTAACCATTTCACCTCTGAACATTCCTGTTTTGCTACATGAACTTTTACAGGGGGGGTCATCTCATATAAAACCCTAACAAGTAGATTTATATAAACTTGTAAGCACCCGAAAATATAATGGAAATAATATATTCCCAGAAAACAAAAAAAAATATATGAAAAAAAATAAAAGTGAACATAATAGAAAATGTTCAAGCACTGCACGGTATTATCAATTCCGAAATAATATAAAACCCAAATGTTTGAAAGACAGGCACGTCACGTTATCCTCCTGAATGGACCAAAAGATGCTGTGTGGCATTTGTGTACAAGTTATATATTAATTGTGCATAACTTGTAACATTCATAAAGTTTATTAGAGTTCAGATAAAAAATCTCAACTTTTTATTTTCCTTTTTTAAGAATACGGATAGCACAGAAGTGATTAATCAATGAATCTAAATTGACTCTGAAAGAAAAGTGGCTAGAAAAATCCAGGGAATTTGGAAATAGCATTGTAGAACAGGGAATGGGAGATTTTATTAGATATAACTGTCAATTAAGCAGCCAAAATACTTTCAAAGTACTGTATAGTGACAAAAAAATTATGCAGATGGATAGATCAGTAGAAACAGAACAAGCCATAATTAGAAACTTTATATTAACTCTGCTGTAGGAAATAAACAGTAATATAGATTGATAGCTAAGCAAATGCTAAAATACCCTTGTTTATTTCCATAGTTGAACAGAAACGTTACATTCATCTGAGATTTACATGTAAACATAGTCTCATGCTACGAGATAAAAATATGAAATATTTTTAACTTCCTTTGCCTGATCCAAATCAAGAACTATTAAAAGAAGAGAATGATATGTTAGCTTTCCTTAGAAGTTAAATTCTGCAAGACAGAATTCTCCATAAACACACACACACACACACACACACACACACACACACACACACAAAATATGTAAATGAATGTTCATTGCCGTATTTTGATTACATCTAAAAGGAGGTACCAGGAAATGGGCAGATTCACAAAAATAGTATGTTCTTACAAAAAAAAAAAGAGAGAAAGTTAAAATGATCTAAGTAGTGATGCGGTATTTCTGTATCTATTGACCTGAAAAAAATGTTTCTTACATTCATGAATGATCATAAGGGAACCCAAAAGTGTCTGGTCATATCAGAACCCAAGAAGGGTCAGCAGGGATCATTTGTATACAGGATTTCCTCCTGTGACTCACTGAATAAAGGTGAGCTCTTGATGTGTTTGGTATTAATATCATCTAGGGCACCCTAGACCAGCAGCCTCCGAGAACTTATTTAAAATGCAAAATTCCCGGTCGGTCTCCATCTCAAACCTATTGAATCAAAAACACTGGACCCCCCAACGTCCGGAATCGGTATTTTTTTAGCAAGCATTCCAGGTGATTCTAGATGGTGTGCAATCGCGTACTCAGGAGAAATCTGGTTTAGTAAGTGCAGTTGAATCACAAATTGACTTTTCCCTTCAGAGTGTATCAGAGAATTTCCTGAGAAAGATGAGAAAATTGTTTGCTTGTGAGTATGAGAGAGGGGGGGGAGGCAGGGGGAGGGGGAGTAAGGGAGAAAGAAAGATTGAAGGAATGAGAGAAATGAAGAAAGGGAGGAGAAAGCTGCAGATGATTGAAATTTCGAGCTTAGGTGACAGGTATCCTTGCCACCGCAGACCAGGATGAGCCTCGGTGGATCTGTAAATTGGTGTGTGTGTGTGTGTGTGTGTGTGTGTGTGTGTGTGTGTGTGTGTGTGCTGATCTCATTCACAACACAGATGATTGCTTTGTTTAGACGTCTAAATTGGGGCTTTCAGTTCATCCAAAGGATGGTTAGGATTTCTCAACGATTCACATGAAAACAGAAGAGAACACAAATACAGTGGAGCACTCATCAAATATGATGTCGAGGGGCTAAGAACTCCTAATGAGCCTGCCGGTGATCCGCTAAGCACACAGACCACTGGGCTCCAACAGAAATGTCAACAGAGGCATCCTGTGTCCTAAATGGCTGGTTGGGGAGGGTCCTGGCGGTCCCTGGACTGCGGCCAAGACCTAGAGAACAGTGGGGAGCCAGGTCAGCCGGGCCTCTGGGATCTGGAACAATCCACTAGGTTTCATTCATTGCGTTAGACTTTGCCAAATTAAATGCTCCTGCCTCGGACTTTCTGCAGGTCTTCGTTTAGATTGTTATTGAATTTTTAGTCTTAATGGTTTGTTCATCCCGAGCAGGGCTGTTTGGTGGGGTGCAGGGCTATTCATGGATATTCAGAGAGAAATCGAATATTCTTGGGAGGTACATCAGTGTGAAACCAAGTTCAAAGCTGGCCGTACCACGATGATGTGATGTGAGGATAGAGAAAATGTGAACATTCACAGCTTAAATCGGCTGCTTACTTTTCTGTTCTCATTTGGAGTGACTTGAACACGGGTTCCAGTTTTATTTAGTTGTGATAATAATTCGCCGCACAGCGTTATTATCCAAAGGAAAGGAAAGCGTGAATCAAAAAAAAAAAAAAAAAAAGGGAGAGCGTATGCAACATTTAGCATAGAATCTGGCAAAATAACTTCTTGAAGAAGAGGGTATCGGCTGTTGCTAATCTTGTTTTATTTGTTGTGAAGTAGCAAGCAGATCCCAAGTTAAGGCGTCTCTGCACCCCTCCTGTACCTTTCACCTGTGAGCCAAGCTCGGGTCACGGAGTGAGGGAATGATAAAGATCACATCGATTTGTTTTTTAGAAAACAAGGGGTCCGGTGGGGTGCGATGACATACACCTGTCCTCCCAGCCACTCGGGAGGCTGAGGCAGGAGGATCGTGAGTTCAAAACCAGCCTCAGCAACACCAAGGTGCTAAGCAACTCAGTGAGACCCTGTCTCTAAATAAAATACAGAAGAGGGCTGGGGATGTGGCTCAGTGGTCGAGTGCCCCTGAGTTCAAACCCCGGTCCCCAAAAAGAAAAAGAAGGGCACAGAGACTGCTTTTCTAGAATGTCTCACTTGTTGTACTTTATATGGAAAAAAGGCTGTGGTGGAACCTGGAGATTGAACAGCTGTTGGAAAAACAGGGTGGAGTGAACAAGCAAATAGATAGATAGATAGATAGATAGATAGATAGATAGATAGATAGATAGATAGATAGATAAGTGTGTGTGTTTACACAGCCTTTTGTCGAGTACCCACATGCATAAGAAGTCCATTAATCCAATTCAGGATGACTCCATCTTCATGATCTAAAATCACCTAATAAAAGCAACATCATCTATTATTATTATACAGAGGGTTCGGAATTTAAAAAAAAAATAGGGTTTTCTAGGCAGCACGAACATTCAAGAATAGTCTACATAGCAGACCATGCATGCCTGTTCATTCATTTTCTGTTGCTCTAACAGAATTCCTGAGGCCCCATAGTTTATAAAGAAAGTAGGTTTGCTTCGATCACAATTTTGGAAGCTGAAGACCCGAGATTGGGCGACCTCACTTCTTTGGGTTTTGGAGAGGCCCTCGTGGTTGGGTGATTTCACAATGGTGTGAAAGTGTGGGAGAGGCACCGTGGAGGGAGAGAGAGACCCAGAGAGTAGCCAAATTCCCTCTTTTATAACACCTCACTCTCAAGATAGCAGCTAACTCACTCCTGTGGACCAGCCTCAGGCCCTTGGGGGACGATGCATCCAGGGACTTAAATGTCTCCCACAATTATATTTTTCCTACCTAGTGAACCAACACGCTGGGAACCAAACTTCCAATGTATGTAATTTGGGGGGACAGACCACATGCAAAGCATAGTAATATCCCCCCCTTTTTTTAAATTTGTGAAAATAAACTCTCTCTGGATAATTTCAGGTTTTCAGGCTCCCATCCTCCTCCTCGGTGATGTAATTTCCCTTGATCGCCACCAGTCACGGGGTGTGGGAAATTCTTGATATTTCCGACCACTGTTAGGATATGCATCTCAAATGGCCCGAGCCGGAGTGTTTCTGTAGAAATCTTCTTCATCTTACTGCATTTCAGAGGACGACGGGGAGAACAACAAATTTAGGAATATCTGGAACAGCTTGCAGGAGATGCTCTGTGACAACTCTCTTAGCTCTCTGCTTTGTCCTCTGCACCTGGAAAAATCCCAGCGAAGGTAGCATCTCTGTGTAAAAGTGTCTCTATTTAAGCATCGACTTTCTACATCCTGCCCTGTAGCCCCTGCTTGGAAATATTTCCCATGTTTCCTGAAATCGCAGGGAACAAGCACCCTCTGGCCCAACGATAAGCCCTTCTAGGGGTGAACAGATTTTTTTTTTTCCCCAAGACAGGGAGATGTTGTATTTTGCAGGAAACAAATGAATATCTGTGAGGGCTTCGTGTGGTCTATTTTTTTTTTTATCACTCTCCCAGTGAGAATATACTGCAGATCAACCAAGGATCTAAAACGTATTGACTCATGCAGTTTTGCTAAGTGAAATAGACATACCACCTAGCAGCACTGTGAGTGTTCGCCTTGGCAGATGTAAGGCGAGCTTGCCTTTGGATCCTTCTGAGTCTGTCTCGATGCACATGAGGAAAGTTGAAGGGGCGTGGAAAGTGCAGGATTTCCTAGATTCTGTCGATGAGGACAAGCGCGAAATAGATGTTTAAATTTTAAAGCAAATGTTCAGTAAACGGGTTTGGGTGGCATGTATGTATGGCCAACCTAATGAAGGATGTTTGCTAATCGCTCATTAGTAGCAGAGGAGCATGATGTGCTGCTGCAGGCACACTGGACCAACATGAACACCTTCATTTTTTTTTCTTTTTAAATTCAGTGGGTACCATGAATATGGCCTAATGAATCTCACGATTAGGTGTGATGATAACGCTCCAATAAAATATTGAAAAATTCAATGGGTATATTTAAAGAGATTTGGATATATTGTAGGAGGTGCTTTAGAAGCTAACTTAAATATAAAATAAACGGCTGGCAGCTAGATGCTGTGGTTTGTGCCTGTAATCCCAGCTACTGGGAAGGGTCAGGCAGAAAGATAGCAAGTTTGAGGCCAGTTTGGGCAACATAGCAAGTCCCGGGTCTAAAAATAAATAGTGCCACAGCTGTAGCTCAGTGGGATAGTGTACACCTAGCATGTGCAAGGACCTGAGTTCAATCCACAGTACCACAAGAACAAAAAAATATATATATATAAAGCGTAGGTGATGTAAGAACAAAATCTTATATATAAAGAACAAAATATATATATAAAGCGTAGGTGATGTAAGAACAAAATCTTTTTAAACTCAGTGCAGTGGCGTACACTTGTCCCAGCTGCTCAGGAGGCTGAGGCAGGAGAATCTTGAGTTCAGAGCCAGTCTCAGCAACGTAGTGAGATGCTAACCAACTCAGGGAGACCCTGTCTCTAAATAAAATACAAAACAGTAGCGGGGATGTGGCTCAGGGGTCGAGTGCCCCTGAGTTCAATCCTTAAAAAAAAAAAAATTCCTAAAAAAAAAAAATCACTTTTTCAGTTTAATGACCTTCAAACCTTTACAGGATTTTTAAGAATGTATAGAGGAAGAATTATGGATCACACAGAAACCAGCAGAAAACCAACCAAGGATTACCTTTGTAGCCAGCACCCAAGAGAACCCGTGGGCACACATAGCAGCAGGCCAACCTACCAAATAGAAAAGAGAAAAAATAAATCACTTTCAGGAGTCCAAGGAAAAAAGCCGTATTTTCATAAACATCATTAGATGAATGTTTCTTTGTTGCCTATCAAAGAGTCGTGGGGAAAGATTCTAGGGTGTCTTTCCACCAGTGAATCATAAATCAAAGTTTAAAGCAAGAATAGGTGAAGTCAAGTGTTTTTTTTTTTTTTTTTCAAACAGACTCTTAATTCAGTCAAATCTAGAAGCGAGGATCTATGTGCTCATGACTGTATTTTTTATTATGGAATGAAATTCAGCAGTAGTGGTGTGATTTCCAGGGACGGTATTGGGTTGCGAAGCTAAATATTAAATATGGACCAGAACTTCTACCTGCTTCTTTTACGTTTCCTGGTTTGGGTATTTTGATCCATCTGGAGTACCCTTGATCCATTTGCCTTCCCAGAGCCCTCTGGGATGTCCCACACTCCTGCCTCAATGCCTCCTGACATCTGAATCGTTATGCATCCCCTCCAATGTGCACCCTGTTCTGTGTCCCAAGCCTGCTTTTCAGTGACTTCCTTGTATTTGACCTTCCTTTGGGTATTTGCTTATTGGTCTCTTAAGATGTCGTACCAATCAGGATTCCCAGAGAGAATCACTAAGCGTCTGTGAACCTGCCTCTCCAGGAAACCGCCAGTTTTGCTTCTCAGGCCTGGAATCGATTGGGGGAGACCTACCTACACTATTGAGGGTCATCTTACTTAAATTCAGCAGATTATACATGTTAATCACATCTACAAAAATTCATTCACAGCAACATCAAGATGAGTATTTGAGCCAGGCAGCATGGCGCACGCCGGTCATCCCAGCGGCTCAGGAGGCTGAGGCAGGAGGATCGCGAGTTCCAAGCCAGACTCAGCAACAGCAAGGCCCTAAGCAACTCAGTGAGACCCTGTCTCTAAATAAAATACAAAGTAGGGCTGGGGATGGGGCTCAGTGGTTGAGCATCCCTGAATCCAATCCCCAGTACCCCTTTCTTCCCCAGAAAAGGACTAGTATTTGATCAAATAATTGGACTCCTTCACCTGGTCAGGCTGATACCTAGAATTTAGCTGTCATACGTATCTTCGTTTTTATTTCAATCATCTTGAAACAAAAACCTTCTGTACCTTACACGTCCTTCCTCCACATCCCTTCACTTGAATGCCCTACAAGTCCAGCTCATTTTCCTTCTTATTTGCAAAGTCATTACTGTTTGCTTCAGCCAGAAGTGATCTCGCAGGGCCCTGTGAAATTCTGTAGGAGGCTGCACCACTGTTATAGCATGCATTTCGTGCTGCTTGGCATTGAACGTGTTTGTGCAAGGTTCTCATTCTCTGAGAGCACTGAGCATCTCAAGGACCAGGGCCGCCACACGTGTGTCTTTGAACTGAGTTAATGCCTAATACATACATTGCTCTCTACAAAGGCACTTGCCATTTTGTTTTGTGAAGTGCACTGAGCTCTTCTCAGCCATTTCTTAACCTGAAAGCAGTACGGGGGCATTGAGTGGGAGTAGGATGTAGAAGAGCGTCTCACAAAGGTGGTAGGAAGTTCTGCCACGGAGAGTAGTGTTTATTTTATTAGATGCGAGTTGATTTCTGCGTCATTTCGAACAACATGACAAAGCGTCAAACCAAGGAATCCGCGTCTTGACATCCGTGCTTGGGAGGGTGTTGAAATAGAGACTTTGGTTGGGTTTGGGATGGTTATGAAACACGTAGCTGAGGGTCAGCGTGCGATTATGACAGTGTTGTGAAGTCCTAGGTGAAGAAATTAGGTTCCTAAAACATTAACACAGTGGGATCTCGGAGTGGCAATGAGGAGATCTGAAATGACATGGTTTTCACACGCGCTGCGTGTTGCGGTTTAGATATGAGGTGTCCCCCGTGGCTCATATGTGAGGCTGTGTAAGAAAGTTTAGAGGGGAAATGGAATAGGTGATGAGCGCCTTAGCCTAGTGAGTGGGTTGATCCACTGATGGATGAACTGGGTAGTACCTATAGGCAGGAAGGGTGTGGCTGGGGGGAGGTGGATCATTTGTAAGTAAGTTTAGAGGGGAAAAGATCAGATTATGAGAGCCTTAACCTAATAAGTGGATTAATCCACTGATGGATGAACTGGGTAGTACCTATAGGCAGGAAGGGTGTGCCTGGGGGGATTCTGTTTTTTTCACCCTGGTGAGCAGAGCGCCTCTCTCTCTCTTTCTCTCTCTCTCTCTCTCTTCCTTTCCCTCCCTCCCTCCCTCCTCCTCTCTCTCTCCCTCCCCCTCCCTGTCTCTCCCTCCCTCTCTCCCCCTCCCTCTCTCCTTCCCTCTCTCCCCCTCCTTCTCTCTCCCTCCCTCTCTCCCCCTTCCTCTCTCCCTCCCTCTCTCCCCCTCCTTCTCTCTCCCCCTCCTTCTCCCTCCCTCCCTCTCCCCCTCTCTCTCTCTCCCTCCCTCTCTCCCTCCCTCTCTCCCTCTCTCCCTCTCTCTCTCCTTCTCTCCCTCTCTCCCCAACTCTCTCTCTCCCTCCCTCTCTCTCTCCCTCCCTCTCTCCCTCTCTCCCCCCTCTCTCTCTCCCTCTCTCCCTCCCTCTCCCCCTCCCTCTCCCTCCCTCCCCCTCCCTCCCTCCCAATATAAGCTTTGCATACATTGAATGAAATAGGACCAAAAAAATCCACCCGTAGCAGACACAGAGCGTCCTTTAACTTGGCACTAAGTAGGTTTAGGATCTATTCTTACTTATTCTGTGACATTCCTGTGGAATGCATGTCCCTGATCCCCCTACCCTCTTGCCCACATTTCCAACACTCTCATAGTACTCTAAGGTAATCACCGATCATTTGCAATTATAAATGTCCTGTTATCAATTAATTTGCAGTTCACCAGTAACCATCTGATTATCTCTATCTACGCTGCAGTGGCATGGTAATTATATCGAGAGTAATTATCATGTAATTGCACATAATTATTTGTACCTTATTAAGTGCTCACATGATTAAAATATTTCTGGTCAAATAAAAATTATCCACGAGACTGATTTTTTTTTTTCAAAAGTAAGAAATGTGGCATCTGGGTTTTTAGAGAAAGTAGAACTGTCTAGTTGATATTCTTGGAATACCTCGGAAAGGATGCATTGGTAAGGAGGGAAGAAACTTAGATTTTATTAATACAATTCCTTCTACATCCAATGAAGTTGAGATAATAAACTTCAATTTTGAGCATGGATGAATGCTTTCATGGTAGCAGCTATATAACAGAAAATATTACCCTATTAAGAGTGTACACTATGAATGTCATGGAGGACAATGTGTTTTTTTATGTCCAACACCACCACTTGCAATCCTACATGGAACTTTTATTTTTCTCACAGTAATCTCTCTTCAAAAGTTTAATAGCCACCAAATCATACTCGGTTTGTATTTGGTGGGGTGGGCTGCATGCCTAGTTCTTAACTCTTTGCCCCCGTTTGTTTAACTTGATATCCACTAGAAAACGGTTATATTTACCAGCACGCTTTCTTAGAAATATTATGTGAGTCATATAGATAAATTGAACTTTTATAGTAGCAGCCATACTGCAAAAAAAAAAAAAAAACCCAAGAGAAGCAAGTAAAGTTAATTTTACTAATGTATTTTATTTAAAGCACTTATTAATTCAAGAGTACTTAATGTCAAAATTATTAGTGAAATATTTTTACATGTTATTAATAGCCTTAGAAATCCAGTGGGTATTTTACTTATAGCTCATCTCCATTCAGATCGGCCACATTTTAGGTGCTTAGCATGTGACTATCTGAATGGAATGGCGTGGATGTGTGGATTGTATGTTCATGGTAGAAATATGAACATACATAGGTATGTTAGGTAGCGATAATTTGCTCTTTGATTTTTATGGATTTTTCTCTGAGTTTATATTTTCCAATTTGGTTAAAAAAACACATTCAACTTGAAAATAATCTCAATTTTTTAAGAAGTCAAACATTTGCTACAACAATAGGGATGGACCAAACATTTACGAATTGTGCTGCTAGGTCATATATAATGCTGGGTGTACTTGTGTTTGCCATCTAATTTAGTCTTCATCGGAACCCAGAAAGACAGATGGTGTACCGTCGTTTTATGTTTTAGAGAAAGTGTGGCTCAGAAAGTTTGATTGTATCAAGATCCTAGAGCAAACAGTAGATCTGAGATCCAAACTTGGTGTTTTATGAAAACAAGCTTTGTCTCATGCCTTTCATGTAACTAACACATTTTGTCCAGGGGTGGTGACACTCACCCATAAACATCATCAACTCAGGAGGCTCAGGAAGGAGGATTGCAAGTTAAAGGCCAGCCTCAGCAATTTTGCAAGGGCCTAAGATCTGTCTCAAAAAAAAAAAAAATACGAAAGACTGGTGATGTGGCTCAGTGATGAAGCACCCTGATTTCCATCTTTAGTGCCTAAAGATTATAAAATAAAGAATTGTGTTTTAGGTCTATTTTTTCCTTGGTACTTCTAGTAAGAAGGTTTTGCATGACACAAACTTTCCTATATATTGTGTCAGAGGATTGATTGGAAAGTGGGCTGGGGTGGTGGCTCCGTGGTATATATAAAATATATAAAGGAAAGAAAAGAAAACTGCGGATGAGTTTGACTTTTAGGGTTCCTCTTGACTTTCCTTGCACAGGGAATTAAGTGTCTCAATGCGTGTCCTTGAATTGTCTCTCTTGATAGCTAGTTCCAGCACACTTATCTCAAAGGCAGCATAAATTGTCTCCTGAAAGTTTGTTGACTATCGCACACCGTCCTCGGGAGCCTACTTTCCTGGGTAGCTAGCTCTTTGACGGACAGTGATGCCTTAGCAACCATCTGATTGCTGTTACAGAGGAAATGTACCTTGGATTGAAGAATCACGTGCCCTTGTGATTGACAGAGTCTGTAAGGCAGTCAAGGTCAAACCCAGAGTGAACGGAGGACGTGGCCATGAGCCTTGACAGATCAGTCACGTGTCAAAGATGGCCCAGCCCACCTGGTTACTCCTCAGGATGAGTGGAGGATCCCTGTGTTTTACATCTTACTGAGGGCAACTGGATAAAAGCGTGTTGTTTTTAACTTCTCCGTGAGGTGTGTTTTATCTGCTGATACAAAGCCATGCTGCCTAAAGCGGACTTGCAAAACGGTCCGCTGACTCTAGCATGACCTTCAGAAACAAATTTATCTGGATGATTGTCCCGACAATGTTGTAAAATATTTTTCCATCCTATTTAAGGGATTGACGAATTATTTGAAAAACATCAGGTGCTAAACACAATTATTGTGGATTGGTTCAGAACTGCTTCGACAGTAATGAAAAAGCAAATGAACATTCACAGGGTTTTTTTTTTTTTTCTTTCTTTCTTTTTGGAAAGCTCCCAAATATTGAAAAACTGTCAGCCAGGCGGTGTACCAGATGTGTGGGTGCTGAGAGGGGCTGTGTGCGAAATTCTGAAATTTCATATTCACCAAAATGGGTCAAATGCCAAGAGTCAACGGAGCAAAACTCCACCAGCGAATGTTTCATCTGTTGCTGGAGGAAAGAAAACACAGAGAGGTGACGTCAACGGTCCTTGGTCACACTGTGCTAGGAGTGGATCTCCAAGTGTCCCGGCTACTGATCTAGGGCCGCCTCCTCTTCTAGCTCTGCTGCTTCTCTAAATTGCTTATCTTTTAAATAACGGTGTCTGCTTGGCTGGCCGGAGTCTCAAAAGTCCGTGTGGCTTCCCTTCCCTGATGGAGTGGCATCTTGGGTTCTCTTTCCAGCCACCTCCCTGTCCTGCTCATGGAAGGACGTCCTCCTTTTTTTTTTGGATTGGAAAAGGAGAAGGAGAGAAGATGAATCAAACATAAATTCCCAATCAGGGAAAACAGCAGGGGCGGCAATTTGGATGGTCTGATAGCTCTTGGCCACACGCAAAGCAGAAGGTCATAAGCCATCCGGACGAGCCCATCTTTTGGGGTTGGGCCGTGTTTTATTGCTGACTCTTCAGCCTGGACAGATATTGAAGGCCTCGACTCCCATTTACAGTCAGCACAGTGAGCCCACTCTAAGGTGATGGGTGGATGGACGGAGAAGTAGTCATCGTCATCTCCTCCTCCTCCTCCTCTTTCTTTTCCTCCTCCTCCACGTGCTCCTCCTCCTCCTTCTTCTCCTATTCTTCCTCCTCCTCCTCCTCTTCCTGCTCCTCCTCCTTCTTCTTCTTCTCCTCCTCCTCCTCCTCCTCTTCCTGTTCCTCCTCCTCTTCCTTTCCTCTTCCTCCTCCTCCTTCTCCTTCTCCTCCTAATCCTCTCCTTCTTCTCCTCCTCCTCCCCTAATTCTGCTCCCCCTCCTTCTCCTCCTCCTGTTCCCCTTCCTCCTTCTCCTCCTCTTCCTCCTCCTCCTGTTCCTCCTTTTCCTCCTCCTCCTCCTCTTCCTTCCCTCCTCCTTCTCCTCCTCCTCTTCCTTTTCTCTTCCTCCTCCTCCTGTTCCTCCTCCTCTTCCTGTTCCTCCTCCTCCTGTTTCTCCTCCTCCTCCTCCTCCTAATCCTCTCCTTCTTCTCCTCCTCCTCCCCTAATTCTGCTCCTCCTCCTTCTCCTCCTAATCCTTCTCCTTCTCCTCCTCCTCCTCCCCTAATTCTGCTCCTCCTTCTCCACCTCCTTCTAATCCTGCTCCTTCTTCTCCTCCTCCTGTTCCCCTTCCTCTTTCTCCTCCTCTTCCTCCTCCTCCTGTTTCTCCTTTTCCTCCTCCTCCTCCTCTTCCTTCTCCTCTTCCTCCTCCTAATACTGCTGCCCCTCCTCCTCCTGCTTCTCCTCCTTCTAATCCTGCTCCTTCTTCTCCTCCTCCTGTTCCCCTTCCTCCTTCTCCTCCTGTTCCTCCTCCTCCTGTTTCTCCTTTTCCTCCTCCTCCTCCTCTTCCTTCTCCTCCTCCTCCTCCTCCTAATACTGCTGCTCCTCCTCATCCTGCTCCTCCTCCTCCTCTTTCTGGTCCTCCTCCTTCTCCTCCTCCTTCTAATCCTGCTCCTCCTCCTCCTCCTGCTTCTCCTCCTGGGACTAGGGTATTGAACCTAGGGTTACCTACCACTGACCCACATCTCCAGCTAGCCCTTTTTCTTTATTTTGAGTTGCCCAGGCTGATATCCAACTTGTTATTTTCTTGCCTCAGCATCTGGTGACATTAGGGAAACACACCACTGGACTCCACCACGGTCGGATTCTTGGGAAAACCATATTAATAAGCCAGTAGGTCCTAGCGCAGGACAGTTTTACCACCAGTCGCACGATGTCCCACCCACTTACGCCCCACCCTGTCCCTGGCCATACTTCTGAGGCTGGACTTGTGGCCAAGGGAACTAGGTGGTGCCTATTCCGGGACAGAGACCCTCACGGCCACTTTTGAGAGGGGGAATCAGTGATCAGCTGTGCTTCTCTTAACCTCCACTTGGCGCTCTGTCTCTGCGTTCCGTGATTCCAAGGGAAGATGCTAAATAAATTCACCATCACATTAATGAAATTGAGATGCTGTAAGGTTCTTAATTGCCTTTAACAGTGTGGAGGTGTAACAGGAGCTGTATGTTTTACATTCTTTTATCACTAAACACAAAGTCCCCAGTTACCTCTTTTCATCTGTCCGTTAGAAAGCAGCCCGTGTGCGATGTCTACCATCTGCAGACCTCATGCAGTACGTGAAGCCATGTTTAAATGACGGGATGGCCAATCAAAACAGGTGTTGAATATGCTCCTGTTGTATACATTATGAATTATCCCAGTCAATGTTTAAAATGGTGAGCTGACCAGCCAAAGAGCTATTAAATATGCCACTCATTGTGACATGAATAGAATAAAAATTTGTCTTCCTGTCATCCAATTATGGATAATGTGGGAGCTGTTTTCCAAGAAAAAAAAATTGCCCCCAGAGTTTGTTCTGCTCCTGGTTGAGAACTGGCACTTTTGAGATAAAGCCACCAACCCAGCATGAGTATTTTTTTTTTTTACCTCCTAAATGATTTTGTTCAACTTCAAATGACTGTTCTAGCAGCAGGTGCCCTCCTCTTTGTTCTGAATCACACAGAACATGCCTTTGGTAGTCACAAATACTGAGAAATCAAGTATGCAAAAAACGCTGGGTTCAAAGGAGCCATATGCATATGGTAGGGAGATAACGTTCTGGCTCTCGTCCCGCATCTCCTTTAAAGGAGATATTTCAGTAAGTTCCGTCACTAACATTATACATTCCGTCTTGTAGGACACTCTTGGATCTATTTTCAAAGCATGCAGAAAGAGGAAACAGTTTGACATCTGAATGGCTCTCCCATCATGAGCAGAAGACCATCTTCAGGACTTGTTCGTGTTATAGACAGCCACAATTTCACTCTTTTTTAAAGAAAATTGATTATCTTTTCACAATTTTAGAAGTCCTAGGCCGATAGAGCCAGTGGATTCAACTAAAAGAACCAGGCACATTTTCTCACCAGGGGAATGTATGTATGTCATGGGGAATTCAAATTTACAGGGAATTTTTTTTCCTTAGTCTCTGGAGGCACATTGGAGGCGAGCCGAGAATTTTGCTCTTTTTTTCCGATTTTAATTTTTCCTCCCTCTTCATTTCTTGAGTCTCTGGTTTGGGGTTCGTTTTTTTTTTTTTTTTTTTTTTTTTGAGTCCAGTCACTATTGGGATGTTTTATTCCCGGATTGTCAGGAATGGTTGGGAATTTGGTTTTATCGTCTGATCATGTTAGGTGATCTCTGTAACTCCATGAATGGCTGATAGACATCTCTTCTATCAGGAGGGAAAAAAAAAAGAGAGAGAGAATCTAGTTTGTGAGTCTTTATCACTTTGTCATCTCGTCCATCTTGGGCACCCATCAGCTTAGAAGTTTGCACTCACTGGGAAGGAGATGGGCCCTTTGACATTTGCACTGTGTACCCTTAGAACCGATTGCTCTAGAATCAGAGGTCTGCGTGGAGAATCATCTGTGAGAAGGAGGCTCCCAAGCTCTGAAGAGGCCATAGACCTTGATCCCCAGTGCAGCGGACTCAGAGGATGGGACCCTCCTATCTGTAGACTCTTCCTCCTGTAGCAGAGCCCAATCTGCATGGGAGAAGGCAGCTTTGGAGAGGTAGAAGGAGCAGAGATCCCCTCTTCAGAGAACCTGCTCGTGAAACATTATCTCGTCTTCATGGACTGGAGATTTTCAGACACTGTTTCCCTTCTAGGAAGGGATGGAGGAGGACTTTGGAGGCACCGTGGAGACGACGGGGAGCTGTGGTGTCTCACATCCTGCGTACCTGCTGTCGGGCCAGATTGGGGACACAGGCTAATTGGGAAGTGAGGAGGAAGAACAGCACCACCACACTTGACTTCCCCTCCATGTTTCTAGGCCGACTATTCTTAGACCCTCCGCCTGGTTGCTATGGTTTGAATGTTTGTGTCCTCTCTAAACATCCATGGCTGAAACGTGGTCCTCCACGTCGTCGCCGGGTTGAGAGGCGCGTCCTTTAAGAGGGGATTGGGCGTGAGAGCTGTGTCGTCCCCCGGAATGGGTGAGCACCTTCCAAGGGAACCACATCACCCCTCCTCTCCCTTCTGCCATGTGAGGACACAGGGTCCTCCTTTTGGAGGAAGCTAAGACATTTTACATGATACCTGGAGATAACTTACTTCACCACACAGTGGAGTGTTCTAGCCTACAAGAAAAAAAAAATTAGGGAAGGAGAATGAGCCTAGGTCACTTTGCTGTATTGGTGCCTGTTAGCTTTACAGAGTGGCGGGTTTCCCTGTGGAGTATCTGCATATGACATCATTGGATCAATCGAACTCCTCGATACATGCCTTCCCTTTCTTCTGACCTCTCTCTGATGCCTTTCTTTTACCATACGGGGTCTCCCTTCCATTTTCATAATGCCCTTCCCCTCCCCTTCTCCTCCTTCCCCGATCCTCTAGCTTCCACATATGAAAACGACAGACAGTCCTCATCCTTTTAAATCGGGTTGGTTGTCTCTTAACGTGATGCTCTTCATTTCCACCCATTGTCCTCCAGATCGCCATCGCTATCTCATTCTTCTTTCCCGCTCAGTGAAACCCCACCCTGAACATGCACCGAGTTTTCTTTATCCACTTATCTGCTGACTGGCGCCTGGGCTGATCCCATAAAGTCGCTATTGTGAATGGGGTCGCTATAAACATGGACAGTGCCTGTTTCAAAGTATCAATCACCCACATGGAAATAATGGGCACTTTTTTGTGTGTTCAGTAAAATTCTGGAACTAGACTGTCGGGCGAGTCTGCCCGTGAAGGTGTCCCCCTGGTGATCACGGCAGACCATCTGGGAGAGTACGATGACCCCATTTGGCTTATAACAGAGCCCAGGGCATCTTCTGAACCAATTTATTTCTGGAGCTAAAAGGGCATTCTTGGAGTTGGAGATTTTTTTCTTTAATTGACGGAGAATACAAGGAGTCTGTTGTCCTCCGGGAATTGTTAGTAAGGGTGGTGGTGGCCTCTACCTGCTGGGTCGCTCTGCTGTTAGTAAGTCCTTACGTGGGTTTGCTTGGTCCCTTTTTGAGTATTCATGTCTCCAATATTCTACAGATGGCACGGGCATCCGGAAGCTTCCAATAGTGTCTGCATTTGATCAATTTTCTGAGGATCTTAATTTATGCAGAGCTGTGTATCATCCATGCACCCTGTGCAGGGCCTGGGCTGGGGTGCAGAGCCGCTCCATGATGTTTTCCAGGTCCCTGACATTTATGCCGATGTGGACAGAACTGGTGTGAAGTCTGTGTGTGCAAAGGGCCAGGGGTGGAGAGAATCCAAGAGGCATGAGTTGGGGTTGGATTCAGCGAGTTTGAGATTCTTATTTACCTGGAAGCTCTAACCTAAGTCCTGGCTTCTGTTATGCACTTTGGAAGTTCTTTCAATGACCCCTGAGTTCCAACCCTGTAGAAAGAAGGTCAGAAAGAAAGAAAGGTGAAGGAAGGGAGGGAAGGAAGGATGCAGGGGAGGTCTGTGGCTGGGACTCAGCGGTAGCACACTTGCCTGGCATGGGTGAGGCACTGGGTTCAATTCTGAGCATACAAATAAACAAAATAAAGGTCTACCAACAAATAAACAAAATAAAGGTCTATCAACAATTTAAAAAAAAATTTTAAAAAGAGGAGGGGAGAGCAATAAATAAATAGCATGAAATCACATCAGAATCGTTCAACTTTTACTACTTATTGAGCATATATTGTGTGCCTGGATTGTGGTTCTGCGCCTTAGCACACTTAATTTTTTGTTAATCCTCAAAATAACCCCACGGAGTAAATATTGCTTAGTTCATTTTGCAAATGAGAAGACAGTGACGAAGAGGTTAATGTCTCATGTACATGTCTCTCCTCAATGGTCGGATGTAGATTTCAACTAGGGATTTGGGGGCACAAATTTTCTGCTGTTCTTCAATAAAGAGAGTTTCCGTTTCTCCCGGAAGGTGAACGTTGATAGATGGGTATTTTTTAAAGTCTTTTCAGAAGTGAGTGGATTCTCTGGAGGAAAACCCTCTTGTAGCCATTTCAGTTTTTCCACGTGGGGTTCTTGATTAGTCACAAGTTCCTGCTGAACCACGGATCCGTCATACTGTCACTCACGGAAGATGTCATTGTTTACCTAATGCTGCTCTTTCTTTGTAGACTTGGAAAAATTGACTCTTTTCCTATTTATTTGGTTTCTTGCTTTCCATTTTGTTACCATGGGGGGGGGGGGAAACAAAATGTTCTATCACAGGGAAAAAAAAAAAGTACCGCCTTTGGATAAAAAGTTGTTTGGAATGTTTGAAGAGGATTACACCTAGGATCCAAAGTGGTGTCCCTTCGCAAGTGTGTAATCTGCTGTATTTTAGTCTACGCGGACCGTAGAAGCACTTCGATCATGATTTTTCTATAACTCCTTGGTAATTTTATTGAGGATTGTGAAATTAGACCACGATGCGACATCTCCCAATCGCAAAGTGCTTCTTGCAACGAAGATGCCCCCCGATTTTCATTTCCCAATAACCTAATTTATAAATAACGCTGGAGCCCTGAGCTGGCGTGGAATCAGTCAAGAGGAAAAAAGAGACACAAAGAAATAAAAGAGTCACCCGCTCCCTCCGCCCCCAGGATCATCAGGGACTCGCGGAGAATGTACTTGAGGCTTAATTTGCTCCCGTTTGGGTTTCATTTCCAAAGCCATTTCTTCTTGCCGGCTTCGCATTACACTTTATTTGAAAACCGACTCTTGTCATTTTAGTCATTATTGTCACGGATCCCAAGTTCTTAAATTTATGCTGATTACCAAAGAGACCAGTTTTACTTTCTCATCTCCAACGTTCCAATATCCCAGCCCAGGGCGACGTTGGGGCCACCGAGCACAGATGACAGCTTTGGTTCTGAGCCAGCACACACAGAAGTGGCCGGGGACGCTGAAGCGACCTGTCACTAGGGCAGGGTAGGACTGTCTCCGGTTCCCACGGCCCGTGTCCAGGAGATGCAGAGTGCCTGCCGTCGCCGTGACAGCAGGATCCTGAGCTCCTCAGCTCCTGTGCCTGGGATTATCAATCCAGAGCTGCCCCAGGCCCAGGCGTGTTCAGAGCTGCACTTGCTGAGATCAGACTGAGCTGTGGTTTGTTTCTTCAAGAGGTGGCTGCACCATGTCATGTCTGCCCCACGACTTGGGCAATTTTTAACGTACGCTTTTCAGAACGTGTGTCTGTCTCTTGGTGGGATCCTGGATAAGCACGCAACCCTGTGGGAATCCGTATAGAGGATCCTCAGAAGACTGGGCACGGAGCCACCCCACGACCCAGCTAGACCCCTCCCCAGGGTTTATCCTAAAGAGTTTTAAGTCATCGGACGACACGGTTCACAGTGGCCAATCTATGGAGCCAGCCTGGGTGTCCATCCACAGGTCAATGGATAAAGGCCACGCGTTAAACATACACAGGAGAGTTTCATTCAGCCGCAGAGAAAAACGAAATTATGTCATTTGCAGGAAAATGGATGGGACTAGAGACCAGTGTGAAGTGGAATAATTCAAACTCAGAAGGTCAAGGGTCATGTTTTCTCTACAGAGGAAAAAGGGGAAGGTGTGGAGGGTGGGATCTCATGAGAATCAAAGGGAGATCAGTAGAGAAAAGAGGGATTGGGTCGGGGGAAGGGGGGAATGCAGCGGAGTGATATTGCCCAAATTATATTATTATATTGTGTGCATGTATGATTCTGTTACAACAAATACCACCATGATGTGCAAGTATTATGCACCAATAAAAAAATTTGGAAAAGCTGGGTGTGGTGGCTCATGCCTGTAATCCCAGCAGCTCAGGAGGCTGAGGCAGGAGGATCACAAGTTCAAAGCCAGCCTCAGCAAAAGCGAGACACTAAGCAACTCAGTGAGACCCTGTCTCTAAATAAAATACAAAATAGAGCTGGGGATGGGGCTCTGTGGTCCAGTGCCTCTGAGTTGATCCTCGGTATCTCCCCTCCAAAATGTGGAAAAAAAAATGTGTGGGTGCATGCATGTGATTCCACCATAGATGATGAGCTCATCCACTGCAGTAATCACCCTCTATCCCCTACCCCTACTATGTTCCTGTTCTAAATATTCTTTATGATTTGGTAGCTTTACAATGACTCGTTCTTACTAGTTTCATGGAAAGAAGCATCTGGATTCTCCCTCAAACCTTGAAACTTTGAAGTCATTATTTAATCATAGTTTTCCTCCATGTGCAAATCGAGGACCTACTATGTGCCACACTGCTCCAGGTGCGGGGAAATAAAAATAATCCAGATCCAGGCAAGAGATCCCTGCTCTCCTGGAGTTAGCATTCTGTGGAGGAGACAGGGGGGTACTACTAAATATTCAAGGCACAGACGAAGAGGATTAAGATCAGTGGTGTGTGAAGTCCTTACTTGGGATCAGGTGGGTGGGTTAGCGGGTCTGGAGGAAGCAGCCTTGAAGGTGCGGCCAAGGGCATTTAGGAGCTGAAGGAGCAGCTGATAGGGGACCTGTCCAGTTCCAAGGTCGTGAAGGTCATCGTGATCAGGGTGTGGGGCGAGGGTGGTGGGCCAGAGTCGGAGTGAGAGTGAGGCTCTGGAGGCTTAGCATCCAATATGGTCATGAACTTGTTTGTCAAGTATGACTCCATTGAAGGCGACGAGGATTTAAGAGGGGCCAGAGGGACCCCGGACAGGAAGCTTCTGCCCTAGCCTAGGAGGAGCAGAGATGGAGATGGGTGGGTAGATTTTGGGGTGGACTTACCGATGGCTTTGAGAAGCTAGGTAAGAAGAGAAATCAGTCTTCATGAACTTGGGTAGTCCGTCCTTTTAGTATTTCCGATGACAGCCCTTCACAAAAAGGAGGATTATAGGCGATTCAGTAGTTCCCATCTGCAGGCCATGTAGCCACTCCCTGCCTCCCTCAACAAAGAACTGTGTGGAGGCATTTTTAATTGTTACAACTGTGTGTGTTGGAGATTAATGGGTAGAGTCCAGAAATCATTTTTTTTTTAATACTGGGGATTAAAGTTAAAGGTGCTTTCCCATTGAGCGAAATCCCCAGCCCTTTTTATTTTTTTTACTTTGATTGACTAAGTCTGCTGAGGGGCCTCGCTAAGTTGCTAAGGCTGGCCTCAGACTTGAGATCCTCCTGCCTCAGCCTCCTTAACCTCTAGGATTTCAGGATTGCACCACCGCACCCTGCGATCCTCTTGGGCATCTTGCACAGACAGCCTCCCTCCCCATCAGTAAGGAGTTTTCTGGGTGCAAATATCAAACAGTGCTGAGGCTGAGAAAGACGGAAATCCCACCTCCTGGCGTGGTGGTTAGAAGGAGCTGAAATCATGTCGTAAGGGGGTGTGGAAGTCTTCAGTGCCCTCCAGAGACGAGGCGTACGGGTGCCACAATGGCATGGTGACTTTTCGGGGGACACACAATCCATGCTGTTGAGTCACGGGTCCTAGTCCTGGAAGGGGGTGGTGCATTTTGAACGTGACGCTTCAGCAAGAGGAGTGGAGGAGAATTGGGGGGTGGGGGGGGGGAGATGTTTTTCAAGGTTCCTTTTGACTCTACTACAGCCTTCATCTTAAAATGGTGTGGCACAGAGACTCCTTATAAAATTGACCAGAAGTGAGTTTTTTCAAGTAAAGTGGTATTTTTAAAGGGAAAGTCGTGGGTGGGAGAACATGAGACTTTTAAGGGGAGCGTGCCACATTTTTTTCCCCCCTGAGAAATGCCAAGGGAACTAATTAAAGAAACCAGAGAAGGAGAACTAAGGCAAGACCACAGTGGCCATGTCTCCCTGCAGTCTCCAGCACCCAGCACCCACCCCACCCCACCCCACTCCACCCCAGGCTCTTGTGGGTGGCCTGTTATAGCAAAAGGCACGATTTTCACTAGGAAATTATCCCTTCCCTATGAGGAGTGCAATGAGAACTTACGTGCCATTAGCTGCAAGAATACTGCCTACAATGTAAAAGATACATTAAAAATACAAACAAACAGACAGAAACTGCCTCCATGAGTTCTTAATTGAGTACAAGATAATGTGGGTAGAACTTTAAAATATTATCCAGCAGTCAACATTCCAGGCAGTCCCTTGAAGTCATCAATGGGGAGGTGAACGCATCCATTAGCTGTCAGGAAAAAAAAGAAAAAAAGAAATCGCTTCATCAACAGTTCAGATAAACCAGAGGAGAATTCCCAAGAGAGAAGGGAAAATACAGAGAAGGCACCAAGATGCTGATTACATCCAGGTACCCTTTTCTTCCTCCCGCCATCCACTATCTAAACGTGGGTCAGAGTCTGGCTAGAGATAACCGGTCATCCCAAAGATCCATTTCTTTCCCCCCCACCACGAACTGCTTTCTGAGAAGGAGTGACTGGTGGCGAGGTCCAGTGGGCACACAGAAGTAGCCCAGTATGAACTGCTGGGAAGTGACCTCGGAATACAAAGCTGAGAGAATTCTTCTGTTACCATGTGTTGCAGGAAAAAAAAAAAAGATGAAAACATACCTGCGTGTATATAAAATATACATGCATATATTTTTATTCATATATCTATATGAATCTATTTCTTTTTATGGCTGTTAGAACTTAAAAGTTGCAGACTTTCCTCCAGATATAACATGAGAGAACCTACTAGACGGACAGGTGAGCCACACTTAGGGTAATTTAGCCATCATGCATGATCATCAGTGCCTCTTCTTTCTCCTTCATTTACTTTCCTGGTTTAATTTTATTTCAATCTTTTTTTTTTTTTTTTTTTGTACTAGGGATTGAACCCAGGGGCACTTAACCGCTGAGCCCCGGTCCCCAGCCCTTTTTAAAAAGATTTTATCTAGAGACAGGATCTCTCTGAGTTAAGTAGGGCCTCACAGAGTTGCTGAGGCTGGCTTTGAACTTGCAATCCTCCTGTCTCGGCCTCCCAAGGTGCTGGGATGACAGGCATGTGCCACCACACCCAGCCGACTTAGTTAGTTTTTAAGTACTTAATAGGTGCTTCCTACCTATCCATAAAGGTAGAATCCAGGGCTCCTAGTTCTTGTTAAATTAGCAGAGTAATCAGTGGGATGTATAGTTGTGCATGCTTTAAGTGGCAGTGATGGTCAGAGGAGTTCAGATGATTTGTTGTGGATTTCAACCTCCTCTCTGATTACCTGTGTAGCCTGGAGCCAGTCCTTTATACCTTGAGTTTCAGGTCACTTGTAGGAGCCTTAAAGGGGAGAGGTCAATTTGCTAAGTGGATTTGAAACCTCCTGGGAGTGTTAGCACCCTCCCGGACTTCATTACTGAGCCTAGATGTTTCCAGAACTCTCAAGGTGGAGTCACTGAAATTCACTACCAGTGTTTGTGCATCACCGATAATTTTTGCTCCTTTCCATTTGCAGACCGTGGGAAGTTCAGGTTAGGAGAAGCTGAATGATTTGCTCAAGGTCATGGAGCTAGACAGTGGTGGAGCTTATTCTTTAACCCCCTGACCCCAGGACACTGCTCATTTCCCAAATGATTAGGTGCTTGTTTCATCTGAACCTGGCCATATGTTTTTTTCATAAGGATCCCAATTTAGCATTCAAATATATGCATACGGGTATTTCTGTCTTGACTGGGACTCAGAGGTTGCTTCCTAACTGTTCAACCATAGACGAGGCACTTAATTGACCTGAGCCTGGTTCAGACCCTGCCTGTCCAATGCAGGAGCTGTTAGGAGCATCTCAGGTCTAACGAGTGAGAGTGAGTCCCTAAGATGTTTTATAGAAAATGAAGGTGTTTATTATAGTATTTCATGGGTCTTTCAATGGAGCTATAATACTTACCTTAACCACTAAAATTAATCGTAATGACTTTTGTTTTATATAAGTCATGTAAGTTGCTGGTGGGTCAGGTCTGTATTCCCAGGTACGAGGGAGGCTGAAGCAGGAGGTTTGCAAATTGGAGGCCCCCCTCAGCAACTTAGTGAGACTCTCTCTCAAAATCAAATAAAACTTTAAAAAGGCGTAACCAATTAGAACAATTTTATATTTAAAAAAAAAGGGTATGGGGATATTGTTCAAGAGTAATGTTATTCCTGGGTTCAGTCCCCAGTACTGGAAAAAAAATTTTTTTTAAAGGACAAGAAGACAAAGTGGTGCAGTGTTTATCTGCTGCTTCGGCCAGAGTAGAACCGCAATCTGATATTATGGACCAGAGGAAAGGCCAGTCAGGCTAGTTGGGTCTCCAGCCACCACCGTGAAACAGAGAAGGGGAAAAACCTGGAACCCAGCCAGGCATATCGACTTTCTGAGCCCCTTAAAAGTTCATAGGAGATGGGATCCCAATCAATGCCCCGTTATCGTCCAGATCAGAGCAAAAGCACTACTTTGGGTAGAAGCCAATAGATAGAATATTGAGTACAACCCTTTCACACGGATCAGTGACCTGACACCCAAGTTCAAATCTTAGGCTCTGAGTTACGTACCACAAATTTCCTCCCTATGGTTTGTAGGTTCATGTGTAATGTGTGTGTGTTACATATGTTATATATAAATGACACATATATATTTTATGTATTTATATATAAATATCTATACCTGTGTTCACATATATATTCACATATGAATATGAGTGGTACTCATGTATTTTAAATCTATATATTCAAAAGTTCGTGGTATTAGAGTCCTCTAGAGGGACAGAATCAACAGGAGGTACGATTATAAAAAGGGGACTTATTAGGTTGGCTTAGGCGACCAGAAGCTGGAGGGTCCCCAGTGGCTATCTGCAGGCTGCAGAGCTGGAGGAACCAGGAGCTGCCCAGTCCAGGAGGCTGAAGCCCCAGAACAAGAGAGATCAATGGTGCTACCCTAGTCTGAGATTGAAGGCTTCTGGAAACTTCCTGGAGAATCACTGGTAGAGTCTGCTTTGGAAAAGTGAAGGAGCAAGAGTATCTAAAAAAAAAAAGAGAGAGAGAGAGAGAGAGAGAGAGAGTCTGATGTCCCCAAGTGATATCAGTAGCCATCAGGAATTGAGCTTGCATCTGCCTCTGTTCTTCAACTTGTATGCCATCCAAGCCACCATCCTATTGGATGGTGCTGCCCACACTTAGGGAGGGTCTCCACTCCAGTTGGCTATCCCACATGCCAATCATTCCTAGACACACCCTCATGGAGCAGCCAGAAGCCTCTGAATCTTCACCATCTCTTAACCCAATCCATTTGACCATGCAAATTGACCCTTACAGTCATCATATCAATGTAACTGACAATGATATGTAATAACTGTCATTGTCACTTCTTAAAGTATTAAATGTCATTGTAAAATACATTTTATAAATTATATTTTGAGATTTTTTTGTATTCACTCATTGTTACATTCCATAAGGAGCCCTTGGGGATATTTGGGAATGCCCAGGAGTGGTCAACATTCCTGATCTTTGATGTACACACTTTCATAAACAGTGAAATTCACAACTTTTGACATACGCATTACGCAGCAGAAATTGTGGCCGTTCTGAAATTATTTCCAAACTGCCGGAGCCTTCATATCCGAACAATGAATTAATTCCTTTGATCCTGTTATACACACTAAATATATTTATATACAACTACACAGAAAAATGAGTGAACTTCTTTTGATCCTAATATAGGTAATTAACATGTGTAGGTTTCTTTCTCTTTCTTTCTTTCTTTCTTCCTTTCTTTTCTTTCTTATTTTTGGCAATTGTAGAGTTTGTTTACGATTCTTCTTGGAGTTCTTTTACTTTTTTGTATGTATTTGTTTTATTGGTTCTACCAAGCAAAAGTTGTAGTTAGCTTTTAAAGTGTACATAGGTGTCAGAATCCATAAACACCATCTCTAAAAAAATAATGTAAAAACGGAGAAAAAATAATCTCATTTAATCCTTTTTATCCCCTTTTCAAATATAAGGCAAAAAAATTGTAAATTTTTTTCTTTTTCTTATTGGGATTATTAATACATACTAATTGTATAAATTAATGTCTTCGCTGTGGAATTTCCAGACAGGCAGGTAGCACGATTTGCTCATGCCTTCTCTCTCTCCTCCACCAGGTCCCTTCTCTCCTCTTCCTCCCAGTGAGCACCCTTTTCTACTTTCAGATCTTTTAAAATGCTCTTTGTAGTTTCCACATATGAGAGAGAACACGTAGTACTTGTCTTTCTGACTCCGGCTTATTTCACTTAACACAGTGTCTTCTAGTTCCATTCATTTTGTTGCAAATGACAAGATTTATTTTTATGGCTGAATAATACTGAATAGTGCATCATGGGCATATACTGCGTTTTCTTTATTCACTCATCTGTGGACAAACACTACTCCGATTCCATACCTTGACTTGTGAATAGTGTTACCCTCAACAACATGGGTGTGCAGGTATTGCCACCCTCAACAACATGGGTGTGCAGGTATTGCGTGTGCATATGTTTCTGTGCGTGTGGGCTTTGTCTTTCTTTCTTTTTTTCTTTTTAAATGCATACCTGGGGGTTGTACAGCTGGACCCCATGATAGCTCTATTTGTAGATGGGTCTTTGGAGAAGCTACACACTGGTTTCCCTAGTGACTGTACTAATTTATATTCTCACCAGTGGTGTCTAGGAATTCTTTTTTCTCCACATCCTCACGAGCAGGAAGGTTTCTGTATTTTGGAAATATTTATTCTAACTGGAATGAGATGGATTCTCCGTGTAGTTTTTGATTTACGTTTCCTTAGTGGGCTAAAAATATCGAGCTTTTTTTTTCCGTGGATTTATTGACCATTTTCACTTCTTTGGAGAAATATCTATTCAGACCCTTTACCTTGATAAAGGATTGGGTTTTGGTTGTTATAGTTATTAAAGTTTTTGAGTTCTTACTAGGCTCTGAATATTGATTCTCGGTCGGATAAAGAGCTGGCAAAGATTTCCTCCCATTCCATAGATAGTCTCTTTTTTTCTTTTTCTTTTTTTAACACATGGGCACAATATCTTTATTTGTTTGTTTATTTTTATGTGGTGCTGAGGATCGAACCTCACATGTGCTAGGCAAGTGCTCTACCACTAAGCCACTACCCCATCCTGGTCTCTTCTCTTGGTTGATTGTTTCCTTTGCTGTACGGAAAGTTTTAAATTTGATATAATCCCTTTTATCAATTCTTAATTCTGTTTCTTTGACTATTGGGGCCAAGTTCCCATGGGTCCGGGACCGTGTGCATTTTATTTTCCGGAGGCTGGCAAGGCAGCAGATACCCAGGACCTATTCTGTCATGTAGGACAAGACCACTTATGCAATCTTAAACCATCCTCCCACAGTTACACCATCCTGTGATGGTGCCCAGTACATAGACCAGAAACCCGGCATGAAACATAGAATATTTGTTTAGCAAAGTAACAGGCGTACCGTTCTCAGGATACTGGCTGTTTGTTTCTTTCAGAGACGTCGGGGTATTAAGTAAACTTCTGTAATGGGTGGATAAGATGGTGAGTCCTGTGCAGAGAACCGGAGAATCGCTTCGTCAGCAGTTCTGAGGGATGCAGCGTTCTGAATACATGCAAAAACAGTGGGATGCATTTCATTTCTTTGCGTTGAAGTGGGGCCTCGATGAGCTAGAGTTTTCCAGCTCTGTTCAAACAAGTAGTGACTGGTACTAATGGATGAGAGCGTTGGACCTGGTTTCGGATACGATTCTATGCTCTGTGTATTGTTCAATATGGAAGGATAAAGAACACGTTCTCCTCATGTGCTTCAGAAAGCCCTCACCCCTTCTACCTTTCCCCAAGTGTATTACTGCGGCAGAACCGTTTTAAGGTAGAGGAGAAAGAGAAGCAATATCTCCGTCCTCCTTCTTCTCAAACGACAGGGAAGGACAAAGTTAGGGTCAAAGCTAATATCGTCAAGTCATAAAAGAGCCGGCTCATCGTGTCTAACTTTCTCTGACAGTACCTGCAAAGCCTTCTGTATCGAAGGATGATTTCATTGTCAATATGCAATCAGACGGGTCAATGTTCATTTCATTTGTGAAGAGAGCCACATCAAGCAAATTTCATTATAAAACCTAAAAAAAAAAATCAATATACATTTGTGGCAGTATTCCTCTCAATAATGAATGTGACTACTCCTGTACCTTTTCTCTTTCTAAAAGAAGACAGAAGACATATTTGGTTTGTCTTGGGGAAATATTTGTGTCTGAGAGTAAAGACAGTGATATCCAGAGTGGCTTTTGGAGTCTGCATCCAGGGCTTCTCCCTTGCAATTCTGTGTTCCTGCTTTATGTAGCCCCCTGGGGGTCTCGGGAGCCTTGTGAAATGTCCCTGCACCTCGGATCTCAGTGGTTCTCATGGGAGCACAATTGCACCCTTGGCTCTTTGCACCCCAAGGCGAAGATCTAATTACCCTTTGGTCATTGCTCCACAGCAAGCAAATGGGTGTTATTTTCTGGGAAATAAAAAAGTAAATGAATCTGCAATGTGATCTCCACCTGTACCTTCTGCGGGGTTTCTCCGCAGAGCGGTTAGCAATCAGCATTAACACGTCAACTCCAGTTGTCAAGGTCTCCCATTCAGCTGAGGCAGCAGCGTGCGGTGTAAGTGTTTCTGTTGCCAATAGATCAAATGCTCTGCAGGCTCCTCTGAGCTCTCCCAGTTGCCAGTCACCAGCAGTCAGCTCTCTCCCTGAAAAGAGGGTTTTGTTGTTCTTGCAATTAACTGGTACATTGGCGAGATGAGATAGAGCTGTTCTCGGAGGGAGTGATTTCCCTGGGAGCATTAAGTAGGAGTGACTCAGGATGTGGCTTTGTTGTGATTTCCTTACGCAGAAACCCACATGGGTGGCCTCCACAGCTGGAGCAGAACAGGCTCTTGGTATGCTACTATCCTGATCACATTCAGCAATGAGCACAGAAAAGGATTGAAGGATTTTTTTTTTCCCCACTATGATTCCTGACCTCATGCCATGGAGTGCAGTATCATGTTTGTTGCATGCTAATTTCATAGTGATCAATTCTGTACTCTGCCCACCTGGGCTTCATCCTAATGTCTCCATGAATGGGAGGCGGGACTGATTTTTATTTTTAAAGGTGCATTTGCTCAAGGTTTGATCCTGGAGATACGGAGGGTGATGCGGTTTAAATACATTAGCCTCCTGAGTGTGGAAATCTGGTTGGGTGTAGCCCCAGGGGATTCAAGTCTGGACACTTCTGTGAAGTCTGAGGTCTGCATGTCCTGCATCACCAGCACATCTGATCCATTGGTGTCCTTGTCTCAATTTGGACAGCGGACCGGTAGGTTATAGTGACCACACTTAGTGGTGACTTGTAATCAGACACTGATCGGATTTCCATGCTTTTAACATTGAACACTTATACATCTGTCGAGTTTTTCTTGAATGGCATAATATCCATATGCTCTCCCAGTTACCAGGCACCAAAACCCATTTTTCTTTTTCCTTTCAGAAATTAGTAATGATTGCAAAACAGTTTCTCAGATACCAGGACAGGGACATGTGCGTGGCTAAATTTTGACATTATAAGTTGACATCATGGTAATAGGTCTTCCAAAAGTGAAATCTGACAAAATAAGAGAGAGAGAAAAAAAATTCAGTGCTGGGCTTGGTCAGCCCGCTCCTGTAATCCCAGCAGCTTGGGAGGCTGAGGCACGAGGATCGCAAGTTCAAAGTCAACCTCGGCAACATCGAGGCACTAAGCAACTCAGTGAGACCCTCTCTCTAAGTAAAATACAAAATAGAGCTGGGGAGGTGGCTCAGTGGTCCAGTGCCCCTGAGTTCAATCCTCAATACTCCCCACCCCCCAAAAAAAATATTGGGGGGTAACTTGAATAGAGAAGTTCTGCAGAAAAATAAAAATATTCTTTTAGCATTTTCACTGGTAAAAGGGAATTGTAAATATTCAAAACATATTTCCTTCCCATTCACGTGTGCATACTTTTATCACAAATCCATTTACCCAAAAATGTCTCCTAGTATTTGGAATTGTTAACATTTATATGAATGACGTGACCCATGGCCTGTTAATTGGCTATTTGCTGTGTTTTCTCTGTATTTGATACGATTAGTTGGCATTCTAATTCATTAATGGTGCAGTATAATAATACTCTGCTATCTCACTGGACCATGATATATGTGTCCAGTTTTCTATTACTGGCCACTTAAATTTCATGTTAGAGGGCCCTGGCCATGTTGCTGGGCCTGGGGGTGCATGCTTAATTCCTGCCACACAGGTCTCTGAGGCAGCAGGATCCTAAGTTCTAGACCAGCCTGAGCGGATTGGTGAGACCATGACTCAAAATAAAAATGGACTGGGGACATAGCTCAGAGATAGAGAGCACTTCTGGGTAAGACAAAAATCAAAACAAAAACATTTGGCAATGAATTCCCTGATATATGATTGATTGATTGATTGATGTACAGATATGGATAGATAGATCAGGTATAGATACATAGATACATCTATATGTAGGTCTAGATATATATACAGTTATTTCGCTGTAGATAGACATACAGGTACAGCCTTCTGATGTGAACATGTCTCTAGTTAGCATTTCATCTTGCCACAGATGGTCAGTCACTCTGGGTTGGGATATGTGTGTGTCAACTTTACCACATTTTTGGAGATGGTGGGTCTAACGTACCTTCCCTAACCACATGGAAGAGTCCCTTCATTGACTGGTCGTTCAAGTCTTTCCCTGGCTAGTTCCTGGCTTTCTGTCTCCTTACCCTCTGGTCCACCCTTGAACCTGCCTTGTATCTCAGTTTCTGGGCCACATCTTGTCCTCTCAGAGCAGCTGTGACAGAGGGACATCGCCACCCTCCTTGGCTTGTGCATGGGTTATGCCTTTATTTTGTGACTTAGTTTATATCCATACACTTCTCTTTGGCATTTACGGTGCTTCTGAATACTAGATCTTCCTGCTGTAGCTGGAGCATATTCCTTTAGAATACTGGATCTTACAGAAAGATCTAGTATTCTTTAGCATCCTATAGAAAATGCAGCTTGAGACTTTTGTGACTCAAAATTTCTCTCCCAGGGATTGAAATTCAGCCTCTGAAATTGAGTCCGCTTCCCAGGACTTTGATGGATGCTCTGGACCTTCCTGAGCCACAGACCTTCATCCCTCCCGTCACGCGGCCTCTCGGTTCTTCTGCCGGACTGTCTGTCTGTGTCTCCTGAAGGTGGCTCCTCATTGGTCATCCCACTTGCAGGCAGTATCGGGACAGCTGTGCTGTGACTCTTGTCACCTTTCTGACCCCGAGGGCTGGAGTAGCTCCAGAGCGAGTTAATCTCTTTCCAGTGTAGAGTCTGCCGTGGATGTGGATGCCATTTAAGAAAAAGATTTATTGCTGTCACCTCCGGAAGTGATTTCATGCTGTTGGATCCAATCTCCTGTAAACTCTTGCCAATTTTTTTTTAAAACTGTTGCCTCCTTGAGTAAGCTTTGGAAGTTATAATCACACCCAGAACCAGCAGATATTTTGATACCTTTTTCTCCAGTATGCACACCTACTCAGATGTAACTAATATCTGCATTCTGATGGCCAAGCGGGAAATATTGCCTTTGGTCCAAGTTGTCTGTGACATGTCACAAAACCAAAGACCTAAGACAAGCATTATAAATGGAGTGCAAGCCCTTTAAAAAAAAAATATATATATATATATGAATATATATGTGTGTGTGTAAATATATATGTATATATATAATTATTATTATTATTATTTGCAGGGTTCAGGATCAAACCTACCACACTCTGTGGCTGAACTGTACATCCCCAGCACCAGAGACAGCATCCCTTTAAAGGGAAATTTTTTTCTTGATTTCTTAAATGAATCATATTCACTTTAGAATATCTGCAACGCGTAGCGATGTATGAGTTAAAAAAAAAAAAAACCTAACAGGTTATCTTGAAATCACTCTGAACTTTTTGCACCCAGGCACAATATGTACCAAATGATGTGCATATTAATTTGATAAATGTTGCAGCGCCTTCCGCATGTCCGCAGTAAAAAGAGATTAGCCAATAAATTAAAAGCGGATCTACCATTGGTTAAGGGTAAAGTCTATCACAGAGAGAAAGAGAGACAGCTGACATCTAAATTATGGGATTTGTAAGAATTTGGGAGACCAGTATTTCTCCCAAGGGGTTGTCCTCCCAAGCTGACTTTCACGGGGAAAAACAGATCTGGGAAGAGTGAGGAAGGGTTATGGTTTGGATATGAAGGATCCCCAAAGGCTCACGTGTGAGACAACACAAGAAGGTTCAGAGGGGAAATGATTGGGTCATGAGAACCTTAACCCAATCAGTGGATCGGTCCCCTGATGGGATTAAGTGGGTGGTGACAGAGGGCAGGTGGGGTGTGGCTGGAGGAGTTGGTTCATTGTGGGGCGTGGCTCTGGGGTATATATTTCATATCTGGAGGGGGGAGTCTCTCTCTACTTTCTGATTTTGTGAGCTGCTTCCCTCGGCCACACTCTTCCACACTCGTCCGCCATGATGTCCTGCCTCCCCTGGAGCCCCCCAGGAATGGGGCCAGCTGTCTATAGACGCAGATCTCTGAAACTCCCCTAACCGTTAGAAGATGAGTTTTTGCCAGCCTCAGCCAAAGCGAGGCCCCCTAAGCAACTCGGGGAGACCCTGTCTCTCAATAAAATAACATACACAGCAATAAAAGTGACACTGTAGATATAATTGAGCCAGTTTCACAGGAATCATGTTTATAAAGGTCCATTTTCAAATCAAATGTTTGAGTATGTTTTTTTTTTTCTAATTTTTTCACTCTTGTTTGAGACGGGGAACATGTATGCCCTGTCCCGTAACTTTCTTTTAAGTTACAGTTACAGGATCTGTGCCCTATGGGGTCACACGTGAGGGACATCTGTTAAGGACCGCTCCCCTCAAAGGTGTGCAATGTTCAAGGAAATGACAGGCTGTTGGCTTAGGGTACCCCAGGGTCACCCGGGGCTTGCAGACAGGAGGGAAAGGGTGATGCTTAGCCCGTTTCCGTGAGGCAGATCTGACCGTCCGTCCATAAGTGCCCAGAAGCCCAGAAATGGTGACCGGCTTGGGGTTTGGTCCCCGTGTGTGTGGAGCTTGATGTGCACAGAGACTGTGGAGGTAGAGAGAGTTGGCGATTTCTATGTTCCCCCGATTCCTTATTTGGCACCGTCATCTGTCTTGGCTCTAGCTTAACACTTATTTTAGGGCTCCAAGAAAAAAATTTTAAAAAGAGAGAAATCCATATCTATGTGTAAAATAGTTTGGGATTTTTCTTTTTGTGTGTGTCCTTGCGATGCAGAGCATTTCTAGAAATATACATGAGTGAATTCAGCTTTGATTGCTGCTAGTGAAGTTTCCCCTCCGATTGGATGCCTGACCCGTTATGGAAAGGATTTTTGGGCCTGACGGTGCCCACGCCTGCTATTTGGGTCACGGTGGACTTTCTGGGTCACTGCAGCCTGTTTCTGTTCATTACATAGAAGCCCTCCATGGTCCCTGGAAGACCCAGCCAACATCAGACACCTCTGCTCAGCTGGGATGTGCCCTCTCCTGCTGTTTTCAGCCATGATTCTCTGGGAAGAGTCTTCCACTTAAGTTCATGTCAACCGTCAAGGATAATCAAAGGATGACTTGGTGCTTGTTTTAATTGTAGCGAGATAATTTATAGCTAGCTCCTGTGTGTGTTTGGTGAGAACTGATCATCTCTATCCCCATTTCAGCCTGATCGGAGGGTTACTTTTTTGGGGGGGATGGTTGCTTTGAGCTGGATCTGAAGTCATCAAAAGCTGGATGGCATCTTGGAGGCATCGAGAGCTTAGAGCTAACGGGATTTGCTTGGCCACGTGCGTACCGGGCTTCTCTTTATCTCCCCGTGATGAATTTCTTCTTGCACCTAATTTGTTTCGAATAATCTTTCTACTGCCTCTCCATTACCCAGGGAAATACCGTGCTCTCCGCGTTGACCATACAAGTACAAATGAACTGATTAGTGTTTCGTTGCATGCCGCCGGGCAAACCCAACTCATATTCTTCTCTGCCGTAATTTATCGTCTTTTTCTCCACCTGAGACACCGGGATCTTCAATGCCTTTCAGGGAGGTCTTTTACTGCCACCGAATCCGATCCTGAAGCAGAGTTCACCTTACACCTGCCCAGGTCTCCTCCCATCTTCCCACCTGGAGTGGTGGTCTTCCTCTCCTAACCACCCCTCATGTTTTGCAAAGACTTGGCACCCTGTGTCTGGTGTTGTAGGCAGGTGAGAGTGTCTTTTGCTTTCCCACTGTGGTAAGCAGTCCCCCAAAGACATATTTCTTCATATTTCGTAACCCCCAGGTGCACCGTATCCACAGTAAGTATTCAGCAATCATAAATATGTTAGATGAGAAAGTTTCTTAGCCAAGCCCTGGGATTGAACGGCCTTCCAAGATTGATAGCTGCCTCCTGTGTCGAAAGACCCAGGGAGGGCAATGATTGACACCGTGTCCCTATATTGAAGTGGCGGGTCCTGGTGGTTTAGTTCTTTCTAACCCACAGCTTGATCATCTGGGGGGAAAAAAGAAAGGATTAAATCTCTTCATCGTTATCAAGATTAAATAGATGATCACTGCAAGGAGTTTAAATACTCTGAAATAAAAAGAGCTCAATAAGTCCTAATGGCTAAAAAAAACCCCAACAACTCATAACTGTTGTTATTGTTTTCACTATTGACCTCGAACTCAGTATGCACCATACATAGCTAAGGAAATTGACTTGGGGAAGGAAACAGTGATTAGAACTCAGTTTCCCTGTTAGTATGCTCATAAAAATAAATTTTTATAACTCAGAGGAGAAGTGAACGGTTCTGTCCATTTGTAAAAAAAGACAGTCTCTGTACATATTAATATTTCATATCAAGCCAAAAAAAATATAAGCATGGGGAGGAGCCATCAAATCCTCATGTCGGAGTGATCTGAGTAGACACCGCTTTTTGGAGTTTTAATGAAAAACTGCATTAACTTTAAGACCTCGAGTAAGTTACCTAGTAATTTCCTAAGGCTCTGTTTGGTCATCAGTAAAGCCAGGGTACTAGTTAATTTACCGAGGACTCTTTGAAGGACTCAGGTGAGATAGGGGAACAAATGAGTTGAAATACTGGGGAATACATTGTGTAGACACTAAAAAAATCTGAACTCCGAAACCCACGATTGCTTCTTCCTATAGCTCTTGGTGTGTGGTTTTATGTTCTGTCTTGTTTATGTCCTTATATTCTATTTTTTTTTCCAAATAGATGATAAGAGCCCAAGATTGGGGCTGCCTCTGCTCTGTCTGGGTATTTCCTGTGGTAGTTACCAAAGCAGTGGGCTGTTGTTGGGGACGCGGTGAGAATATTGCTGTGTTTACTGATGGTTGCCTGTGAGCCTGGACCAGCGGGTCATAGGGATTTGGGGAAGGTAAGAAAATGCCCAATTGAGAACAACCATTTTACAATGCGAACAGAAGCTAATGAGGGGGTCCCATTGTCTACACTGCGAGCTAACAGCTCTTTAATTATTAGCAGCTTTAGAAATAAGTACTGTGCTACCCTGGAATTTACTTTCACTAATTATGCTCAGATACAGGCAAGCAACCTTATCTTCTTCATTTATCATTCATATGGATGGAGATGTTAAAAAAAAAATCTTTAGGGATTTTTTTTTCCACCCTTAGATCTAAAAAAAAAAGGCCATTTAGTAATAACCTATAGAAGTGATAAGTGTTGTGAAGGAACGGTAGCATATTCTATTATTAAATAACAGTTATTTTAGCTACTGTTTTATTTAATTCTTACTTAGTTCTATGTGCCCACGTTGTAAGAAATTTTTAAATATTAATTCCATGGACCTTTCTAACTCTTTGCCAATATCTGTGATCGTGATCTCCATATTGCAGATGAAGAAATGAAGGCTTAGATGGGTACTCGAGTTTCGTAAAGCCACACAGATATGTAAGTGGCTGGGCTCAAGGAAACAGCCCGTCTGGCTCTGAGGCATGTGTTCTCTGTCCCTAGTCTATGAGATTTTTTTTTTTGTTGTTGTTGTTATACCTGTGTACTCACCTGTGTGCATGTACACACCTCCATGGTGACATTGATGTGACTTTAATTATTTGGGGGACGGACGATGAGATGTCAGAACAAGAACTGTGACGACAGAAAGGCAGGAACTTGTCTGTCTTGGGCATTTGCAGATTTCTAGGACTTGTGTATGCTGACATTTCTCTGATTTTCACTTTTCATGGTAGCTGCCTTCCAGAGGATAATTTGGTCGATGATCAGATCTAGGTAGATCAGGAGTGTTAGGTAAGAGGCTGCAAACCCTTCAGGGCGACCCCGTGGAAACAGCAGCTCCTAACAACCTCAGCCGCCACTTGATCATCTCACCACCAAACTAATCCTCAGCGCCTGGTGCATTTGGTACAGCGTCCAACATTAAAAGCATAAGGTATTAAAGGATGAAAATACCGTGCCTCCCTTTACCCACCCAATTAAGTCATTATGCCTTGACCTTTTCACCAAAGCACGTCCATCTTGTCCCTCGCCCCGCTTCCAGCGCGTTCTGATTCCGAGGCACAGATTGAATGGATCTTAAGTGTCAGTAGTGAGAATCTGGAGAAGAGAGGCCCGCATGATGAGGATTGTCTTTGCAGTGTGATTCCCTCGTAATTAACATGATGCAACTGCAGAAAGAGTGGTGTTGGCTCCTGGCGGCTCTAAGTCCGAGGCAGGAGATGACACAGTAAATGAAAACCTATTTATTAGAAATAGCTTTCACATCCCATCTTGCTGGATTCATTTGTCTCACACACCAGTTCGTTTAACAAGGACAATGAGCAGTAGACGGGACGAGCCCTCTGAATAAATGGGTTTGCACTGCTTCCAGCCACCATCCTTCTACTTGTTCTATGAGAAGTAACATTGAAAAGTTCTGCCCCAGGAAAGGTGTTTAAATAGTGCAAACAGCTTTTCCCCCCCAAACTCGCTAGCAGAATGTAAAGCTAAGTCAAACAATATCATTTTATATAGGGAGGAAAAAAAAAGAACATTATCACTTAAATTCGTTTTGATTGATTTATGTCAAAAACAAATGGATGCATTAATTTTATGATAAATTTATATATATTTGGCTTATACTCCTCAAGCTAAGGGATACATAAGCCATCTATGGACCATGAGCCAAATTTGATGCTCCACCTCGTTTTGTGTCACCCGCCCCTAACCTAAGAAAGTTTTTTTTTTTTGCATTTTTGAAAATGTCTAATCTTTAGACTTAGACACACTGAAGAGTGGTCACTTAGAGTTCTTGGAGGGGGAAAGGGTGCCTTAGAGGTATCTTCTAAATAATAGTAAATAGGTTTATTTTACCTAACATTTAATGAGCGCTGCGTTGTGGAAATGTTGCTCATTTTTGCATTCAGGACTTTATTGAACTGTTGAAAAAAAAACTGGATTAATTGTTCATCTTTAAGAATACATCCCAATTTTAAAGTGTTTCCAGGATTACAGAAAACCATCAAACCAGTCAAATCAGCCTTGAGTGTCTCTAAGTGTAAAGCATGAGATCTTTTTCCTCTGCCACGTGCCGCACAGCCTACTCCGAATGTTTGATGCGTGAACGCATCAGCGTGCATCAAAGACACTGGGCATCAGCATCACGAGAGCCACACTGTCATGGAATTTGAATCTGTTCCCAACCTGGAGTCTCTCTCTTTTCTTCATTCCACTGTGGCCGTCATTAGGAAGGCTTTCGAGAGATTCAAACTCTATTGACTTGCTTGGAGGAAAAATCATGAGTGAACAGTGGCAGGTGGGACTGACGGTGGGACAGTTGGGGGCCAGCTGTTTTGCAGTGTGTGATTGGCAGCACAGGCACGGGAGGACTGTGCCAGTTCAGGTGGGTGGCCAAAGACCAGAGTTTCCCACGGGCGTCTGTGGAGATAAAGCTAAATGGGAATACCACCTGAAGTGCCTTAGCATGGGCATCTTGAAAAGCCTGCGTATAAACCCCCTAAGATCTTTCATAGTGGTGATATTGGCCAAGTTGACAGGCATTTGCAGCTCAGAAGGAGAATTCAGGACTTTGAAGTAATTTTTCCAAGTAACCTCCATGGAGACACAAGTCATAATGCAGCAGGCCGGAGGACCCCCTCCCCCAGAAAATTCTTGCCATAATGAAACAGAGACCTCCAGCATATTTGTAACATGAAAGTTCCTCCTCTGGTCAGAAATCTGTAGGACATTTCACCAGCAAAAATTTCTACAAAAATAAAACCTCAATGTGGGATTGGACTTCCTATTTCTCGTGAGGACGAAGTTACTCTGTCTTACAGTAAAACTCAGTTTGGCTGCAGACTAGATGATATCGCTGGTGTCTGTGTTGTAAAACCTCTAACTAATTCACAGAAAACCCTTCCTGTGAACTCAAGAACAAGAAATCCTTTGATATAGATTCCTGCAAAAAAAAAAAAAATGTAAACCTCCAAGCCCCTCCCCACTCCCTTGGGTACAAAGTTCCAAGAATTTCCAGACTGGAGGTCCCAGAGAATCTTTTAGGTGATAGCCCCTCTGGACCCTGCAGTGAATAAACCTGCTTCCAGAAAATTCCTCTTCTGTCCTGCATCATTCTGGATTCAGCACCATCCTAGACAATTCTGATTGAGAGGGGAAGATCTAGATCTAGAGGATGAGAATGAACCAGCCTTCCAATACCCAGTGGAGATTCACGCAGATGGAAGGTTCTTTCCTTCTAGAGAGTGACGCAGTCACCCGAGCCATCAAGACACACAGGAATCCCCAGAGAAGCACAGATATTTGTGCACATATATGTGTGTGTGTTTATATATATGTACATATATGCTGGATAGGGATAAACTGTGCTTTAGCTCTTCACAGTCCCATAAAGTTGAAGTTGAACCCAAAGTGCAGTTTCGACTTTTCTCGTCCTTGCACTGGAGAGCCAAAGAAAACAGATGAACTTCACTTTAATAATGGCTATTTAGCACAGTAGGGTCCAAAGCTTTAACCTTGCATCTGCACCAATATTGAACTTGCAAGTGAGATGTTTTGCACTCCTTCTTGGCCCCAAGTCTTCCATCCGTAACAGGCACGTTGCAAGGATTCTGTAGTCACACCAGGCTCCTGGCTGCCGGGGAGGACAGCCCAGGTCCACCACAGGGTGGGATCCTGGTGTCCGGTGACCTCCTCTGGTTGGAGGAAGCTCTGGGCAGAGAGGAAGGGAGGAAATCGTCGTGTATTTGACATCTGACTGTTTGCTATTCCATCCCCTGATAAGGAGTTTTCCCCCTGCAGCGTTCTCTGAGCAAGCTGTACGGCTATGCTGGGAAATCCAGAAACAGGACTCCATTGATTGAGTCGAAGTTACAAGATTCCTGGGGGGGGTGGGAAATGCTACTATAACTTAAGAAATGCACAGCCACGTCGGAGGCACACGGGGGCCAATCAGTTATTGTGGGTTGGAGTCAAATGAATAGGCTTGCAGGAAGAAACAAAAAAAAAGAACTCAGTTTGGCTCCAGTTCTACCCGTTCACCGGCAAATGATCTAATTTCCTTCTTGTATAGGGTTAAATAAAACTCCCTTTTTTTAAAAAAAAAATAAATATCCCATTTTCTTTTCTTTGCCCATTCATCTGTTGATGGATACTGGGTTATTACGAATTGTGCCGCTATAAATAAGTGCATACGTGCATTGCTTTATTTTTTTTCCTCTCTTTATTATTCAGCTAAAAGGAACGGTGGATGATGCTTTAAAAAAAATGTAATGTGATGATAGAAATAGAAGTAAAACCTGGAATGCATTCAAACGACTCTGAACAAAACTGATGAACTCCTAATTATGGATGATCAATTAGATTCCGATAACATGATGATAATTGTGATTCAGACTGCAAGGATTGGGGTGCTTTTCTCTGATCATTTAGGTATTTGCGGATGCGATAGAAAATATTCCTGGAAAATGAATATATGATTAGGCATAAACTGTATAGTCGTATGAAGAAATTTCTCCAACTGACAAGCTTAGTGGAGAACATTTCGCGTTCTGAATATAGATGTATAGTGCACACATTATAGCCGTTTTGGGGGGTACTGGGGATTGAACCCAAGTGCGCTTCACCACTGAGCAACATGCAACCCTGTTTTCTTTTTATTTTGAGACAGACTTGCATTAACTTGCCCTTGCTGACCTTGAACTTGGGATCCTCCTGCCTCAGCCTTCCGACTCACTGGTGCACACCATTCCTGGCCCAGCGTTTATTTTTTTTAAACCTTTGTGGGAACCACCATGGGGAATTCTAAGTTTTTTCTAAAATGACTTGTTCAGGTTATCATTTCATAACAACAACTAAAACATGGCCACCCTCGGAGGTTTATCAGTGTTAACCGTGAAAGCTAGGTCATGTCAGGTTTGTTCCGTCTACTGAATATACTCTATCTCCTTTAATTTTCACTGCGGTCTCATTTCAGTCGCTAATTTTTAAATTGGTGAATGACACAACACTAAGGCTTCATTGTGACATATTTGTACCTGCACGCAGCTCAATTTAGTCTTGTGGATGCCCTTACATTCTCTTTTCCCTCCGGTCCTCTCTCCTCCTCTGGGTCCCCATCCTCCGTTCCACTGGTCTCTGTTATATTTTCAGGAGACTCTGTATCCCTTTTTATTTTTTTTAAATTTTATTTTCAAACTTCCACGTGTGAGATAAAACGTGACGATCGACTTTTCCGAGTCTGGCTTATTTCACTTAGCGTGATATTCTGCAGTTCTACCCATTCACCGGCAAATGATCTAATTTCCTTCTTGTCTATGGTTAAATAAAACTCCTTTTCTTAAAAAATAAACGTCCCATTTTCTTTTCTTGGCCCATTCGTCTGTTGATGGACACTTGGTTATTGTGAATTGTGCTGCTATAAATAAGGGCACACGTGCATGGCTACAGGATGCTGATTTTCATTCTTGACGGTAAATACCAAGGAGCCGTGCAGCTAGGTGAGATGGCGGTTCCGTTCCTAGCTACTGAAAGAAGTAACAGGTTGTCCAATGACTATGTGTTTGTAGATTGCCTAGAGGAGGTATTTCGAAATCGAAGACGACGCGCTTTTCTCTACTTTACACATATGGCTCAAGACCCTCAATAGAATCAGCAGTACCGACCCCATTCACCAGAATGGCAGGTGAATACCTGTCCCGCCCTGTAAACTTTTGGCCTTCGCCAGTTAGAAAACACTGTGGAAGCATTTTTCGTCTGCGTCTGCATTTTCTATCATGGAGACGGTGCCTTTCCTTAGCTCCTATCCCACTCCACAGCTCAGCCCAGGAGGGAGCAGGGGATTAACAAGTTGTAGATGAGACGACTTAATGTCATAGGAGAAGATGAGCGGAACGTGGGAGGCTTGGACCCTGGCCGGCAGGTTCTACTGTTCTGAAATGCCTTGTTCCCCTTTTCTGAGGTGCTTGGAGCTCACTGGATAGACGTTTGTCTGCATGCTAAGAAGTTGGTTCGTGGGGCAGCTGTTCGGAGCCTTCAGATCATCCGGGCCTCGCTGGAAGTTTTCTGGCTGCCATGATTCTATTTTTTAAACGAAACGGTGGAGGGGTTCAGATTGAATTGTCTTCAGCTATGACAGTTATTAAACATCTATCCACAGAAACCCCAGAGGGAGGCTACAGAATAACAGGATTTTATTGTTACCTACAAGATTCTTAACTGATCCAGGACCGAAATCCATGGTTGACCCTCCCCTCCATAATAAAATCATATGAATAGGGCGTATTTTATTGTCAGCAGTTGGCATTCTCCACCAGAAACACGCTTCCTAACTCCAACTAGTGACCTCTATATAAACTCTTGTTGCAAAAATAATAAATAAAAGCCTTTTTTTGTTATTTATTATTATTTATTTATTTTTGCAATGTGTGATGTATTCTGCATGCTCTGTCATGGGTCTAGGCCCTGGTGATCCTATAGACAAAGGGTTCTGCACGAGGCAGATGCAATTCTCGGGGCAGGACTTCATTTAGGAATAAGACCAGTTCTAAGAGGGTCTCCTCAAAGCAGGGGCCCCACACTGGTGGTTGCAGAAACGCAATCTGAAGAATTTTTTTTCCGCCTCTTTCTTCATACTTATTTCACTCCTCCTCTCTCCCCAATCAACCTTTTAACAAGGCAGTGGCTTGATAGAATCCTGCTAGAAATCGTGGTGATTAGGTGCTGCGGGGATCTGGAGTTCTTCCAGCTCATCCTTCTCATTTGGTGGACTAAGAAGCTCATTACAGAAGACTTTCCCAGGAAAGCTAATGGGAAAGCCGGCCAGGACTTCTCAATTTGTACCCACGGAGCTCTCTCTCCCTTTTCAGAATCATCATCTGTGACCTGTGTTTACAGAATCATCATCTGTGACCTGTGTTTAAGAGACCGTCATGACGCAGAAACACACAGCCAAAGCTAGGAGAAAAGCCCGGGAACACACAACCGTGGGCAGAGCCCCTGGGCGATAGGGTTGGTTCACCAGTTCGGCTGTTCTAGGTCCTTCCTCCTTCTGTGAAGTGTCTGATGGATTCCCTTTGTTGGCAGAGGTCATTTGCCAGGTAGATGCTGAATGGCAAGCGGCCCACCTGTCCAGCACACCAGTCATGGGTGAGCGTTTATGGTCTTCATTTCTCTTCCTAAAACTCTACAGACTTCAGAAGCTTGCGTAGTGGGTCTCTGCTTCTCTCGTTTTTATACACCACGATTGTGTCATCCTGTGTCCCTTGATTGGAGCCACTGGACCAGGAAATCTCTGATTGGGGATTTACACTGCTGTGTCTGATAAGAAAAGTCATCACATGCCCTTTTGATGGAGTTGACAAGATTTGGGTATGATGCCAAGAGGGAGGGCAAAGGAAAACTGTCTGTCTCAGCATAAGGGTGGCTTCTTGCCTTTGTCACGAAGAAAGTGTATCTTAACCTTCATCATGGATTCCAAAAGAAGCTCCCTAGTTTTACTATCCTCCTGGTGAACATCTTGCTTTTGTAATTTTTTTTTTCTTTCTTTTCTCTTTTTTTTTTCTCTTACATAATAAGTAGCACCTACTTTTAGCCAGAGAATCTTGGGACCGTATTTTTCTTATTATACTTCTATCAGGAATGATGTACATGTATGCTAAACAGAGACCAGATACTCACCTTTCTTAGTTGCTTGAAGCTTTGACAAAAATCTTTTCACTTCTTTTGAAAAGTCTTGCACGGAGGCATGTTTTTATTTATTTATTCATTCATTTACCTATCTATTTATTTATTTATTTATTCCATTTATTTATTTATTTATTTTTCCCTTGGGATTAACAAAAAAAGGCTATAGTTATTTGGGGGAAAAAAATTTGAGTTCTCATTTACCTTGGTTTACTGGTGGCACAGATAAGATCAGCTCATCTCAGACCTCAAGCAGCCCTAACAATGAAAGAATCAAGTGGCAGAGAAGACCTGTAAGTCTGTAAGATTTTTTAGAAACCAAAGAACTTGTTTCACTGGTTCTCTGGTTTCCCCGGTGCCTTTGGATGTCAACTGACACGGAACAGTTTTGAGAGGTGTGAGGTTTCGCGATGCCCACTGAATCCATCGGGATGTCTGTGCGGGTGCCCAGGAGTCTTGGTAGCAAGACCCCCTGAGAACTAGTTAACAGTTGCTGTTGGCTGTAGAATTAACTGTGATGCAGACCCCCACGTAGAACCTTGAATATCCATCCAGGAAAAGGAAGATCGCCACTTCATTTTTTTTTCTACGTGCTACAATTAATATTTCGAAGACATCTCTCAAAAAAATCTGAAGAAAGGAAGCCCATTCTTTAACTTTGAGTTTCTCTACCTTTATTCAATAATTCCTAGAATCGTTTTCTGTTTTGAGGGGTGCACATGGGTCGGAGAAGGTGGTGGGCTTCATTGGAGCATATTTTCGCACACGCTTTGTAGCATAGTGTGATCAGATTCGTTCCCCATCGCCTCTTCTTCCCTCCCCGTACCTGACCCTCTTTCTCGTTCAGTCTTGATCTTCCTTCTCATTTCCTGATACCCGCCCCCCACCTTCTGTTTATATTTCCTTCCTCACGCAGGAGAGAAAAATAAGTGATACTTCACTTTCTGAGTCTGGCTAATTTGGCTTTGCCTGAGTTTCTCCAATTCCTTCCATTTTCCTGCAAATGATATAATTTCACTTTTCTTTATGGCTCCCTACAACTCCACTGTGAAGATACACCCCATTTTCTTGATCCATTCCTCGGCTGAGGGATATCTAGGTTGATGCTATAATTTGGCTGTTGTGAACCCTGCTCTGATATAACATTGACGGACAGGTGTCGCTAAAGTATGTGGACTTTAATTCTTTTGGATAAATACCAAGGAGTGATACAGCTGGGTCCAATGGGAGTTCTGTTTTTGCGTCTTCTTGAAGTCATTCCATACTGATTTCCATAGTGACTCTGCTGATTTGGATGTGTTCCTTCTCTCCACACCCTCTCCTGCATTTATTGTTATTTGTGTCCCTGATGATGGTTGGTTTGGTCTGATTGGAGGGAAATAGAATCTCAGTGTCGTTTTTTTTTTTTTTTTAATTTACATTTCCCTGATTACTAAAAAGGCTGAACATTCTCTCACATAATTGTCGCCCATTTGTATTTCTTTTGGAGATGCATCCGTGTGCTCATTTCTTCTGCTCGCTTGTTGAAGAGGTTGTTTTTTGGGTGTTGTTGAGTTAATTTTGAGTCCTTTATATATATATATATACATTTTGGTGTGTTTGTAAAATTTCGAACGCTTCTCTCTGCTTGAAATAGCATCTCTCCCTAGTACAAATTGCATGGTGTTGGTGACGTGTCAGGAAGTGGGACTTGACTCTCCTTTGGGTTCCATACATGACAAGTTTTGACTGGTACGGACTAGACAACTAGATTCCGTGAAAATGCTCTTACCTGGTTTAAAATGTTCATTATTACTCACGAGCCAGAGAAGCCTCTGGTACCGTGCATGTCTTTGGGCTAAGGTATCGGCTATCATTTCTTGGCTATGGATTTTATACGCACATCACTTTAGGGACCAATGGGGAGAGGCATTGTGCTAGAATACAAATTCAAGGCCCCATCCTGCCTCTTATGCAAGGGGGTTGAAGGGATGTAAGCAGCAAAGCAGCCTAAGACCCGGTCATAGGTGCAGCACCTTAATCCACTGCAGAAGAGCTGTGGAAACCGAGGTTGGCACGGTACCCGAGGGCTTCTGCAGGCATAAGGTGCTCCAGGCCGCACATGGTGCTGGGTGCATGCCAAGCATCAGCAGCATCATTATCATAATGTCAGGGGATGGTCTCCTGGGAGCCATTGATACCTTTGGATGGTGCTCAGTGATTTAGCAGGAAACATGTGGGAGTGGACAGGGAGAGCCCACTTGGCAACACATCCACCTGGACCTCTCTTCCTCTACCTTCTCATGGGTGTGGTGGGATAATAGCAGTAGGTGGTCAATTCATGCTGGACTCAGCATCCAAGTGAGATCCTGCATTTGGGGGCATATTGTACGCTGAAAACACTCATCAGGTGTAACCGCCTTTATTCTCCACGTATGGGTTCAACACTTGCTCTGTGCTATTGCGTCAACGGCGTGTGGGGAAGATGGAGTGTTTTGTTTCAGCTTCCAAAAAACATATGAACAACGTATGAAGGTCATCACTGGACACCGTGATTATTGTCTTGGGGCTCAGGAATCGTATTTTTCTTAGGAATGCAACGCAAGTTGTGCAAAACATAGGAAAAGACAGGCTCCAGACTGTCATTTCTGTTTCTTGATGTAGTTTGAATTCGCAGGCTGTACACAAGGGGTCGGGGGGGTGAACAACATAGACCCCACGCTCGTGTAGTGAAGAGGGCAGTGACGGTAGAGTCACAAACGATATGTCACCTGGACGTATGAGTTATGGAATCAATCTGTAGCAGCATCTGACGTAAACAATTCATTCAGGAATCCCCAGCAATGGATTTTTACATCAAATTATAATAAGGCGATTTTTTAAATGTAATGTGTCGTCTTTGAAAAAATGTATTTGGAAACGGTAGCTCTTTCAAGATAGAAATTGTAACTGTCTTAAATTGATCTGAATTGCTAAATATAATATGCAGTGCATTTAGTAGTTTCCTTTCAGGGGTACTTATTTGCTATCAGCGTTTGGTATCTTAAAATGATGTTTATGTTTTTCTTATGCTAACTACGGGTATTACCAAAAATTTCCATTTTTGGAATCTTACTTTAGCCACGTAAAAATAACTTATATATATTATCCATGTTAGTGACCCGGTTGGCTCAGTTTTTGTTAGAAAAAAAATTCTCAGTATTGAATTTTGAAACTATTCAACCTCAGTGTGATTTTACTCTTGTGCTTGAACGGTCTGTTGTTTAAAAGAACAAAACAAAAAATCATTGATAAATACATACACTTCTCCAACCTCACAGCTTTCCGTTCTGTACAGTTCTCTGTCCTCGTGGTCTGCTGCATAGACCCTACACAGAGTTCTCAGGTTGCTTGCTTCTTTTAGCAACTCAGACTTTGGAAATTCGGTGACCCTGGGATTCATACTTGGTTACCCGCAAGCAGGGGATCCTTTGGTGTTGCAGAGTTTTAATTCGTGAGGAAGATCCTTAGATCTGAAAAGGATGACTGACCATGTAAGAGAGATTAACTGGTCAGTGTGACATCCAGTCCTACATCTATCCCTGCCTGTCTAAGGTACCCACAGAGACATGCACAGAAACACATCTCCCCAATCCCATAGCAAAAAAGGTGACACAATGGCAGGAAAAGAGATGGTATTCTGTGACGCTAGACCTTCAACGTGGCAGGCAGAGAGGAGATGGGGAATTGGGGGTGGGTAGGTCTGGAGGGAGAGGGATGAATGGAAAAAGGAGCGTCATGGACGGAAATCAGTTTCTAAGCATGCATGAGTTGGTGGGGACGAACCCCGTTACTGTGTGTGACCATAAAGACCCAATAAGAAAAATGAAAGGACAATATGGTAGACTTGAGATTCTGCTGGCAAGTTCTGCTGAACTGATCTTGTGCTCTCTGGCTGCAGGCTCTTGGGAAGATTCCATTTCCCCGGGGCCCAGTTCTCCCATGTATCACCTTAGTGGGTTGGATCCTATGATATCTTGGGTTTCTTTTGCCATAAGATATTTTTTCCTTCTCTACTTTAAGTAGCTGGATTTTGAGGTTGATTATTTTGTACAAAGACTCCCATTAAAGAAGTCACAGGGCCCGGCGCGGTGGCTCACACCTCTCATCCCAGCGGCTCGGGAGGCTGAGGCAGGAGGATCTCCAGTTCAAAGTCAGCCTCAGCAACAGCGAGGCCCTAAGCCACTCAGTGAGACCCTGTCTCTCAATAAAATACAGAATAGGGCTAGGGAGGTGGCTCAGTGGTCAAGGGCCCCTGAGTTCAATCCCTGGTACCCCCTCTCCCCAAAAAAAAGAAATTACAGGGACACAGGAGGAAGGTAGATTGGGATATGACAAGGGAAGGGTCCAGTGGATTCTTGGTCTACTCAGCCCTGCTCTTGTTTACTTGCTGAACTTGTTGGAGGGCAGGACTGGGTGGACTCAGGAAGGCAGGCTGCCTCTCTGGACACCTTTGTCCTATCCAGCCTGGGGACTTGTTTTGGAAATGGCTCCTTTTGAGAGGACCTCTCTTCACCTTGCTAGCTCAAGGTCATCTCTTATCTGATTTCCCTCTTCCTGGAGGGGTTGACTAAAGAGCATTGAAATATCTGTTTTCCAAGTGGCTTCCTCTGCGAGATTTGAATAATTCACTTGATTCTTCTCCGCTACTCCCAGGATAGAGTGTTCTGCAAGAACATCATGTTCCTTTGGTCTGAAATCAGAGAAAGAAGTGCAGATTTTTTTAGTTTAGGTAGCAAATCCCATTGTCCTTTAAAAACCCTGAATTATGTTCAGTTGCCTTTTATAAGATGGGGTTGGATATTAGTTGGAGAGATGTTTCTTTCTTTTTTTTTTTTCCATTTCGATTTTATTTGTTTATTTTTGTGATTTTTGTTTAGGTTTTGGTGTGGGGGGATTGAACCTAGGGCTGCTTTATCACCGAGTCCCATCCCCAGTCCCTTTTACTATTCTATTTTGAGACAAGGTCTCACTCACTTGCTTAGGGCCTCACTAAGTTGCTGAGGCTGGCTTTGAACTTGCGGTCCTCCTGCCTCAGCCTCCCGAGTCCCTGGGATGACAGGTAAGGGCCACCGCACCCGGCTGCCAGACCTTTCTTTCTAACTCTGAAGTTCTGTGAATCCCAAATTTTAATACACAAGGGCAAGCCTAAACAGTGCTCCTCTTTATGAAAAATGGCCTGAGAAGGCCAATTTTCTCTAGTTCCCTGTATATGTGAAAGCTGAGTTATTGCATTGTTTAGGAAAAAATATATGTCGAACCCATTAAGGAAAACAGTCCTGACAGATAGCAAGTTTATTCACACACTGACATCGTGTTAAAAAGAACCTGGTTATCATGAATACCAGAAATCAAAAACTGTATGTGAAGCCTGTTGGTAAGCCACGTGCAGAACAAAATGTTCTTTACGGATCTTGTTCCTTTTTCCAAGGAGTCTGTTTTCCTGTGTTTTAACGAGACGAATCACAGGCATTACGGTTTGAAATCACTTTCATTGTTTTCTTTGCAATTACTACATAATAGCTGAATATTTGCAGTAAGTCTTAATGAGTAATGAAGTGCAGCGCTTGATTATGCTTCCGTGCGTGAGAATATCTTTTTGTGGCAAAGGGCGGTTTTCCGCGTGGTATTGACAAAGGCAATGTATAAATGGGTGATTCCCCTTCAAAAGAATGCAAATCAGCGCAAGCAGATTTTTAAGGGAAATACTTAAAAAATAAGCAATTAAACTAATGGTTACTTTTGTGTGTGTGCATTAGTATTGGATGGATATAAACATGTAAATAGAGCACCTAGGTTTACTCAGAGGCCAGCGTACCACTAATTAGGAGAGTTGTAAATAGTGTAATTATTCGGGTGAATTAATTCCGTTTTCATCGCCTGCTCTTTATTAGCTGGGATGCCAAGTACTGGGTGCATACTTACTGTGCACACACTTACTGCGCTGACTCTAAGGGTATGACCACAGTCACTTTCTCTGTGTTTCTAAGCATCACCTTGAGTTCCTTCTGTAGGATCTGCTTAATATCTCTTGCCTTTTCAATTAGTATTTGATCCTACAGCTCTGGCTATAGTCATTCAATTTTCTCAGCTGGCAATACCCCTGTCTGCCAGTCCTTGGCTACCACCATTCTACTCGTCTTTCAAAGCAGAGTTTGATTTCTGCTGCCAAGGAGACGCCTGCAGTCAAAGCTTCCTGCTGAGTTGGGTGCATTGTGCATGCCTAGAATCTCAGATGCTTGGGAGGCCGAGGCAGGAGGATGGAAAGTTGGAGGCGAGGCTCAGCAACTTAGCGAGGCTCTGAGCAACTTAGCGTGACCTGACTCAAAAAAAAAAAAAAAAAAAACATAAAAAAAGGTTCAGGATGTGGCTCCATGGTGAAGCACCTCTGGTCTCATTCCCAGTAGCAAAACAATAAATAAAATCAAAACTGCCTCTTCAGGCTCACAGCGGCAGCTTCTCTTCCTGCTACAATAGCTCATCCGACGCGTGTTCCCTGGTGACCAAACACCTTCTCTCCATGTCCATCTCTCCATGACACTGTGCGCATCTCCTCCCCGCCATCCGGGCTTTGGCACAAGCCATGCCTTTCTAAGCCGTCCCAGTTGGTTTGATGGAATTGTTTTCTAAAATTAAAACAACGGTGTCCCATACCGGGTCATGGAGGTCCTGTCTTGACTCCCCACCACCACCACCACGAGTCCTGCATATGAAGTGGCCGCACCAATTATTTCTGCCTCTTCCTTTTGGAAGGGGTCTCACTGATCCTCCTAGTTTCTGCCTCCTTGAATAAAGGGTCTCACCCTGTCCTGGATTTAACTTCAGATGCAGTGGCTCAGTGTTAAGAAACACAGGGGCCAACGGGACATCCCCAGCTGCACACACGATCTCAGGCATCAGGTGGGAGACCGTGAAGCATCTACACTGGTGCTGGGAAGAGGCCGGTCATTTACAAAGAAATTAAATGGCTCATTTTTTTTTTCTTTTTTAATCAAGGATGAGGAGCAAATGCTCGACAGACATCCCGTGATCATCGCGTTTGCATCTTCAACGTGCATTTAATAATGGTTTTCAGTAGCAGCCATGACTGCCAGAACGGCTATGATGACCATTCCATAGAAGTTCTCGCCTTCTCCTTTATTGGATCCTCCTTGTGTTACATGAGGTTGTGGGGGAACAGGGCAGGGATTGGACGCCTTCTTCAGATTCCACCATAGAGATCTGTCACAAGTTCTCTTGATACCTTTGCAAACCTGGTGGAAAGCTCTTTTCGTGGTTACACTGTCGTATCTGACGCCTGCGAGGTTTGGTCGCAGTTTAAAATAAACGTGCACCATCCAGAACTCAGCCAAAGGACAGCAGCGGGTTAGTTAGAAGGACGTGCTGGAAGTCTAGGAGAACCCTGATTTTTCGGTGCTCTCTCTCTCTCTCTGTCTCTTCCTTTCCTAAGAGGGGGAATCATTCCCACCCAAATCCCTGGGCTGGGGTCCCAGGCGTCACTACGTCACGGTTGTCTCTTTCTCTGATCCAAGCGATCGCATCATGAAGAGCTCTTTGCCCCACCCCAGCATATCCTGGAGAGGGCCAGCTGCTGTCTGGCACGGTGGGGGTGCCTGACTGGCACGGTGGGGGTGTCTTGCGAGCTATGCCAGGGTATTGGGAAGCTGTGGGCACCCGTGGTCCGACCTCCTGTGCAGGCAGGTTTGAGTGGGGTTATTGGTTATTAGCAAAGCCGGGTCCTGACTAATGCGGGTGCAATCATGGGTGGGGTTGTATCTCTCCTCTTTCTGCTGCACTATCCACTCCTGTCCCCTCTTATTTCCTTTCTCTTCCTCTTCCCTCTCCTCCTGGTTCTTTCCTCTGTGTCTCTCCTCTCCCCCATGCATGGGGTCATCCTGGTCGGTGGCTTGCCATCTGAGACTTCTTGGCTGCTTTCCATACAGTAGGTACCGCACTAGATCCTAAGGGAGAAGACCCGAGTGACAGAGAGAGTCTATTCTCCTTAGGATCCGCTTTCTCTCTGCTTATAGAGAGGTAATGTTCCACACAGAGAGGCAGAGGGCTGTCCAAAATAGGAAAAAAAAAATCGTAATCAAGAAATTCCTTAAAACATACTTATTACAGTGACGCAGCCACATCAATGATGCAGCTCAACTCACAGTCGCTAACTATGGAAACAACCTAGGTGTCCTTCAACAGGTGGAATGGATAAAGAAAACGTGGTCTATATTTGCACCATGGAATATTACTCAGCCTTAAAGAAGAACGAAATGATGGCCTTTGCTAGTAAATGGATGGAGCTGGAGACTATCATGCTAAGTGAAATAAGCCAATCCCCTAAAAAGAAAGGCTGAATGTTTTCTCTGAAATGCAGGTGCTAATTCACAATAGGGGGGTGGCTTGGGGTAGGGGGAGTAGGAAAGAATAGAGTTACTTAAGGCAGAAGGGAGTAAGGGAGGGGAGGGGGCATGGGGTTAGGATGATCGTAGAATGACTCGGACATCATCACCCTATGTACATATATGGCTATCCTGCGGGTGGGATTCCACATCATGTACAACACAAAGACTGAGAAGTTGTCCTCCATCTGTGTGTGATGTATCAAAGTGCATTCTCCTGCCATGTGTAACTAATTAGAACAAGTGAGAAACATACAGGTTACACTCTAGTTTTATGGAAAGGACTCAAAGGTAAACAGGAAAGAGGCCGTAGGGAATATAAACCTAAAGCAGACATTGTAAGTCCTCTAGTAAGTCCACCGCAGAGAACGGTGTCGGAATACACAGGCACCCACCAAGGGGAGAATCTCAGTCTTCACAGCTAAGACCCTTGTCCTCCTCGATCGTCCACTCCGTGTTCCTGCGCTGTACAGAGTGCATCCACCCATGGGTGGACGGCTCTGTGGGACCTGGGTGACGCCACCCTTTCTTCTGCAGTAAGCATCGTGAGAGGCGAAATTGGAAGGAGACAGGTCAGACAGGGTGTCCCAGAAACCACCTGCCACAGCTGGAGAGGCTTCCGCGAGGCCAGTGGGATGTCACGAGCCACCGGGATCCCCGCAGTGGACGAAGTTTCCTTAGAGACAGGATCACCTGCAGGCACTCAGCCCAGATCTACCTGGACAGCCATTCCCAAGCCCAGGATCCATCTGGAGGCACGTGGTGGACATTCTGACTACTCAAACCTGGGCCGTTTCTACTTCAAGTTCTTCAGCTGAATTGCTTTTCTTGGCCCACAGGATGGTTGTCCTGATGGCCCCCACACCTCAGATCTTTGTGAGTCTGTGCAGGTGGATTTCTGCCTTTAGCAAATACTGTTCTCCCTCCATGAATGTGCTATTCTCCTCCACATGGTGGACTCATTGTTTTATTTTAATATGTATTTTTTTTTTAAAAAATACATACCTCTTTGAAGCCTTCCGATCCGAGGCAATTCTTACTTAATTTTTAACAGTTTCTTTTTTTCACATCAGCATCCAGGGTTCTAGGTTATTGCTCTATTTTCGACTCTCAAATGAGAGCAGAAGTTTTCTAAGGGGAGGATATTTTGTATCTGTTTTTGAATAGCCAATTCCAGTCCCATTCATGGTGCATATTGAAGGATGAATGCTTGTTCATAATGAATAAATGATCAAAATGAGCTGGGTGTTATACTTGGTATAGTTCAATATGGACAAGTTAAGAAAAAAGTGCCTTTTCCAAATAAGGGAAAAATGAAAGTTCTTAAATTTCTACCTGAATTTTTCTGAAACGATTAGAATGTTAGATGTAGAGAAATGCATTAGTCTGCTTTGTGTTACTGTAACAAAATGCTCAAGGAAATTACCTTACCAAGAGAAAAGGTTCATTTAGTTCATAACTCTGGGAGGTCCAATCCAAGATCAGACAGCCTCTTATTTGATTGAGTCACCATGGTTGCAGATGTTTTTTGAGATTCAGGTTGGTGTGCAGATTTCAAAGGCTCAGTAAAAAAAAAAAAAAAAAAAAAAAAAAAAAAGAACATCAACTGTGCTACTAAGATTTTGTACTGTTTCTCTGTTGAAATGACATTTTCAGCATATTGGATTAAATACAACTTATTATTGAACTTAATTTTGTTCCTTTAACTTTACTTTTTCAATGTTTCTCCTGGAATATTTTACAATACGTATGGGTCCTTGTGTCCTGTGTATTTCTGTTGGATGATATAGATTTATTTATTTTTTATCAGTGCTGGGGATTGGACCCAGGGCGACTTAACCACTGAACTACATCCCAGCCCTTTTAAAAAAAACTTTATTCTTTTGAGACAGGGTCTCACTGAGTTGCTCAGGGACTAAGTTGCTGAGGCTGGCCTTGAATTTGTCATCCTCCCACCTGGACCTCCCAACTTGCTGGGATTCCAGGTGTGCACCACCACCTGGGCCCTGGATGATGTAGATTTTAAAAGGAGTCATCAAGAGACTAAAGGAATTCAGTGACAAGAGAGGCCAAGGAAATGATAACAGACACTTCAGGACGGTGGCAGAAATGGAGAAAAGGATAAACAGGGTCAGCTATGACATGGTGCGGAGATTGTTCAGGGTTTGTGCGCTAACCCTGAAGGTGCCATCAGACACCTCCGAAAAACCATTTTAGGGCCAGTCAATGAAAGCGAATGACCCCCTATAATTTATTAAGAAGCCTACTGAAGTCCGATAGGTTAATGAATTCTAAATAACGTATCGATTAGTCATTTATAAGGTTTGTTTTCTCAGTGAGTACCCTGAGAAGTCTTGGAGCTAAAAATGCCTGCGACTCCTTCCAACAGAAGAACTTCCAGGTTGGGAGAAGAGAATCCGGTCCTCCCACATCTTTTCATAACGACCCATCTTACGTGGGGCATCTTCACGAAAATGCTCACCTCACTCACTCGCGGGAAATAAACTCACGAGAGTTTGTGAGGGTGGGAACTGAGCCTAGGAGGACCCTGGATTTATTTGATGTATTTTAACGCACGCGTTCTGAGCAGCTTCTTGGCTGGCCATATTCAGGTGAATGAGTCAGGTAGGTTGCAGGATATCACAGCCCAAAGTTTCCTAGGTGAGAATTCTTGTATTTTTTTAGAAAAAAAAAAAGGCAATAACAGGGCATCCGCAGACTCTTGAGTGTGATTCTCTTGCTCCGATTCATTTCCTGGCTGCACACGTTCCTTTGAAATGGTTGTGGCTCTACTAAATATCGTGAACATGGAGTGGTAGAAATGTACCAGATCCAAGATTTTAGAACTCATACCATTTTTTTTTTAAATTTACAACAACAACAAAAAAATGGTGCACACACTTTTTCTCCCTAAGAAACACCTAAATAAATTGATCCTAATACTTTATATTGTTCTTTGAATCTCATTGGGACGGTATCATGCAAAATAATACACCTTCCCATTACCTGTAACTAGGTCTCCTGTTATTAATCATACACTAGCTGTGCTGAAGTTCTCATAATGTTTGATTGATTGATTTTAATTAGGTCTATGTGACAGCAGAATGCATTTTGATTCATTGTACACAACTGCAGCATAACTTTTCATTTCTCTGGTGGTACACAATGTAGCATCGCACTGTATGTATAGTTACACATGTACCGAGGGTGATGATGTCCATCTCAGTCCACCATCTTTTCTGCCCCCATGCACCCTCCTCATCCCTACCTCCCCTTTACCCAGTCAAAGTTCCTACATTTTTCTCATGCTTCCCCACTCCCTGTTATGGATCAACATCCACTTATCAGAGAGAATATTTGGCCTTTGGTTTTTTGGGATTGGCTGACTTCACTTAGCATGATATTCTCCAGCTCCATCCATTTACCTGCAAATGCCATGATTGTATTCTCCTTTAATGCTGAGTAATATTCCATTGTGTATCGATCCCACAATTTCTTTATCTATTTATCTGTTGAAGGACACCTAGGTTGGTTCCAGGGTCTAGCTATTGTAAATTGAGCTGCTATAAACATTGATGTGGCTGCGTCACTATAGTATGCTGATTCGAAGTCCTTTGGGTACAAGGAGTGGGATAGCTGGGTCCAAAAGTGAGTCTATGCCAAGTTTTCTCAGGAATCTCCATACTATTTTCCAGAGGGATTGCACCCGTTTGCAATCCCACCAAATTTTTTGCCACATGCACATCAGATAGAGCACTCATCTCCAGGATATACAAAGAACTCAAAAAAACTTGACACCCAAAAAAACCAAACGACCCAGTCCATCCATGGGCTAAGGAAGGAGCTGAACAGACACTTCTCAGAAAGGAGATATACATTCGATCCATAAATATATGAAAAAAAAAAAAAGTTCAACATCTCTAGTAATCAGAGAAATGCACATCAAAACTACTCTTCAGATTTCACAGTCTGTCTCACAACTTTTATGCCTCCGAACTTGAAATCCAGTAGCACGTCAGCCGTCTGTTAGGGCTCTACGTAACAGCGTGGATCTCTTTCGGTGGATCCCGTGATTCCGTTGTGCGTCTTGGACATTCTCAGCCTGAGACCACCTTCCCTCCCCCCTCCCCCCGGGCTGTTTGACATTCCGTGGCTGAGATATAGTACGGAGCACTTCATCCTGCGATCATTTACTTATTCATTCCACAAATCGTCATCGAGGCGGTGAGCTAGTAATTGAAGGAACAATGATGAGGAGATTGATAATACCCCTTTATCCTGAAAGGCAACATGAAATAGGAAGGAATTATTATTATTATTATTTTTTGGCCAACATCTTTTTAAAAATTTCTCTTGAATACTAACACTGCCGTTTGGCATTTTCTCGAAGTAGCCTCCACTGATGGTTGTTTTGATGCTATTCTGTCGCCGAGTGGAGAAGAGCAGAAGGCACACCTTGGACTTGGGCTATGTATGGGTTTGAATATGGGTGCAGCGTCATTCGTCCGTGTAATATCTGTCCAATGTCGCATCCGTCAATTCACCACAGGTATTTGCGGCAGGGTAGCTTGCCTAGAGGATGCGAGGAAATAAAAAGATAAGCTGCTTATTATAATTTTATAACCGAGGGAATTTTTTTTTTTTTAACCATCCAAAGGAGAAAGAGGCTAGTAGATCCAGACACACGATTCTCTTGGAAGGTAGAAGACAAATCCACTTGGTGGAAAGGGGAAGTCTCTGGGAGACCCAGGGAAAGCTCTAGGGGAGGGGTGGACCTTGCATTTGCTGGCCGAGGTTGGGTGGACATTGAAGAGTGGCTGGGATGTGGACATAGAGGTGGGGTGGATGTTCACTGCCAATCAAATAAGCAGCGTGCATGTGAACCTGGAGCCCAAGTCCTGCAGGATGGACGTCAACGGCCAGTGGAGGTGGCTTGAACTCAAGCACAGAACGTGATATCCAAGTGACTGCCCTGTGCAGACCCCTGTCCATCACGTTCTGCTGTTCACTGGGGCAAGTGTCTCTTCTTGCTCTGATGCCTGTCTGCCTGGCCATCTCTGTCCCTTCGACATTGATGCTAATGGACGGGCTGCGGTGGTCATTGAGCTACCCCCGTCTTCAGCATCCCTGATTGACTGTTCCAGAGAAAAAAACCCAAGTCCCTATGAAATCATCAAATGCACGTTTATGAAATCAGCTGAGAGCCGGTTTCTGGTTTCTGCATTCGGACGCACCCGCCTCTCTGCGCTGGGTTGGTGCGTCAGGAGGGATGACTGTGCTTCTCTAAGAAGGTTAAGCTATCATCCGGCCGAATGTGGACATGAAATGATGCTGCCCAGCACCTGCTGTGGGTGACTGATGATGACGGTGATGGATAATGACAGGGAGGAAATTCACTTTTGCAGGGGGAAATCGCTCCTTTTTCTACTGGGGCAGAGTCCTGGTCCAGATTTGGGGGTTTCTTTCTTGTGGTGTTAGGTATCTCTTTCAATGAAAAAGAACATTGCTCAGGACTGTATTATGGGATCGAACGGCTCTGACATGGAACCCTGGGGCAGATGTGGCCGGTCGCTCTGTACCCGGGCTGGATCTGTGGTCGTCATCCCAAGCTTTGCCGGGTCCTCTCATCATAAGTGCAACAGAAACAACCCAGGTACCGTCCACACGGGGTCAGAAAGTGTGGGGTTAGGAGATGCGGTGACAGCAGTGCCTTGTTAAAGCCTGCCGAGAACGTGCGTATGGCTTAGAATGCCATCTTCCCTGTGAGTCCCTCAGCCCTTGAACACTTACTCTCTCTTCTAAGACTGCGCTTTACCCCAGAGACAGGTGTGGTTGCATCCTTAGCGGCCGTGGGTCTCTGCTCAGATGCCACCCCAACAGAAAGGTCTTTTCTTTTTTTCCTTTTAAGGTGCTGGGTATGGAACCCAGTGGCACTTAACCCCTGAGCCACATCCCCAGCCTTTTTATTTTTTAGAAATAGTGTCTTGCTAAGTTGCTCAGGGCCTCACTAAGTGGCTGAGGCTTTTCCATCAGACTTGGGATCCTCCTGCCTAAGCCTCCGGAGCTGCTGGGATTACATGCATATGCCACTGTGCTTGGCTGAGATGCCTGCCCCTCTCTCTCTCTCTCTCTCTCTCTCTCTCTCTCTCTCTTCAAATTAGTTATACATGACAGTGGGATGCGTTCTGACACAACCTACATAAATGGAGTGTAAGTTCTCATTCTTCTGGTTGTACGTGACGTAGACTCCCGCCAGTCATGTAATCCTATATGCACACAGGGTAATAATGTCCAGTTCACTCTCCTGTCATTCCTAACCCCATGTCCCCTCCCCTCCCTGCACTCCCCTCTGCCTATATCAAAGTACCTCTGTTGTTCCCTACCTCCTCCACCCCCTGCTTGTTGTGAATTATCATTGACACATCAGAGAAAACATTCGGTCTTTGTTTTTTTTTGGGATTAGCTTATTTATCTTAGCATGATATTCTCCCATCTCCATCCACTCGCAAATGCCATAATTTCATTCTTCTTCAAGGCTGAATGATATTCCATACACACACACACACATCACATTTTCTTTATCTGTTTATCTGTTGAAGGGCATCTAGGCGGGTTCCACAGTTTAGCTATTGTGAACTGCGCTGCTATAAACATTGATGTGGCTGCATCACTGTAGTGTGCTGAGTCTAAGTCCTTTGGGTATAGACCAAGGAGTGGGATAGCTAGGTCCAATGGTGGTTCCATTCCAAGTTCTCTCAGGAGTCTCCATACTGCTTTCCAGAGGGGTTGCACCAATTTGCAGTCCCACCAGCAGTGTATGAGTGTACCTTTCCCCCCACGTCCTCGCCAACATTTATTTTGCTTATATTCTTGATAATTGCCATTCTGACTGGAGTGAGACGAAACCTTGGTTTTGATTTGCGTTTCTCTACTTGCTAGAGATGTTGGACATTTTTTCAGAGGCCTTTCTTGGTCAGCTCTTCTAGAAGAGCCTGTACCTCCTCTGCTTCCTCCTTTGTGCCTGGTGTGTGTCAGTACCTGGCTTGTGGCTGTCTGTCTCCTCAAGCTAAGCTGTCAGTCCCGGAGAGCAGAGTCTGGCTTCTTCAGCAAACTAAGAACCTGTGCGACTTCCTGGCCCAGAGAAGATCTTAAATTAGCCATTGCTGAGTCGTGAACTGTATGCATGACCCTTTTATTCGTAAAGGGCTTAAATAAACTACTCAAGATGGGGAAAAGAACCTAGCCTACGTTGGATTCCAGAGTCAAATTCAAGATTTTTTGATGAATCTACCCAAACGGTGCTGGTTTGGATAGCTGCAAGCAAGTCAGACAACCGATAGCCCAGAAAAGGAAGTGGAATATTGTGGTCTCACTCTGAAACGGACTCCTTTTGATACCTCATCACATCCCATAATGAAAGAATTGCTTTTGCTTCTGCCAAGTCACCGGTAACTGCCACCCTATCCCAGGGCGTTGGGTGGACGCATTTGCAGACGCTGATCCGAAAAAGCCATTTGCAGGGAAAAAAGAAAGGAAATCCAAACCTCACCAACCCCCTCGTTGTCTTTAAGGGCCGATACCATTTGTATCCGTTGGGTAAACACGATCCATCACCGTTCTGCAGGTTTTCTATGGGCCGCTTCTTCAACAAATATATTTTTGGCCTGGGCCATTTATCATATCTGGAAGTCTGGAGGCTGAGCTTGAGCACTCCTCTTAGGTTAGCATTGAAAATAGCCACTCAGGGGATTGTCAGGGGAAAAGCCGGTTAAATTGGCCGGGGAGGAAAAAAGTGTATCCCCTTGAGAACAGAAAACAGCATCTTATAGGCTATTTCCACCAGTCTTGGCTTGTAGTGTGGAAACTCAGCTAAACTTCAGGAGGAGCTGAGTGGGTTTCCATGGGAAATCAGGTTAGGAATGGGAAGAGCTCCGGTGCAGAGGGTGAAGGCAGAGCCTGGAACCCTCAAGGGCATATAGGGTGTGTGTGTGTGTGTGTGTGTGTGTGAGTGTGTGTGTGTGTGTTTGGTACTGGGGAGTGAACCCCAGGGGCACTTAACCACCGAACCACATCCGCCGCCGTTTCTGTCTTTTCTTTAGAGACAGGGTCTCACTTGAGTTGCTTAGCAGCTTGCTAAGTTGCTGCGGCTGGCTTTGAACTTGAGATCCCCCTGCCTCAGCCTCCCGAGCCGCTGGGATTACAAGCGTGGGCCACCGTGCCCAGCACAGAGAAAGTGTCCTTTAATGGGACCGAACCTGCTGCCCAACGCAGGACTCTGATGTGTTCTCTGAGAAGCACTGCCTGAGGAAATAGCAGAGACCCTTAAAGACCGAGATTCAGGGAGCTGCTGCCATGGAGTTAGTTATGGGATTGATGAGCTATTTTGCAAAGGGAGGAACCATGGGAAAGCATCCATCTGGGAGAGTGTCTGCTCCCGTATCCCATGGGAACTCCACCTCGGGGGGGTCCAGTGGAGTCCGAGAAGTTGAAAGGACTTGGGGACCTCTGAGATCAGTGGATATACCAAAGCACCAATTGCATATAGAAAGCATATGTGTTTTTAAAAATATTTTTTCCAGGTTAGTTAGTGCTTATGATAGAGAGCAGATGGGTAAAGAAAAGAGACTCAGAGGGTGTTTGGTCACAGAGCAGCAGGTTGGGCTTGGGAAAAGCATGGAGCTCAGAGAATCCAGTGCACACATCCGTCAAGGTTTGCAAGCAACAGCGGTGGAGACACGGTGTAGACTGAATGGCTGTTGAAAGCGGAGGTCTTGGAAAAGCGGTTAAAAACAGATCCCTTGAGCTAAAAACAAAGCAGCTGAACAGAACTCGCAGAGCCTGAAGCTCATTAAGCAGAGCCAGGAGACTTGGGTCCCAATAGATTGTGGCTCTAGTTCCCCGCCCTGGGTACCATGGTGTGTCCTCACTGAGGCTGTTGTCTTTGGAAGAACTGAGGGAGGTTCTTTCCTTATCCCTCCCATAATGACGGTTCTGACAGAGCCCCACTTTTAGATTCTCTTCGAGATCCCTGCAGAGGGATTTTGAATAATTTTCAATTCCTGCTTTCGCTGGGATGTGTGCCAGAAATGGATTTAAAGCAGTGAATGGATTTTAAAATAAGCCAGCTCTTAGTATTCCCTAATCCCTCTCCAGTGTTTTCTGCCCCACCCCACCCCACCCCCCCCCCGAAAAAAAATACTGTTTTTTTCAACATGGGCTTTGGGGTCTCCGAGAGAGAACAGGTGGTCTCACGTGATCAAAAAAAAATGTATGATGTAACCGTCGCTGAGAATTTTCACTTTGCTGTGTAAAAACCAGGTTCACGTCCTGTGGTCCCTTGAAAATAGAAGGGTTTGATTTCAGGAGATAGTGTTAGATGTGACCGTCCCTGCCATTAAAAGAGCAGGGAGGCACCCGATGGGTGCTATCCCTTACATACATAGCTCATGAGTAGCAAAATGGGACGATGGTCCAGATTTCCGGGAATCGTGGGCATCGTGGAGCAGAATACCTTGTTCAGAAATGGGGGCTCCGTAGTTAGACCAAAATCTGGTTAGCATTTCAGCCATCATATCCATATGGTTAAGTCACTTACCCTCTAAGCCCATACTCCTGGGTCTGCGAAATGGGATTAATCATAGCCTTTACTGTATCCTGTATCCGGTCATTTGGCAGATTAAGACCCAAAAAAATCCCAAAGTCTTAGAAAATAGTCCATACATTACAATAAGCCTGTGTGAGCGTCCCGTTGCTGCATAAAACATCACCACAGGTGCCCTGACTTTAAATAACACGCGTTTTTTTTTTTTTTTGATCTTGCAAGCTGCGCTGGCCTTGGGTCCTCTTCTGGGTCTCACGGTGAGGAGCATCCTGAGGTGACTTTGTCTGCACCTGGGATCCTTTCCGGAGGACCCTTTTAACATGGAGAGATATTTCTTCTCAGCAGACATGACACTCACATTTCAAATCTGTCCCCTGGAGACAGGTGGCTGCTCCCTTTTAAGAGCTCACCTGATTACATCAGGGTGATTCTCCCTTTTCAGTAACTCAGGGCCACCTGCAGTGGGCCCTTAATTCATGCACTTTGTCATGGAACCCACCCAGGAGTGAAACCAGGGATGTTCATAGCCATTCCTCCCCCGACTCATGGCAGGGTGCTACACCGGGGCTGTCCACCGGGGGCGCTGTCAGAACTCCCCCGCCACAAGACACTGGTGGTATTTTCACCATGAATTATTGTTCTTATCATGATCATATATTTCTGAGGCGATTACAGGTTGGAGCTCACGATCAAAGGTCGTTCTACGCTAATGGTGCGGGAATAAAGGTGACCAAACCTTTTTGGAACGTGGCTCCTGAAGGAATCCGCAAGGGGTGACACTATTTGCGGGTTGATCTGGCTCTGGACTGCATTACCCATACCTGAAACATTGTAATGGGTTATTCCCCAGAGAACAGGAGGATGGATGGTAATGCAGATTATAACCTCGCCAGGTCCCGAATGGTAAAATAAAAGTTCATGGGATTGCAGAACGTCATATTTGATGGTTAATATGGTCCCTTGTTATCTACCATACACGCTCTCCCTGGTTTTACTCCTGTTCTCAATGAAGGAAGAAAGAGAAAGATTGTTTTAAAGGGATCAGGAGTGAGGACACCTACAAATTTTACACTTTGGTTTAGAGTAAGAAAAAATTCTGCTTATCGTATCGATTGCGTTGTCACCTGTTTGCACAGTGTCACTATCTAAATATTTCCAAAATTCCAAGTAACAACATCTTGTTTCTTAATGTAGAAAAGAAACTTCTGAAAAACTGACCTTCCCTCATGCCCCCGACCACACACGGGTTTTTAAGATGCATTGTCTGTCCTTAAAACTCTGTGTTAATTTCCTACGACACCTTGAATGTGCCACGAGCCATTTGCAATAGAATCCATTAACATTTGGGAAGTTGAGCCTGGCCACCTAGGATATTAAATATTTGCACCAGGAATGCTAATAAAAATCCACTGACATGATATTCCCAAAGTATCATTAAATAATAATAGCAGTGTTAGAGGGTAGCAAATAAATGAGTATCTACTTAGAGCTGTTTTTCTCAATTCTTGTGATTTTTGTGTATCTATTTTGGATTTGAGCATTCTCATTTGCTTTGGAGATCAGACTTTGGAAATAGGGCTTTCAAAAGCTGCTGCGTCACTGACAGTCCCTTTGGAAAGATGTCTTTGCATAATCAAAGTCATCGAGGGGACTTGCATAAGAAAATGAAAGGTATAAATTATCTTTTCTTCATTGCTATTTCTTGGGTAGCTGGAAAAAAAATGAAGTATTGTTACTTAGTTGGCCCTATTTATAAAATATTATGCAATTTTTCTATTGCGTGGCATATTGGCAAAAAGAATATAAAGCGTTGTTCTATTTTCATTTGACTTTTTTTTTTTTAATTTTCTAGGGTGCTGAGGATGGAATCCAGGTCTTACATAATATTGGGCAAGTGCTCTTACCTCTGAGCTTGTCCTATTTAGAAAAGTTGATTTAATACTAACTTTTTTTTAAAAAAAATCACAGTATATTAAATAGGCAGCTTCCATATTTTTCTGTATTTTATAACAGCATGGATTTTATTTTAAAAAAAATAGCTGGTGTCGTTTTGATGAAGTAATGTTGTGAAGCATTAAGTATTTCACAAAGGAAGGCTCTTCCTATTTCCATCACTGATCTAGTTGATATATTTGTTTTTCAACCCGCTTTATTTGCTATCATAAAAGAAAGTGTTAGAAAAGTGAGTTCTTCCACCTCAGGTTTATTAATTAGATTTGCTTTACTTTGTTTTGGCTCAAATGAATTGAAATCCGTGGCGTAGATATACATCAGCGCAGCCCGTGATGATTTCTACTGACACATATTCTAGGCTGACATTTATAGGCGTCAGAATGTTGCTTGGTGTAGTGTAGGTTGTTGTAATCAGCTGTGTCATTGCTGGGGCCAAAAGACCTGACAAGAACGATTTTAAGAAGGAAAAGTTTATGTGGGCCTCATGGTTTCAGAGGTCCCCATGGATGTACCTCCTCTGTCCACACCCTACCTGTCTACATTTACAATGACCAAACAGTGGATTAATCCACTGATTTGGTTAAGAACCCAATCATTCCACCTCTGAACCTCCTTAGATTGTCTCGTGTATGAACTTCTGGGGACACCTCCTATCTAAACCACAGCATAGGTAATAGATAGACCTCCACTACACGAGGCAGCTGTAGTTATTAAAAAACAATAGTCTCTAATGTAAATGTCAAAATCACATTTCCTCCCATATAGTCGAATGGCCAAAAAAACTTGCACTCAATAAAGGTTTTGATCGATTGGAATGATGTCTTAAATCCCATGGGAAATGCACCGGACTGCATTGCTAAATGGATCTTCAGCAAAACACTGAAGTTTTAAAATTGCCTTTGTTGTGTGGTTTGTTGGGTGTCTCTTTGGTGATCTTCCTATTGCTTCATTTATTCATAACATTTTTTTTTTTTTTGGTATTTGCTAAGCCTGTTTCTCCCGATTCTCTGAATGTACACATCCACTTAAAAACCAACCTTCTCCTTTTCTCGCTTTTCCGCCGACGGTATTCTATTCACATGAACAATCTTGTGATGTCCGGTTCGTAGACCCTCACTTTGATTTTACCACTTGGGCTTCTGCAATGAAATCTGTCCTCCTTTTGTGGGTCAGACTGTAGATTCCATGAAGCTCATGATCATGGGTGATGACCTAGCGATTCGGCCTGCAAAGCCTCGTGGAACCCCGGAAGTCATCAATGCTCCTGTTGAAAAACTTGAGAAAAGCCAGACTCGAAAGAGAGTTGATTCCTTCTTTGCGTCCCAGTGTGTTTTTCTTACGTCCTCGGACTTCTTAGGCCAGTTAAAGTTGATGTTTTAATTCACTGGATTCAGAGACTATTATAGTCACAAAAAGAATAGCGCATACCATGTACAAAGAACAATGAAGCCCCCGTGTTTAGTGGTGGCATAGATACTTTCAGCAACGTAAATAACCATTTTAAGTAATTTCAGACACAGAGAAACTTCTGTCTCTCCCAATTTAGTGGACCAAGGTAAATGATATCCTAACCCCACAGTTGGCTGAAGGCTGCGTAATTGATGAAACTTGATCCATTTGTCAAAATTTTGGGACATGTTTCCTTTTCTTTTCTGCTTCCTTCCTTCTTTATCTCCTCCTCCTCTTCCTCCTCCTTCTTTTTTAATTTTTGGTGCTAGGAATTGAACCCGGGGTGCTTAGCCATTGAGCCACATTCCCGGCTCTTTTCTATTTTACACAGAGACAGGGTCTTGCTAAGTTGCTTAGGGCCTCGTCAAGTTGCTTAGGGCCTCGCCAAGTTGCTGAGGCTGGCTTTGAACTTGCAATCCTCCTACCTCAGCCTCCATGGCTTCTGGGATGACAGGTGTGTACCACCATTCCCAGTGTACTTCCCATTTTTACCCTTCTATTTTTCTCATCACTAGGATAAACAGTGACTTTGTTTCCAGTGAAAATAGCCTTATGTTTCCTTTTAAAAATTTTATTTTTGATGGGGGGATGATGGCATGGGATTTAGAGAGCCGAGAACAGAGATTTTTTTTCTCTTTAAAAAATGTATATTGATTCAGTCAACAAAGCAAAACAACAAATATTATGCTACATGATTTATACCATCATTTTGGAATTTCCTTTATCCTTTGATACAGTCACTGCCGAAGAGCTCAGCCTCACTAATCTTTACTTAATTAAAGTGTTTCCTCGAGAAGCAGAATACAACTTTCCTATCACTGGTCTCCTCCTTAATGGTAATCAGCTTGAGCCTATGTGCCCAAATATCTTATGAGTTCAACAGTTTTAGTTATTTCTGCATAGTGATATACACACACACACACACACACACACACACACACACATCTTTATTTTCTAATATTTTCTTAAGAAGCTTCATTGAATATTACTGTTTGGGCAAGATTACAATAAATCACTGAGTCGATCTTCAAGCAGGAGATCGAACCGTCTTTATCTTCCAGCTGAGGGTCAAGGGGCAGACTGCAAGTCTACAGCATTTGCCCCACTAAGGTCAGACCACACCTCTATAGTCCCAAACCACATTCATCATCAGCGGCTGTTGCTATGATTCAAACCCTTAAACAAACATCATGAGATCTAAAAATCATAAGTGGAAGGGGGAGTGGGTCAAAAATGATCCTAATTGAGTCAAAGAAGAAGCATTTCTTCCAGGATATGGAGTCTCAGGGCAACATGGGGTCTGTTTGGTCATTGCCCATAAAGCCTAACCCTTAACAGGCCCAGAGGTTGTCTTCTTCTTATTTTTCTCTATCAGCATTCAGAAGTTTATTTCACCGTGAATGAGTACAGGAGGAAGGCTACACTAGGTATAGGAGTGAAATACTTATTTTGGAGTGAAATACTTCTGGGCAAACCAATGGAAGAGAGTTTTCCTACTTTATTAATCATTGACTTCCTTCCAGATGCACTTTATTGGGTCCTGTGTGCAAACCCACCGCCCATAAGAGCTGACTCTCAACTTCCCGGATCACAAGTCCCATGTGTTCAGTAATTCCATCCATGTAGCCTGTTTCTCCCATCTTTTCCGGAAACTCTATAATCTTTTGCGTCTCCGATAACTTTGACCTGACATCTCACGTCTTTGCCGGCGTCTCTGACCTTTTTTCATGTTTTTATTTTTGATGATTTGTATTATTTACGTATCGATCCCGCCCATCTCCTGCATTGAAATGTGAGATTCATGACGGTGGAGACCTTTTGAATCTTGGGCACCCTGTTTTCTAGCAGTTCGGGGCTACTGCTTCGCCGCAGCAGAGAGATGATAAAGAAAACATGCAGAGATCACCGCAGGTATTGATTGGGCACCTCTGCTACTTGTTCTTTCCCATTTACTACTTCATTTATTTACTACAAGCTCATGATTCTCCAGCGGAGGAGGTGGAGATGGAGACCATCTTAATCGTTCACTCAAAGGCATGTTGCATTAGTGAGCTGTTTATCGAGGGATTATTTCAATTTCTAGCTTTTTGATTCTAGGACCTCTGCTTTTCTCTACATTTCTGCACCTGTTTCCCTCTTTTTCAGCCTCTTTATGGCGTCTGACTATACTTGGGCTTTCGCACATAACCTTATTTGTTTTCTGTTTGGTCTATCAGTGATCGCAAACCAGAAATCCACTGACCACTTGTTAAGGAGCAAAGGAGAGGTCAGTGAACATAGTCTCAAATGTTAACATGCAAATTTCAGCCATTGTTTTTTTTTTGTTTTGTTTTATATGGAACTTTTCACCTGAATTCTTCCTTGATTAGTCTCATATTACCACTTGGGGAAATGAGGCTCAGAGTTAAAAATGTGTGTGACCCATAATCCTTAGCTAGCGAGTGCCCCCCCCCCCCCGTCCTAGGATTCACATTCTGGTACTCTGCTCCTCCCCACCCATTGAAGATGGCTCCTTCTTCCTATTCCTTCCTTTAACACGTTTTCATCCACAGTTTCTGGCACTTTGATGAGTTATTGCTGTTATTCTTATGCTTTTTCATTTTCGAACTTCCCCCCAATTTCTACCGCGATTGAAATTTGATATCCTCTGACGAGCCACACATTGAAACCAGAAGCTACCCAACGCTTTCAGCCTATGGCACAGCAGGGAGAGCACATGGGCCTTATTTCCCTGTCCACAAATGGGGATAGCCGTTCACTCACTTTCTGCTAATCTAAGGTGAAACCAGGGTTCCTCCTCTTCACCACAAGGACGTGTTGGGCGGGGAATTCTTTGTTGAAGCAGCCCATCTCGTGCCTTCAAGGAGGCTTAACGGAGACCATGGCCCTCTATCTGGTAGCTTTTCCCTCCTGTGACAATCAAAAAAAAAAATATTTTCAGAGACTGCAGATGGCTGGTCTCCCCAGGGATGCGGAATGGCCCCTGGGTGAGAACTGTGGGATTAGATTAAGATAATGACTGTGCCAATGTGGATTCCAGGGCACTCTCCAAATCCAAGTTATTGTTACAATGAGCTCCAAGAACAATAAAAATTCACTGCTGCGGATTCTTTGGCAAGCCACAGAAGGGGAACGGTGCATCCACATTAAGGACCAGCATTGGCCGTCCACCCAAGGACCCGGGAACGCTCCATCATGTGGATCCCCACTGGAAGTTTCTTGCTTCTGCATCACTCCAAGCAAGCATTTAATACAAAATGCCTGTTAAACAGGACTTCCCATTTGCAGACCTCAGCTTTATTTCTTTATGAAATATTCGGCAACATATTCGCCACCATCTGATGAATAATTAAAACCAAATTACACTTGTCAAAAAAAAAATGAACACACCCCATTACAAGAGAAGGGGAAAAAAATAATATTTAATTTCATCCCCAAATGGTTTATGGCACGCCGTGTCCTCGTTTGTGATATCTGGTGCTCTGTAGTGACTCAACATCATTATTCCTTTTGGAGCGTTTCTACTCTATTTGTTTTGTGGAAGTGAGATCAAAGAAGGTGCCCGTTCATTTTAAGGGAATACATTATTAGTTTATCTAATACTTACCGAGTTAAAAAGAATAATCTAAAAAAAAAAATCCCCCATGAGAGGTCCTCTCCTTAATTAAATGGATGTATTATTGCTCGCGCTGGTATTAAGTCGGCGGATACTCATAGGGACGATTTTTTAAATGACATGATGCATTATTTATGGGGTCGTCTTGGTGATGAGCTTCGGAAAAGAAAAGAATTGTTGCAGAGAAGGAGGTGGTACCCCTCCCAAGAACTTTCCACTGTTTTATTGGAAGGCGACTTGCTACCTTGGTGATCTGGGGGGTAGAAACGGGGCCTCTAACACCCTCTTCTTCAGGATTTCGGTTTGTAAGAAAAGAGCACACAGGACCAGCTTGGTTTTTCCTGTCATTGGAGTATTGGCGGCTCAAAGAGAAGCCAGTTGTTTAATTTTCAGGACTGTGTACCCACAGAGAGGCTGGACAGCTTCTGTTTGTACTCCATTTTATTATTGTCAGAACTGATCAAATAAATCTGCCCGAGTGTCCGTGGGTGGGATGCATGTGGAAAGTGATTTTATTATATTTTATTTTTTTTGGCCCAGTAAGTCTCCAAACACGTGGCTGTCTTCATTTGATTTTTCCTCTTGCATTTCCAGTACCTGGTGCCACTTGCCTCAAGATCACATGGGCTCCGCTTATTACCCAGGCTTAGCTCCAACGGGTCAAATACAAAATCAAAAAGAGTTTTTCTTTTTCTCATTCCTTGTGCGTCTCCTTTCACGTTTCACGTGAAATCCCAACTGTATTTTGAAGCCCTTCCGAACGGCACTTTCCGTGGATGGAAAACCCACCCTATATAAAAATCATCTCAGAAATGAGATCCGAAATGATCCTTCTGTTTTCTGCCGGATATCCTGAAATGGATCTGTAATTTTTTTTTTCCCAGAAAACTCTTTTCAATTTCGTCTGCATGATATAATTCAGAAAACTAAAAGCATTTTTGTTTGTTTGTTTGTTTGTTTTCCAGATTCACTCTTTGCTGACAGGCGAAACACCAGCAGAACCCACTTGGATGTTTTTGGCAACGTGATGTAAGAAGAATAAAAATCCTTCACGCGGAGGTAAGGGGAAGAGTCCGTGTAAGTTCTGATGGGAAAGGAGCAAAGGTTTGTTAACCTTGGATCTACCTTATAAATTCTTCTGTTTCCTGCACTTACATGCCTAATGAGAACTTTATCCTTGTACTCTCTGCGCCCCCGAGGATTTTTGAGATGCACCGATGTGAGATATACGGTAATGGGAAATAGGTCTGCAGTCACCAAACCAAAGGTTACCAAGCTTCTCCTTATAAGCACCCCATCAGACCCAAGAAGACTTTGAACAGCACTTTCTTGTGATTCTGTATGAGCTGGGGGTTAGACGTGGTTGCCTGAGACAGAAGACTTCCATCAGATAAAAGGTTTTTCAGTTAAGAAGTGAGGCAGTCAGGCAGGCCAGAGCTGGTGTGGGGTACCATCATCAGGGACGCAGGCTCAGTCACACACACCCTTTGCTTCGTGATGGCAGATGGATTTTTGGTGTCCTTGTCAGATTCCAAGCAGTAGAGCAGTGATAAGGTGCAGTTATTCTCTTTGGGGTAAGTTCCTAATATTGCTCATACAATCACCCTGAGCTTAGTCACATGGTCACCTGGGGCTGCAGACTAGAAGATAAAGTCCTTATTCTTGCGGTCCTGTGACCAACTAGAATTTTTGTCCTATGGAAGAAGTCTTAGCAGCATTTCCCCTATGAATATAGCCTACATTAAAGAAGATAACTTTGCTGAGGAGGTTGTGAACTGCATAACGGCAGGAATTCATTAAAAAATGTGGTTTCTGCCCAGTGCAGTGGCCCAGGCCTGTCATACGCACAGCTTGGGAGGCTGAGGCAGGAGGATGGCGAGTTCAAAGCCAGCCTCAGCAATGGCGAGGCCCTAAGTAACTCAGTGAGACCCTGTCTCTCAATAAAATACAAAATAGGGCTGGGGATGGGGTTCAGTGGTCAAATGCCTCTGAGTTCAATCCCTGGTACCCTCTCCCCACAAAAATAGGTTTTCTTCTGTTGCTTTAATGGCATTACCAAAGGGATGAATAAATACTGAAGATGTACATGGTTAGATGTTGTTTTTTCCCTAAACATAAAACATGACTAGCCATGAGACTGATGATTTTTTTTTTAATTTTAAGACGAACATACCCAACCATTTTTTTTACGCATTCAAGAGTCATATACCATCTGAGCTAAGTCAGTATAGAGTTATTTTTCTTATAGAGGCTGCTCAGATACAGCCCTTTTTCAAGGTATGATTTGGATGCGGCTTTGGATATGCATTTCAGGCTTAAGCTTCCAAAACACACAAGTAATCAATTCTGTTCACTACCAATTTTTCTTCTTAATCCCACTTTTATTTTTTTTTTTTTGATTATTTGGCTCCAATGGTTTTCTGACTCTTGCTAAAAAATCAAGTATACCTCCCAGGATGGAGATTTGGTTCCCTTGGAGGATTTTTGAATGAGAGCTATTAACTGTGATTGAGGATCCCATACATCCCAGACAAGAACCCTTCATGTTCCGGGATCAAATTAATTAAACGACTCATTTACCGAGTGCTGTCATTGAAGAATTTGCAGTACCTCCTATGGCGTCTGATTCATAGGAAAAGAATGACCTGGCTATTTTGAGTTTTAGAAAAGGGAACACTCTTGAGGTCTTCTCAGAAGCAGTCCATTGGCTTGGCGGGGGACTTGGGGCTATCCAGAGTATGGGTTTTCCAGTATTGAAACCAAAGACGAAATTGGGAAAGTTGTGTCTACTGCTCTTCAACTATGAAGAAAGAGTGGTACCATCCAGTTTGCTTTCATAGAATTGGAAAGGGAAGTCGATTGAGAATTAGACACCAGTATCAGCATGGATCTGTCTTGTCTCCAAGAAACAAAGATGGCACCAGGGGAATTTTCCGTTCAAGAAAGTGAAGAGCTTCTGATGAGTGAACTTTGCCCACGTCTAAAAGATAGCGTTCGTTCACCTCCTTCCTTGGCTGCTCGTGAGTGAAACACCACCATGGTGGGTTGAAATTTAGCTCGACAGCCACCGAAAGAACTGTTTTCTGAGACAGTCCTGCCATTTACCTAAGGAATAAATAGGTTCTCTTTGAATGCATCCATGGGGGTTTGCTTGGGAAAGAGGCATACAGATCTCCTCTCTTCATGGGAAGGAGACTGTTTCAAACAGCCGTTTTCTTTGCTAACAAAGACATGCACACTGGAGACCAATCAGCAATTTCACAGCTGGTTTGTGAAATCCTGAAATGAGGTATCCCAGTCAAAGCAGGAGAGATGCATTTGCAATGACAGGGATATTTGAATTGCATCCCAATTTCTAATAGGATATTGCTTCATAGTTGCAGGACATCTTAAACATACCATGTCTAGGCATGCACAGCAATTCCTATCTCAGTCAGGACACGTGATCTTCCTTAGGAGTGTGAAACGGCAGGAATGAGTAGCCTGCACTAGTTTCTTCTGCTTGTAGGTGAGGAGAGGAAACCAGTTGGCCACTCACCTGGTGATTAACCGGTTTCTCTACTGATGCACAGGGTAGCTGGAATTCTCAGTTCCTCTGTGACAGTGACCACATAGGCCTGTGTCTCAGTGTCTGACAGATTGGATGCCATTCCTGTGCAAAAGCTGAGCTATTGAGAGGAATAAATCCAGAGTCACATTTTAGTGTTGATGTGTCCCCCAATCCAGCATCCAATTGCAGGGTTGGATGGATGTTTACATTTTTGGGGGGGTTCCGGGGATTGAACCACAGGTTCTGGACACTGGACCCTGGAACTGTATCCCCATCCCTGTTTTATATTTTATTTAGAGACAGGGTTCTCCCTGAGTTGCTCAGCGCCTCACTATTGCTGAGGCTGGCTTTGAACTCATGATCCTCCTGCCTCAGCCTCCCGAGCCGCTGGGCTGACAGGCATGTGCCACTGCACCCAGGGGAAGTTTATTTTTTTAATCTGTCTCTTTTCCCTACCTTTCTTATTCCTTTACCTCCCACTTTTGATGGTGGGGTGGGGTCGAATCCCTGAGATACAGCTTCTGTTTTCTTTTTCATAAATATTTCATTTTTTTAAATTTTATTTTGAGGCAGGGTCTTACTGAATTGCTGAGGGCCTCACTCAGTTGCTGAGGCTGTGCTCAAACCTGGAATCCTCCTGCCTCAGCCTCCTGAGTCTGGGGTCACAGGCGTGCACCATCGTGCCTGGCAACTTTTCTCACTCTTAATGGAGCAGACTAGCCCGCTGCAGGGATTTGAAGCACGTCAGTCCACAGGAATTGATCCTGAAATCGTGTGGACCAGGAGAGAAAGAACGGTCCCTGCCTTAGGCTGGAGATGTTTACCTGACGTCTGTTAAGTACCCCTATCTGCTCCAGAGACTTTGTGAGGCATTAAATAAAGCACAAATGTGCTTCTAAACCTGGATCATGGAACAACTATTTGAATGCACCTTCAATATTTCAATGTGTCCCTCTTCTGTAAAATGACAATTGTGATACCCAGGTCTGTTTTATGGCCAGAGAGGGAGAGAGTACCCTTTCTTTCTACTTCATGCTTTGTCTTGAGTGAGCAAACCTATGTGTTTATTACGGATCAGGATTCAGCCTAGAAAGATACTGTTGAATCTATAGTATTTCCATGGGATTTGGAATGAGAGTCTGATAAATTACCCAGGAGACACATTTTTAGTCCAGAGAGGTCACATCTCAGTTACTGGCACTAAATGGCTATGTTCCTTCGGAATAGGAATTGGACTCTCATTACAGAACCTAACAGAATTTGGGGAATGAAGACTGTTGGGTGACAGTGTCGGTCTCTGCGAGTGGCTCTCGTGTGAATTCAGTTCTTCTTGTGAACGTGGTCTATGTATCTATCAATGCACGAAAGTTAGAAAAGAACAACTCTTGGGAAATGTCGGTCCTCGATGACACGGTCTGCCACCTTGCTCTCTTTATTACCCAGGTGCATGCAAACAATGATTTGTCTAAAATACAATGCATAGGATACAAAAAAAAAAAAAAAACACAGAATCATTGGTACGTTTTACCCCTTGACCCTTTTTCAGTGCTAAGTGGCCTTGGTAGTAGAGCAGATGAGGTGGTGGTCACTTACCCTGTGATTTACGGGTTTCTCCAACTGACCCACAAGGTAGCTGGACTCCTTAATTCCCCTGTGACGGGCATTGGCGTGTGTGCAGCGTCCGCACTGCCTGGAGGAATAAATCCAGACCGAATTCTCAGCATTGAGGTGTCTCTCCCCCCGCCCCACCCATGCCAGCAAGGTTTTCAAAGGTGTGCCCTTGAAAGGAGAGAGGAAATAAATTGCACATTAAAAGAAGGAGCCCTCAGAGGCCTTTGTCTAATTAATGGTTGGTCTGGTCGTGATGGCACAAATTGGCTACCTTCACTTTCATCAGGGATGTGTCCGGCCGTGTGGGCGACAAGCTCACGAGTGAGTTCATGTACATTTCCGAAGTAAGAGGAGTGCTCCCGGGTGGATTCCCACGGTTTGGCGATTCCACGGTCTGCATTTCAGCCTCTCTATAAAGGGGCTCTTTGAGTCCACGCTGGGTGCTGGGTACTGATGAGCTCACCAGAGTAGGCATGGCAGACAGGAAACGAAACAGTTTGAGCTCATCTCTTGGAAGAGCATCGAAGGCTCAGCGTGCGGGTGGCCGTAAATACTCGAGGATTTTGATGTCGCCCCTTGGAAATCAATTAAGAGGGCTTGAGGAGATGGGGAGTCAAGTGAGTTCCTTTAGAGAATTTCCCCTTTCTTCTATGGGGTATTGAAGTTGATTACACATGTCGGTGATATGATAAATCCTATGAATGATACATCTGTCTATATTATATATCCGATCTCGTTTTGAAGTACAAAAGAGACCTGAAGGATTGTAATGTCTATTACCTTATTAATTTATTTTTTTTAAACATAGCCAGGCACGGTACACAGACCTTTAACCCCAGCTGCACGGGAGGCTGAGGCAGGAGGATCCCGAGTTTAAAGCCAGCCTCAGCCCAAGCAAGGCCCTCAGCAACTCCGTGAGACCCTGTGTCTCAATAAAATACAAACCAGGGCTGGGGAGGTGGCTCCGTGGTGGAGTGCCCTGAGTTCAATCCCCAGTACACGTCCCTCTCCCAAGAAGAAAGATTCCTAGTGAAAACCATAAGTGCTACCCACCGTTAGCTCAGGTCCCTGGGGAATATGGCTGATTAATTCCCTGGGTTAGAAACGCCCAAATAGAGATGGGACCCTCTCAGAGTCCCAGTGATGCATCTTGATAATGTACGTCAGGACAGGTGGTGTGGGGTGGGAGGATATGGGGAGGATGGATGAATTCATCCAAATCCAAACGTCGGACCAGAAAAACAACTTGAAGTACATTTCTTATTTACTCCACGGTTGGATTGGCATGTTCTTCTCAGGGAGATGAAGGCAAGAACACAAGACTTACCTAAACCTCCTGTGTCTACATCATGTGTGTTGCCTGTTTATAGCAGTCAGGATAGTGTTTGGTGCTGGTGGTGATTAATTATGAATTTGTCAGCTGATGGCTTGCATATCAATGGTGGTGTACCGTCGTTACGGTCGGGTAAGCTCCCCTGTGGACACTTGGGTCAACCAGCATTTTTTAAATCATGTCTTGTACATCATACGAAGCCCAATATGACGTGAGGAATGCACCATGTATGTGTTCCTTGGGTCATGTCCATCAGGCGTTATCATAAATGTGCAACAATTTATTTTTTCTACACCACAGAGATATACTATTGACTACAACTCAGTCACTTGAAAGTGTTTCGTAATAGCACCATAAACTTTTATTCTCTGCCATTTTCCTATTCTTTCCTCAAAGACTTCTGCCCTCTTCTTAGCTCCAGCAGTTGCTAACTCTATGCAATGAATTCCATAATTATGCACCCTTTCACATATTTTTCCAATTAAGAAATTCATTGTGATCTGAGATATGCTAAATATTAGGTGAGCATGAAACCAGTAATAATTGTGACAAATGAAATTAACAGTTTTCAGAAGTATTCTGTTTTAACTGGGCACGGACGGTGGTGCATGCCTGTCATCCCAGCGGCTCAGGAGGCTGAGGCAGGAGGATAGCAAGTTCCAAGCCAGCCTCAGCAACTTAGCAAGACCCTAAGCAACTCAGTGAGACCCTGTCTCTAAATAAAATACAAAATAGGGCTGGGGATGGGGCTCAGTAATTGAGTGTCCTTTGTTCAATCTCAAGTACCAAAAAAATATATATATATTCTGTTTTATACTTGTTATATAAACTTTTATATGTTCAAATCAAAACTCTAGGGGCTGGGGTTGTAGATCAGCAGTAGAGCGCTTGCCTAGCACATGTGAGGGCTTGGGTTTCAGCCTCAGCATCACAAAAAAAAATAAATTAATTAAATAAACGTATTGTGTCCAACTACACTTAAAAAAATCAATATTAAAAAATAATCTATCAGTATACAGAATATGCACAATTAAACATGTTAAGACCATATGTTTGTATCATTTTAATATCTGTTTTTATTTTGAATATTGGTTTTATGATCTCTCATCTACTATTTTTGCTTGACACCGTTATCTTTTAAAAAATATAGTCATGATTAACCAACTGAAGGCTAATTATTTAGAAAGCAGGGGTCTTCAGTTTTTAAAATGTCCCCCATTGCAACCTCCTGACACCTTGGTACCCCAAAGTCTCTTAAGCCTATGATGCACATCCTTGAAATTCTTCTCTCTTCCTGTTAGAGATAAGATTGTACGGGCGTATTGTTGGCAGGCGATGGGGCCAGGTGAAAAAGGAGCCAAAGAGCCCGTTGATTGATGTTTTAAATATTAAGGGAGTGACTTTAAAGCCAAAGCACTCTGTGCACCGTGGTGGCTCTGTTCAAAGCACCTTCTCCGGAGCTGAGCAAAGAGTCCCATACAACAGCCTGTTGAAAAACACAGAAGGAATGTCCTCTGTTCCTGGCTCCGTCTGCCATCAAACATTCGCCTTTCATCTCCTTGTTTTCTTTTCTTCTTTCTGTTCTGCTCTCCTGGCCAGGGTCCCCCAGCTGCCGATGATTATTGTGTACCTTTGGGGGAACTTGTGTTGAATATCCCCGTGCGGGACACAGACATGCATAACTGCACTTTCCCCTCCTGATTCTCCGTTGAAGCAGAAATTCTCCTTCAAGCTCCACCTTAGGGCGGCTTCTTTGCTTTTCTCCTCCTCCTGGTTTACCCTCCTCTAACTTGGGAAATATTGATCGCCCTCCACGGTGTGAGTGAGACGTACCCCGCTGGGCTCCTCTGTGCTCTCCTCCTCTTTGTGCAGAGACGACGCAGGGAGTTTAGCCCAATGCTACTTACTGAATTTATCTGTCCATTTCCCCTTCCTTGCCTGGGTGGCAAATTCAGGGGAATCGGCACCCTACGAGAAGCACCACCCAGGATGACGGCGTAAGTGGTTTCTGAACAGAAAATTGTAAATCGAAGAGTAGGGACTTGAGAGGGGGAGAACCAGTGCCTTCAGAAGGTGGCTACTTTTTAAGTTTGGGCAGGACTTTCTAGCTGAATATGTCCACAGGTGGTGGTTTTGTAAATGGATTACCTAACAGGGTCTGCTGGGGGGCAGTCCTGGGTTGGGGTCTCCGGGGTTAGATCCAGTCCTAGGCCTGGCTGGGCTACCTAATAACATCTCATTAACTATCTAAGAAGATAACACAGAGAAATAAGAATGAGCAGCCGCCGGATGGTCACCTACACCTGGGAGACACGTGCAACCAAGGAAAAGAGTAGGATGGAAAAAGAAATGGAAATCGAAAGACGCTCGTTTTCTGCATGATACCTCCTACTACTCAAAATCTCGGGAGTAGTTCTCGTTTGTGGCTAAGGCCCTGGAGTGGGCTCAGAATAGGCACGCCTGGTCTCCCCGTCTTAGGAATGCCCACATTTCAGGTGGCCACTGATCGGGTAGGAAAAAAAGAAAGTGACCTTCACTTTTGTAATCAGAGGTCAAAAAAAAAAAATCACTGGATTTTGTCCACCAAACTCAGCAACTACTGTTCTGCCTGACCCTGGAAACCGCAGATCTCGAAATAGAACAGGTTCAACATAAACGCTATGGACCAAAGCAGTCGGCTCAGGCGCTGAAGCAGAAATATTGTCCATACTGTCCACCTAGGGAAGCTTCTACTCCGTTCAAAGAACTTTAAAATGTCTTATAGCATGGTAATTATGAGAAACAAAATGGGATTCTTTTGAATCCCAAGATTTCCATACCTAACCCTGGAAAAGCTTCCTAATTTCTTTATACCTTAGTCGTTTTTTTTTTTTTTTTTAATTTTCTTTTGTGAAAACGTGCCTCCAATACTTCATTACATAAGTAAGAACAAAGTCGAGAGTTTGGTAATAGAGTAAGCACTAGACCCACACTTCCTACTTTGTTATTTATCCTAAGATAAATTTGTCCTTCCTCCTTAGTGCCTCGTATTCCGCTGTTATTGTCTACTTAGGGATAGAAGGAAATGACTCTCCATTGGATTTGCAGATGGGGCTCGAAAGAACACATGCTCATCATGTTCAAAGCCAAATTGAGATCAGGGAATCGAAGGTGCAGCCCTGGGGTGTTGAACTTCTATAGGAGCAGGGTGGCTGGGCCAAGTAAATTTCTCCTGCTACCCATAAATAAAGAGAAACAGACAGCAAAGAAAAAAAAAACCAAATGAAATTATGCATGTAGGCCAGGATTAAGACATGGGGTGACAAGGTAGAACCCCAGACATAACTTTCTGATAAAGAGACAAAACACACAAAAGGGGGATCAGATGTTTTTTGTTGGAAGCCAGGAGTCAGGAAGGGCCTGCATCTTTTCTGCATAATGTAAGATGTAATGCATAACATCCACGTGCTCTCTGGTCAAGAAAGCACACGACCATCAGATTATGAGGAAGCACAGAGGATAGAAGGTCACAATGCACCTTGAAAACTTAGAAGCATGAGACATTGTGCAGAACTGCAGGCCTGGTCTCTTCTGAAGGGTGGTGACTGGAAAAGGCACCATATTTAAAGGGACCAGAACCAGGTGCCACACTCGATCCTGTAGTAGATACGTATTTTGTCAAACCACATGAGAAAGACGTTTTGGGAAGAGTGTCTGTTTTTTTTTTTTTTTTTTTTTTTGTGAAATGAGGTTTGCATAGAAAAAAATAGCAGGATGCTCATGGAAACATCCTTAGAAATTGCCCCTTGCAGATTTTTTTTTTTTATGACCTGCCAATATTCTTCTTCCTTGTTCCAGTTTTCTTGAACCTCAGGGATCACCCGGGGGCAATCAGCAGGTGCTTAGGAAGTGTAGGTATAAATCGAGCGCTCTTGACGAAGAGCATATTTCAAGAATCGTTGACCCTGATTGTTTGCAAAGGAAGTATTGTAAAAGCAAGAGTAGAAAGCAGAGTTACTCATCCCTTCCCACCCTGTGTTCTTGTTTTCTTATCTCGTTCACACATTTTGGAGCCAACGTGCAAAAATCTTCGTTGAGCTCTGAGCATGCAGAAGAAGAGAAGCATTTCAAGGTGAAGTTCGCCTGCAGGTTGTCTCATACTGGAAGCCAGACGCCTGTCCACTGGGCTAGAGGGTCTTCAGCGGTGGACCTATTAAATGGATCAGCCACAACCCTAGAGAACACCACCTGATAGAAGAGGGGAAAATCAGACTTCAGCGTTTCCCAGGGAAAGATCCCAACTGCTGTTACCAGCTTTCCTTTTTCACTATTGAGAACTTGTCGATAGAGTTTGCTAGTTAAAGAGCCCCAGCTCCTGAAAAGTAATTCTAAACAGCCTCAATGCTTCCAAGACTTGAAGTTCCGGACAGAAGCTGCATCACAGGAAGAATAACACATATGGTTTTTGTTCAGATCACCCGGGGAAGGCACTTCGTTACCCTGGCTTCAGCCACCAGCAGAGTCTTAGGGTGACAGAAGCAGCCGTTCAGAGCAGGCTCCTACCTGCTCTGTGAGTGAAAAGTCGAGATTCGGATGGCATTGTTTTTTCCTCGCTCTTGACAGGTCTTGACATCCTGACGCGCAGAAGCAGGAAGCCTTGCAAGCTGTGAGCTCACTGTGCCCTAACGAGCAGTCAGACAAGACGTTCCTGGTCACCTGGGAGATTTCCTAGCCTCATTTATTTATTTTTAAAAAGCTTTAATCATCACAGCCTTCCTGTAATTGTCACAGATGCCTTGACCGTCTTCTGATACCTTCTGGTCCATTCTTCGTAGGAAGACATGGTGAGGTCTAGACCCCCTCGTTGAACTTCTTTGGCGTCTCAGTCTGCTTCTCCTGGAGGTGGCGATGAAGGTGGAACTTTGAGCTTTCCATACAGTGTACTGCTGAGCATTGTGACTATTCCCCTAACTCCTTCCTACAGCTACTCAGCATCCCAGTTCCCATGGACCACTTACTTAAGATGCCCAGAGCATCTTTGGGTACTAAGTGCTCTCAAAGTGTCTCCTGAGCTCTTCTGACTACTTTGTCCTGCCCACTGTCTTAGTTATTCCTAAAGGAATAAGGCAATTTGAGGGGACTCTGAAGCTGTGTTTCTGGTGATGCCATCGCATACCAAAGGACGTGGCTTACTCTTCCCAATCCTTGATGCGTGTAAATAGCAGGGCTTCAAGAATCTGCTTGGAAAGGTTTGGTTCATTGTCCTGGTGATTACTAGGTATCTTGCATTTCTTCTCACCTTTTGGTTTCTTTAATGCCACCTGTGTGAGTCACTTCATTTGTCCAGATGGATCTTTTTTTCTGCTTCTCTAGCGCCACCTTTATTTATGGAGGTTCAGCGTGGTGATTTGAAGTCAGTGTTGTAATATCTTTCACTAACTCTTTTTGGGCCGACGTCTGACTCCAGAACACAAGATTTCCGTGCATTTCAAATTTTAACAAGCCATCCGCTTTTGAAATCCCACATGTCCCCAGTAGTCATTCCCATTTTCTCCCCCTTGCTCCATTTCTAAAATGGCGGTGGGAGATTTCGTTATTTTCCTCTACATTTCCAGTTCAAGCGTACTTTGATGCTGATAATGTGGGTGCTTTATTGTCTCGCAGAGCTCTGATAGAAATTTTATTTTATAGTTCATTTTCTCGCGAATGGCTGTTCCGCACAGTTTTCAGGTGATTGGCCTGAATTTTATGAGGCTAGTTAGAGGCAGCAAACATTTATATCAATGATGACAAACACTTAACGAGGTGGGTTTTTTTTGCTCATTGGTGTGGTAGCTCTATTTTTTCTCTGAAGTGTTTTCCTAAAAATAAGAACACAGAAAATAACCACCATATGACACAGCCTGAAGTCTCCCAGGGTCTCTGGCATTGAGAGTGGGCACAGGATCTTGGGATCACTGTGAGCCAATCTGTGCCCTAACACGTCCTCCTTTGCATTCTGCAGTATCTGATGCTCTCTATGGGCTTCATGGTATCATTTTCCCCTGTGTTTTATGAATGGTTTGGACACAGCTGCCTGAAAACCAACAAATGATCTAGGGAAACGGAGCAAGATGAGCACACACTGGCTATTCAAATGTAGGTTCTAGAATATTCTGAGATAGCTTCAAGCAGGGGTGGCTGTTCCACAGAATGGTAAGTGTGTGTTTTGCCCAGAACCTGTGCACAGAGGTTGACAGTAGCATTCCCCTTGTTGGCCACAACTCAAATGATCGTGCACTGATGCGTGGATCAACGAAACGTGGTGTATCCACACCACGCAGAAAGTTATCCAGTCGTGAAAAGGAGTGAAATCCTGCCACATACTACAACATGGGTGGACCCTGAAGATATCCTACTTGGTGAAAGCAGCCAGGCACACAGTGGACCCCACGGCGTTCGCCTTTATCTATATTAAAATGTCCAGAGTATGAACAGCCATAGAAGCAAAGTGAATTTGCGGCTGCCAGATCCTAACGCAGAGGGAAATGGAGAATCGTTGTTCAGTGGATGGCGGTCTCTTTTGGCCACGATGGGAATGTGCTAGTGTGGTGAACGACTTGAACGACTCTGCGAATCTACTAAAAAAAACACACAAAAATGCTGACCGTACCTAGGCATCAGGGAGATGAAAATCAAAATTCCGTTGAGTTTGCGTCTCACTCTAGTTAGGAGGGCAATCGTCCAAAATAAAAATAATAATAGGAAATGCTGGTCACACTTGAAGAAGGTCTACGTGGTGAATGTTATAGGGTGCCAATTTTATATAACAAAAAATGTAAAGAAGAAGTTAAGTTCGTAAACAGAGGGTTTAAGATCAGAATCAAAAGAAGTTCTTGGCGATTCTTTATGACACCTAGAAGAGCATCCAAAGTCTCAGTTTCGGGGAGATGGGCATCCGTGTTTATGGATGAGCGATTTTATAAATAATTCCGGGAATCTGTTTGGAAAAGAAACATGTAACGCAGTTCTGGATCATCCTAACTGAGTCGATGTTCCAGTTTCCAGGACTGAATCCCCTCTCCCTCCAAATACAAGCTGGTCATTAGTCACGGTGCAGGGGAATCGTGTTCTCCTAAAGGTGCCCCCAGAACACATTTGTACCGTGGGAATCAGGATACAGAAGAGACAGTCATGGATGATGTGTAGCTGGATTAAAAATAAGGAAGGCTTTCATGAGAGGTTCCATCTGAACTTCTTAAAGGAGAAGCAGCGTGAGTGGGAAGAACTTTTACTTCACCTCCACCCTCTTCTGTCCAGAAAGATTCGTGGATTCTCCCGTGAGCCCAGTGGTCTACCCTCTATGATTGAAAAGATCTTCCGATGCTTATTTCTTGGCTCAGTTTACAAGATTCCAGTTTTCCTTCCCCTTCTGCAATCCTTTTCAAGGGGGCACGTTAGAAACTGCCTGTTTTCTTTTTTTTTCTTTTTTAAATCTACAAAAGCTAAGAAAAACATATTCCCCTTTATAAATGTTTCATGGGTTCTCCGGGGGCCGGTGTGCTCTTGGCTTCTCTTGCTTGGCCTTGAAGAAAATCTGCTTCTTGCTCACCTGGTTCATCTCTTGCTATTTGCCCAAGGAGATGGAGAACAAAAATAGCAAAACGTCGAAGGGTGTGCTGGTCTTTTGCAAAAGGAAAGCAGAGAGGCAAATAGAGGAGGTTCTTCAAGAGGGGAAAAGAAGGATGATACCCAAAAGCTGGGAGTCCTGAACCTCAGAGATGATGCCGTCGTTAGGAACAGGACACAGAATTTAAATAAATAAATAAAGTAAAAATCATGCTGCAAAAGCACAGACCCATTAGATGGTCTGCAAATAGGGTTTGCTTTTCCTCTGTACCATACCCATCAAGACTGAGCTTGCTGTCCCCTTTCCAGGTGGATTGACACTTTGGGGGATATTTTGTATCCTAATAACTCTTAGGACCTTCTGGAAGGCCATGATGTTTTTAGAAGTCGGTTAACTGGTTTTCATGAATCGTGGGTACACAAACCTCCTCCGGATTGCTTCCAAGGAAACAAATTAACCGACAAGGTGTCATTCATCTATGTTTTCATTAGTGCTTTAGAGTCGTAGGTAATACTGGGGTTCATGGTGGAGGAGTCCGTAGGTGCACGGAATATAATTGGCTCCACTCAGTCCCCAGTACTTCCTCTTCCCCTATCCCCACTTCCTGACTCTATTTCCCTTTCTCGGTCTCTACTGCTATTTTTTTTCTCCTGTTTATTGACTGCTTTTTGCCGCAGTCCGGCTGCAGCAAAATAACCGGGGGGTACATGGGTGCTTTATAGATGTAACCAAAGGTGAAATAGCATCATTTGGTCAAGTTCACGCCCCTCCCCCCTCCTCCTCTATTCTCTTCCTTTACTCCACTGAACTCTCTCTTCTATCTTAATGGGACCCTCTGCCTGTATTTTTCCTTTAAAAAAAAATTTTATCTCGTTTTTGCCAACAAGAGACAACATTTGACCCTCGACTTTCTGGGTCTGGCTTATCTCACTTAGCAGGATGCTCTCCAGACCTTTCAGGGACCAGCAAATGCCCTTATCTTATTCTTCTTGATGGCTGAGTAGAGCTCCATTGTGTCTATAGGTCACGGCTTCTTTATTCATTCTTTGTGGATGGCCAACCAAACCGATCCCCTGACTGGGCTATTGTGAACTGGGCTGCTGTGAACATGGATGTGCCTTTATCACTATCCTGTGATGAGATTTTGGTTCTTTAGGATAAATATCAAGGAGTGAGAGAGTGGGTCCTGGGGTAGCTCCATTCCTAGTTTACTGAGTGGTCTCCATTGCTGTTTCCAAAGTGGTGGTACTAATTTAGAAGCAAAAATTGTTTAACAAATCCTTACCAGCATTTCCTATTATTATCTGTACATTTGATGGTTGCCCTCCTAACTAGAGTGAGATGCAAATTCAATGCAATTTGAATTTTCCTCTCCCTGATGGCTAGGAAAGTTCAGCATTATTTTTTTTCCATATATTTGTTGGTGATTTGTATTTTTTTTTCTTTTAGAAGAGTCTAATTCTTTTGCCCACTTATTAATTGGGTTATTTGTTATTTTTTTTTCATGTTCACTTTTTTGAGTTTTTATATATTTACGGTATTACTCCCTGTTGCAGAAGTAGCCAGCAAACATCCTCTCCCCTTCTGTGGATTCTCTCTTCTTGTTTCCTTTACTCTGAAACTTTTTAATTTGATAAAATTGATACTTGACAAAGGTACCAAAAAAAATCTTAGAAAACAGATAAGCTTTTAAACAAATGTCACTAGAAGGAAGAATCTAGATCCCTGCCTTTTTCCTTGCACAATAATGAACTCAAGGTGGATCAGAGACTTAGGATCTAGACCAGCATCTTGGCCACTGCTAGAAGAAAATACAAGGTCAGCTCCAACATATTGGCAAAGGCAGTGACTTCGTCAGGCAGAGTCCTGAAGTGTAAGAAATAAAACCAAGAATCCATAAGTGGGGTGACATCCAATCATCAGGTATCATTCCAAAAAATTTGCAACCGAGAGTTAAGACAGGGGTCTGTAGTAGAATCTTATTACAATGTTATGCTCTGGAGGAATTTATTTACTGAGTTGCAGAAATGGAACTCCTGCAGTGGAGCTAGGAATTAAAAGAGTCTAGCATCGTCTTGGAGGATGTTCATTTTTAAATTAAATTATTTCCAACAGTAGAGGAAGTGCTCAGTAAGTTATGAACACACAGTGAGGTCTGAAAAATAATCTTGAAACACATGTGATGATATGCACAGTATTCCTGATGTGGAAACACAAATGCGTGTTATAGGAGATGATTAAATTAGAGCCATTCAATTTGTACCACTGATGACTTGAAAAAAAAAATACACGAATACTTCACTAACTGTCCCTATAGGGCAGGATGTAAGAGGATAGCCAGAGGATCTAACATGAGACGCTGGCAATCAGAGGAAACATAAATCAGCACAAGTGAGGCGCTAAGCCACTCAGTGAGAACCTGTCTCTAAATAAAATACAAAATAGGGCTGGGGAGGTGGCTCAGTGGTCGAGTGCCCCTGAGTTCAATCCCCAGTACCCACCCTCCAAAAAAAAAAAGAAGAAGAAGAAGAAACATAAAGAATAAAGATACAAAATTAAAAGCGCTCAGTATACACAGAAATCATTTTCTTGCAACCAAGATGCAATATGGTCTGAAGAAGTGCTGGGAGCCATTAATAGACACACAGTGATTGGCATTTGTAGTTGTTACATGAAGACCACAGATAAAAGACTGCAGCTCCAATAGCAAATGCATACTTAAAAGCTCATGATCAAGAATCTCTTAATCTGCAAAAAAAAAAAAAAGAAAAAGATAAAAGGAAAAAAAAATTGAATAGGATTTAATTTGATGAATGGGTTGTTAACCAAAATAGTTTATCTGGTTCAATGACTGTCGGTAAATCTGTTTAATGACATTGCAGTTGTATATTATCCCATCACGCCGTAATTCCACTAATAACATATATTGAAACTTTTTTGTGTGTGAAATGGAAACATCTAAAATTACACTGGGGTATTCACACAGGGACCCTCTCCTTTCTTCCGCTGGGCTTCATCTCCCACTTCTTCTGTGATTAGCACACCTCTGTGTGGAAACTCGGTAACGCAGCCAGTCACGGTGGCCTGTCTGCCTGTTGTTCCAGCCCTTGGGAGGCTGACGGGAAATTGCTTAAGCACAGAAATTGCAGGCTTGACTTGGCTACAGAGCCGTACCCTGGAAGCCAAAAGAAAAAGAATAATCAAGTAGAGGTGACCAAGTGGGAGGTCTTCCTCAAATGCAAAAATGGATTTTTATAAAGTTTGTTCTCTTTAGATGTACACGACAGCAGAGTGTATTTTGACCTATTGTGCATACATGGAGTATAACTTGTTCTAACTCTTATTTATGTGAATAAGCCATTCTTATTTATGGCTGAGTAATATTCCAAATTTTTTTTGCCCATCTATCTGTTGAAGGGCATCTAGGTTGGCTCCATAGTTTAGCTATTATGGATTGAACAGCTATAACCATCGATGTGGCTGTGACACTGTAATATGCTGATTTTAAGTCTTTTGGGGTATAAACAGAGGAGTGGGATAACTGGGTCAAATAGGGGTTCTGTTTCAAGTTTTCTGAGGAATCTTTTTTCTGTGTGTGTGGTGCCAGGATTGAACCCAGGGCCTTGGGCAGGTGAGCAAGCCCTCTACCAACTGAGCTATATCCCCAGCCAATTTTCTTTCCACAGTGGTAACACCAATTTCCAGTTCCACCAACAATGCATGGGTGAACCTTTGCCCCCACATCTTCAACAACATTTATGGTTGCTTGTGTTCTTGATGATTGCCATTCTGACCAGAGTGAGGTGGAATCTCAGTGTAGTTTTAATTTGCATTTCTCTGATTGCTAGAGATGTGGAACATGTTTTCATATATTTGTTGACAGATCATATTTTTCCTTCTGGGAAGTCTCTGTTCTGTTCCTTTGTCCATTTATTGATTGGATTACATGGGGCTTGCTATCTCTCCCTCCCTCTCTCTCTCTCTCTCTCTCTCTCTCTCTCTCTCTCTCTCTCTCTCTCTCTCTCTCTCTCTCTCTCTTTGGTGTTAAGTTTCTTGGGTATGTTGGTGCATGCCTGTAATCCCAGCAACATGAAGGCTGAGGTAGGAGGTTCACAAACTGGAGGCCAGCCTCAGCAGTTTAGCCAGACCCTGTCTCAAAATTTTTAAATGAATGAAAAAGGCTCATGTAGCTGAGTGAGAGAGCCCCCCCTGGGTTCAGACCCCACTGTGGCCAATAGGTAGGTGGTAGGTGGGTGGTAGGGGGGCAGATAGGTAGGTAGGTAGGTAGATAGATAAAAGCTTTGTTTTTTTTTTTCCTAATACTTTTTTCCCAAAAAGTCCCCGTTCTCTTTAGGAAACAAGAAAAACTTAGATAAGCAAGAGTAAGCAAGTTGTTTTCTATAATTCTCCAAGAATCTATAGAATTATAGATTATCTCCAAGAGCTAATCCCCAGTGCCATTTTGATGTTATCCAACCAGATTTGTTTTCTCCTTTGCTAAAATACGCAAATAAATAGTTTATTATGCACTCTTCAAAACTTTCAATGCACTATCATTCACACTTAGTTTTTTAATATGAATATCTTCCCTGTTAGGAGTTCTCTGTTATTTTAATTACCAAATATTATTTCATCTGTAGATGTACATGATCTGTTTAACTACTCTTTTCAATTTTTTTTTTTTTGTAGCAGACATTACACACAGGAATTACACACTTAACCACTGAAGCCACAACCCTTATCCCTCCTATTTCTAATTTTTATTTTGAGACAGGATCTCACTAAGTTGCTTAGGAGCCCGCTAAACTGCTGAGGCTGGCCTTGAACTTGCGATCCTCCTGCCTCAGCCTCCTGAGCCGCTGGGACTACAGGTGTGCACCATGACGTCCAACCCTCATCTCTCTTTGTCGAGAATGAATTCCTGAAGCAGAATTGCTGTATCGATGTGATCTCCGTGGCTCAGGAGGCTGAGGCCGGAGGACTGAAGTTCAGAGCCGGCCTCAGCAATTTAAAGACGCCCTAAGCAACTTCAGGAGAACTTGTCTCTAGGTAAAATATAAAAAGGGGCTGTGGATGTGGCTCAGTGGTTAAGAGGCCCTGGGTTTAATCTCTTGCGCCAAAAAATAAAAGTGTTGATTTTGATGCTTTTAATGTATTAATAAAATTTCCTTAAATAATGTCGGTACTAATTGACAGGTTGGTCTTCACTGAATTCATTACATTAGTTACGTCTTTGCTGCTTGGGGTTGGCATTTGTTTATTTACCATTTTTATATGCAAAACAAGGAATTCTACTAGGAAGTTTGGCTTTTAAAAGTTAATGCCACATCTGCCTGCCTGCCTACTTCTCTCGCTCTCTCCCTCTCTCCCTCTTTCTCTCTCTCTACACACACATGCACACATGCACACACACACACAAAGCTTTTTAAAACACTGTACACTTACATTTTGAGGATGTGGGTAGACTGTACACCAGTTTCCTTATTGATTAGAAAGATGATGCATTTCTTTTCTTCCTTTGTATTGTAATTAAATCAAAATACGGTGACACCTACAAAGAAAATACTATAATTCATCCCAAATCATTCTGGTTACTTTAAAAATAGTTACTAGTGGCCTGGTACAGTGGTACATATCTGTAATCCCAGCATCTCTGGAGGCTGAGGCAGGAGGATGACAAGTTTGAGGCCAGCCTCAGCACTATAGTAAGACTGTTGGCAATCTAGGGAGACCCTATTTCAAAAAAAAACTCCCCCAAACACACACAAAAAAAGGCTGGGGATGTAGCTCAGTGGTAAAACAAAACAACAAGAAACAAACAAAACAATAAAAATATTAAGGTTTATGATGCAATTAAAAAGGAGAAATATAACATTTGTATTCTCTATAACTAACTTAAAATAGGTGATATCTCAAGTAGATAAGTCCTATTGTCAAAATGCTCTACTAAGTAATGAAAGCATGAGATGTGTTACAGATGTCTTGGTAAGAAGATCATTTATGTTAATAAGGGAGCATATTATTCATAGAAATTGGTGGAGCTTAGTCACTATGGAATTGCTGGGTGCGGTAACACATGCCTGTAATCCCAGAGACTCGGGAGGCTGAAGCAGGAGGATCGCAAGTTCAAGGCTGGCCTCAGCAACTTAGCGAGGCTCTAAGTAACTTACCAAGTCCCTGTCTCTACATAAAACATAATAGAGGGCTGGAGATGTGGCTCAGTGCTTAAGTACCCCTGGATTCAATCCCTGGTACCCCCCCCCAAAAAAACAATAAAAACTATGGAATTCACTAAGGATATGGTGTAATGAACTTTAGTTTTCTCCGTGTGCCATCTTTAAAAGGGACACAGATGAACTAGACAATTCTTATGTAGAGACAGGGTTTCCCTGAGTTGCTGAGCACCTCGCTTTTGCTGAGGCTGACTTTGAACTCGCGGTCCTCCTGCCTCAGCCTCCTGAGCTGCTGGGATGACGGGCATGCACCCCCGTGACCAGCTAAAAATATAGTTTTTTGAATAGCACGTTTATAAACCCAAAGCTCTCCTGTGTGTGATATTTCCACCGACTTCGTGAACTTTAGTAAACTCCTTCCCCTCATCTAGCCTGGATCCTAAAACAAGATGAAAATGTTCATATAAAAAAAATCACTTATTTTAAAATCATTGAGAATGAAGGTCCATTGTGATTAGGGCTCTTTTTAAAAAAAAAACCGTGGGAGCCAGAGGCATCTCCGACATCGTGGCCATTTTGACAGGAGCAGAGAGATCTCGTGAGGCAGAGAGCGAATGGACGACAGCCGAATCAGAAAATCCATCAGAGTCGATGTTGGTCGAAATAGAGTGGAGTGGATTTGAAAGGAAACCAAGAGAGGGGACCCATTGCTCTGTGGGCAGATTAAAGAAGCCGGATCAGATTGGGACCCGCTGAGGTCTGCAGCCGAGTTCCTCTGTGGAATGAAGTGAGCAGAGCCCTTCCAAGGTATAAAACAGAAAATAAACCACAAGTGCCCGTGTTATCCCAGCAGCGGAAGGGATCTCAGAGACACAGGACTCTGGACATCAGACAGACAGACAGCCTGCAACTCATTTTATTGGCAGTGGGGAGCCAAAAAATACGGGAGAAATACACAAATAAGAGAGTTAGAACGAGGTGCTTGTGAATGTTCATTCAATCATGCCGGGAAGACGGCAGGCAGAACTGGAAATTCTAAGGACCGAAGCTCACCGAAGAAGGCTGTTTGTATTAGCAGTAAAGAGAGAGAGTGAGATTCAAGGTACCAAGAAATAGCCAGCCCTATTTTATATTTTATTTAGAGACAGGGTCTCCCTGAGTTGCTTAGCACCTCATCGTGGCTGAGGCTGGCTTTGAACTCGAGATCCTCCTGCCTCAGCCTCCCAGATCGCTGGGATGATTTGTATTCTTGATGATCCCTGTTTTGGCCTGCGGGGAGATGAAATCTCAGTGCCATTTTGATTTGCATTTCTCTGATTGCCAGCAAAGCGGAACCTTTTTTTTTTTTTTTTCAATGTATTTGTTTCTTCTTTTGAGTATCATGGTGTGCTGTGATTTGAATTCCATTGCTGCAAATCATGTTTTGTGGAACTGGTGTTGGACGATGCTCCTCTTCCCATAAATGCCTGCAGAATGCATACTTCTTTTATATATATTTAATCTTATTTATTTAGAGACAGGGCTTCACTGGGTTTATATATATTGAGTGTTAATAACTTCCAGGGCGAAGAGCACGGCTTACTTTGGTGTAAGAAAACATTTACATGACAGGAGGGAGAAAAACTATCTGGTGAGACTTAAGAAAGACAAGGAATCGGTGGTACACCGCAGAGAATGAGAAGATTCACAAAGAATGAATTTGTAGGTGTTGGACTGGAGCCGAGATGGTGGAAGGAGGAATGGTGAGCAGATTCGACCTTCAACTGTCTTAAGGGCGTGTGCAAGATGCTAAGGCAACAGGAAGCCACTGAAGGGTTTGCAGAGTGTGAGATGATTCTGTGTCAGCAGCCAGGGTCTCCGGATGCTGCCAGATGAGCTTCAGAATTTTTATGACAATGCAAATCTGATGAGAAGAAAATGCTCAATTTCCTTTGATTAGAAACACCAGGTCTGAGCTTTGCAGCCTTTATTGTTGACAGGACTAAACTTTCCTACGAAAACCCTCAAGAAATTAATGGAATGCTGCTTTAGGACTTGTGACGGACTTAATAAGTAAGCCTTACTTTTTAAAATTAAATTCCTCTTTTGCATTTAGTTACAGTTATTAAAAAGAATAGTGCTATGGCTGGAGGCTGAGGCAGGAGGATCACGCATTAGAGGCTATTTGGAGCTTGCATTTGAATATGTTTTTTATCGTATCCTGATAGTGAACTACGTCAGAATTTTTTCCATGGCAGGAGTATATTTGAATAGCACATCTGTCTTCCCCAGTACTAAGTAGAACATGTAGTCATGCTGCAAACTGCTCCTTAAACCAGATCCTACTGGGTTGGAGTGGGGTTGGGGTTGGTTGGAGCTTTCACGCTGCTTAAAACTTTATCTACAAAACTGCAGTTGCATTTTAAAATAAAGAGTAAAATTTGGCACGCAGGTATACTCGCAGGGTGACCCTAATTATAATAGCTCCCAATACATTTCTGCTTTGAATATTTGAAATAAAAACAGGTGCACTAAGAACATTCAAAATGAATTTTTAATTATGTTCAGATTGTTGAATGGCTGCTCAGTTTTTATTTTTTTAAAAAATTTTTGGTTATAGTTGTTTTCTGTTTGGTTGTTTTGGTTTTTTTTCCATACTGTGGAGTGATTCCAGATGTGCTCAACCACTGAGCCACCTCCCCAGCCCTATTCTGTATTTTATTTAGAGACAGGGTCTCACTGAGCTGCTTAGCACCTCAATGTTGTTGAGGCTGGCCTTGAACTCTTGGTCCTCCTGCCTCAGCCTCCTGAGCCACTGGGATGACAGGCGTGGGCCACCGTGCCTGGCTTCTGTTTTGTGTTTGTTGTTATATCCACATTCACCAGGAAAACAACAGCTACTACCAAATCGTGAAATATTCACAGACATCTCTATGATTATTTAAGTGTGTGTCCCTAGGATTCTTCTGGGCATAGAGGGATCTAATCTGTGTCCTCTACTCAGTACTAGGGACATAGACCTGATATTCAAGTACAGTCTGTTTCAAACCGTAATGTTCTCAATGGCGTTTTTTGAAAGAGGGTAAAAATGGATTGCCTTGCGTCATTCACTGTTGACACCGGTGTCTCACGAGGGCCTGTTCCCTGTGGCATTCACAATGAGTGGCTCTTGGGTTGTCACCTCCGTAGTGTGCATTCCTTGCGGCACACCTGTGGGTGGCAGGTTACTTTGTCTTGTTTTCTTTCTTAGCTGTTAAACAGGTGCAGCCGTGTTAAGGAGGCACATGGGTGGACTCAAGTCATTCTGCACCCTTCCCAGTAGGACTCCCCACGCCACCCCAGAAAATCACTCTTCTGAATTCTTACCCTTAGAATATGGTTTTTTTCATGTTTCAGAATTTCACATCAATAGAAAAATATAGTATGCAAACTTTTTAAAATTTTAGTTGTGGATAGACCTTTATTTCACTCATTTATTTGTATGCAGTGCTGAGAATCAAACCCAGTGCCTCACACATGCTAGGCAAGTGCTCTACCACGGAGCCACCTCCCCAGCCCTAACATTACATTTTGATGAGTGAGTGAGAAACATGTAGGACAGTGCCAGACATAATGGTACTAACTCAATGGCTTCACCATTATTATATAAAAAGCCATGTATTATTATTTAGTTATTGGGACTATAGTGGCAGAGTGACAGAGTAGCAGTTATTACTTGATTATTACCACTTCTCAGCTGTGTGACTTCAGGCAAGTTATTTGGTTTCTCTGTGTCTTGGTTTCCTCATCCGTACAGTGAGAAAAAAAAAATGTCATGCCTGTTTCATAAGGTCATTGTCATAATAAATGGGCCAATAGATTTCTTGGCCCAGGGTAAATCAATACACACGTTTAGACTGTTACTATTTGGGGCAGTAGTATTATTCCTCCATGTCTTTATTAGGATTCAAGTTCTTTAATGTAAGGAGAAGTAGTTTGTTTGAATATTTGCATTATAATACTTTGGTAGAAATTTTTTTTGTGTTTTGTCTGTTTTTTTCTTGATTTTATTCTTTTAAATACACCACAGTGGAATGCATTACAATTCTTATTACACGTATACAGCACCATTTTTCATATCTCTGTATGTAAAGTGTGTTCATGCCAACTCATGCCTTTAAACGTGTACTTGGTTTTTGCATTACAATTCTTCTTACTCACATATACCACAATTTTTCGTATCTCTGTTTGTATATAGAGTACGTTGACACCCGATTTTATCCAAGGACCTCGTTTACCTAAATGCACTTTAAAAGGATAGACAGCCAGGCATGGTGGTGCACCCCTAGAATCCCAGCAGCTTGGGGGGCTGAGGGAGGAGGAGGATCCCAAGTTGAAGGTGAGTCCCAGCGATTTAGTAAGGCTCTGAGCCACTTTGTGAGATCCTGCCTCAAAATAAAATAAAATAAAATAAAATGAGGTGGGAGGATATTTTTGCTCAGTAGCGAAGTGCCCCTGGGTTCAACCTCAGTACCACCAAAAAAGAAAAAAGAAAAAAAAATGTAGGTGGCACTGTGAGCCTTGAATTTGTATCAATTTTCTATTTTCATGCCTCAGAGTATAAAATTCAGGATCCTAAAACGAAAACCTCTCCCTTAGCTAACAATTTGGGAGTCAGCAGTTTGGGGGCGGACGCAGCTGATGTTGGGCTAGGCTCTTGGGTGGGTTGACTTGCTGCCGTTAGAGGTGGTCTCCAAGACGTCCTTCTCTTAACTTGGTCTCTAACTGGTCTCCTCCAGTTACGGTAGGAGGAAGCCAGCTCTTGAAGCCTCATCTCAGACCTAGCACAGCCTTTCTTCTGCCTTGTTACCCAGAGCAAGGGGGAAGCCCCACCCAGGTTCAAGGACCGAGGAAGGACAGCACCCAGGGCTCTGTGGACCTGCTGGGCCCCCAGGGCACAGGGTGGGGAAGGAGCATGTGTCTTCCACTGCAGGGAACAGGAACGGGTTCCTTGCAGAAAACCACCTTCCACCACTTAGGAGCAGGCTGTCTCTGGTTCTTTCTGTCCAAGTTATTCAAGGGCATTAAAATTTGTCAGAAAAGAGACTTTCGCTTACCATCATTTAAAAGTGATGAATATTTGAAGACTCTCAAGCAGAGACCTCACTTAAATGGCGATGCTTGGGAAAACAGGATCTGGCCCCAGATGCCTAGATGATTGCCAGCTTCCAGGACAGAGTGTGGTCCAACAGAAAAGGCAGCTGAGATATTACAGGACAAAGGGCAGAAGAAAAGTGAACCGGTCCCTAGATACTGCACCCGACTGGCTGGGTGTGTAGACAGGTCGTTACTACCTTTTACTGAAACAGAGAAACCTAATTCCAGTGCACTAGAAAACTGCATTTTAGGGAAAAACTGGTCTTTCAGCTTTTCTGGGAAAAAAAAAAAAAAACAAAAAAACCCTTCGATTTAGGACTCTAAAAGTTTTATGAGTTTATCCTAAGCCATTTCACTTCTGTTTTCTTCCAAATAGAGCAGAGAGTTCAATGGAAGAAGTTTGGGTTGAAAAAAAAAATGGTGAGATTCTGAAGTTCTTCTTTGGGCCTTTGATTGTAGGTATTATTTTCATTTAGAATGCAACGGGGGATCTGTGAATCTTGACTACCTTGAGATCCTCTAACCAAAAACTCATGCCTCAATATACATTTAGTGTTTAAGAGTCTCTGGAATTGCCAACCAAAATGTCTTTCCGTTGATTCCTGAGTGACATTTTTTTTTTTTTTCTGGATCGGTACCTGTACTGCATCACCTGTTGGAAAACCCAGGTGCTTTGCAGTTCACATCTGAAAAGAGCATCCAACGGACTCAGTTTTATTTTCATTTTTCTATTTCCATCCGTGGGATAGCACGTCATCTTTTCAAATCCTCCTGTGGCATGTTGCCAACCGCCATTGAACACGTGGATGCTGTCACCACCACTTGGATAACTTCGGCGTCTTTGGAAGACAGTGTTGAGACCCTGTCGCTGCTTTACGTAGGGCAAGCGGAGTTAGAAACTGGATGCTGTCTTCTGATCCCTGCCTGCCCCGATAGGCCTTTCTGGAAGTGCACCTGCCTGACAGCCTCTGTCTGGTTTAACTTGCCTTCAGTTCCCCCGGCTCCCTTGAACTTGGACAGTGCTGTGTACCTGTCTGACTCGCTATTTTTATTTTCTGTCTACCGAGACTAGATTTCAGCTTGCTGGGGTCAGGGGTGTTTGACCCCGTTGGTAGATGAACACTTTGCAGCTAGAACCCAGGGTTGACACTACGTAGACACGGGTTGAATCTGAAATGAAGTGGACATGTGAATGGAGTCAACGGATGCTTACAGGAGAACGTAATTAGGAACGAATCACCTTCAACTGCCCATCTCGCTGGATGTTTGAAAACAGTTGTAAAGGTATGATGTGAACTGGGTCAGGGCTTGGTGTCATCTTGTCAGTCAAATTAAAATCCAGTCTTAACATCTGTCTTGAAATTTAACTGTCGTATTTTAAACAAACGTGCTTTTCTCCTCCTAGTCATAATTACTGAATCAGAATCTATACCTGTATGCTAATTTTTAAGTGCACCATATATATTGATCAGCTAAACTAACTATTTTATCAACCCTGCGTTTTCAGACCATAACATTCGGTGTATATCAAAATACCCTGGCAAGAAATGGAAATCTAAATTTTTTTTCTCCCTTCACCCACTACTCTCTTTTTCTTTTGCTATCTCATGGTCCATTTCACTTTCCTTTTCTCTCATAAAAAATCAATAAAGTCCGGGCACATTAGCACACCCCTCTCCTCTCAGCAACTCAGGAGGCTGAGGCAGGAGGATTGCAAGTTTGAGGCCAGCTGCACTGACTTGGAGAGGCTCTACGCACCTTAGCGAGACCCTGTCTCAAAATAGAATATAAAAAGGGCCGGGGATGGGGCTCCGTGGTAGAGCACCCCTGAGTTCAATCCCTGGGATCAAAAAAAATATTAATAAAGGATGAGTTTCAAATTCTTTAACGTTTACATTAAAAATTTAATACCATTTCTACGGGGTGGTGGTGGTGGGGAGATCGTACGACTAAACTTGGAACAGCATATTTGTGTAGAAAATGCATATTTCATAGGTTTTTGCTTAATGACTATCGTAGCCACAGGAGAACGTTCACTCTGAAGCTGGACAGTACAATTAGCCATCTTATTTACGACTCCTCTTCTCTTTCCATTTAACCCAGAAATGGACTCAGAACATATTGAGCCAGTGAGCACGTTGCCCGTTTGGGGGGCTGTCAATCAGACTTGTTTGCCTTGATGGGAGGTAGGAACTGAGGACATGACCGTTTTTCCAAATATCCGTTATTATTTCTTTAATCTGGATTTGCACTAAGCCAACCTTGCCGTGTCCTTGACCCTTCTTTGAATCCACTGAACATGGGACTCTCTAAAATGCACCCAAATTCTGGGATATTAAATGTGAACTGCGTGATAGTCACAGTGAGGTCTCAGATGCGCACAGATGTATTTTTACTTTCCGTTACCGAATAGAATAATAAAAAAAAAAACCCTCTGCGAGCAAACACTAATTACTCCTGTGATGGGAAGGAAAACAGAAATCCATATCAATTTAGATTATTAGGGTCCACCCTGGGTCTGTTCATGAATAATCCGTTCTGGCTCTTTATTAAGCTATAAATACACTTTAATAAATCTGGTTGACATTTAGGTATTTTATTAAACACCATCAATGCCAGAGAAAATTGAATTAAGAAAGCACGTAATATGCTGTACTAGTAGTAAAAAATTTTAAAAATAAAAGTGGCTGTAAATGGTTTTTCTGTATAACAAGAATAAATCTGTTCCCAGACCAAAGAATAACGTTCATTATTATTATTATTTTTTTAATGCCAGAGGACCTGACCTTTTTATTTTATTTTATTTTTTTTTGCTGAGAGCTGGTGAACAGCTTCATCTGATGTTTTATTTCTTTTGATTGGTAAGAAATTTAATTATCCGCCTTGGGCGGAAGTCACTGAGAACCTAGCACAGTCCTCTTAAGTGAGGTCTCTCCGCTGCAGAGACTGAGACACACAGGTTGACGCAGCATCCCTGTCGGGTTGAGTTTGGCGTCCACTAGGGACATCTGCATTTGCTGGATGTGCACCTTAAGTCCCCAAACTTGTGACTCAGACCCGCCTTGCCAGACTTTGGAAAGCATGGGTAAATACCTCCGAGCCATATGATGAATGCATTTTTTAAACAAACTCCTGGTTTCTGCAGCTTAGCAATCTCCTTGACAGAAATCATCAAGGACATCAATCCGTACAGTCTGAAACGGACGAGAGCGGGTATAATTGGCGCCACCAATTTATTGATCATAAATGACGTGTGTGCGCCTTCCCTCTAAATTGGAACTGAGCTCATGCCTACTTCTGTTTCTTCTGGACAGAGATTTTAGAGAGTCGTTAGGTAAGAAAGGGGGCGCTGTTCACGTGGACTTCATAAACCTTTGAATTGTTTGGATCCCCGTTGGGTATATAATTTGAAAATAAATGAGGTTGTGAGAAAATCTGCCCTTTGAGCTAATTCGCGTAGTGGCACTTATTTTAGGAACGCTGTTGCATCCTCCAGGTGAATTCCCCTGTCAGGATATTTGCAAGACCCTTAGCCGTAGCTTCTATTTTAACCGAGGGTTTGTTCACCTCCATCGTTTTCTCAAAGTGCATGAGCAACAAAGATCCCCCTATTTTTGGTCCACTCAAAATGCAGAGGTAAGGTTTTGGTCTCTGTCCCAAGAGGAGGAGCAAGCAGTGATTTGATGTCTCATCCAAAAATATATTAGTCCTTCCAGAGTTTCATCTATGCCAGGTAAGCCCTGTCCCATCACCTGCAAATTGTTTTTTTTGCAAAGAAATTAAATTATGCCAATCTTGGCTAAGTAATATTCAAACTCCCAATAGATATAGATTATATATTCATAGGTGAGATGCACCGTGGTCTTCAATCCTTATGTCTTTGATTCAGCTGCTCAAAAGACTGCTATCAAGTAAGGACCATTGGAACAAATGACCTGTTCGTCATTTGATAGTATTTGTTCATCATTACATTGTATTTGACATTTAGGAGCCCATCAGCAAAGTAGGAAATTTATCTTTCAAAGTAGTTTTCTTTAGAACTTCAGATTTATTTGGCTCTTCATTTTGTCCTTCGCATCAATTGAAATTCTTTGCCGAATGTCTGATGCAATTATCCTGCACCACACCTATAATGCCCAATTTTCTGTTACCCATGTCTCTGCGCATGTTTAGAAAAGTTAAATTAATTGCACGTTATGAATACATGCTGCCCAATCTCCCGTTGGATTATCCATCTACACTGTTTATGTCCCGCAAAACGTTTTCATAGCCAGATTCTGCGAGGGCTCTCCTGAGTTTTATATGATCTTTGACATTGATCAGGATAAAGGATGACCAAAGGGAGGGAAGGGAATGTCCCGTCACTTCACAAGCAAGACGCTTAACATCTTCTCGCTTGAGTTCACAACATAATTTAGATGAAACACTGTTGGACTTGGCAATTAGGGAAATAATAAAGGCAAAGTGGTGTCTTGATCGCATGATGTGATCTGACCCAACAAATACTGTGTCCGACCATACCATCCATTCCCAGAGTGGGTACTTAGCCAGTGAGGAAATAGAGATGCTGTCCCTCTTGTCATCTCTGGTGTGGATGGAGACCCTGGCCTCTGTATCTAGCAATCTGGCAAGAAGGAATCTTCAGAAAACATCAAATATGTTATTTTTTTTTCCCAAAAGGTGGTTAACCAAGGGAGAGAAAATTATGCACCTGTTTATTTATGCATAAAGAGCTACTGGGGGCGCACCTGAGATTCCGAAGACATTAGCAGACTACTCAGGAAAGCGTGAGGAGCTGTGTTTCTCTCCCTGTGGCAGGTTGGATTTGGAGAACCATGTGCCTAAGCAAGTGCGGCTGCTGTTTTTGAAGTCATTGTCTATTCAGAGCTGTGGGTTGTTCGCAAATTCTGACAGTTGCAAAGTTCCTGTTGGAAAGGGGCAGAATTATCCTGAGGATCCCCGATACCAGTACTGGAAACTTCTGGTTCTGCTCTGGAGCCTGGGTATCAGCAGCCTGGCAGAGTGGAAGCAGGGCTGTAGAGTCGGTTAGGAAATGCACCCCATCCCAAGGAAGCAGGCGTATCTGACAACAGAGAGGATGCACCCCTACCCCCCCCACTACAGGGAATTCATTAAAAGGTATTTCATGACATATTTGCTACAATCACGTCTCTGTGACTTATATTATTTTTCTTTCTTTTTTTGGGGGGAGGGTCTTATATGTGTTAATTTGCTTACTGTTTCATATCAATTTCGTTGCTAAAGTTTGAAATAATGAATCCCACCAGTTCCTAGATTCACTTTCTTTGTTTTGCTCCATGAATATCCTGCTTTCCAAATCTTGGATTTCTCCCGAATTTTTCTTCCCTCTTTATGAAGGCTAATCCTCAGATTGCACTGATCCTTTCATGAAAAGAAAAACCTGGGTGGACTAGGGGTACCAGGGATTGGACATGGGGGCACTCGACCACGGAGCCACCTCCCCAGCCCTATTTAGTATTTTATTGAGAGACAGGGTCTTGCTGAGTTGCTCAGTGCCTTGCTTTTGCTGAGGCTGGCTTTGAACTTGCAATCCTCCTGCCTCAGCCTCCCGAGCTGCTGGGATTATAGATGTGCACCACCGTGTCCAGCCTCATGAAAATATTGTATGAATTATTTTTAAATGGGTTAGGCATATGCCATGAATATGATCTGTTTAGGAGTATGTGACTCTGTGGTTCTTGGTACAGTGAGTCACAAGACTGTGCAGCCTTCCTTCTAGAATATTTCCAAACCAAACCCCAGGCTCATTAATAGCTACCCCCACTCACCTCTCTGGAAGCCACTAATGACCATTAATCTACACTTCACCCAAACAGGTTGGCCCATTCTGGACAAGCCACATAAATAGAATAGTGTAACATGCAGAGCTCCGTGCCTGGATTCTTTGGCTCAGCCTGCCATGGAGATTCAGCTGCGTTCTACAATCTGTCCGTATTCCATTCCTTCTCCTGGATGAACTGAACTCCTTTGTGTGAATATACAACGTGTTGTTTATTCATTCATCTTTGCATACATTTGGGGTTTATTTTATTTTTTGGACTCTGCTGCACAGTACTGCTGTGACCATCAGTGTGTACATTTTAGCATGCACACGTGTCTTCATTTCTCCTTGGTAACCTAGAAGTGCAGTTGCTAGATCCCATGATAGTTATATGATAAGTTTTGGGGGGAGTGGCCAATGAAACTCTGTGACCCCGGGACTGTAATTTTTTTTTTTTTGGTACCAGGGATTGAACCCAGAGATGCTTCACCACTGAGCCACATCCCTACCCTTTTTATTTTTTATTTTTTTTTAGAGACATGATCTCACTAAGTTGCTTATGGCCTCACTAAGTTACTAAGTCTGACCTCAAACTTGTGATCCTCTGGCCTCAGCCTCCCAACACATTGGGGGCTGTAACTTTTTATATGCCTGCCTTCAGTGTACAGGATTCTTACTTCCTCGCTTCCTGTCAATCTTGTTGTTGGGGCTTCTGTTCTTGTTTTTCTTTGTGTTTTTTTTTTTTTTTTTTAACGGTAGCACTTCTAGTGCAGGTGAAGAACTTCTCATTATGGTTTTAATCAGCATTTTCCTAGCCATTAATGATTGGAACATCTTTTCATGAACTTGGCCATTTACTGAGCTTCTTTGGAGAAGTATCTATTCATGTCCTTTACCCCTTTTTAAACTGGATCATTTCATATAATCTAATTGTAAGAACTCTAAAAATATGCTGCATAGATGTAGATAGGAAGTTTAATCTCTCTGATGTTATTCTTTTTCAAGAATTTTTTAGTTAGTTGGAGCCCCTTACATTCCTGTGTAAATTTTAGGACAAGCTTTTTAATGTCTATAATAAATCCACATGGATTTTTTTTTACAGGAATTGCTTAGGCTACGTAGATCAATTTATGAGTATTTCTATCTTAACAATATTACGATTTTCAGTCCATGAACGTGGCATGGTTTTACTTTTATTTCAGTCTTCTTTGATTTCTTCCAAAAGTTTTTTTTTAATTATTTTTAATGCACAAATCTTAATCTGTTATTTTTATTCCTAAGTATTCTATTCTTCTCAATGCTATCTTAAAGGAATTTTTTTCTTAATATTGGATTTGGAGTTTCCCTTGCTAGGGTATTGAAAAACAAGTGATTTCATATATTGTTCTTCTATCTTATCACTTTGGTGAAGTTGCTTATTCAATCAGAGTTTTCTGTTGATTCTATTGGATTTTTCTATGTAGGTCATGTCATTTACAAATTGAAATAATTTTACTTCCTCTTTTCCTATACGGAAATATTTTATTTCATTTTCTTGACTAAATTGCTTTGACTAGAATATCCTCTGCAGTGTCAAATGGGTTTAGCATGTGGTATGTTTGTGTGTGTGTGTGTGTGTGTGTGTGTGTGTGTGGTGCTGGGGATTGAACCCAGGGCCTTGTGCATGCCAGGCGAGCACTCTACCCACTGAGCCACATCCCCAGCCCCAGGAGAATTTATTTTTGAGAATTTTTGGGTCAGTTTCTCTTGTGTCTGGTTTAGGGATTCAGGGTCAAAAGGGTGGATAGAAAGAGTTGGGAAGCGTTTCTCCTTGTCTATGTTTTGGAACATTTCATTGCACACAGGAAAGAACTCATGAGCTGCGTCTTGTAGATGGAGGCTTTCTCTTGGAATTCTCTGGTCTTATTTGCTCTAGTCTGGCTTAGATTTTTCTACTTCTCCTTGACTCAGTTTTAGTAGTTGGTGTTGTTTGAGGAGGTGTTGCATCTCATCTAATTTTTATCTAATTTGTTGATTAATAGTAATTCACAACATGGCTTTATAATTTTTTTTTAAATTTCCATCTGTTCCGTTTTAATTTCTACTCCTTTATTGTTGATTTTAGGAATCCAAATGCTCTTCGTGTTTTTTTTTCTTGTCGAGCTCAGCAGAAGTATTTTCTGCTTCCTAGATATTTTAGTAGATCCACTTTTGCAAACTATTCCATGACTTAGAAAGGGAAGGAACCCTCCCAGACTCCTTCTGTGTAGCTAGGATCACCCAATACCAGGACCAGATAAAGACGCATCAAGGAAACAAAACTGCATACGGATTCCTGAGGCACCTAGATGCCAAAAATCTTTTATAAAATATTAGCAGAACCCCATTCAGAAGCACATTAAGAAGACTGAGCATCGCGATCAAGTGGGTTTCCTCCCAGGGATGCAAATTGGATTCGAGATATGCTGAATCAGCCAATGCAATTCACCCCATAAACGGGTTGGAGGAGAAAAATCACACGATCATCTTAAGAGATGCAGAGAAAGCGTACCATTTCTGCCTCCTAGCTCTGGAACCCGGGAAGTTCAGGACTGAGGACGATGTCTGTCCAGGGTCTACTCAGTGCAGGATAACATGGGGGAGAACAGAATATGGCCCGAGGAGACAGGGGAGGGGAGGAGCCACGGAGAGCCAGGGAGGCCAGACGTGTTTTATAGGAACTCATTTCCATGGTAACAGCACTAACACACTCCTACCTAATCACCTCTCTGCAAGGCCTCAGGTCCCGGTACATTACTGCCACCGTGGCAGGTGAACTTCAGCCTGTGTTTTAGAGGGGGACATTCAAACCAAATCCTCACCTATTGCAGATTTTTTAAAACACCAACCTGGATCCAACAAGCAGTCTCTACTGGGCACCTCGGGTCGGTGAGAAAGCACTGAGCACCTGTTTTCCCCACGTGGCTGGGCTTGGGACCAGCTCAAGTTGGGTGTGCTTGCTTTTATATCCTGTTTTCCCACCCTCCCTCAAATCCTCCCCCTTCATAAAATGCTGGGAGTCGCCCTGGGTGAAGATCTACTGGCCTCCAATAAATAATTTGCAGTCTGCCAACGACGTTCACGTCACTGAGACTCTTTATCACACCTAACTCAGTTGAGCTGTCGGGCAGCGTATCCGACTCCAGTCGACTATCCCCAAGTGCGTGGACAAATTAGAACTGCATAAAACAAAGGCGTGAATGGATGACATGGGGTCTCAAGGGGCATTCCTCTAAGGGGAAACCAGCCGGTTGGGACATTTCAGGGAGTTTTGTCTCCCAGCTAAGGCCCTGGGCGCTTTCCGAACTTGGACTCTAAGATAGACGCCTGAGGTTTTTTTTTCTTCCATAAGATGAGACAGTCCCATTTTATAGGTTACTCGTTTTTAACGATGATCCATCGACCCTATAGAGCTGTAGGGTCTGCCTGAGAAGTTTCTCTCCGCAGAAACTAGAGTGTCTGTCTTGCACTGTCCCCCAAACCCATGGCCTCTGTGCCCTACAGAGCTGCTGGGGGGACATGTATGGCATAAGGGTCAGCATTTCCACCCTTCACCCCACTACATCTTCCTTATATCATTTGCATTTTTTCTATTTAACTTTCGGCCATGGGCTGTTGGTAATACTGGACCACATCCATACACCATCCCTGGGCCCCTTTTAAAATGTGGCTTCCCCTGTACCCCAACAGCATATGAAGCAAAAAGTCAACCTCGACTTCATTCTCCTGTTTTTGTTTTTTTTTCTTGCATTTTTCTCTGTCTTTTTAAAGAATGCAAAATAACAGCCCAGGGCAGGTATCCTGCAAGGAAAACCTCAGAAACAGAAGCATAAAACGCACACCGACCCTTCCTCCTTGGAACGGCATTCAGTCTTATTGAATCTGACAAATTTCAGTGAATTCCTAATGGAAGGCTGCTTCCCGGATCTAACCTGCCCCGCCAAGCACCAGCCGCTGAGTCACACCCAATGCCACAGAAATCAAGGCAGTGCGCTTTGGATCCGCGATGACATGTTTTTTCCCCCCTCCACTTGAGACCCTCTTTGCCTCTGTCTTTCCGCCAACCCTGGGCTGGTATTTTGACCTGTCATGTTGTATGGATCTTAATGGGCTTCCTTCTTTTTCTTGGAACCGGTTGGAGAAATCAAATGGGAACATGTTTCACAAGAAGCAGAGAGAAGTCCTTTCACGGGCATCCAAACTGTTGAGTTTTCTTTCTATGGAAGCTTTGAATGAGACTTTGCCAATCGACGTTTAATCGTCGGATGGAAAAGAAGGGCAGAGTGTTTAAAGGTTGCAGCTGTATCAGTGGCTGGAGCTTCCTTGGGTCACTCAGCGGGAACAGGGTTGCCATAGGTGGGCCTCTCCGTGCTAGGGCGCTCAGGGTGTGCATTCAACCTGCCGTCCACTCCACTAGCTCCTTAAGTCAAGAAAAGGTGTCCACACATTTGGGAACACTTTGGAAACTGCAGGATCCCATCATCATTTGGAAAATTGCTTCACAGGAAAAGGAGTTGCATTGAAATGTGTTTCCCAAGAATTGCATTTCCTTCTGAAAACTGTTTGCCCTGCGGTGAAAGATGAACAGAAATCCTAAAGTTATCCTTCTTTTTTTAAAAAAAAATATTGATTTATTCTAATTTGTTATACATGACAGCAGAATGCGTGACAATCCATAGTACACATAGGGAGCACAATTTTTCACGTCTCTGGTTGTACACGAAGTAGAGTCACACTATTCGTGCCTTCATACATGTACCTAGGGTAATGATGTCCATCCCTTCCACCGTCTCTCCTACCCCCATGCTCTCTCTCATCCGCTCCCTCCCCTTTGCCCTATCTACAGTTCCTCCATTCCTCCCACACTCCCCCAATCCTCATTATGGATCAGCATCCACATACCAGAGAAAACATTCAGCATTTGATTTTGGGGATTGGCTTACTTCACTCAGCATGATATTCTCCAGCTCCACCCATTTAGCTGCAAATGCCATGATCTTATTCTTCTTTATTGCTGAGTAATATTCCATTGTGTAGATATGCCACATTTTTTTTTTATCTATCCATCTACTGAGGAACATCTAGGTTGGCTCCACAGTTTAGCTACTGTGAATTGTGCTGTTATACACATTGATGTGGCTGTGTCCCTGTAATATGCTGTTTTTAGGTCCTTTGGGTATAGTCCAAGAAGAGAAATAGCTGAGTCAAATGGTGGTTCCATTCCCAGTTTTCCAAGGAATCTCCATACTGCTTTCCATACTGATTGCACCAACTTGCACTCCCACCAGCAGTGTGTGAGTGTGCCTTTCCCCCCACATCCTCACCAACACTTATTGTTGTTTGTCTTCATAATAGCTGCCCTTCTGACTGGAGTGAGATGATATCTTAGAGTAGTTTTGACTTGCATTTCTCTGATTGCTAGAGATGTTGAACACTTTTTCATATATTTGTTGATTGATTGTATATCCTCTTCTGAGAAGTGTCTGTTGAGCCAGAGACCCTGAGCCTAATAGGAGGAAAAATAGGCCCAAATCTTTATCACATCGGATTAGGCCCCAACTTTCTTAACAAGACTCTGAAGTGCAAGAAATAAAATCAAGAATCAATAAATGGGATGGATTCAAACTAAAAATCTTCTTTTCAGCAAAAGAAACCTTCAGTGAGGGGAAGAGAGAGCCTACAGAATGGGAACGATTTTTTACCACTCACACATCAGAGAGAGCACTGATCTCTAGGACACATAAAGAACTCAAAAATCTTAACACCAAAAAGACAAATAACCCAATCCATCAATGGGCCAAGGAAATCGAGAAGCACCCTTCTTGTCTACAGTTATAGAAGTTGGAGATTCTGAAGGATGTGAGTCTGGCACAAGCAGTGGGCATTAAGTAAGCATTCATGGAATGTGTGAATGGAGAAAAATATCAGTTTTAATGGTATGAGAAAACGTCTTTTGAAAAAAGATGAGGAGGAAAAAAAAATAAGATTGAGGACCAATTTGGACTTGTTTATAAATACTCTGGTTTCTTTCTCTTTGGGGGGTACATGGTGGAGTTGCATTTCTCCCCAAAATGAGACCAAAAAAAAATTTATGTGACCAATAAAACTTAGGTAAAGGCGACATGGATTACAACTGGATAAAGGATTGCCAACCAGGATCTGGTCCTCCTCCGTGTTTCTCACTGCGGTGAAGATTCCAGCAATGATCGTTAATATGAAATATTTTCAGAAATGCTGAATGATTAAGGTAGGCACGGACGCCAGCCAACATGGGGTAAAGCAGGCCCATAAATGAAAAACCAATCGCACCCATGCACTGATTTTGATGATAATACCGGACTCTGGTGGAGCTGTTCTAGCTAATGCATAACTCTTCATCCCTGACCAGTCAGCTACAAAGATCTACAGGAAGTTCTCATCCCAAGGAGCCAGGGGAAACGCATCCTGGCGGTCCTGACATCGGTCACATACATCCCTGTGGTTCTCCCATGGACACCGGCAGTGACTCAAATGGTTCTCTTGTGTCCAATAAAATGAAAGTGCCAACAGGAACACTCATAGTTCTGTTTGTTTGTTTTGTTTTGGATACTGGAGATTGAACTCAGGGGCACTCAACCACTGAGCAGGTGCACCTCCCCAGCCCTGTTTTGTGTTTTATTCAGAGACAGGGTCTCACGGACTTGCTTAGTACCTCGCTGTTGCCGAGGCTGGCTCTGAACTCACGATCCTCCGGCCTCAGCCTCCCAAGCCTCTGGGATGACAGGCATGTGCCACCACGCCGGGCAATATTTGTGTTTTTATAATGCATACATCACCCTTTCAGTACCAAGAGCACAGTTTTTGAAAAAAAAAAAAATTTTTTTCCCCAAATGTTAGAAGATCCTATATTTTCAGATAACTTGACCTAACCCAGGCATTTCAAACTCTTCTGGATGTTTGGTTGGCTGCTATTGTGCATTTGCTTCTAGGTACCCGTGTGTGGGGTAGAGGTTGTTTTTGTGAGAATATGGTAGTCATGGTTATGATAAGAACTAACATTTAAATCTGGAGTTACATGCATGCTATTAAGAATATAGTGGGCACGGTGGCTCACTCCTGTGACTTCAGGGATTTGGGAGGCTGAGGCCACAAGATCACAAGTTTGAAGCCACCCTGGGCAGCTTTGCAAGACCTTGTCTCAAAATCAATAAAATAAAAAAGGCTGGGGATGAAGCTCAATGGTAGATCACCCCTGGGTTCAGTCCCAGTACAAGACACACACACACACACACACACACACACACAGATTGTGTGGTTGTATAACAAAAATTAAAATGCTCCATGTAAAAATCTGCAAGCCAAGACCAAAAGTGGTACATTCAGGCAAATGACATTTTTTTTTTGTCAATAATATAACGATGCTTTGTCAAGAAAATGCAATTATGTCCAACTGGAAAAATTAAGAAAGAAAAAAAAATCAAAGCTTTAAGAGTAAGAAAAATGACCAAATAATATTACAACAAGAGAAATAATGCAACAGTAGAAAACACATTAGCTAAATCTAAGCACTGTTACCAAAAAGAAAGACATGTAAGCTTCAAGCATCTCTTACCGAATAAAAAAACAAACAAAAAAAAATTCCCAGAATTAGTAGTTAAGATTGGCTGGGTCAACAGAGATTCACTGTGTTTGAAATAAAGCTGATGTTGCTCAGCAATGCGAATTATTTAAGTTAAGTGAAAATATGAATGAACCAAATAACCCAGAAAACAAAACCATAAAGTGTTGTTTTGTTTTGTTTTTGTCCAAAAGAACGCACTGGCTTGCCACCTTAATAGATAAGCACTTCCCATTAATAATAAGTATTTCATGCAACCAAATTGACTTGGAGCACAGAAATAGAAAGCTGACTAACGTCTCAGGATGCCATGGAGCCTGGACGCACTGAATGGAGGGTGACAGCTGGAATGAGGGTCAGGGCTTAGGTGGGGTGGTTTCCAAGCTTCTGCTAGATGAGAGACCTGGACAGATGGCCCCACCCAGGATGTGTGCTTAGTACACTTTCCGGAACATTCCTGATCTTAAAACAGTTTTACATCCACAGGGAACTATTTTTTTTTTTAAATGAACTGTACATGGATTGAAGAAGGATCGTTGGAGGGGAGGCAGAGAGAGTACTGGGCCCTGAATCCCCGTTCGCTGGGCTCCATGCTTTGTGATTATGTCCAGGTGTATCCTGGTGTTGGATCATAACTGAAAAGGATTTTAGAATACATTCTAAAGCAGCACAACCCACGAGTAATCTAATATAGGCTAAAACTTTATTTTACCACAATCTAAGTCAACATGGTACTTATGAAGATTAGCATTTTAGATATGTCCACCAAAGTATTTTTTAATGTTCCTTTACACTTTGTTCAATATTATTATGATTATGATTATTATTATTATTATTATTATTACTAGAACTACTACTACTACTACTACTACTAATCTGGTGATGGGATGAACAAATAAGCAAAAATTGTGTAAAGCAGATAAACACATTTCTTTCTTTTCTTTTTTTAATAAGAAAAGCAGCCGCATTAAATTTCCCGTTCACTCCTATCAAACCAAAAACATTAAGGTTAAAAACAAATTTATTTTGTGAACACCTTTTAAAATTCACACTGAATTTTCTTGCTCTCGGGTAAGAGTGTATAATAATAAGGACCCCTGCTAGTCACAAACTATAAAATGTATAGGAAATGAATTAAACAGGGAATGTAGAGTTCGGATGTGAAGGAAATCATAAAACTTTGCCGATGAACATGAAGTTTGAGTAAGATGAGGGTGAACGACTTATAGAGAGTTCATTTCCTCATGTGTGCACACTCCTACATACATTGTGCATGGATGTTAAAATTAAAACGTATTCTGAAATTCGTTTGGAGGAATAATATGTAAGAGACAAAGAAAATTTTGAAAAAGGGCTAAAAAGGCAAAATGAAGTGCTTATTTAAGAACTGAAGGACTACAGAAACCAAAATGTCAAGGAACGTACCCACTTTTATATCAGCAGTGAATTTTTGTGAAGGTTGGCATTTTAGAGAAGTGGTGTAAGTGAACATATAAATATAGGTAAGATTATATGAATATGATGTGCTCCTGGGTAAAATGGGGGAGATCATTATCTGCGTAGCAAAAGAAACAGACGGAGGAATAAATGTAAAATGCGTAACTGTATCATGATCTAAGCAAACTTCAGTAACGTGACTTGGGGGAGAGACTTTTCTAACCTTTAAAGGGAAAGTCTTGTGTATGAATTTAAATTGTGCAAATCTCACAGAAGGCATTAGACATAATTTAGATCACTTAAAAAGTTAGAGAAAACAAACCGTAAAAAATTGGGTCATATATCAAAACCCAGTGAGCATGTATAACCCCATAGAAAAACTAAACAAAAAATCATGAAGTTAATTTAAAAGAAAAAGAAATACAGATAGTACCTAATGACTTCACTATCAATCAAGAATTATACATTTAAATCATCATTTTTCAAGTATTAGATTGACAGATATAAAAACAAGAAAAAAATCAGTGCTGAACACTTCGGTTTCTGGTAGAGAAAGGGACCAGTTGGTCTAAACTGGGGAATTTTTTGCATATTTTATGGAGGAAGTTTGAGACCTTAATAGAGGTAGGTCCTATCAATACCTAGACAACATGAATTAATCAAGTTGTTTCCGAGATGCAAGCTGAAATACTATTATCTAATGTAGGGAAGGATGCTTTGTGGGGTGAATATAATAGATATCCTACGAGAATTCACTAAAATAGAGAACTGGAGCATTTTTGGAGATACTCTGGACTGGCTTATTCTTAACCAATTAGTTTTCTGATACAGTAGAAAAATCTGTGGATCTCAAGTCAGAAGGCTTGGATTCAGGTTGAGGAAATTACTAGGGATCAGCACTAGTAAGTGATTTCACTTGTGTGAATCTCGAAGTCCCCATCTACAAACGATGGATTATGCTAGTAACTATCTCCAACTTTTAGGACATTTATTTGAAAACTTTGTATCAAAATGTTTAATGTACTTACAAAGCAGAGTACCTGAACATATACCGCACATCTGATAAATGTGCATTGGATGCATGGATAATAACATTAAGAGTATCTTAAATTGGGGGTCCCAAATGCTATTCTGACAAAAACCTACTTAAGTCATCTCCCTGTTGGTGTTATTTACTTAGATTAGGAGCCAAAATATGTTGAAAATATGTCCTCGTATTTCATTTGATTTTGAAGGTGTGGCTTCTCTGGTTACCATGACGTCGTTTCCTTCTGTACATCATCGTCTCATAATGTTCACGGTGAACCTGACAAATTAACAAACAAAAATGGCAGTAGACTTGTGGGTGAGTCCTTCCTAACTAGAGAGTAAACACTTGGTGTTGGTGGTTTTGCATTCTGTGTGATCTCTGTGTACTGCTAACTTATCGACTGGGTAGTGAAACATGGGTTTTTAAGACACGCCTTCTCAGGATAATATTTGAGGTGTGTGTACTTTTCCTTATTTATCTGACTTAAAGATTCGTGGGACCTCAAACGATACCAACTAATTGGAGAAAAAGTCTCAAACAACTGTCAGTGGCCAGTAATTTAAATAGTTTAATAAACAGTGTAAAACTGAAGTTTAGGAGTCATATCCCAACATCCCCTTTTCTAAGGGGACTTGGCACATACAAGGCACAAGCTGAGGTTGCTATGGTGTTATTTTCCACCCATTTATAATCGAGTAAACGCCTCCTTCACGTCTTCCCAGGATTGCGCGCATAGCTGTTGTCTTTTGGAACGTTTCACTTATCCATAGTTATTTTTTTAAGTGTCTGTTGATGCAAACTCTTAATAGATAGCTCCAAAGCAAAAACACAGGCCAGCTAACTTGCTGCGGAGCCACTTTTGTTTCTTCCTTCAAATTTCTCTTTCCCGACATCTTTCCACCTTCCTCTGATTCCATAGACACCCATGTTGTCACCGTCCCTAGTTGCCTCTGCATTTTTGGGCAGCGCTTTAATAAACTCTTAGATTCCTGCTCCCCTCGGTGCGATTTCATCAGCGTGGATGGATAAACTACACGGCAGGCATTTTTGATGCACATTTCTAAGTTTCTGTATCAACAAGAGGTTGATAGCATTGCCTGCAGCAAAATGCAGAGTCCACCCCTCATCAGAAAGAGGACAAGTTTGCCTACCTCAATTCAGTCCCCAGGGGCACCTGTTGGTGAAGCAGGTCGACTTGCCTGTAGCTTGACCTCATGCATGCAGGTACAGAGCAGAGAGGTTCCATCTAGTTTTTTTTTTAATGCTAACAGGAGAGAGGATTCATGCAAATAATAACCAAGAAGAATCCGCAGCTCCTCTCCAGCTCCAGAACTTTATCCTCCCTCAGAGAGGGTCCTAAGCAGAAGGGCGCAGGTTATCATTTGTGGATAGTCCCTCCGGCTCACACATACAGCTCCAGAAGAGCACCATCCTGCCCCCCAGACTCAGAGCGCTGGGGATCAGCCACACTTTTCTTTGTGTGTGTTCTTTGGCCCGCGATTCTCTTCTAATGGACAGAGAGTTTACAGTGAGTTTGGAAGGCTTTCTTCTACTTAATCTGTCAATTTTGCTCACACAGCGCAGCTGCTGTGAAAGAAATTGGAGCTGTTACACTCCGTGCTTTGATACGGTTTGTAAAATGCAAGGTGGGAGACAGGAAACCAAACCCAGCATGCTGGCAATTTCTTTAAAACGACGGATGTGCTACGACGACTCAGAGTGTGTGTGTCCCTGGGAGCGAGCCTCTCTCTTTCCCTCTCTCTCTCTCTCTCTTTGCTGAAAAGACTAATGTTTTGCTAACTGTTCTCTTCCTTTCCTGGCAACGCTGCCGGTGTCTTTGGCGTGACTTCTAAGACTCAACTGGGAACCGTGGGTCTTTCGATGTCATCCTCCCCGAGAATATGAAGATATCCATCTGCGATCACACAAGAGATTTTTTTTTTCACTCTGCACGTTAGAGGAAACATATGGAGCATACTTAAAAAAATGTGCATTAGTAGAAACGAGCTGATCAGAAGGGCAGGGCATGTGAAATCAGGGTTGGCTTCGCCTTCATCAGGAAAGGTAGGGATACCAGGGAGCTGGCCAAGTGTCTTTTGGCATATCAGAATACCTTTCCCTGGAATGGGGGGGATGATGGATTCTTCCTCCTAGAATTTCCATGGGGAATCCTTCCTTTTTTAAAAAAATTCATGTCCCCATAGGTGAGAGCTGGAGGTACCTTAATTTGATTAAGAATGCTGAGGGGCTTGTGACCCCATCTCTGTGCACAAGTTTGTGTTTTATCTGTATCTTTAGGGTGCGTACCTGTTTATATTGCGGGGAGGCAGATTTAGGGATTGTCCGTTGCAAGAAAAATTATTTTCTAAGTCCAGCTTGCCCTGTGCTGCGAGCACTACGGTCCATCACTACAAGACAACCCAGGACCCCGTGTTGCCTGTGATATCAGCAACACTGAGGCAAGAGGGTGGTGAGTTCAAGGCCAACCTAGGCCACAGAGGGAGACCCCCATCTCCACCCAGACAAACAGAACAGTGGACCCCAGGTACCACGGTCACCCATAAAATGCTAACGGGCCTGAAAAACTCCTGCCCACGGGCGGAATAGATTACCGTAGAATTTGGCAAGAGGGAAAGGAAACTGCGGGGGAAGAGAAAGACAAAGAACCTTCCAGAAAATTCACAGTGAAGCGTTCTGCAGAAGCCTTTGCAGAGGTCCTTACAAAGTTTGTAAACCTAGAGGCCGAGGCTGGAAGGTTCTCACTAGTGGGAAGAATTGTCCGTGGTGTAATATTTGCTCATAAGCAAAACCACAAAAGATGCAAACAAACAAACAAACAAACAAAAAAACAAAAAAACCAACCAAGCAAAGCCTCGTGGTCTTATTTCTGCAGAGGGGCACCTCCTCCAGAGAGGCAGGCAGGTCCCCTGGGGTAAGTGCAGAAGGCATTGCCGTCACAGGAGATGACGGCTCCACCCGTCTCGCTCTCCCTGGGGACCTTCTAGTAGGGCAAGAGGCAGAGGCAGAAAACACAGATATTGACAGTCCTGAGCTTGTGACCAGTGGGCCCAGGCTCCTGTGTGTTTCTGTGGCTTTATTTTTAACCAATTATGTTTTTTCAAAACTGATAATAATTTAAAAAAAAAATTTTTAAAAGGTGCCGCACTCTGGCTGCAGCAAAATAACCGGGGGGTGACGAGCAACTTGTGTACATTGATACAGCAGGAGTGGGAGCCGTTTATTGTAGGACAGGAGGGGTATTTATACATTCCACACAGCTTATCTTCATTAACATAAACTAGATACAGCAGTCAACCAATAAGGAATCTCCACACTTAATGGCTCACTGGAGTTACTTCACAAACCACTCCCTCTGGCAAGATGCCAGGCGCCATCCTGACTTGTTTACAGGCCCTAACAAAAAGGAAGAAATTCCATAGAATAAGGATATGAAGAAGAAAAAATTTGGTACAGCTATACAACATGTTTATGTTTTAAGAGTTAAGACAAAAGAATCAGAAGGATTTTTAGAGAATCTGTAAAATAGAAGTTACAGTAGTAGATTAAGGGGAATTTATGATTGAAGCAAAAGAACTTTTTTTATATATACAATTATAACCTGAATGATCCATTTTTCTGAAGTCCGAGGTAGTTAGTCACCACCCCTCCGTGGCCACTCATTCATGGTCACCCCGGGTAATTTGCAGTCCTATGAGCTCCTTTCATAGTGTATTCCTTCTGTTATTCATTTATTTGTTTATTTGGGGTACCAGATATGGAACCCAGGGGTGCTCAACCCCTGAGCCACATCCTCAACCCCTTCTTATTTTATTTTATTTTTTTTTTTGTTATTTTGAGGTGGGATCTTGCTAAGTTGCTGAGGCTGGATTTGAACTGACATCCTCCTGCCTCAGCCTCCTGAGTAGCTGGAACTATATAGGCAGGCACCATTATCCTCCTGGCCCTTATCCTTCCTACTGTGATTTTACTGTACCTTTTCTATGTTCAGGAATGTTGAGATACACAAATCCTTACCTTGGAGTGACCACGGTCTACAGTATTCATTGCAGCAATGTGTGGATATTTGCAGACTAGAGTCGGTAGACAATGCTGTACCGCCTAGGGGAAGCAGGCTAGACCGTCTCGTTTTGTGTGAGCACACGCTAAGATATTTGCACAGTGAAGAATCGCCTCACAGGGCGTTCCTCACGAAATCTCTCCATGGTCAAGGAGCACCCAACTGTATTGAAGATTTTACAATTTAATTATACTTGCTCAAGAGAAAGAGGAAAGAAAATGTTCCTAAATATTGGTCAAATATGTAATAGGCTTTTAAGAACTGTCTGGAGTATTCTGTGTATGTTATTTAATATTCATGGGCCGGGGTTGTGGCTCAGTGGTAGAGCACTTGCCTACCATGTGTGAGGCACTGGGTTCGATTCCTGGCACCACAAAAAAAAAAAAAATATTGTGTCCATATACAATTGAAAGAATATTTAGAAAAAATCCTCACGTGTGCAATGTAAGTATTATTGTTATGATTTCAGACATTTAGAATATCCAAAATTATTAAAGAATGATAGTAAATTGGATGAGTCATGTCCAGAAGGCTTGTTTTGCTACTATCAAAGCCTATATATTCTTTTTTTTTTTTTTGAGGGTACCTGAGTTTAAACTCAGGAGCACTCGACCACTGAGCCCCATCCCCAGCCCTATTTTGTATTTTATTTAGAGACAGGGTCTCACTGAGTTGCTTAGTGCCTCACTGTGGCTGAGGCTGGCTTTGAGCTCAGGATCCTCCTGCCTCAGCCTCCTGAGCTGCTGGGAGCACTGTGTCCAGCTAACCACCTACATATTCTTCAGAAGACTTGATAAAAAGTTCAACTTGTCCAATCCCCTCATCTACAGTATAAATGAATGACGTTATATAACATTGTTATAACTTGACATTATAATAGTCAAGCAAGGTTTGTACATCATAATAAATCTGTATACTAAGCATTATTATCTCATTTTTACTTATTAAAAAAAATGCTAACTTTCCCCCAAAGTTAAATAATCAAAGGACAAAAAAAAAAATCCCTTAGCAAAGAGAATAGAGTTGAATTGAGCTAATCTGGCCAGGACAGGGGTATCATTGCAGGATGACAGTCAGACTTAGCGTCAGTCTGTTCCTCCACAGCTTGGATCTTTGTTTCCTCGTGTTCAGAATGAAGTAGAACTAGATTGTCTCTGGAGAATGTTCATGCTCTAAAATGTTTTGCTATTTAGCAGTGTTCATCAATGCATCGATGTTGTCTTCAGAAAGAAACTTTTTTTTTTTTTTTTGGAAACTTACTGATAAAAACTAATTAGGAGAAATCACCAGAGCTGGATGAATTGTGAACTAATAGAGCTGACATGCCCACCTGGGTTGTCTTTTTTTTTAGTAGCAGGGATTGCACCCAGAGGTGCTTAAGTACTGAGCCACATCTTTTAATTTTTTACTTGAAGACAGGTCCTCCCTAAGTCACTCGGGGGCCTCACTAAGTGGCTGAGGGTGGCTTTGAACTTGGCGATCCTCCTGCCTCAGCCTCCTGAGCTGCTGGGATGACAGGGGTGCACCCCTGCACCTGGCCACATTTCTTATCTTTTCCGCAACCTGGGCTTGACATTTGCTTACCTTTACCACTTCATTTTGCCATCTATATTCTGCATCAATGCAGGGTTAAGCGCATTCGCTGGTGTATCCCAGGCAGATAGCTGTTCTTGCAGTTGACCTTCAAAATGTGACTTTCTTGGTACAGTTCAGGTTAATGGCACATTAATTTTACACACGACGTCTTTCAGTTTTCCATGTTCGTTTACCTTTTCTGTCATGACTGGCGTTCTAAGCTTTTTATGTCACTTTTGGCCACCGTAAATTATCAGGCAGCTCATCTCCCTGTGAGTGCAAAATCATGACTACTGCTGAGTTCTAAAGCAATTAGTGCCAGAACACAGGAAAAAGAAACACAGAAGTCTGCATTTGGTGGGTCATTTTTACAGACTGTCTTATGATCTGTCTTTTCATGGTTCCTCCGCCCAAGGGGAAAACAGTTATCATTTGAAATAATGACATGAACAGGGATAAACCTCCACTCAAAGTGCTTTGGATGGACTTCCATTCCTAGGATATTTGTATTTAGTTGAACGGCCCAAAGGAGAGTCTCCGGGGAGAGGTCTAAGAGAAATGTTACGTGGAGCCAGGGTGCATGGGGAAATTTTCACCGTGAAATACCAGGCACAGTGGCACATATCTGTAATCCCAGAGGCTCGGGAGGCTGAGGCGGGAGGATTATGAGTTCAAGGCCATCAATTTAGGGAGGCCCTAGGCAAAACTCAGTGAGGCCCTGTCTCAAAATAAAAAATGAAAAGGGCTGGGGATGTGGCTCCGTGGTTAAGCATCCCTGGGTTCAATCACTGGTACCCCCTACCCCCACCCCCACCCCCCAAAAAAAAATAAATCAGATAAGGTGGATTCTGTCCAAGTGGTCAGAGCACGATTCATCTCATACCTCTAAGGAGACTTACTTTACTTCCCGAGGCACGTTAATTCCAATCTCCCTCATGAACACGCAGAGTTTGTTGCCTTAGAAGAATTCTGGATAGTGTACTCACTCCATGTTTCAATGCAGAGTCACGTAGATACAAGTTCAGATCTCATCTCGGCCACCAGTAGCCACATGCCCTGTGAGAATTCTGTAAAACTCTTAGTTTACTCAGCTTTAAACGGCAAGAATCACCTTTTGTCCCCCACAGGACTGTCAAGATGGTCATGATGGTTCCATAAAATCATCTTACCCAAGTGACCAGCACTTCGTAAGCACCCAAAAAATGTGTCCAGTTCTGCAGCCGTTTAAATGAGAAAAGCAACACAACTAAAATCAGATTTCTAACTTTTTTTTTTCTTTTTTTTACCATTGAGCATGCATGTATTATAATTCTCAGTAACTTGGGTTTTCAGTACTGCTATTTTCTTTTCCTTTCATCTCAGCTATAAAACTATTTGCTTATTGTACAAATGTAAATTGCTTCTGAGATCCTGATTCAACCTCGATCCTCAGCTTTCCAGAGGGAAAACATTGTAATTTAATACCTTGATGTGGTTAGGAAGGACGTTCAAGGTCACGTGGATTTCAAAATCATTCTGTCGAAGCTTGTGCTGGGACTTGGCTAGTTACATTTATAAAACAAATGAGTCTTAGGATACATGATTATATTTATATGTATTTATTTTTACCTTAACCAAAGAGACAGTGAGTGCTGTGGAATATGGCAGTATTTGTTTATTTAAAACGTACATCAGTGAGCCGGGTGCAGTGGTGCACATCTGTCATCCCAGGAGCAGCTCGGGAGGCTGAGGCAGGAGGATGGTGAGTTCAAAGCCAGCCTTAGCAACGGGGAGATGCTAAGCAGCTCAGTGAGACCCCCTGTCTCTAAATAAAATACAAAATAGGGCTGGGGAGGGGGTTCAGGGACTGAGTGCCCCTGAGTTCAATCCCTGGTACCCATTCACCCCTCCAAAAACAACCCATATCATTGGTCTGTGATAGGGAACTGGCAGTTTTGGAAATCAGAGACAGAGAGAAGGTGAGAGAGATAGAAAAGGAGAAGAATACGACCAGGACCCAGACTAACTTGTTTTGTTGGCTTTGGAGAATAAGTTAAAGGCCCCACGTCTCCGTGTTTGTGTCTATAACAATTCTCTCAGCTGATGCTTCAAGGTTGCATAGAAGGTGCATCTGATGATTTTATTTTTATGATAGCCCTTTAATCATCTCATTAACATTATAACCTCTTTGCCGACTACAAGGCTTGGCTTTTAGATCTTTAGAAAGAAAGCCGTCTTTAAACTCCAAGCTAGAACCCAAACAGATCCTCAGGTACCAGTGTCCATTGCCACGTTCTTCAGAATAATCCAAAGGCAGGGACAGGTCCCCAGATGTCCGTCAGTGGCAAATGCGTAAAGAAAATACGTCACAGGCACAGGATGGACGATTACTCAGTCTTTTTTTTTATTGGTTGTTCAAAACATTACAAAGCTCTTGACATATCATATTTCATACATTAGATTCAAGTGGGTTATGAACTCCCATTTTTACCCCAAATACAGATTGCAGAATCACATCAGTTACACATCCACAATTTTACATAATGCCCTATTAGTGACTGTTGTATTCTGCTACCTTTCCTATCCTCTACTATCCTCCCTCCCCTCCCCTCCCATCTTCTCTCTCTACCCCCTCTACTGTAATTCATTTCTCTCCTTTGTTACTCAGTCTTAACCAAAGAATGAAAGTTGGACATCGGCCACAATGAAAACATCATGCTAAGTGAAATCTCACGCCAGGCACAAAAGAATTAAAGACTTAAGTCAAATTCAGAGAGACAGAAAGTACAACAGAGATTGCCAGGGGTTGGGCAGTTATTTTAAAAGTTACAGACTTTATTTATTTATTCATTCTTTTTTTTTTTTTTTTTGCTGGAGATGATGAAAAATTGGAATGGATAGAGATGCTCTTGATGAACTCATGTCACCGCATGGTGCACCTAAAGGTGGCAGATTTTATATGACATTCGCTGTCTGTATCATTTCTGTATTTTTACTCAGCCAACATTTAGATACCACCTTATTGAAAATCTCGTCCACATAAAATATGCTGCTTTGCCGTGTCTGTTGCTTTTATTGAGCAACAGTGTTTACATAACTTCCTAAATGGATAAGAGCTTTATAATAGGGGAAAAATATTGCAGTCTCCGATTAGTGGATTCAAGTTCATGGTCACAGGCAGCGGAGGTGGGGGGGGATTTTGGAGGTTCAGTCTCCTGAGTACACGGAGTGCTGTCCTAGGGGTCTGAAATTTCCATGCCAGTGGCACAGAGAGCCGCAGCCTGATAAGCAAAGGTATTTTTTTCCTGCAAGAGCTGTCTTGTTCCTGGACGGACCTACTTGGAGTGACTGTCAATAAGAGCGAGCGCATACCCGAGGAATCTGTCCCTTCCGTTTTAATTTCACAGACATGCACCACTGGAACTATTAGAGGTCGTACAGTCTCCTGTAGGAAAACCGGCCGCTCAGGTAACGAAATCAAGCCCCATTAGCCTATTACTGGGGTGCAGACTGTCATGGTTTGAGGAGGGAGCCTCAGACGGGGGAGAGAGAGCACATGGAAAGGGTAGACTCTGGGAGACCATTTTTGCATGCCATGGTCTCCTGCACATGCACAGAACCCGGTCAAGGAAAGCGCACGCTATTCCCTGAAAGTGCCTTTCTGCTTGAATCTCTTTTAACTTGATATGCATAGACTTTCAAATCCCTCCATTTCTCCCATGGCCCAGAGCTCCTAGGTTGAAAAGTACCACCCGTTCTTCCTTTGAGTCAGAGTGTGCCTCCGACCACATGAACACATTCTGAATCTCAATAAATAGTCTGCCCGTTAAATTAAATTTCTGCTGGGCGAGGTGGTGCACGCCTGTCATCCCAGTGGCTCAGGAGGCTGAGGGAGGAGGATGGAAACTTTGAGGTCAGCTTCAGCAACGTAGCGAGGCCCTATGCAAGTTAGAGAGACCCTGTCTCAAAAGAAAATTTTTTAAAGAAATTAAAAAATGCTGGGGATGTGACTCAGTGGTTAAGTGCCACTGGGTACAATCCCTAATGCCAAAATAAATAAGAAAATAAATAAATAAGTTTAGATTTCTCTGGTGCTCCCCCATCTCCACCCCCATGTCTCTGCCCCATCGATGGAGATCAAAGCCACTATTTGATTGCAACTGTGCACACAGGTTTCCAGGTATCTGCCTGTACTCTCAAGTTGGCTACTTTCGAACATCGACTGCAGTTAAATTACTTCTAAGTATGAGCAATATAATATTAATACAGAGCGCTCTGGGAGATAGCAACGTTTAATACTGGACTCTATCCTGTTCCCTGTGTGGTTTTTTGTAGATGCATGGAGTGCACTGGGAAACCAGAGATTGCAAGTTGAGACAGGGCCAGTGACATGATTCCCCGCCACATTTCTTTCCTGGAACTGGGCTCAGCAACCTTCATGTTGTGGAGCTTCGGGGCCGGATGGTTCTGGGCAATCCTGCCACTATTTTTGAATTAGCGCTCTGTGCGGGGCCTTGGGCAATGGAACTACGATAGTCTCCACTTTAAAAGTGAAGAAGGTCTCAGCTAAGTGTCATGCTCTGCCCCGGGTCCCCTGCAGAGGTCAGACTCCTAGCCAAGGTTCTAACCAGCCATTCACAGTTCTGAAGCTCATCCTCTTACTCACCAGACTTCCTTGTGTTTCTCTATCCACAAAACAGTCTCCTGCCTACAAAGATGTAGGGTGGCAAGAGGGTTTCCGTGGTGACATCGCCTACCTGGGAGCTCAGTCAAGCCGCAGCTGATTTGCCGTGACCCCGGGAAATGCCATCAAGTTGTGACAGAACCGTGGGAATAAATGCGTGCCCGTCTGCCAAGTGCTAAGTTTCTTTTCAAAGAGGGTAGAGCGATTTCCCACTGAGTAGCAAATGTTGGCGTTCTCCACATTCTTCTGCAAGGATTTCCAAATTGATGGCTATTTGCTTCAAAATGAGCAGGAAATCAATCCTGGAAATTATTGTGTGTGTGTGTAGCTCAATTCAGTAAGTTGTAAAATATTATTTCTTTCATCCCCTGTATGCTGTTTAGTTGCTATTTCATTCTTCACCATAATAGCAAAATATGCAACGGTATTGTAAATACACAGCGATCTTTAAACCTCCTTTTAGATTTATTTTAGAGGTCAGGTGGTGCATGGACTTCTGCAGATCTCTCCCTCTTTCTGGAGTGAAAAAAGAAACAGGGGACACTTCCTGTTTTACATATTGTTTCAAATATTTTTTTCTCTTCTAAAATATATTGTTTTGTTGGGTATGGTGGTAGACATCTGCGATCCCAGCTACAAGGGAGGCTGAGGCAGGAGGATCACAAGTTCAAAGCCAGCCCCAGCATCATAGCAAGACCCTAAGCAACTGAAACAGACCTTGACTCCAAATAAAATATAAAAAAGGGCTGAAGATGTGGCTCAGGATGTGGTTCAATCCCCGGTACTAAATACACACACACACACACACACACACACACACACATAAAATGTGAGTCCAACTCAGTATGTTTTAGTTACCACTTCTGTTAAGTGGTCTGGTAGACTCTGACTTGTAGAAGCATTTATTTATGTTAATAAATGGTCTTGCTGTGTGTCAGTCACAATTCTATCTGCTTTAGTAAACATGTGATCTTCCTAAGAAAGCTCCATTCATGTGTCCAGGAAAAATCAAATATCTTTCTCTCCCCGTATGATTAACATTGCAAACTTCTCTCATCGGATCCTGCAGGGCTCTCCCACCTGTCGGTCACAGATGCATGCCTAAGATTCCCTTCAATTCTGAGTATCTGTTTGGAGTTTCCGTCCGATACTGCAGAGGCTGGGCTCAGTATCACAAGACTGACCCCCACGTTAGATGCCAATCAAAGTCTGAACCACCTCTGATGCTGACGATCAACCAGTTAGTTATAAGATGAAAGCTCATGTGGCCTCCTCCTGAGGCTCAGTCATGTCCCCAAGGTGGCTCCCCTTATTTGGGATAGCCATTGATTATATTTACTGTTGATTATAAAGCACGTCGCAAAGGATACAGATGAATAACCAGCTGGAAGATACAAAGGGTCAGGTAGAGGGAAGGAGCAGAGAACTTCCTTTCCCTCTCTGGACATGCCGGCAACCTGGAATCCCTCTAAACCTGGTCCTTTTGGGTTTTTGTGGAAGAGCATTACACAGGCATGATTGATGAGGTCGCTGGCCAAGGTGATGCCCTTAACCTTCAACCCTTCTGCTCCCCCTAGTGGTGGGTGGAGGTAAGAGTTCCCACAGTCCAATCACCAGGGTTGGTTTCCCTGGCAACCTGTCCCCATCCTGAGGCTACCCATTCATCATGTCATTAGCATACAAAGAGACAATGCTCACTGGACACCCAACAGAGGTGTCAGGAGCCACAGCAAAAAAAAAAAAAAAAAAAAAAAAAAGAGGTTTCTTTTTTAAAAAATCACAATAGAGAGAAGTGAAATACAGTAGATGGGGTAGAGAGACAAGATGGGAGGGGAGGGGGGGATAGTAGAGGATAGGAAAGGGAGCAGAATACAACAGATACTAGTATGGCATTATGTAAAAATGTGGATATGTAACAGATGTGATTCTGCAATCTGTATTTGGGGTAAAAATGGGAGTTCATAACCAACTTGAATCTAATGTATGAAACATGATATGTCAATAGCTTTGTAATGTTTTGAACAACCAATAAAAAAAAATAAAAATAAAAATAAAAATCACAATACCACCCAGGGAAATAGGATCAAGGGCTTCATTGTATAAGGGCAGAAACGGAGGCACACAGAATATAGATAAGTCATTTCCCGAAGGTCACTCAGCTAGAAAGCGGAGTCCCTTGTTTTCCAACCCAGGTTTTGTAATCCCATTCACTGTGCTGTATTTCTCTTACCTACTGTTTCCGTTAGCTTTTCCGGTTGGTGGGGCCAAAAGACCTGATAAGAAAATGTGGAGGAGGAAAAGTTTTATTTGGGGCTCACAGTTTCAGAGGTGTCAGTGCAGGGAGAGCCTAGTCCGCCATAGCTCTGGACATGGCCACCAGGAAGCAAACAGAGCTCTGCTCACCAGGGACAGCATGTTTAACCCAAAGGCACGTCCTTCGTGACCTACCTCCTCCTCTGGCCACACCCCAGCTGGCTGTGTTATCACCCGGGTAATTCCTTCATGTGGATTCATGCACTGATTCGGTGAAGGCTCTCAGAACCCAATCATGTCACCTCTAAACTTTCTTGCCTGGTCTCACCCAGGAGCTTTTGGGGGGGACACCTCACATCTAATAATATAGCACCAAGTCAGTGGGTCTCATGCCCTTTACAAGAAGAATCAGATGGAACAGTCTCTTCTATTCTGATGCTTGATCGCAGGGAGGCAGCAGGTGCGGCAGACTTCTCAGAATGACTCAAAGGACAAAGGTGTGCTGCTTGTATGGCACCTAGGGGTCGGGCGGGAACCTGGGTCTTGCTATCGTCACATGGGAGAGCTCGGGTGTCAGCCATGCTCTGGGGAAACTCCTTGCTGTCCTAAGACTCCGCCTGGGGTGTGAATTTACTATGCTAATCAAGTAAAGGTACAGGTGACTTCAGTGGCCGGTCTATGGATGCGTTTGCCCCTTCGCACCAGGGATTTGCCTCCTGGCACCTGAGAAAGTCTCTAATTGGGTTCTGGAGCAGGGTGGATCACCGCCCTGCCTCCGTGGGTTTGATTTTAATGACCTTATTTTTCTTGGCTCTGACTTTTCGGTATCCCTGCTGACCACATAGTCTTTGAAGGGCTGAACTGACTTGGCCACCTCCCTTGCAGCTCCTGGAGTGTTATCTTAATTTTACAGCCTTGGAGACTGGGTCTGTGTTTTAACTCCCAATTTCCTGATGTGTCTGATAATCCCTGAAGATTGGGGAGGGGGATGACTTCGCCATGGCATTTCTTCTGACCGTGGAAAGAAGAAATTTTCTTTCTTACGATGACCCAGATGAAAATATCTGGTCACTATCATTCTGTAGTTGCTTTTTTGTGTGTGTGTGTGATGACTTTGCTCGATTTTATTTTTCTTCTATTTGCTGCACAGAAATATAGGTAGTATTTTTTTTTTCTTACCTCCTTTTGGTCATGCTCAAATCCGTGACAAGCACTTATAGGGACATATCAAATTCTGAAACGTCCAATATATTTTTACATCACGTCACACAATGTGTGACACATTAAATGGTTGTGGAATATCAAAAATTGGCATAATGTATGACTTGGAAATAGAGAGTGACAGGTTGTCATTAGAAATCTGCCAATTTTTGTGTGTGTGTATGTGTGTGTGTGTGTGTGATAATGGTGAACCCTGCAAAATTTCATCTTCTGGGTTTGCAGATTGCCAACCCACGGATATATTTCCCGTATGGTTTCCCAACGGGAAAGGCAGAATTAGGTTTCGCCTAACCTGATCATTTTCCTTGATGAAAATTTAAGGAGCTCAAAGGCCCGCGTCTGGACACTGGCTTCCGGAGTTTAAAAAGAATTATTGTCTTTATTTCTAAAGACAGATGAAGTCCATTTGCAGGGGCACGGAAGGGTAGGAGTGGGTAGCTAGCGGTTCACAGTCTCATTTCATTATGGGTTGAAAAGTGTGCTCAGCATTTGCTTGTGTTCGGGACAGTTCTTTGCACGATAGGGTGGGTAGCTACCGTCTTCTCATCGACCCACAAGATGCCGGTCCCAGACCCCATCTGCCCATCCATCATGACAATCCGAAATACTTGCAGACGGTTACCAAATACATACCCCAATGGCATGGCCCCAGGGACACCCCTCCTCCAGCCACACCCTACCCACCTTCAGTGACGGCTCAGTTAATCCCTATCAGGAGATTAATTCACGGCTTGGGTTAAGGCTCCCAGGACCCAATCATTTCACCTCTAAATTTTCTTGCATTGTCTCACACCTGAGCTTTTTGGTGGCGGGACACCTCACATCTAAACCATAACAAAAATCAAGTCATGCCTCTGGTAGGCCTCCTGGTAAAGGACGTCTTCTCTTCCCATCTCTAGGGTTCTGTAAGTGATCTCTACAAATGACAGGACTGTTGACACCAGCCAAGGGCTCAGTGCCAGGGCACATGGAAGTCGATTCTACGTCACCAAGATATAATGCTTACAAAAAACGGCTGGAGCCGTTCACTGGCCGAGGACGGGACACCTGGGCTCCTCTAGGGTCACTTGGTAGAGGGGACCGCAGGGGGAGGGCCAAGGAGGACAGCCTGTGGACTATATGGCCAGGAGGAGGTTTAGGGTTCTCTCTGGCAGGTGTAGGTACTTATCTCGGCCTCTTCTGATGTCTAAAAGACAGGGACTGAACTGTCGGGCTTCTGGAAACCCCCGTTCCGTGCCAACGTCGGGTGCCTTCTGGAGAATCTTCCTGTAAAACAAAACAAAGCAAAGCGTAATCACTTTATTACTGAAGGGATTTCCGTCCGGTTGTGCCTAGGCCTTCCCTGCCTTCAGCATGAATATCAGACAAATATAGACCGTTTTATATTTTCAGGGCACTTTCGGGGCACCATTGATTTTAGTTCTCCCCGTAACGGAGAAGAGTTCTGATTTACCCGTCTTCTTGGTGACAAAACAAAGACTAATTTTTTTTTTTCCCTGTGTTGGGAAGATCAGGAAGGACCACGGTTTGGAGTCATTTTAAGTGACTCGATTTCTCTTGCCGAATAAGTTCTCATTTGAGAGTAGGATTTTTTTTTTCTTTTTTCTTTTCCCGTCTTGGTGGGTACTGTCCAAGAATCCCGGTTGTTGGTTTCTCCTGTTGTGCAAATTCTAAACCACCTTCCGCGGTGCCCTAGTTGGGTGTCACTGGTGATTGTCCTGAGACCTCACGCAGACTGCAGCTTCCGTCTCTAGCCTCTCCAATGGGCTGCCCTGATGACGTGACATCAGGGCCACTTGTGAGGCCCTGAATCTCCAGCCTCCAACCTCAGGACTGACGGGCAGCCCGCGCCATCTCCATTTCAAAGCTCAGCCCCCTCCTTGTCTTTCAGATTCATAGATCTCCGGGCTCTGATGCATCTTGCAGCCCTGTTGATCTTGTAGGGCAAGACCCTAGAAATCAGTCTTCCAGAAAAAAACAAAAACAAAACCACGCATGGTTCTTCTTCGGGGCCGACTGTCCGAGGCGAGGGTGTCTGTGTAACCGTGATAGGAAACGTCCTCCTCTGTGCTCAGCTGTCATTGCAGGGACAGCCTCTGTTCATTAGCTTCAATTGTCAGCTTTGTGGTTCAGTAAAATAAATACACATTTTCCCTCCGGTAATGACTTTCTTCTCACTTTGTGAGAACCGCGGGGACCCTTGTTATCGAGAGATAATCATATTCTGGCAATGTCACTAACGGTGCCCAGTAAAAGTCCCAAGGTGGTGATTATCTCTTAATAACTGCCAAGCCTGTTGTGTACCGTGTTGCATTGTTGTTTACTTTGTGGGTGGGTGGGTGGGTGGGTGACGGGGATGGGGGGGGACCCATTAGGGATCTCAGCGACGGATATCATTCCTGGTGATAATGATCAAAGAATCAAATGACCATTTGTTGGCTTGTCGCTAGACAGCGTGATCCGAAACGCATTCCACTCCTCAATTCTGGCTTCGTGTTAGTTTAATAACCCTGATGTTAAGACTAAATTATGTCGAGCCAGGCTAATGGGAATTCTGGAAATAAACACGGATAATTTAGTGTCTACCTGACCTTTCCCTCCCGCAGAGAATTCAGGTTGGGTTTTAAATACCTGTGAAGGAAGTAAATACCCGTGAGAAATCACCTGCTGATTCAGGGATGGGAAATGTCATCAATAACTTCAGCAAAACAGGCTCTGTGTAAGGAGGAGAGCTTTGTGCACGGTACGCTGGCCCCTTAGAACGGGCCTGGTTACTGAATGGCCCCTCTTCTCATGCCCTCCCTTCCTGTCTCAATCATGTTCACAGTGATGGATACCATTTATTAAATACCTGCTATCGGCCAGATGGTTGTCCTGCATTTGATCATTTTTTTTTCCCCTGCACAAGAACCTTTCAAGGTGGTGAACCTTGGTCCCATTTTGCAGCCCAGGAGACTGAGGCCGTCGGGGATCACAGAGTTGTGGGGTGCCGTCCAGTGGCCAATTTTGGATCTGGATCTGTCTTTCAGAGCTCATTGTGATTTAAAGGCACCGTGTGCAGGGTGACGGAGCCCAGTGACCAGAGATGGGTAGCCAGTGGACCCTCGTGCTTAGTAGACAAGCGCAGGTCTGACTCTGTCTTTCCTGCCTCCGGGGATACTGTGCTTGTGGGACCCCCAGGACCTGGAGAGCGCCCCCCCCCCCCGTGTTTCTCCAGCACGCTCATCCGCATTATCTCTGCCTCTTACCTGTCCCTGGGGAAGGGCCGTTTGTGTTCTGATGAAGAACCCACACACCTTTTGGCTCTGAAGCATCTGGAAGGGGTGTGCATCAGGATGTCATTGTCCTTGTGACCCCGGCCCTGCCCGCGGCTGGCCGTCCTATTTCTTCTATTCTCCAGGAGCTCAGAAGCTCTGCAGGGATTCCTGGGTTTCTGGCTCTTTTTGCATCCGAACGTCACCACAGTGTTTCTGTGGATGACAGGTGACATGTGGAAAAGTCCAGGAGCCGGTTCTTGTGGGCACAGGGAGACACACCCCTGAATCCCGTGGGCATCCACATCCGTCTCCTGTCTGTCCTCACGCGGGATTTCTTTTTTCTTGAGTTTATGATAAAAGCTTAGCCATAACTTAGAACCAGTATAATAGCAGATAAAGCGCATGGATGCAAACATAGAAAAATGAATAGATTTTAGATGACTTAAAAATAATTTTCTGGGGGCGGGGTGCAGTCCCAGGGGCACTTGACCACTGAGCCACCTCCCCAGCCCTATTTTGTATTTTATTTAGACACAGGGTCTCACCGAGTTGCTTAGTGCCTCACTGTTGCAGAGGCTGGCTTTGAACTTTCGATCCTCCTGCCTCAGCCTCCCGAGCCACTGGGATGACAGGCGTGTGCAAAAAAATGATTTTGTTAACGATGGCTACTTGTCATTTTGTGCATGTTACGAACTGGACACGGTTCCTTACACAGATCTTCTCAATCTCTCCTCCCAAGAGCCACATAAGGTGGAAATACAATTCAGAGTCTCTTTGTGTGCACAAGAAAGTTGTGGGAAAAAAAATCAAAAGTCTTTCCTGTGCTAGTACCCTCTGCCGTCTTTGAGTTCTTCTCTCTGGCCAAGAAGAAATCTGTGTTTTTACCCCTTCAAGGAGGAAACTGGGTGTCCATCTCATTCACCTCTCTTGCGGGTACATCTTAGATGAGACACTGTAATATGAACATAGCAAATGGACTTTTTTTTTTATCCAATGAGGTGTCTCTATTTAAATCAGATACTTCCCAACCCCAACCTAAGCATCCTTAGAAATTTCCTTTTAAGAACAGTCACGAAAACAGAGCCTGGAAACGGAATTTATTTTTCGAAGCCTGTCCTTTATCTTACCCTGAGAGTTGCAGCCGTTAACAGAGCAAAAGTAAGGAGCACCCCTGTTTTAGACCAGGTGCATTCAGCTTCTACTCCTTCAGGTTGAAGAATCCCAGGACAGGCCCACACGCCCCCCCACAGGGGAAGGTGACCGTCTCTAAGGGTGGGAGAGAACCACGCTGAACGTGTTGTGATTGGTGTCCTGCGAGGAACCCAGGTGGCACCTAACAGGTGTCAGAACCGTCTAAGATCCATTGTGATCCCGACATACCCTAGGTGGACTCAGAGGATGATTTCAAAAACAATATTACTGTTGTATATGCATTTTTGATGTTGTTTGTTGGTTTGCGGGTGGAGAGGGTGGCAGAAGAGAAATTTTCTTTTATGGTAGACCCTATAACATCAGGGACCTTGTTTTTTTTCCCCCTTTGAGTAAATACTTTGTGAATAAAAATAAAATTTTACTTATTTTTTAATAAAAAGTTATATTTATTAAAAAATAAATAATAGTTCCAGCAATCCCACTGACTCAGGAGGCTGAGGCAGGAGGATTGCAAGTTCAAGGCCAGCCTCAGAAACTTTTGGAGACCCTGTCTTCCAAAAAAAAAAAAAAAGACGACTGGGGATGTAGCTCAGAAGTAAAGTGCCCATAGTTTCAATTACTACTATAAAGAAAAGTAAAATGTTCAAGCTCTTGGACTATGATAGTAAAGGAACACTTGACAAAGACTTCTACTTATGAGACAGGAGAATTTGTACAAGTAGGTTCCCTTGCAGATACGCAGGGTGTTAGCCTGGTGGAGTGATTTTTTGGGTTTACTTATTTGTTGACTCACGTGTCGCTCTCTCGGTGTCTTTAGGCGTGAATCTAGCCTGTGTAGCAGTTGCAATAAGCTCACCTTGAGAGGGTTCATGCTTTCTTAGCAATTTAGCCGTGACATAAAACAAGTTTAACTAGCTTGACAAAGAGGGGCGATTGAAAGCACGTGCCAGCAGAGTAAGACCCGTCCAAGGAAAGAAAAAAAATGACACGCAAAGTCTGACCTCATCTGACCTCGTGGGGCCTTGACTTAAAAATCCAGGAGATGCAGTGACATCTCACTTTTCCCCAACCCTTTTTCCATTCCCTGAGTTCTCAAAGGGACTCAGGAGTCAGGGTCTGTCTCAGCTCTGATTTGCTCTGAGGAGCTGTCTCAGTGGACTGGCTTCTGAGACAGAAATTCCAACCTGCGGGGCTCAGAACTACCTCACTTGCTATTGAGAGCTCCCAGGAGAGGGACTTCTGCTGGCTTCCTGTCAATCAACTGTGACTGGTAGTAGCTGCGGCCAATCAGGTGGAATCCCACAGTGCGTGGGGCAGATCTCCCCAGGAGCTACAGGAGGGCTCACCGGGGAGAAGGGGACCTACCCCAAGGTCTTCTCAGAGGGACCATTTCTTTCTTTTAAGCAGAGAGGTGGCTCTAAACAATGATAGTTTACTCTCTTACCAATATTTCCATGACTAGTGTCAATTACTAGTTTAATTAGGGTCCACCGAATACTTAACCTGTGTTTTCTTTTTTTTTTTAATTTAAGGATCCAATTTGGGAATTGAAAATATTTTTTGAGGATAAATAATGTCTCTGATTCAGAGGTGCCACTGGGGTTTATATCAAAGGATGGCTCAAGGTCATGTAGCAAGTAAATAACTGACCTAGAATCCCATCCCAGTCTCTGTATCCCAGAGCTTAGAGTTTCAAACAAAAGAAAAATAGTAATTTTATCTTAATGAAATAAAATATTGAATTAAGTTTTCATTTCAAGTGTGTATCATTGTACCAAAGGTACAGTCTTCACCTTTATTCTGATGTAAGGAGGCTGACTCACAGTGGGGTAGGGAGGGGGAGCATGGGAGGAATAGAGGAACTCTAGATAGGGCAGAGGGGTGGGAGGGGAAGGGAGGGGGCAGGGGGTTAGCAAGGATGGTGGAATGGGATGGACATCATTATCCAAAGTACAGGTATGGAGACCCGAATTGGGTGTCCACCTACTTTATATGCAAACAGAGATATGAAAAATTGTGTTGTATATGTGTGATAAGAATCGTGATGCAAAAAACGTACACGTATAAAGACATGAATTGGCATGAACACACTTTATTCACAAAGGTATGAAAAATGGTGCTCTAAGTGTGTAATAAGAATTGTAATGCATCCTGCTGTCGTGTACTTAAATAAATTTAAATCAATTTTTTTTTAAAAAAGAGAGAGATGTAGAGCAAAGTCTTCAAGATCATTGTCATTTCATTGCTGTTACTAAGAGTGGCAGTAGACACAAATGGTGTTGAAGCTATAAATAGAGCTTGTTTCACACTGGTGGCTGTCCTCATGTAAGAAAGGAAAATCAAGCTGTAAGATTCTCAGTGGACTGCTATAGCCAACACCCTTTCAGCTGGTGACTGACCGCACGAAAATACGGCAGATGGTGATACATTTGTGATTCCCACTGAACTTGAATATAGGATTCTCCATATTCCATAAGAGAGTCTTCTTCTTCCATCATGCGCGGAACATTATGGTTTTGGAATAAGTGACACAGGGCAGGAAAAGAAAGAGAGCATTTCTGAATATATTCACAGTGTGACGAGTTCTCCTTGGGTCCTTAACCTTCTGAGTATTCCTGACACTCTCGGCAGAGTTCTGGAAGTTAGATGTTTAATATAGACATGAATCATTTTGCTTACCAGCAGGAGAAGGTCTATGCTTAGACCTAAGAAGGTCTATTCTTAGTCAAGAATACATATCACTTCTATCCCAATTAATCATGTCACATTTAAATATCAGTCAGAATAGACACCCTAAGTAAAATTTGGAAGAGAGCACGGTTTAGATCTGAGCCCAAGCCGTGGGCTCAGAAAAACAAATAATATAGAGTTAAACCAAAATTCCTTTAGCTACCCAAGGCCCCAAAGTCTTTTAGGCTGAAAACTCACTAGTTAAGCTGTAACCATTTGGCTGACTGATTGTCAAAGCTGTAGACAGTTAAGTTTTTGTTTTTTTTTCCCTCTGTATGTCTCATGTCCATTTCTGCATAAATACTGTCAGATCACAGTGTTGGCTTGAGTTCTCAGAACCTGCTCTGCTTGTAGGACTGACCCGATTAGCATGAATATGTTTTTGCTTTGCTCAGATCAACTCTGCAAAATTTATTTAGTGTCAGGAGTTTTTGCTTTCAACATTTGTGTAGGGAAAGATACTTCGGGGTGGCCCATCTATATCCATATCTGTATAAAACTTTATTCTCAAGCATGTATCCTTTGTGGTAAATAGGTGTAATAAGATTATCTACGACAGGGACTTTGTTAGACGACACACACACACACCCACACATAAACGTGAAGATATAATCGTACACATTTATTCTTAGTAAAATCAAGTACGGTACGTTCTGAGAAGGAAGAACAAATTTAATCAGGAAAAAAAATCAGGTTAAAAAACCATTTCACAATTAAAGTTTAACTTCGTAGCTCTGAGAAAAAGATACGTTGCATTTATATAAAGAATTCGTTTTTGTTTACATTTCCACTTTCATTTTACATATTCATGTTCAAAAATAAAAGTTAAAAGAAAGAAAAACCTACAGGGCATTTCCGAGTTCATTGCTCAGTTTTTATTATTTTGAAACATTTCTAATATTCCATGTTAGAAAATCATTTTAGTGGCCCTAAGTAGCACTGCATATCTCAGGCTCCTAAAGACGTTGCACTACAAAGAAGTGACCAAGGGGACATTGCCTTGTCAAAAGTCACTGGGCTAGTGAGAATCGAGCTGAGAAGGGAATCCCCATCTTGGCTCCTAACCTGGGCAGTTCTGTCAAACTGGAAATCCACACTAAGCGTATCTGATTTTCATCTCCTAATTTAATTTTAGAATATGGAAAGATGATCACTAAGCATCAGCTACATATAAACCTGTCTAGGGGGAAAAAAAAAACACCATGTATTTACTTGTGCATTTCCTGTTTGTGTTTTAGGAATCGCGGCATGTGTCTCCAAGGACTGCCCTGAAAGGTAAGCTTCCCACAAGGGAAGGTTTCTCTTCCATGTACTTTGATGAGCATCCCTGGTTGCTATGGAAACACAGAGAACCCATCCTGACAGAGTGATACCAGGAGACTGTTTTGATGTCTTTATGGATGTTGAAGCTAATGAAGGTAGTGAAGTCCCATAAATTAATCCTTGAAATGAGAAAACAGACCCTTCTCTTTGTCTCTGGAGAACCTCCCTTGAGGTCGGTAGGTTTTTCTGTGATCCAGATGAATTCGGTAATTCAGAAACTTCACAAGTTGGCGTCGTGGAAAGAGTCTTGGGAATAAAGTAAAGGATGTTGCACTTTTTTTTCCGGATGATTGTACAGAACGGGGATGCTTTAGCAGCAAAAAGCCACGCAAACCTTACGTGGACTAGGTCCTACAAGGATCGGGGTCTTTAGTGGGGAAGCCTTTTAGGGTTCAACATGTGAGCTATGTAGCTCTCTTGGCTACCCTGTGTGCAAATGTTTCCTTAATAAAAGATATGCATTGAAGAAAGTGAAATCGGTATCGCTTAGAGTTTCCTAAGGGTGATCAAGCAAGTTACCAAAAATTGGGTGGGCTTAGCTCACCAAAATTGTATTTTTTCACTGTTCTGAAGATTGGAAGTCCTGCATCCAACTGTCAGGCAGGATGAACTCTTTTTAAACATCTTAGGGGAAGAACCCTTTTTACTGTATCTTGTTTCCTGTGGCTGCTGGTAAATTTTGGTTTTTCTGGATTTGTGAATACCTGACTCAAATCTCTGTCTGCCTCTGTCTTCACATGGAGTCCTCCATATGTGTGTGTGTGTGTGTGTGTGTGTGTGTGTGTGTGTGTGTGTAAGCACATGCATCCAGATTTCTGTCTTTTTATAGAGTCCTGTCATTGCATCAGGACCCAAGATAATCCAGTGTGACTTCTTTGTCTTAATTATATCGGTAAAGACTCTTTTTTTTCCAAGTATGGTCATATTCACAGACGCTAGACATCACAGTTTCAGCCATATATTTTGGGGACATGTAATTTACCGATCACAGTGTCTAGCCCTTGAAAGTGAGTTCGGTGACATTACCTTTATCTAGGTATTTATGGGGGAAAAAAATCCTAGCACTGCGGGGAGTGGTGGAAGGTCTCATCCCATTGTCACACACAAAATAAAATGTTGCCTATTTTTAAAGACACGGTCACTGTCTCTTGAGGGCCAACTTCTCTCTCTCTCTGTCTGGAGCAAGATGGAAATTGAGCACATATTCAGGGCAGAGATCAATGCCATTGGGTGAATGTTAGTGTGTGACCTGACTCTCGGATTTTTAAAACTGTCCAAGTAGCAAAATACTTCTACTTGATTCTTCAGGTATATTTTTTTAAGTCAATATGGAACAAGGTGTTTTTTTTTTTTCCTTTCTACCAATTAACTATTCCTCACTCAGACTCATTCCGGGAGGATTTCTCTGGTTCCTTTTTATCTGGAGGAGACTTTCCTCCAGTTCCAACACAATCATTGCACGAGGCTGTAATTGCTTGCTTAATTATCTTTCTCTCCCTCCATTAGACGTTGGAAGGCAGGAATCCCGTGGTCTCGTTTAGCATGGCATGTTAGGAACCCAGCAGTACGTGCTCAAAGAATATCCTCCGTCATTATCCCTGGAAAGAATCAAAGACTCTCTGGGACGTTCCCTATTTGTAATTTCTGTGTCTTAAAGGTGAAGTCCTTGGTCATTTCCAGAATGAAGGCTGAACAAGAGGGAGGTCAAGAGTCCTCCATTTTCGTGATCCTCCTTTGGCCCTCGAAAGAGGATCCTGGCAGCCAGCCGCTAAGTGGCGAAACACAGTGCCCTGTGAGGTAGCACAGTCCTCACACAGTGATTTGATTTACACATTTATACTCCGTAAACTTTTCATCTTAAAAAATGAGCCAAGTGGAACGGGTCGCCGACATTTAGAAATAAGGAGATTTTGCATCAAGAATGGCTTCCAGAAGATCTCAACAGATATCAGAGGGTCTTTGTACCCTCCGCTGTCATTCCCAGATGGCAAGAGGGCTGAACAGAGCAGCAGGTGCCTTGTCCAGGTCTCCTCCAGTTCATTACCCACTGTCACTGGGTGTCCGTGTGCACCCACCCAGCGCCATTTAGTCTAGCTTAAAGGCAGGGGTAGGAAGAGAATGGTTGCAGTCTTCTCTGGATTGGTGCAAATGCTTGGCACCTTTTGCTAGACCGAATTCACAGTGAAAATCCATTAGGTCCCGAGCCACGCTACAATGTGAATGAACCTTGAAAATATTATAAAGAAAGCCTGTATAGGATAGGAAGTCACTTAATGCAGGTGTCCGTGTGTGGGGAATATCAGAATGGGCAGAATTATGCACCAGGCCCTGAGTTCAATCCCCAGCGCACACACACAAAAAAAGGCAGAATTAGACAAAGTAGTCCAGTGGTTAGTACATAAGTCAGTACATAAGTCAGTACATATCATCTTTTTTAGGGGGTGGTGAGATCCTTCTAGAATTAGTAGTGCTGATCAGACAATACGGCAAGTACACTAGGAAACATTGAGTTGTCCCTGAAGGGTCTATTTTACAGCCTATGGATTTGTAAAATAATGGATAAGAAAATAGATTTTAGGGAGGAAATCTTTTTTTTTTTTTTTTAACTCCGGCACCTAGTGGAGATGATAGAATAAGTACTCTTTCCATCGAATCTGTGCAGAGGGTCCTTCTCCGAGTTCTGACTTCTCTGACCTCCAAAACCAAAGAGCAAATCTCCTTGCTAGTGGACAGGATTCCTGGTTTTATGCAAAGGTCAGGACTGAAGAGCTCCCACAGAGATTGCCCATGTTGGAATCCTTCCGTGACTCCCTGTCTAGGCTCACGTCCCTAAAACTGAGAATCAGGGATGGAAATAGCCATTTGGAAGGAGAGGGAGGTCAATGCCAAGGACTTACGGTGGTGGCTCCCACTAGGAGATAGACCCCCCTATAACTGATACTTTTATAATTAGTGTCACTTGGTTGTAAATACGGGGCTATAACGTGAGATTGTTGGCAGCTGATTTGTTGGAGGGTTGTCTTTTCTCTGGATGGCATCTTGGGCCAGAAAGAAAAGAATGGCTGGAATTTCTGTTAGCCCTGGATGGATTTAATCAGCTCCTTGGGGACCCTTGATATAGCACGGATATAATCAATGGGGAAGCATAATTTTTATTCTCTGTGTTTCTCTTGCTTGCGGACAGAGGGAATATTACCTGGGCCGAGAACGGCATTAACATACCGTGAGTGAGAGATGTCAGGGCACAGAAAACCCATCCGGGTGGCCTTGGGTTAAAATGTTCTGTGCATGTGCTTCTGAGTGTCCCGGAAGCGGCTGCCCATCAGAAAATAAGCTGCTCCCTCGAGCTGGGCAATTCAGCCGTCCCCCATTTTCATTACTTATTATTATTGTTTTTCCCTTTCAGTGACATCGTAGGAGAAAAAAAAAAAGAATTTAAACTTTGGGAACTTGGAATCATGGTGGTAGACTGTAAAAGAGTCACGGCGTTATTCTGAGAAGTATGTTATCAGGTCTAATACTCTGCGGAAATATTTAATCTTAATTATGAAAAAAAAAATCTCTACATGAACCGCTCCATTGGATCCAAGGACTGCTTTAGGCTCTCTCTCTCTCTCTTTTTTTTCTCCCTCTGTGGATAATGGAAGGGATTATGTTCTGTGCAAAGGTCAGAGTAAGAGGAAGCTTGAGAAGCATTTGTTCTCTCCAAAACTGGTTTGCAGGGAACCCATGAATGCACCAGCGTCTCCCTTAGGACTGACTGGTGTTCGGGTGGTAAATAAGAGATTTGGCTCCCTGGAATGTTGCAGGTGACGTTCACTGGAGGTGACAGATAATAAGTGGGTAAAGCAATACCGTCGTGTTAAATGCTATAAAGAAAGGGAAGAAACATCAAGCGGAAGGAGTGGGGGGTTGTGGGTTTGCCTCCCAACTAACCTGTTTTGTGACCTTGGGCAGCAGCTGTTCACAAAAGAGGATTTGGATTGCGACTAATTTGCTGCATTGATCATTTGACCATGATGGCATGATTCTCTCTCTATTCTCATGAATGCTTTTGAGCATAGTACTTATCTGATGTGATATTATATTGCAATACCCGCTCTGTTGAAATCAACAGGTGCCTTTGTAGCTGTTTTCGTCGACCCTTCGTAGGAAATACCTCCATCTCTCAGTCTGATTTTTCTTTTCTTCTTTGAACAAGTCAATGGAATTTATCGGTACTTGTGTGAGCTCGTGAAATAGTTTCATTTTCTTTTGGCTGTCAAGTATTTTATTTCTGTATACTTGCCAATCTTTGACTGGGTTCACTCTTTTTCTTTATTCCACTCTTCCTTACGATGATTTTGGTTTTATTTTTTATTTTTTCAGTCTATTTCTGTTTTTAAGAGCCTTCCTTCAAGTTTTGACACAATGAAGCCAAATTTAACAGCATTTTCAAATACAACCTGAAAGTCTTTAACTCTGATTATACCATCCAAAGGTTCCAAGGTATTCCTGTGTATAGAAGATAGTTCTTGAGTCCAACTTGATTTTTATTGCAATTAGAAAATCGTGTTGTTCTACTTATAATAAAGACAGAACTGGCAAAAAAAATTTTCTGTGTATTTACTAGTATTTTTTTTTCATCATTGTATTCTACTTTATTGGAATTTCAGTTCCTTTTCTGCATTAATTATTAATTAATTTATAGTAGATGCACCAATCTTTGTTTATCATTAAACACCACTTTTTCCAATTTTTTAGAACAATATAAACCAGGTTTGGAATTCCTAGTTGGCTCTGTATTTCCTTCTGCAATTCTTTTATTGTTTCCTTGTTTTCTACTCTTTCTTATTACAGGGAATGAAATCTGCTCTTAGTGAAACTTGTTCTTTTGCTTGTGATCTTTTTTTTTTTTTAACTTTTGTGACTTTTTTATGGAGTTCAACTATTTTATGATATTCAAGTATGCATTCATTTTTACTCTTTCTCGTGTGATAATCCTACTTTTCAATCTATGCACACATTTCTTTTTGTCAGTTTTAGAAAATTCTCATTATTTATATGAATATTGACACTCAGAACATTTTTCTCTTGCCATTTTTCTGCATATCAACTTAGTCACAGTTTGAACAATTTATTCTCCCTGTCCATAACTTTTAGTACCATGTGATTTTTTTTTCTTCACGTTTCCATTTTACATTATAGGAAAATTCCTCTGATTCCTCCTCTGATTTTTAAATCCTTTCTTCATCAGTGTCTACTTTCCTGTCTGATTTTCAGTATCAGTCAAGATGGCTCGAATATGCTGCATTCGCAAATAACCAGGGATATCATGGTTTAATACAACAACAGTGTAACAATGTCCCTCATGCTGCTTGTGCATGATATTTTCTCTGGACTCACGTTGGTGGAGGCACCATCAGAGAATGTTTCCATGATTGCTGTGAAATCTGATCATCCACAGGCTTGGAAAGCTGTTTCCCACGATCAAAGTGCGCCATTTTGTTCTCACTTTCCATTGGCAAAGGAAGCAACAGAGCCTAAGGTAATTCCCTAAGACCACAAAGAAAACAGGACCATGGTATTCATGAAACACATTCATGACTAGCACAAATTCCACTATTTTTTTAACTCTTTTTTTTCTATTCATTTTTAGTTTCTTGAAGTTCTGATTGATTTATCATTCTGACTTGATACGATCATGATGCTCTGTTGCTTGGAGTTTCCTTTATATCCCTAATAATTTTTTGCACATAATTTCTATTCATGTTCATTAATCTTTTGGTTTTAATACTATATTATCAATTCTTTCACTGTGTTATCTCTTTTTGTGGTAGTTTTTTTTCCCCCCACACTGTGTTTTGTGATTTTGTGTTATGAACTTACCTTGTTTTTCTTTGGCATGGTACAGACCCTGTCTTCTTAAAGCATCCCTCAAGGATGGTTTATTTTTTCCTTTAATTGAGGATTTAGGACTTAAAGGATCCCAAACCATTCTTTGTGTTAATTTCTTCCACATCAAAGTATGGTCCCTTTTGATGATATATAATCCCATCCTCATGCTTTGCCTAGACTTGAAGTTTCCATTTCTTACAGGGAACACCTTGAGATCAAAGACAACACAATTCCAGACCTGTTCCTTAAAGCATATGAATAGCTTCCCAAGATTCCTTTATAGCTTTAGGAGCTCTGTGTCTTACTGGGATGGATCAGCCTATGGTCCCAGGCTCTTGCTCCTCTCATCAGATATACTTACCTGCCTCACCGCACCGCGGTCCTGTGGCAGGACTGATCTGCTACAGAAGCACAGCACATTGGCTGAGCTGTATTGCTTAGTCTCTGATTTCTTAGTTACTTTACGACACTTTCCCATTCTCTTTCTTTTGTTTGAGCTTTGTTCCACTCAGCGTTTTCACGGCTGTGACTAAAACACCCAACCAGCACAACTGTAGAGGAGGAGCAGTTTATTTGGGGGCTCACGGTTTCTGAGGTCTCTGTCCAAAGAGAGCTGGCTCCATGCCCCAGGGCTCCAGGTGAGGCTGAACATCATGGAGGCAGAGGTTGGTGGAGGGACGCAGCTCACATGATGATCAGGAAGCAGAGGGAGAGACTCCACTTGCCAGATACAAATATATATCCCCCAAGCCACACCCCCAGTGCTCCACCTCCTCCCGCCACACCCCACTTGCCTCTAGCTGCCACTGGGTTAATCCAATCAAGGATTAATTAGCTGATTGGGTTAAGATTCTCACCATCCCATCATTTCTCCTCCGAACCTTCTTCCATTGTCGCATCCATGAGCTTTTCGGGGGACACCTCACATTCAAGCCCTGACAAGCTTGATTTATTTATTAAAAAACATTCAATTTGAGTTATATTTTATGTTTCTGTGTCTCTCGGAAGGCGTTGGTCTGCATTAGCAGAGTTCATCATGTTTTCCATCCGGGAAGCTTCTGGCATCAGCTTTGTAACTTAGGAGGAAAGGTTTTCAAATTATAGTACCCACAGGGCTCTTGGAGTTCATCTCTGTGTATGAGCCACTGGGAGGAAGAGCAAAATTAAAAAAAAAAAAAATGCACGTTAAGTCTCTTTCTTCAGCTTTGATAGGAATCAGTTGTGTGATGCCAAAGCAGTCAGTCAACTTCACTGGGCTCAAATTTCTCCATCTATAAAATATGAGGTTGGAATGTGGGTTCCTTAAATAAATGCATTCTAAGGGCTTGGAAAATAGCTCAGCGGTAGAGTCGCAAGTGGCCTGGTTTGTGTGAGGTCTTGGGTTCCGCCCACAGTAACACATAAAGAAAAAAAGTCAAGCAAAAAGAAAAGGCAAAGGACATATACAGTTTAAATCAGTGCAACGTGTTCTCTGCGCCAAGCAAATTTAAATATGACACGTGTTGGTGAAAAAAAAAATTTTTCTACTTACTCTTCAGTTCTTTAATATTTAATTCTTTGATGATTTCCAGCAAAAATTCTTGTGAACCTACATTATTGCAAAAGATATGCCTTTACCCCACCTCTGTGTAAAGAACAATCATGTCTTATTAAACCTGGAATTGAATGAAATTAGGTTTGCCGGTTTTTTTTTTTTTTAAGGATTTCAAGAGCTAATATCAACAGCAAGCCTTTGTTAATTGCTGGAAGATAGTTTTTCAAAATCAACCTCCAAAGCTAGGCTGCCTTATTGCTTTCCACATTCAGGAAAAAAAGAAAAAGAAATTAGGGTCCATTTTTACCTTGTCATATTTAAACTAAGACATATGGTAGCTTGTCAGAATTGCAAAACAGAGTCTTTAAAACCTTCAGCACAGAATGGCCTTTCTAATTGCAAAGGAAATGGGAGAATGTAAAATTCATAGATCACGCAGAACAGAGGGGCGATTCCTTTTGGGATTTCCTTTTTAAAACTGGTCCCAAAGGCTGGGGGGGTACAGCTCAGGGGAAGACTGGCACTTGCCTAGCATCCATCAGGTCCTGAGTATCGTTCTCAGGACGACAAAAACAAAACAAAATGATATGAAACGAATCAAAATGATCAATAAAACAAAGCCAAGCCAAAAAATCCTACAGATGTCATGAGTTGCCTTAATATAAGATGTACCCGTAGATTCCCGTGAGTTGATGTTTTACCCATGTCAATTTGAAGGGCAAGATTAAAGTTGCAGATGAGTCTTAACATTTAATAGGAATATTTCTTAAAACCCGAGCTGGAGCTGGAGAGGGTGTACCTTGAGAATATTGGGATTGCTCTGCTTTAGCGTACAGGGAGCTCTGGATCCTGTTACCCAGTGGAGACAGAAGAGCACGCGGCGGTAATAGGATCTCAGATGGAGGGCAGACAGACCGATAGAAGGAACTGAACACAGAAGCAAACAAACTAGTTAGAGACACTTGAGAAGCTTACTCTGGTGCGGTAAAACCAAAGGCTCACAGAAATGAACTTGATCCGAGAAGGAAGATATATCCTGTAGGGAGATGACGTCTCTCTGAGGAGCCTGGAGGGGTGGGTCTGGAAGCTTTGGAGCAACCTACTTTTCCCATGAAGATGTCTTTTAAAGGTGAGATTGGTACTTGTCTCCAAGGTCAAGGACCCTTAGAGAAGTGGTCCTGGTGATCTTACCTTTCCATCCACCTTGGAAATAAAAGATGACAGGTGAGATGAACGCGGTGAGCAAGATGCTCCCTAGGAGGAGGAAGCTTTTGAAAGAAATAAAAATGGCGCACAGTGTTAAATTGGTAATCCCTCTGTCACCCCAGTCACAATCGCAGCTGTCTCCAAAGGTGGCGGGTGCCGAGTCTCAGGAATGGGCCAGATTAACCGCGTTGGTCATGACAGGACCTAACGGGTCCCCAGTGGTGTTTGGAAGAGCTTGGAAACTTGGGATTTAAAGATCAGGTGGATGTGTATCCATCTGCTAAATAATCTTCTTAACCTCATCTCTGCTCTGCAGGAACAAAACCAGGAAAATAATGGCAGTGAACTAAACAGACCCTCAAAGAAATAACACCAAGGCAGATTTGTCCTGATGCTAATAATTGTGAACAAAGGAGAAAGGCAATTGATGTCAAGTGCTGTGTACGAGTATAAGATAAAGACATCCTAAGTATGTCTAAATAAAGAAGAAAATAGAGTAGAAACCCAGGAATGGCTATTTCTTTAAGACGCCGCGAAAGCTATTATTCACCAAGGGACTAAATCCCTCTAAATGTCTCTCCATTAATTTTTTTTTTTTTCGTGAAATAGCTACGCATGAGTAGCTCTCCATCAATAGTTAATTGATGCTTATAAATCGCACTTCATCAGGATCCATCTAGATGAGTCACTAGCCAATGAAAATTTAAGCAAGGAGAGGGTGAAAAATGAGAAATGGGAGAAAATCGGGGGAAATGGTACCCGACTTGGGAAGACAGAGGGATTACAAATTTAACGCTGTGCGCCACTTTTATTTCTGGATGATGAAGCTTCAGAACCTGGCCCATCCTGATTAGTTCTGCTCCCTGCACATGTGACTCAATGTGAAATGCAAATGGACAAATTGTCTCCAGGACCATGGTCCCATGGTTTAGTAATGCTGCGTAAGTCTCTTGATGACACCGCTGGGGACTTCCACAAAACTGAGGTACCTGGAGGTCCCCTGTCACTGCAGATCTTGCGATCAGGCCAGAAAGATGTCAGGCATGTTGCTCAGAGTAACAGGCATGTTAGAAGGGATGGGGAAGGGGGTAGGGGTACACTCTCAAGGGAGAGAGTGGGTGCTCTCGGAGAGGAGAGGGACAGCATGTTCCTCCTGACTCCGTTTCACTGGGGTTCCAAGGAAGTTTCCAGAGAGTCCAGTCTGGATCCCACTCTTGAGTTTTGACTGACAGCAGGATGACCTCAGACTTCCAATGGGTGCCATGATAATTCTAGGTCACTTTGGCCCATGTTGCCTGGTGGTAATTGGCACCTGTTTTTATGGATTTTTATGGATAGGGGGGAATTATCTTTATCTCCCCAAGTTCTGGGATCTGGTCTGTATTAGGGTCACCAAGGTCCCCTTCTTCAGGGTAAACTGTTGGTAAAAAGAGCATGTGACTGTCTGGGGGTGCTGGGTTCCTTGTATTATCTCCATCCAGCCAAGAATGGAAGAACAGGACACACAGAGAGAGCAAGCAAGAAGTAGCTGTTGCAAAAGCAACAGAAACACACTTTTCCAAACAGAAGGGGTTCCAGGGCTGGGAGTCCAGTGGGGGAGTGTTGGCCTGTTCTTTTTAAGGTTTCTGAAATTTCCTCCTTGTTTCTCTTCTTCCCTGTCCACATGATCCTCCATATTATTGATTGGTGCCCCGCACTGTCCACCCTTCTGTTCCAGTTTTTCCACTTAGGAGCATGGTTCGGAAGTGTCTGTCTGATTGGGTCCCTCACTTGTGTCCCTGAGCACTTTCATCAAAGTAGGAAGTTGGCTTCCTGGAAAGACCCCCCCCCCCGGGCCATGCTCCTCGTTCTGGCCCTGTCCCCAACCTCCTCGCTCACCATCTTGCCCTGGCTGCCTCGGCCCCTCTACATCTCCCTCCGGTAGTTTGCTGAGGAATGTAACATATCTTGGGGACTTAAGCCAAGTGGAGCTGCAGGTAAATTGCTTTTTCCAAGAGAAAGCCTATGGTTGGTCAGCAGAGTGGACACAATGTATAGCATTAATCTCTTACCCTAGTGACCCCACCCCTTGGGTCTCTCTGTCCCCTGTCCTCTCTATTAAGCTAACTCTAAACAAACTGACCACTGAAGCCCACGTTCTGTTTATTGCCTGATCATAGAAGGACGCCGTGGGTCTTCTGCGTGGTTGTGAGATCAGTCACGGATCCAAGTGCAGAAGAGCCAACGCCTAGGACTCCATAAGTCAATGTATCCCAGGTGTCACCAAGGCTGAGTCCCTCCTTTTACAGAAGAGGAAAACAGGTTTAGAAATGTTCGCTTCAGAGGCACAAGCAGGCACATAAAGTAAAAGTCTTAGCAGACAGCAAGTGGATGGCCATGAGCTCATCTCCTACATTCTCCTCCTTAGGGATAGTTCCAGGCTGGCCTTACCATCACTGAGAAACTGTGTAGTTGTCCTCTCCAGAGACAGAGCAGAGCAGGGCAGAGCATGCAGGCTTTGGAAACAAAGCAGAAGATCCCACTTCTGTGTGGGATCTATGAATACTGAGCTCCTGGGAGCATCACTAGGGTGATTACCAGAGCTGGGGGTGACTTGGGGGATGTTGATCAAAGGGCACAGAGTTAAACAGGAGCAATGAGTGTCTGCAATCTGTCACGTAGAACAGCAAACGTAAAGTATTATATAATTCACAATAACTAATACTACTTTTTTTGGGGGGGGTGAGGGGTACTAGGGATTGAACCCAGAGCCACTTAACCCCTGAGCCATATCCCCAGCCCTTTCCATATTTCTGATTTTTGAGACAGGGTCTCGCTAAGTTGCTTAGGGCCTCCCTAAGTTTCTGAGGCTGGCTTTGAACTCACCATCCTCCTGCCTCAGCCTCCCAAGCCTCTAGGATGACAGGTGTGTACCACGCACTAGGATGACAGGTGTGTACCATGCACCTGGCCAGTACTATATTTTACATGTTTCACCACGAAATAGAGATAAGCAACGTGACAGGTTTGCTTTATTTAATCATTCCATTTTTTATTGTACCCTGTTATGATGTTGTCTCTCTTGAATAGTATTAATAAAAAAAAACACATTTATTTCCGTATATGATACATTTTTCACGTGACCCTTGGCTTTCTGAGTTTGGTTTATTTCGCATACCGTAATGTTCCCTAGTTCCACCGACGTAATTTCATTCTTCTGTATAGATGAGTAAAACTCCATGGTGTAGGTAGAGCACATTTTCTTAACCCACTCATCTGTTGATGGGCACCTGGGCTGGTTCCATAGTTTGGCTGCTGTGAATTATAGAGCCATACGGGCATGCCCATATTTAGGATGCAGGCATGCTCAGAAGCAGTCCTCCCTTGGTGGTGACTGTACCGGCTTGTGTGTGTTTGTTATGTGCCGAATACATTCCTACCCCTCATCTTCATATTTTCTTCTTTGAGACTTTTCATGGAACCATAGGGAGGTTCCACAGTTCTCCTCGAGTTATTAAATAAGAACCTAACATTTCAGAGTGATTACATTCAGTCTCCTAATAGCTCAAAGTCCATCTGTGGCTGAGCTGGGATTCCAACAGTCAGTTCCATCCTGATTCCAGAGCCAGAATGTGTGATCCTTGCTTATATTCCTCGAGTCGAATAGAAGCCTCCATCTCTTGAAGCTCATGGTGCTAGCGGGTTATACCGATAGATTTCCAGAAATGCACCCATCCGAGAGTCGTGTCAGAGTTACCCAGCTGCTCCTGGGCCTCAGCATCTGCAAGGTGGTGAAGTAGCAGCTAAAGCTTTTGTGTAGGAGAATCCAGGTCATAGGGGATGGTCACAGCGTCCTGCGTTTAGCTGGGGCTGCAGATGCATCACCCTGGGCTGGGAAGAAGCTGTTGATGGCTTCCGTGGGTTTCCGTGGTATGCCAGCGCTCCCCGCCCGTCTCCCAGTCCTTGTCAGAGAGCCACGAGTTCCAAGTGAGGTGAGAATCCCACTTGACAAGCAGACATGAGCCATTTGGGGAAAATACAAATCAAAAGGCTCCAAGATAGAAGTAGGAGCCTTAGCAGCAGGCAGTGTCTCGGGGGATACATTGTGTCAGGTTACGTCAGGGAGTTGGGACAGTCGGTGAGTCACAGCCTCCTGGTGGAGGGGCCCTGCTGTGTCATGCATTGGGCATCCTGGAAGCTGGAGTAGCTATTTAAAAGTTGCCAGAGCTGCTTTGAATGCCCCCAAGAGCTGGCATCTGCTCAGTAACACCCTTGAATTATGCACAGTGTGCGTTTTCCTCAAATAATCCTCCGCTTGTTCCTGCTAACTTCTGACCTGAGTCAGGTCCTCGTGATGGAACTGAGTCCGCAATTCAGGGTAGGAATATGGGAGTGGAAAGTGTCAGAGATATTTCTGCTTCAGATCCATCCTCCCACCCCCCCCACCCCCGACCCCCAGCGATTCAGAACATGAGCTGACATGAAACTGTTGAATTCTAGGAGGTTTTTGGTCTTTATTTAAAAATAAAAAATAAAAAAAATATGTAGCATCAGTGGGCACTTATGGATACACTTGCTCAATGGGTTGGCTGGGAGATCTCAAATCCTGGCCAAGAGAAATCCAATTGAACAGCCCAGTTGGAAGCTGGTGTCCTGGAATCCCAGCGGCTCAGGAGGCGGAGGCAGGAGGATCTCAAGTTCAAAGCCAGCCTCAGCAAAAGCAAGGCACTAAGCAACTCAGTGAGACCCTGTCTCTCAATAAAATACAAAACAGGGCTGGGGATGTGGCTCCGTGGTCGAGTGCCTCTGAGTTCAATCCCTGGCACCAAAAATTAAAAAAAAAAAAAATTAAAAAATTAAAAATCCCCCCCAAAGCTAGAGTCCTGGAATGATATAGGCATTTTCTCTTTTTCAGCTTTAACCTATATTCAGCTATCTTTGGCCATCAGCACTGGGGACGGAGAGGACATACTGGCTTTCTTGTTTAGGACTCCTATAGTCTCTCTGTCCCAGTCCGAAATCCTACAATGATAGAAAGCCCCTGGTGCAATCAGTTGGTGGTTCAAGGAATATGCAGGACTTCTTTCAGCCAGGGTGCGGGGTACACTTAGGAGAAAGTCTTGTAGGGGGCCGTCAGCCCAAAGACCTTTTTTATTTATTTATTTTTTTAACTTTACGAGACTTATTTCAATGCTCAGTTTTGGCTTTAATTTGAATTACAGCAGGGACAGACTTATCCCTGGTTAATGGGTAAGATAAACCCTTAGCCCCAGGATCTCTACTTGCTTCCTGTCTTCTAGAACTTTCTCAGGAGTTGCCTGGATGCTGTAGCCTGGACGGGCTCAGTGCTTCCTGGCTGCTGATCCAGTATCAAGGAAGATTTAATCTACAAAACAGAATTTCCATTTCCCTTTGCTGTCGGCACGTCTTGCTCGCAGGGAGGGAAGACAGAGCAGGAACTTCTTATAGGCAAGATGACTTTTAAAATAATGGGAGGGGGGCCTGGCTGGTGTGATGCATCTGCAGTCTCCGTGACTTGGGGGAGGTTGAGGCAGGAGGTTCGCCGAATCCCAGGGGTTGAGTTTAGGGTAGGCAAACAGAGGTGAGGTCTCATTCTCTTTCCAAAAGAGGTGGCTCAGGCATAGATGCTCTCCTTGGTTTGACTTTGGTCGTTTTCACGATTTTACTCTTTGCTAAGGCAGCAGAGTGTGTGGTTTTTTTTTTTTTTTTTAATTACAAGAGCTATTTTGAATACTGTTAAAGACTCGCACATTTTAACCAGAAAATCCGAGGCTGTCAACACAACGAGATTTATGCAGAGTCGATGGCATAGTGCGTGTTTGTTATCACAACTTGGTAGCTACATCAGTGTTTCTCAAACTTCAGTGTGCCTGCAGAGCACTTGGGAATCTGGTTATAAATGCACGCTGTGCTCCAGAAAGCCCGGATGTGGCCTGAGATTTGCATTTCTAATCAGGGGATCCAGACACTGTGGGGGGGTCCACAGACCAAACTTTAAGTAGCAGAGACGTTCAAATATTGATTTTATGAGAACTAAAATCAGCATCTTCTGTAGTGAGCCTCAGGTGAGGCTCAACATCATGGTGGAGGTAAAACACAGCTCAAGACATGGCAACCATCAGAGAGAGAGAGAGAGAGAGAGAGAGAGAGGAGAGAGATCCACTTACCGAAGACAAAATATCCACCCCAAGCTTTGACCTGGCCATATGCTACCCACCTTCAGTTACCAATTAGTGAATCCCATCAGGGCATTAATGCATTGATTGGGTTAAGGTTCTCAGAACCCAATCATTTCACCTCTAAACCTTCTTGCCTTGGCTCACACATTAGCTTTGGTAGAACAGCTCCCATCTATACTGTAACTGTATGCTACAGGGATACGTGCATACCAGTGTATACAGCAGCAAGATTCTCAGCAGCCAAGTTGTGGAAGCACAACCTAAGTGTCCCTCAATAGATGATTAAATAAAGAGAAGGTGGCAGATGTCCACAACCTCAAAGAAGAATGACATGATGTCATGTGCTGGTAAACGGAAGGAGCTGGAGAACATCATGCTAAGTGAAGGTAGCCAGACGCAGACGGGAGTCAAGGGTTGGATGTTTTCTCTTTCGTACTGAAGCTGGAGAAAAAAAATAAGGAACTCAAAAAAAAGATGGGAGGACCTCATGAAAATGACAGAGAGGAAAGGAACTGAGGGGGAGAGAGAAGAGGGATGAGAACGGAGAGGAACCGCAGAATGCAATCAACCAAACTCTGCTTTGTGTGTGTGTGTGTGTGTGTGTGTGTGTGTGTGTGTGTGTGTGTGAACATATCACAGTGGAATACCCGTTTATGGTTCTGTGTGTCTGGTTGTGTTTTCTTGCAGTACTGGGGGTTGAGTTCAGGGCCTTGTGCATGCTAAGCAAGTGTTCGACCACTGAGCTTCTCACCCATCCCCAAATCCAATCCTATGTATAACTATAATGCAACCATTTAAAAAATAAATGAAATAAAAAAGAAAGATACTGGTTTTGCATCCAGAATCACTGTATTTTTCAAAATTAAAAAAAAATGAGAGAGCCTAAACATGGATGCTGAGGAACTTCTGGACCCAGAGCTTAAACATGGACGTGCACCTGAGGAACCTCTGGATCCAGGGGCCTAAACATGGACGTCCGCCTGAGGAACTTCCGGATGCTACGGCTTAAACATGGAGGACTGAGGAACTTCTGGATCCGAAGGCCCAAAAATGGACGTGCACCTGAGGAACTTCTGGATCCGGGGGCCTAAACATGATGTCTGAGGAACTTCCGGATCCAGGGGCCTAAACATGGATGTGCACCTGAGGCACTTCCGGATCCGGGGGCCTAAACATGGACGTGCACCTGAGGAACTTCCGGATCCGGGGGCCTAAACATGGACGTGCACCTGAGGAACTTCCGGATCTGGGGGCCTAAACATGGACGTGCACCTGAGGAACTTCCGGATCCGGGGGCCTAAACATGGATGTCTGAGGCACTTCCGGTTCCGCGACCTAAACATGGACGTGCACCTAAGGAACTTCCAGATCCGGGGGCCTAAACATGGATGTCTGAGGCACTTCTGGATCCAGGGCCTAAACATGGACGGGCGCCTGAGGAACTTCTGGATCCGGGGGCCTAAACATGGATGTCTGAGGCACTTCCGGATCCGGGGGCTAAACATGGACACTTGAGGCACTTCCGGATCCGGGGCCTAAACACGGACGTGTCCCTGGAACTTCTGGGTCCTTGTGCCTATAAAGGGCAGGGCGTGACTCTCAGAAGAGACGTGGCCCATGAAGAGGAGCGGAGCATGGGGCCTGTTGGGGGCAGACTGAGCTGTCGCACCCTGAACTTGATGACCGTGGCCTCACTTCCCGGCCTTCCCCAGGGTGTCACTTCCTCCCCTTCCAGGCGGTGCCAGGGAGAAAGTGAGACCAGGTGCAGGGGCCAGGCCCTGAGGAGGGACACCATCTTTCTCCTTGCTTAGCCAGGCGCCTGGCCTGGCTGGGGTCAGGGACGTCTTGTGACACTGGCTGCCTCCTGCATCCCTGCCCCAGGACCTCAGGGACCACAGGTGGGGACAGTCGTTGATCCTCCCCTGGCCACTGACCCTCAGCCCCAGGGTCTGCCCAGGGAGGGCTCTGTCTCCCAGAGGGTCAGGGGGCCCCTGTGACCTGCTGCTCCTTACCCACCATCATCCTGGGCGAGCACAGGTCAGGACACCAGACGCTACTGAGGGTGACATCTCCTGGATGAGCGGCTGGGGACTTTGCCTCTGTCCCCAGGCCTCAGACACTGGACGATCCCCCAGAGACAGAAAATAACCCCACACTGCCCAAGACTTATTTTTAAGCTTTGGATTCTGAAATGTTCCTGCTGCCACCTTCTTTGTGAAGCCAGTTCTTCAACAGGGACAATATTCCAAGGGGAGGGGGGGACAACATGGAGTGGATCAAACCAGCTGACACATCTGGTCCTCCAAGAGAAATCTGGATTGGGGGGAGAAGAGCCATTCCCAACTGGCGGAATAGTGAGGTTCCCTTGTCCTTATTTTATGTAAGAAAAATTAATAATCTGATGTTAACTCATAAAAAAATGAGTAGACCAACTTTGGTTTAGTTAGGTTACTTGCTTGCAAATGGCTGGGTGTGGAGTAGCATCGGTATGAAAAGCATCCTTTCTGTTGACTCTGCCAACTTCGGGGACTCGTATTTATGAGGGCGACTCGGTGATCTTTTGTTCCCTTTAGTGAAAATTACTGCGTACACAGCCTTAATTCATTATCGCTGCCTGGTTTTTCCGCTCAGGCAGGTACTGTAAACATAAACATACACCCAGGGAGAGGCAGATTTATCGATATTGCAGCCAAGGTTTTGCAGAGTGAAACGCGGGCTGCAGAGAGATTGACTGATAGTAAAATTTTGACAGCTGCAAGTATATTTTCGGCAATGAGATGAGTAACTTGCACTAAAGGGGACCGATGACAATGAAACTCAGATTTATCCCGGACCTTTGCAGGGAGCAGGCTGTGTCCTTTCTCATCGCTGAAATAAACAGTGTCCGGTTCTAATTATATGATTCTGCACCGTGCAATTTAGCTTTGATGAACCACGATACATTGTAATCGAGTTCCTCATCCCACATGTATTTGGTGTCGGGCTTTCACACCTGCAAATTTAGAATGCCGCGATCCTCCATATATTCTGAAAGAAGGCACTGCAGAGTGTATCGTATTTCACTTAGAGGTTTTTTTAAAACAACTCCAGCTACTGTCTCTTATGTCACAAAATGTGTGAATGCTTCACTCTCCGTGTGATTTATGAGCCCACCATGAGCATTATCAGTGGATTGGGAACATCTGTTTATCCCCATGGGAACATTTTTAGGCGGTGTGGACGAGGAAAAGTGTGGTCTGACAAAATCATTTCTCTTTGGCTCGTAATAGTCCCTACTAGCTTTATTCTTGATGCACTTGACAAAAATGATAAATTATTTCTATGGAGGACAGGTATGTGTGTGTCACAAATGGATATGACAGCCCACTTAACCGTCGGAGTCACCGTGTATCTTGGTGGCCTTGGACAAGCTTGCGAATTTGAAGCCTCGCCTTTCCCTCTTACAACTTGGACATAGTACTATTTGCCTCCCGGGAGAAGAATATGGAGGGAATGCAGCCTGTTCAAAAGCATCTCGCCTGGTGCTTGGCCTGTGAAGCCTTCAGCGAATATTCTCTTCCCCTTTCCGTTCCCGAATCGTTTAATATCTTTAAGAATCAGCCGGAGCAACAGGGTAGTTCTCTCGACTTAACCTCTGGCCCCTAGAGTACTCGTGGGTGACGGGCACTGGTTTTAATTATAATCAGCACTGAACAATTCATAGTGCAAAACTTGCTGCAAAAAAAAAAAAATGTGCTTTTCAGAACTAATGAAAAGTAATTGTAGAGGGTCTATTCGCCGCTTCTGCTATTTGCAAAACTAAGTGAGCGATAATGATCAACTGTGGCAATAGACCCCCAACTAAACAGACACTCATTTTTATCCGGTAGCTGAGCTCTTCAGTGTCAATTTAATGGTTTTATGTAAGAACTGCTGTGCCGACATGTCATAGAAGTCATTTTTTTATTCCCAGTAGAGTTACTAGATCAAGGGGGTCTAGATCCCCTTGATAAAATACCAGAATAAATTATGAGCGGACACACAGGGTTGGTTCCCATAGGGCCTGTGGGCTGAAGTCTGTGGTTGTGTCCGTTCCAATTACCTGAGACCCAGAGAAGAGTCCTTTCCCTTGCCCCCCAGGTGCGGTTAAGTGGTGCTGGTGGATGTGTGGACGTGTTATAGATGTCGTGTCAAAGCCTTGAACCACACTGGGGCCTTCCCTGGGTTCAAATAAAGTAGTCACATTTTCCAACTGAATGAGAGAAATATATATATATATTTTTGCAGATATTAATCAGTCTGTGCTCGCTCTCTGATAGAAGGAACGGTGACTTTGTAAGATGCAGTGCCACACAGTTGCCTCTGTCATGTCTGCATGAGTTCATGAGCGGAATGTGGATTTACAACTGGAGCTGAGTTGGGTTTTTGTAAGGCAGGATGGTTGTCTGGTCGGAGAGATCTGCGCATCACCGTGTGATTATTACAATACATAGTGCACGATATGCCTTATATGTACGGGGTTCAAGTCCCCGATGCCTGTTCAGGAACTGCTGTAGGGAATCACGGGTGTGTCTATTACAAACCACCGAGGTCCTGTGGTTCCTGATGGAAGTTACATACATATCAGTAGGAGTTATTTAAAAAAGAAAAAATCATCATTTTCTACCTGAAGACTCAACCAGACACAAACGAGCTCATGCCTCATTTGAATCATGTGTGTGGAATTATTCATGCTCTGATTTACTTGTGAAGCGGTCACTTTGGACTTCCTACCAAACACTAAATACCGGGCACTATGCTGTTCTGCGGAGGCTTTGCCTAAACGGAATTCATAGTCAAAGCAGAAGGCAAACCAGAGTAATAGATGGTCACCGGACAGGGTCCCGAGGCCTGCACTATTTGGAGTACGTTGAAAACATCACAGGGAGGGCAACATTAGCTGGTTAAGAGGGATGGGGAGGTTTTAAAACACACTCTCTTCTGTTTGGGGACTTCCAAAACAGAAGGTCAATTTAAGCATGAATTAATGATGAATTTGGATTGCCTTGTTTTTAGCAGTAAAAAAAAAAAAAAAAATCTTTCACTCTTCAGTAATGTTTCTGGAATCTCTAGGGTTTTCTTTTTTTTTTTTTTTCTTTTTCCCTCTCTTCAACAATTCTATTTCCTCTTTCATTGAACTAGAAATACTGGGGAAAAAAAAAAACATGATTTTTCTAGTATTTTAATCTAGTAGGTTTGCTCCATGAAATGTGAATACAATCTTGCATCATGATGAAAAATGATTTTCATATATATATATATATATATATATATATATATTTTTTTTTCCTAAATTGCTCAATATTTACCTCTGCTGAAATTTGGGCTTGGAGTTCAGGTTTTCCCTTTCAGCTCAGAGTGACCAGTGTTGACAGCAGGTCTGTCATAGGTGTGATGAGAGACCATGCCATATATTTATTAAGCCACTCTTGTACCAGGACCTTGGCTCAAGCCATGGTTTAAGACAATCCGTGATGAAATGCGAAGTCTTTGGACAAGAAAAGGTTCTTCTTTAAACTGAATAGCATTTTGTCGCATCTCTTTCCCAGGCATGTGCTGGTATTCACCTCACCCACCTTGGTTAACGCCTCATTGGAAACAAGGACATCGTATTAATCCAGATTCTCTGTCTCAGTAGTTTTCAGCCAGAGGAGGCCACTTTGTCCCCAAGACACATCCTTGGATATCTGGAGACACTTTTCTTGTCACAACTGGGGAATGAATGCTCTTTGTGTCCGGTGGAGAGAGACCACTAGGAATGCTACTAAACATTCCACAGTGCTCCAGGTGGTATCCATGATGACATCAAGGGTCCAGGCAGACCACTCTAGCTGGACTCCACATCCTGAGGTCAGCCTGTGACGTCGGCCTTGTTCGCTCAGACATCCAGCATGCATTATCAGAAGAAAAATCAATGAACCAGTGAGTTTATTGCAAATATATGGGAATAAGAAGAGGGGGATATGGCTGGAAATCACATATTTCTGCTATGAAATAAAATGAGAATCTTGCTTTGGTAAAATAATAATATATGTTCTACATAAAATAGCTGAAGAAAGAGGTTCAATGTAATGTGTGGCTGTCACATGAACGTCTTTGTTTGTTAGGCATTGGGTGCTGATTGGATACACTCTATCCAAAAGCTGGACAGAGGCAGAGATTGCCCCAATAAGAGTGTGTTTTCAGGATAGTTGACAGAGATATTAAATAACTCCATAAATGCATACATGTATAATTTAAATAAATATTTTAGGCTCAGCAGAAGCACGGGATGATCTGAAAACTATACAAAGATGCGAACTGGAGAAGTCAGGTGCAAGCATCCTTTTGAGTAGAGAAAGGAGGAAGGAGGAAGAGTTGACCAGGTCAAGAGCCCTCTAGGCAGGGGACAGGGCACAGGTGATAGGCTGGTGTCTGCCGAGAACCATAAGGAGCCAAGGCGACCTGGCTCAGCAGTTAGAGACAGTGGCTTGAGAGCTAGGCAAAGCTTCAGTCCACCCAGGGAGCTAGACACGGTGTAAAGCATTTCTGGCTTTATTCTAAAAGCAAGAGAAGACTTTCAAATAGGAGAATAACTATGGCAAGATTCACTCTCAGAGCCCAAGAGATCCTTGCCTGCTAAGTGTCTGCAGGAGCAAATCCTGCAGATGTCCATGCCTGAACTCATCCAAGCCCTGCTAATTGGTCTCATGTATTGAATACCCAAGTAGCCCCTTTCTCGACCTCTCCCTCCATGAAGCCCAGTCTTGGTCACCTTCTGGTCAGAAATCACGCATTACTAAAAGGAGCAAGCTAGCATTCTGAAATGTCTCCCACTCAGCCAACTCATATTTGCTGGTTATTTACCAAGTGCCATGATGAGGCTGAGCTGTTCACATCCATCCTTCCTCTCCGGTACTTGTTATCTTCTTATAAAGATGGAAAAAAAAAACAGGCCTTGTGGATGCTAAAGTGCTTTACTGGTTTAAGAACCTGCAGCCAGTCATTGACGAATACAATGAAAATTAATTTCTCTGACTCTCAAGCCTGCGATTTTTCTCTCTATCACATAGAGGAAATAGGTCACAGATGGGTCTTAACAACAACCATGGGATGTAGACACGGTTATTCCCCTCATTTAATGTGTATATATATAAACTCTATCCAGAGTATTTTGGTTAGTAATTCCTAAGAGCTGCAATCCAGGTCTGTCTAACTCAGAATCCTATTTTCTTTCCCCGCGTTCTGATGCTGTCTCCAAAAAATCACCAGTCTAACATCTTTCCTCTCTTTATAGACTTTTGAGAAAACACAGGATAACCGGTCAGCATCTCCTCTTCAGAGTAGCTTTCTGTATAATTTAAAGTCATCTTCAAGGTGGTTATTGATAGCAAGCTTCATAAAGCACAGAATGCAGGGATTCTGCCAAAGAGTGAGACAATAAATAAGTAAGGTAATGCATAATCTATAGCTTTAATGTAGGTGATTTCCTCCAAATAGAAAGTAAGTAATGTGTATTGCATATTTCCAGTTATATGATCGCTTCTTAATGATCATTGAAGAATGGAATATTTATAACAAGACGAGGCAACTTTATGTACCAGCCATCCGGGAGCCACAGCTTGGCTTGCATGTGGTGCTCTCATATTTCAATGTGACTCCTTTTTAACTTTGTTTACGTGAGGGTTTGGTTTGGAGTGGGGGCAGCATGGTATATTTCAACCAAGTGAAGCCCGGAGATCAGATCACCCTGGGTTCCGACTGCAATGCCGAAGGAGGTGGCAGTACACCTTAATTGTCTGACCCTCTGAGACATTTTCTGTTTCCCATAGACTCAGGATATGGATAAGGTGCCCAGCACCTTTTATTTCATTGTTCACCTTCGAGGTTTAAGGACGACTAAGTGTTGGTTATGATAGAGGGGGAAGGCATTTTAGCAGACACTTTCCAAGGGATCACAATGGACTCTTTCTTTCCAGAACTCTCCAAGGTGAGCTGAGGTTGGATCCTTTCAAAAGAACATCTAGGCTTTTTTTTTTTTTTTTCCCTGACAATTTAGTCATGCTAGAGATGTCTTTTAATCTACTGGAGTCCCAGGAGGACAGGCAAATTGTTACAAGGCAGGTCTTACAAATGTAGGAAGCAGATGATACCCACGAGTAGCATCATGTTTCAAAAAGGAAAAATTGTGGAAAAACCAGTCCTAATTCCTGGTAACTGACCTATTAGCCATTCCAACAAAGTTAACAGGGGTAAAAAATTCTATGGTTGCTATTTTTAGGACTGACAGCCCTCCCTGGTGAATCTAGGCCATCGCCATGACGATATCAAGTCTTGCAATATCTTTCTCTTTTCCATCCTTTTTTTTTTTGTGTGTGTGTATTCTGCCTCCTTGTTTTCAAAGTCTATAAGATAATAATGGTGCCATTTAACTCTGTATCGGAGTCATTTTTTCCCACACATTTATTTATCCTTGGAGGGAGAAGGTGAGTACAATGTAGTATTTTTATAGACTGTGTGCTTCACCCGGTGGCTGAAGCACATTCTGAAATTTTCAATCGTGAAACTCCTGCAGTGGTTATTTGATTTTATATGATTTTTTTTTTTTTTTTTTTTTTGGATGGGAGAAAGGACGGCGAGGGGATTTGAAACCCTTGTAATGAGGGCAGGTAATGACCTATCCAGCTCCTCTTCCCTGTTCTCTAGCACAAGTTGTCCTCCTTCGCTCAGAAACGAGTTTTCTTTCATGGACACTTGCCCATGGTTTCCAAGGGCTCATCTTCACGAAGCCCTGCTCTTCACAAATGCAGGTGCAGATGAAAGGGTCCCCATTCTCTGGAGCGACGGGGTCTGGTCCAGACGCTCAGCATGCCGCCGGAGCTGTCCCCCTTTTCCCAGCCTCATCCATGTCCTGGTCACGTGGCCCATGGCTTCCGAGGCCCAATCTCGTGGATCTTGGTGACGAGGATGGATTTAAACACAGATTCACCTTTTCAGATTTGGTTCTGCCTCGTGGACCATGAAGGGACCACCCATGGGAGAGATGGGAGGAGAGACAAAGTTGAACAGAACACGTGGGGAGACCAGGCTTTCCTTTTTTATTCCATAGGTGAGGCCATGGGCGGAGGCTGGGGTGAACCATGCAGTTCCCTTCTCCGCGTTCCCCTGTGTAGCTTTTGTTCGAATATCTTGCCATATCCAATATGATTCCAGGGTTTAAATAATCTTGGTTCGCACAGCTCCAAACATGCAAGCCCAAAGTCAACAACGTGTAGAACTCCTGGGCTCCGTGAAGGACCCGGGACCTGTTCTGTATGCTCTGGAAACAACAGAACCCAACAACCCAAATCCATGTTGTCAGGCTTCTTAAGAGGGTGAAATAGGTCCATTTCCAACATGGCGGCTCCATCGCACAGTAGGGCTGTTCTGATGTCTTCCACTTATTCTTTAATCTACTGGAGTCCCAGGAGGACAGGCTTTGTGTACTGAAAGTTTATCAGCATTGGGAAAAACTTCACTTCCTGCCTATATCTAATCCCCCAGATGAATCTATGTTGGTAAAACACAACCACACACACACACACGCACACACACAATATTTCCAAATTGTTTAATTAAGAGAGACTCCGGGAAACTAAACCTGTCAGATGACTTCCTCAGTTGGTCTTTTTGTAAGTAATGCACAATGTATTCAACATGGGATTCCATTAATTTTTTAATTCTAGGATTCTGATTCCAAGTCCCTATATCTTTCCATTAAGGACATACTTTTCTATATGATGTTTCTTTTCATTTTTGCTTCTGCTTTTTGATTTCTTGGTGGGGGCCAATATCTACCCGACACAGTCCGTATCGTTTCTATTTGGATTCAAAATAATTTCTGAGGTTTTATTGGAAACCTTGTCCTATTATGCTTGAATGACATTCTTTGTGCCGCATTTAGTTGTTGATCCCTTTATGATGAAAATATTGATCTGAGCTATCGTTTAGGGTAGCCGAAAATGTCAAGAGTGGGGTGTATTTTATCCTTCCAATGAAATATGTGATCTCACCCTTCTTTAACCTTCGTTTTAGTACTTAAGTGTGAAAATAGATGATTCAGAAGGACTATTGTATCCAATATCAAAAAGAGTAGTCACAGTATAAAGAGACCCAGTTATCCTCAAAACAGCACATCATTCTACTTAGCAAAAGAGACCTCTCTCAGGGTGGTTGAAAGAAAGGACATTTTTATGAGTGTGTGTGTGTGTGTGTGTGTATGTGTGTGTGCACATGCACGCCTGCGCGTGCGTGCGTGCATGTGCACACATACACAGGGTGGCCAGATAGAAGTCTAGATGGTATATAGGAAGAGAAAATTTTCTATCATAAAAAAACAAACACACAAACAAAAAATAGAAAAATGCCCTGATCTACAGAAGAAAAAGATTCTGGGTTTCTAAATGTCCCACTGTTATTCTTGGGAAGACCCTCCCTCGAATGGAGACACGCAAAAATACATTTAAGTTGCTTTTCCAGATTTCTCTTAAAAATATACAAAGGAAAATTACTAATGCTATCTTTGCAGGCATAAATTATCCACCCTCCAATCAGATTTTTTGGATTTATTTGCAGAGAGGATGAAAACAAACCACCCTTGAGGCTATAAAAATGATAATTATAGTGATGATGTACAGTGCATTTGTGAGGGTAGAATTTTTTTCCTTTGGTGGAAAAGACTTGCTTGTCTCTTAGTTGATTTTTTTTCCTTTCCTTTTTTTTTTTTTTAACACAGGAAGAAAATTCATTGAAATTCTTTTCCCCTACAGCTCCTAAAAAAGATTCAGAAGAGTTGAGCCATTAACCCTTGTGCCCTACTGAGTATCTTTAAATTTGTTCACATCCCTCAGTATAATTGTTTGATTGTGGAAGGTACTTCTAGATCTATTTTTTTGGGAGGGGGTGGGGATACCAGGGATTGAACTCAGGGGCACTGGACCACTAAGCCACATCCCCTACCCTATTTTGTATTTAGAGACAGGGTCTCACTGAGTTGCTTAGCGCCTCCCTTTTGCTGAGGCTGGCTTTGAGCTTGCAATCCTCCTGCCTCAGCCTCCCGAGCCATTGGGAGGACAGGCATGTGCTACCATACCTGGCTCTAGATCTATTTAAACAAGAGCAACACTTTTTGGTTTTTCTGCTTACCATACTGAGACATCATCTATTTTGCGTTTACCCTGAATTTAGATGTGGATGTGTGTACACCCTGTGTACATCGGTCAACTGACTCCAATCCAGTCCCTTTTACTGAGTCTGCATTTATCGACCTACAGAAGCCCAAGTTCTCCTGCCATCTATTTTAATACCCCACAAATTTAGAGGAGTTGCTAAGTAAATCACCGTTTACTTTCAAAACATTTCTAAGCACATTATAGAACCTTTTCTCTCATCTCTACGGATTCTACTTACTCTGGATGGTTTTTGAAGTACGCATTATGAGAGGACTGGGTCCTTCACATTTCCATAAATTAGAAGAAAAAAGAAGTAATGGAGAGCTGGGTGTGGGGGTACACACCTGTAGTCTCTGCAGCTGGGGAGGCAGGAGGATCCAGAGTTCAAAGCGAGGTGCTAAGCAACTCAGTGAGACCCTGTCTCTAAATAAAATACGAACTAGGGCTGGGGATGGGGCTCAGGGGTACTCCATCTCTGGTACCACCCCCCAAAAATAATTGAACCCAAGTGCAAGAGTGTAAAAAATGTAGCACTGCACTGGGAAATCACTTTTCAATGCTGAAATGTCAGGTTTGGGCTACAAAATAAAGAGACAGCTTTTCTTGTCTGGTTAACTTACAGTAAAGCCTTAAGCATTCCAAAGCAGCCAAGAGGAAAATGGTAATGTAAAATTGGACGGTGAATTACACTTTTGTCTGTGTGTGGAACTAAGCCTAGAGCCAAAGCAGAGAAAACATGTCAATAAAAACAGTGATTTTTTGGTTTTTTTGGCTTTAAAACCGAAGCATTATCCCCATTTCTTCTGAATATTGGCAAATTCACATTTTAAACTCCCATTCATCGTACAGGTAGGAGCAATTTGATGTTCCAACTCTTAATTTATCGATCACACGGTTGGTTACTCTTGGATTCGTGTTTCATTTTTTAAAATAAAATTTGTTTTATTTTTAAATAAAATTTCATTAAATATTTAATTTGAAATAAAGTTTGAATTAAAAATTTTCAGTTTTTATAAAAAAAAATCGGAGCTATTGTTATTTAGCCATCTGTCTTATTCCCTTCCAAGTATCCAGTGATAAATATTGCTGTGACTAGCAAAAATACTATCCAAGGAAACCTCTGCTAGGCAGAGATGAGCAGGAGTTTGCAGAGATGAGGAAAGTTACTAGGAAACCCCAGAGTTCCTAAATCTGGAAGCAGTAGGCTGACCCCCGCTCACACAAAATGGCTTTGTCCTCAGAATCTGAGCTCCTGAAGCACAATGTGCAGGCAGGATTAGAAAACTGAGAATTCCAACTCTTGCATGGAAATTCGAAACATACTTACATGTTCAAGGAAACGCGGATCTTTCTCTAATATAAAAGAGCTGCTTTGTATCTAATGGAAGGAGTTACCATACTTACTGAAAAGCAACAAAGGAGGGGGGGAAAAAGAATAATTGAATTGATTTAGAACCAGTATCCTTTCTTTTATCCGAACTTAATAGTGGAGGTTGAGTGCTTTCTTTTGAGAAGAATTACATCTCCCCCTTGAGAATCCCTGGGTCTATTTAGACTACGCCTACTCTTTTGATATTGGGTACAATGGTCCCTGGTAATATTCTATCTGCCCACTTCATTTTCCAAAGAGATTGTAAACTGGTGGAGACTAGAATTGAATCCAAGTGCAAGACTGTAAAATGTAGCACTGCCAACTAAGTGCCCAGCTGTGGCTTAGTATCAACCACGCCTTTAGTGATAACTACACGGTAACAGGTCCAGGTACCCACTTATCCACAGGTGCTGCATGGATGGATTTGGCCAACCTTGGAGAAATCATATCTCAGCAACAAAAATCACATCTGTACTGAAGAAAGATGAACAGACTTTTTTTTTTTTCCTTTTTCTTGAAACAATACGTTGTGACAACTATTTCCCTTTTATTTTAAGTTATCTCTATAGGACTGAACTATTCAGGAAGAGAGGTACAGGTCGCACAGAAGAATGATACCATTTTGCATAGGGTATTGGATATCTGCTGATTTGGGGTATCTGGGAGGGGTCCTGGATATCATCTCCCAGGGTTCCCAAGGGGCAACTGTACTTTTTTTTTTATTTTTGGTCTTTAGATTTTCTCTGATCTTTTTAATACACACAACAGCATCCACAGCCTGAGGCTCGCAGGGATGTGAGTTATCTATATCCCGAATGACCCTATGTCACTCAAAAACATGGCCGGTATTTAATATCTTTAAAAGCACTTAACAAAAGACTACTCTTTGTCACCCCATGGTGTGCTCAAATCCAATCATATATAAAAAAATCCTATCACTCATGGTATTTACTGGGAGAGATCTGTTTCAAAATGGTGAGGCTTGGGTTGGCCTGAAATCAGAAAATGGCCAGGAGAAATGAAATGACTTTGAAAAAAAAAAAAAAAAAAACGGCTGCAGTAGAGTCAAGTCTGACAAGAGCCACAAGATAGAAATGAGCTCTGCACAGGGGAGGGAGAGGGGATGGAGCCATTCGGATGCCCCCTACTGATTCCCTTCCTGTTTGATCTTTCAACATTGAAAGGATGACTGCTTAATGAGATGATTTGATTCCAATCCATTTGCATGTTTTTCCTCAGAGAAAGTAGTTTTGTGGCTTCTGTGGCAGGATCCTCCTGTTGTAAATAGGGTAGTTATCTCAGGACAGGTGTCCGCGCGGACATGGTCTTAGGAGTGAATGTGTTATTTGCTTTTCACTTGTGTGGATGTGTGTTTATGATAGAGCTCAAGACTGCAGAATTTTACAGGGTTATCCTAATTTTTCTTAACCAAGAAGTATACGCATCGCCTTTTTTTTTTTTTTTTTTTAAATCACTTGCCAGGTGATTTCAACACCCTCACCTCCTGCCACTTTTGGTGGATGATCAGGGGTGCGATTTTAAAGACCTTACCAACCCCGAGAGTCTTTAGTTTCAATCCCTTCCACCTGAAGCACATGATTTAAAATCAATTGACCCAGGGGCTGGGGATGTGGCTCAAGCGGTAGTGCGCTCGCCTGGCATGCGTGCGGCCCGGGTTCGATCCTCAGCACCACATACCAACAAAGATGTTGTGTCCGCCGAAAATTAAAAAATAAATATTGAAAAGTTCTCTCTCTCTCTCTCTCTCTCTCAAAAATAAATAAATAAATAAATAAATAAATAATAAAATCAATTGACCTTTCAGAAGCACAGGAACTCCATTGCATTACTTGAGGACTTCGTAATTTCATATTTAGGTCAAGTGACAAACACCCTGTGTTGGGTATAATTCACAGACGGCAATGGAGAATACGCCCTGGTCCCTGATGTCTTTCCACATCCTGGGGGCTGCATTGTGGAAGAATGGATAGATTCCCAAGAACGTTCCCCCTTCTCGTCCATTCTCCTCTTTTATATCGCTGCCGATAATCCCACCACTCATTCTTCGCAAGTCAGCCTACAATTTGAGTTTCCTGTGCTACTCCATGTGATTTGATTGTCCTTCTCTTTGAGGTAAAGGCTAACAGCATCTTTTATTTTATGGCTCACACCTCTCTGTGTGCTGATCTCTCTTTTTTAAAGGCAATTATTACCTTTTCCTCCATATTTTTTATGGGTGCCTTGTAAGTTGTACCTGGTGGTACGATTCTTGCATTCTGTACATGCACTTCTTAGGATTTAAATAGCTGTCCCCCTACCCAGCTAACGTGTGAGACAATGCAAGAAGGTTTAGAGGTGAAGCCGTTGGGTTGTGAGAGCCTTAACTCAATCAGTGAATCAATCCCCTGATGGCATTAACTACGTGGTTCACTGTGGCCAAATCATGAGACACTTTCTTGTACCACACTCTGCCTCCATGATCTTTGGCCTGAGGAATGGAACGGGCTTCTGTGCACTGAAGCTTCTAATACTAAGCCCTCAAATAAACTTTTTCTCCTCTAAAATTGCTCTTGTCAGGTCTTTTGGTCACAGTGGCACAAAAGCTGCTGAAACCCACACAATGTAACACTCTCATTTGGACAGTATCATCCCCTGTATTTTCCCTTTCCCCTACTGATATTCTGCTCAAATATTGTCTTTCAGAGAGTCTAATCCCTAACACTCTATTTGAAATGACAACCTCCAACTCTCAGGCTCTGGATCTCCTTGGCCTTACTCGAGGGTTTTGAAATTTTATTTTATTTTAATTTTCCTCTAATACTTACTACATCTGCTTCAGTATATCCTAAAATGAAAACTCAAAAGGGTTACTGGTTTAGTCTATCTTGCTCAAGAATATAACTCAAATGCCTTGAAGTGTTCCTTCCCATTATGTGCTCTCAATATCTGTTGAAGGAATGATCATGTCTGTGTTTTCGGGATGATGAGTTTCCATTTCCCAATACCTTGCACATCGTAGTTAACTGTATACAGTACGTATTCAACACAAAGTCATTGAATAGATGAATGAGTCAAGAAGAAGACTTGGAAGAACTTTGGTGATCATGGCTATTAAAAAGTCTCCCTCTGGTCCTGTTAGAAGAACCATCAGTGATGTTGATGTGATTTTTCTGCTAAATCATTTCCTCTGGAAGATGATGATTGGGAAACACGCTAAATAACAAAGTGCATGTAGTTGTAGTATTTGTGACACAGCAGTTGGCCAAGTTCCACTTGTGTGCACATGCAAATATATTTTCAGTGGAGAAATTAAAACCCTCATCTGATTACTTTATGGCTGTTTTGCTTTGATAAGAATACCTACATCTCATTTAATTACACCATCATTGATTGGGGCATAAATGATAACACAGACTCTGGTAACGGGGCTCATATGGAAATCACGTACATAAGCCGTTTTCATAATAATCTTTTGTTATGGGAGGGTTGTAATGACAAGCACTTACAATATCCCTGTTAATTAGTTAATTAATTAATTTTTTAAATATGTATTTTTTAGTTGTTGATGGATCTTTATTTTATTTGCTTATTTATATGTGGTGCTGGGAATGGAACCCAGTGCCTCACAAGTATGTGGCAAGCACTCTACCACTGAGCTACAACCCCAGCCCCTAATTTATTTATTTTTATTGAGGATAGATGCTTCAGAGATTTATAACATCAAAGACTGCAGGAGTATTATGAAGGGGATATACATGGTTTTTAATACTTGCCTGAAAGAAAAATATGATAATGGTGTGAAGTTTGAAAATAATGGTTTACTGGGGTTGATCAGCTCCAGGACCGAATATCATTTGCTGGAATATGTGATAGCACACAGAATCTATAGGGCAATAAAACAGAGGTCTAATTTGTCCGCCTTTCCCTGATGTCCTATCGGAGGTGACATACTCATTGCCGTAGGTGGTTGTCTATGCCGTAGGTGGTTGTATGCACACCCTTGAAAAACTCCAAATCGGGGACAGCGTTTAAATTTGACCCCAAGTTTCAGTTCCCAGTATCTCTTGGAAAATATGAATTGAGAAATGAAAGAAAGATTTTCCAAGTAATTCCATCATCTTCCAGGGCTGGCTGGCTACCGTATTCCTGGTATGTCGCAGAATAAAAGACATAGACGTATTTTCAAACATGGAAAGCCAGTGTAAGAATTAGACTCTTCTGTGTGCCTTGATTACATGCTCAACACTCTCTAAAATGGGCACATCTCCACTGGATATCCTGATGCAAGTTCTGTTTTTAGCTCACCTTCCCGCTCCAACCAAGAATCCAATGTTTAGCATTAGGCAAATCATCAAGGGGCAATGTGCATATATTCAAGTTTTTAAATCAGTCCGTGGGTTCTAAATAAGACGTTGGCATTTGGAAGAGAAATAAATGACAAAAATCATAATATTTGGTGCCTCGAACAAACATGACGCTGTAATTTTAAAGCTTCTATCATCATATTTGGACGGGTAGATTGCAGGGGGAGAGGTAGCGTGCAGAAGCATTTTAAAGAACTTCGGTTGTGGAAAAGCTCTGTAAAGGTCAACCTCATTAAGACAGTGTTTTCCAACCAGTATCAAGTAGATACTATTATTGGAAATTCCCTGTATCAGCCCAGAAATGGCATTTCCCGTACAGTTTAAACTTTCTATGCTTAATTTGAAAAGCAAAAAGATGATCTTTTTTTTTGGTGGAGGGGGTTCCTGATCTTTGACTGGAGTGACATTTTAATCAATAATAATGATTTCTTTGCTATGATTAGGAGAACTTTTGTTCTCCAAGATACTTGGCAGGAATAATGAAGCAGGTCTTTTTGAGATCCCCTTGAAGGAAAGGATTCTTTGGCAATGCAAGGGCTTATTCAAGTCAGCAAAAGGAAAATTGGTCTTTCTCAGGTGGGAGGTGGTATTCCTGGATACTTACTTACAGCGGTGCATTCGTTGGTTTGGAATTGGATCCGTTTATATGGGAAATCAGGGGAGACCCTCCCGTGGATCCCAGGTGTCCATACAATATGGGTATTCTGGGCAGGGGAAAGTCAGATAGTTCATTTCTGTGATCTTTCTGCCGGTTCTCTTTGTACCTAGGCAACAGAGTGGTCCCATCAGATCTTTATAAACTAAACTTACAAACATCACCTCATCATTAGAGGGCCACAGAATGACCTGGGATCCCCGAGTGTATTTCACGGAGTGGATGCTTGGGGATCTTGGACATTGTCACATAACTGAAAGTCCCCAGGGGTGCCACGCCTTTGTCTCTGATGGACAGGGTGGGGCAGGGACATCCTGCTTTCCAGATGGGCCTCCTAGAAGCGCAAAGACTTGTGTGGACGAACAAAGCGGCACTTCTAATGAGACGCGATTATTAGAAGCAATAAAATATTTATATTTGAGCCATGAAACGCGATGGATCATGAGGAAATTAAAAAGTCCCGAATGCCAAAACTATCATAAATACGGAAACTACTATAAATGAACGTTTAAATTTTTATCTCGCAAAAATGACAATGAAAGATCCCACCCTTGGCCCTCTGCAATACGAATCGAGTGTCCCTGATGGAAATATTTATTGAAAAACAAAAATGATAAAGAGATGAACGAGCTCTGCGCCACGCTGGTCCTATATTTAGATATAATTTAGCATCGGATGCCGTAATCTGTTCCTTATTTTAGCACAATGAGTTGACTATGGTTGCACTGGGTGATAGGATGTAAAAACAAAAGAAAAAAATGAAAACTCCATCTGACAACCTGTATCTCATGGGAATCTTTTAGAATTTGTGGCACAAATCGGTTCTCATCCCAAGAGGCTTTCTGGACAGCATCTGAAGTTTGAAACTGATCAACAAGGTGGTGACAAGAGAAATGTCCAGTCTTTCTAAATACAGGGCGCGACTTGGTCCCCACCAGCAGAGATTGCTACCTGCAGCTATTCCGAGGCAATATTTGGTCTTGCACAGGGGCGTGTGCCGGAGAGCTAATCCACACACCAGCTTGAGTTTCCCCAGAATGCCAGGCTGATTCTATTTCCTCATTTTGTCACGATTGCTACCATTTTCCTGTGACTGTTTTATTTCTTTTTTCTTTTTTTTTTAAGTTTTTGGTTTTTTTCTCTCCCTGACACTGAAGAAGGTGGATTGATTTTGAAGATAGAAAGATATGACCGTGGCCTGATTCTCTTTAGGGCCGCTCCGTGCTCGATACCATGACAGGCACAGTTTCCCAAGTGAAAAAGGCCACCTAGGTCCGTCAGGAAAACTATATCTCCTTCTCTGTTCTTTCTGGAGATGAAGAGGCAGGCGACTGCCTAAGCACAGAGCTACTACCACATGCTGAGAGGCTCAGTGGCCGGAGCAGAATTCCAACTCATCCTCTCTGGGGGTGGTCATGGGGCGCGGGGTGCCCCTGTTCTGGACACCTTCCAACGGAAATGATTCTTCTTTCCTTTCTTCTTTATCCGCCTTCAATCAACGGTTTTTATACCATGAAGCAGTCACCAGGTTGATGTGCCTGTCCACATTTCATAAAGCGAGGGAACACACGATAAAAATCTAAGAACGGCACCATCCATCACCCAGGCCTCGGAATTGTTGGGAAATGTTAAAAGCCCTGGGTTTGGGCCCCGTAGTTCCACTCACCCCTGTTCCTGCAGCCTGACGTGCATGGGTTAAAAGGAACCAAGAGAAAGAAAGGGAGGGAATGGGACCGACAGCTGGTCCTACAAAACCTCTGCTGTTCGTTTTCAATTTATATTTGGTGTCTTTTCCCTTTTTTTTTTTCCCTCTTCTTCTGCCATTCACCAAAGCATAGGATGCACCCTACCTGGCCGGAAGGCTCTTTCCTACCGTGGAGGAAAGACGTATGAGACAGACACCTACCACTCTGCTATGGCAGAACCATAGTGTGCTAATGGCTGAGAGGAGTCCCAGGACTGGGACATGGGACTATTGATTGGGAGACATCAGTGATCCATGCATCAAGCAGAACATGAATTGCTGAGCTGACCTTCCCTTCAAGGATTCTCCTGGGATTGTTTCACTAAAATAGACTGGGATAGACATGTGACTTATTCCCTATTCCAGATCAAAATGTTTATTTCTTCCATGTTCCTCATGAGCTTCAGGAAATATGGGTGGTGGTGAGGCGGAGGATGTCCAGGACTTTTTTTTTTTATGGTAAGAACCAAGACATCTGGGAGCCCAGCAGGTGCCCCACCTCCCCTTTGAGGGAAGGAACAACTTGGTAGAGGACGTGACGTTTCCAGTGGCCTTTGAAATATTTGTAGATCGCCAGGTGATCTTTGAGGTTAAAAAAAATAAGTGTTTTGGAGGCACAGAGTACCATCCACATCAGGCCCCATCTTTGCGATCTTTCCACCTTGGGGATTCCCATTTCTCGACCGCCATGTTTTGCCATGGAGGCATCTGAATCTAAACATTATTGGATCCATGCTTACGTCGGGCTGTTTCCACCTTGGGAATCCGCTGGGTCCTTCTGTCTTGGCTGTGTGCTGACTCGGGACTCACTCTGCACCCCCAGGCAGGTTGGATGGAGTCTTGAGCATCAGTTGCATGAACACAGAAGGAACACGACCCAGGGTTCTTCTCTCTCCACATTTCCAGATCCTGTCTCTGTTTGCTGTGATTCTTCCCCCACGAAGATCATTCTGAGTGTCTCCAAAGAGCTCCACTTCTTGACCCACAGTACCCTCCCTCTAATCCGACTTCCAATTCCAGCCTGGATTCAGGGGACAGCCTCCTAACACACTGGCTGGTCGTAGCTGCCGGCCGCAATCCTTCCTGCCTCTTCTCCCATACGCAGGTCCCGGAGTCACCAAGGGATGCGTGCCCTCTGTACCTGAGCAGGGCTTGTCTCTCGGGACTGTGGCGTCTTCACAAGACAGGTCAGACAGGATTCGTGGTTTTTAAATGTCCATTGTGCTGATTTTAGATGCGAGTTTCTTTTAAAAAGGGGAAACAGCTTTTCGAGAGGAAGGTCATTGGAACTGAAGCTGCCTGCAGTATTTATTGATGGTGGCCTGAAAGACTTCCAACGAGCAAACAGAAGGCCAGCGTTCACTTGTCTGTTTCCTAAAGAATGCATGAGAAGAAAGGGAAGTTCCAATCCATGGTTGTCATCGCAGCGTAACTTTTCTTGTCTGGGGAAGCTCGGAATCAAGCCCAGGGCCTTGTGTCTACTAGGCAAGTTCTGTCCCATTGAACTTCATCTCCACCACAATTCCTGGGTTTTTTTCGTTTTGTTTTTGTTTTTTATCGCTGTGCATGAAATGGAATGGTCAGTGGCTCTTTCTTGAGGTGGAATAGGTGTCGTGTAAAATTTAGGTGGCACCGTATGATCTGGGGCTTGAATCCTGTGAGTATCCATGCCATTTGTTTTGGGTAAAGAGAGCTGGTGGACCCCAAAGGGCACCAATACAATAGGTCAATGAAACAGAGCGTTATTTCTCAAATTCATAAGCATCCTGGGAGGGTGTACAGGAATGGGAGAGGGAGGTGGTCATCAGATCTAGTTATCCAAGCAGAGGAGGGGTCCGCCTCATCAACCTGGACTCTCCTGAACGTCATCTTCTCCCTCTGTAGGACGAGGAGGAGAACCTGGCGAAGTTGATGTGCGTTGTTTTTGTTTGTTTGTTTATTTGGGTACCCGGGATTGAACTCAGGGGCACTCCACCACTGAGCCCCATCCCCAGCCCTATTTTGCATTTTATTTAGAGACAGGGTCTCACGGAGGTGCTTAGCACCTCACTTTTGCTGAGGCTGGCTTTGTAGATCCTCCTGCCTCAGCCTCCCAAGCCACTGGGATGACAGGCGTGTGCCACCATGGCTGGCTTTTTATATGGTTTTCCGGGACACATCTGGGTGCCACGACCTGACCTTCACTCACCCTGGGTAGATTCGAGTAGCATGGCCTTTCTTGGTTTTCCAATGGAGACAGGGAGATCTCATCTAGCCCCATGTCCTGCAAAAGGGGAAGCATGGATCTTAACGGACAGGTAGCCGTGTCTGCTCTCCTCACTGCCTCTGTTCTGCAGCATGGGTTAGGCAGCAGCAAGCTGTGTGCTGAGCATTGTTACTGACGCTGGGTTTATTCCTTCCTCAGCTCTTCCCATTTGTCTTGCATGAGACAAACGTGTCTAAAGATTTAGCTAAAACACATAGTGGATGTTAGATTTCAGGATCAGCTTCCCCCCACCCCCTCTTTAAAAAGAGAAGGATGATAATCTGGTAGCGATCTTATTTTTTCCCCTCTCTATAAACTGCAACGCAGGAAAATTTGTTGTTTGTGTTTTATTGGAGTGCATCCTTTATTTATGGAGTAGAACGGCGGAAAGCTGAGAGCATCGTTGCATAAGCCCCGCGACGCCCGGTATTTTATTTAGTCCCCATGCAGACATTAGCAATTCTTTTCATTGCACTGTAGGTTAAACAAGGACAGGCCCAGAGCCGGCAGTTTTTGTCTCTCTCTTTCATTGCCTAGCATATTTCCTTTTTCCATAGACATGTGACATTGGATCATTTAGACAGAATCCTGGAATACCAACCCAAGTGGAATCAAGGGACCGAGACACTTGTTCCAATAACCACATCATTAGGTCCTGGTTTCTTTGGGTTTTTCTTCATTTTTCCTTTCTCTCCTGCCTCTTTGCCTTTCCAAGGGTGCACAACCACTGAGCCCCATCCCCAGCCCTTCTTATTTTTTGAGTGGCTTAGTGCCTTGCTTTTGCTGAGGCTGGTCTTAAACTTTCGATCCTCCTGCCTCAGCCTCCAGAGCTGCTGGAATGACAGGTGTGCACCATTGTGCCCGGCCATACCAAACTTTTTTGTTCATTTTCTTCTTTTCTCCCTTGTTTTCTTTATTTTAAACTATGCCTCTGTAGATCATCATCAACAGGGGTAACATTCTTGAAGAAGTAGCACGCACCCCTGCTTATGATAAGTGGAAGCTAAGATTACCAATTCTGGGTCCTTCTGTTCCTACTCTCTTTCTGACTTCCCGTCGCCCTTGGAATAGTTACTTTTATGAATGTGGTTGCCTTTAGAAGCCTAATCTAAAAAAGGAACACTGTTGCATCCAGAGTATCAAACAACTTGGGTTGTTGTTTTTTTTTTTAACCTAACTCTTCTGTTATTATAAATATTGCTAAAGAGGAAAAGATGGATGTTTATAGAATATGATGGGGGTACCTATAAGATGATTAAAATCTTATTTTTGAAATCAGACTGCAAGAATTTGTATCTGCCATCACCAATTGGCTACATGATCATGGCAATTATATAAAGTTTCAAAGCTACTGTTTCCTGATTAGCTTATAAAGCTGTGACTTCTAAGAGAATGGGCATCACAGGGTTTTGGTGACAGATTCGATACTATATATCTCTTTCTCTAAGCTAAGAAATGTTGATCATCTGAGACAAAAAAAAATAGGTTGTCTTTGCTTGGTTCCTTGGGGTTTTTTTTTTGTTTTGTTTTTTGGGGTTTTTTTTTTTGCAAAAATTAGGGAAAAATGGGATTTTTTTTTCCAAAGCAATATCTCTTTCTTAGGTAAATGTAGGTATCGCCCATGTACCTCCGTCCAAAGGGTGACATTAGGGTTTGCATCTGTATGTGTCACCCCAGGTGTCTGTCTTTCTCTTTTGATTCTCTAAGTCATTTGGATAAAATATTAAAGCGCACTGAGATCAGATGCCTTAGATTAGAAGCAGGAAATGGTTGGAGAAAATGAAATCAGTCTATTTTACATTTATATAGCTGTGTGGAACAGGTGAGATTTGGTATTAATTTGAATAGTAATGGGGCTTCCCACACTTGCAGCACCCTGGGTTTTCAGGACATTTTACAAACTTTAATTGACTTATCTGAATACTACTTCTGTGAGTGAAGTAAAACACTCTCGCTCTACGACCGAGGCAATCCCAACAAATGATCCCTGAACTCCCGTGTCATTTGCTGGATTGACAATCCAGAAATTAAGTATATTGCTTGGACTTCCTGATGATGCCTCTTTGAGTTTTTTTTAATCTATTTTTATGCCTTTTGACATAAGATTGAATAATTTCCCCTCCCCTTTCTCTCTCTCCCTGTTCTCTAAGGGAGCAAACCAGGGACTGAATTGGAACAAATTATATTCCATGCGTGTATCATTACGTCAAAATGAATCCTGATATTATGTACCATCAAAAGGAAATAATAAAACAAATGTTATTTTTTTTAAAAAAAAGTATTAATTTTAAAAAAAGGCTGAATAACTTATCTTCTCTGAAGTTTAGTCGTCTTATCTGCCAAGTGGGATGCCCAATTTGAGAAGGAGAGAGCAGGTATTTGTTTGTAATCTTCAAAGATGCTATTTCTTGACTCCTGGATTAATTGACGGATGATCCACCAGCGCTGTGGGTAGTGTCTGTGTTTTTGCTCGTCGTCTGCGCTGAACACTACATTTTCTGCTGTCCTGTTGTCGTGGATCTGAGAAGCTGAAGCCCCACCCAGGACCCGTCTTCAAACCCTGGTTCTTGGATTAAGTCAGAAAGATTTCAGAACAGGAATGAGATTATTGAAGGGAGAGAAAAAGGGAAAGGGAGAGAGACAATGTGTTCCTCCTGTTCCCCAGTTTTACTGGACAAGTTTCCAGAGAGTCCCACCTGGGCCCATCTCTTGACTTTCAACCGACAGCAGGGTGACATCAGACTTTTACGTCTTCAGTGTCACAGCAACTCTCGGTCATATTGTCCCACGCTGACCTGTTCCAATTGGCTCCTTAACCGTTCGTTCTTACAGATTTTATGGTCAGGAGGGACTGTGTTTATCTCCAGAGTTTCAGGATCTGGTCACAAAAGTCTCCCCGTTCTGGGTAACTCGGGTTCCTCTTATCAACATCATGTGGGGCCTGCATTTCTCCTGCAGTGGAACAGGTAGTTCACTGAGGAATGTGATATCCTCTATCACGTAAGGTCAGGCAGGGCTGCAGGTGAATTGCTTCTTGGAAGAGAAACCCTGTGGAGGGTCAGCACCGTGGGCCCACTTGATAGAATTCTCCCCTTCACCTCCTAGGCCCACCATTCCCGTCTGTCTGTTCCCGAACACTATGGACCACTCATTTCAGAATTTTACATCTTGACCTTGCTTTATCTTTTCAGGAAAGAGCTGGACACCCCCCCCTTTAGGGTGGTCCTGTATCTCTCCCCAGAACAAGCTTACAGAAAACGAGATGTGGGATCCCAGATGGAGATGGACCCTCTCCATTCCCACCTGTAGGATCTCACTGGCTGGCTCATCTTGGGGTCCAAAGGGATCCTGTTTATTTTTCCTTCTACAATGTGGTAGTAACCTGAGATCTCAGAGCCAGGGTGAAAATCACAGAACATACACACACACACACACACACACACACACACACACACACAAAATGACAAGAAGCCTAGGAGAATTTCTGGCATGTGAGACGGAGCAGATTCTGCCTTCATCCGTGGATGAAGATGGAAATTTTAAGACTGATTTTTCTCCCAGTTAGAAATAAGTATTTTTGAAACCATTTATAAATCGTCTCCACCCCTTAACAAAGGGTACGCCTCTGGTAGGGTCTTTAAAAAAAAATACTTTTTTAGTTATCCACGGACCCAATCATCTTTGTTTCGTTTGTTTATTTTTATGTGGTGCTGAGGAGGGAACTCAGGGCCTCCCATGAGCAAAGCAAGCGCTCTCCACTCAGCCCAACCCTAGCCCTCGGCTACTGTCTCGATTTCATCAATTAAGAAAAACCTGTGTTTTTTACAAAATAGTGCATATTTTTTGAAAAAAAAAATGTATTCGGCCCTTGGAGCATATTGACAAAACACCATATACTTCGATATCTTTTGCCACTACTTGGAAATGTTTCTTACAATGGGGACAGGTTCTGAGACCATCTTATCTCCTTAAAGCTTTGTAAAATTAAAAAAAAATAAAAATTAAAAATTGACAAGAAACAAAAGAATCCCCAAATCTTGTGCTGTTTGACAACACAAACAAGGAGATAAAGCATTTGCTCACACTCAGAAAAGAATTTCAATTTGCTTGTGAATCTAAGAGACACGGTTCTTTGATACCAGCTACGTGTATGTGTAACTAGGACCACTCTACAACTTTGGAAAAAAAAAAAAAACCCAAAGTAAACTGTAAACTCCTCCTTTTTCTTAAACTCTGGTCCTGCAGTGTTTTGTGAATCTGAAGTGAGATTTCTCACCATAGTCTTCCCCGCTCCCTCGCATCAAAACCTATAATCAGTATAACAGGAACACTTCGTAAGAAATGCTCACGGGTCCCTCAAAGTCTTACCTTCCATTTCTGTTCTGCTCATTTAAATGATTGGCTATTGGATTTTGAGTCACGGGTGGATTAGGAATGAAAATAAGAAATGGTACCAGATGAATAGACTAAAAAAACGTGTCATAGCTACACAATGGGATTTTACTTATCATTAAAAGAGAATAAAATCATGGCATTTGCAGGTAAATGGATGGAGTTGGAGATTATAATGCTAAGTGAAGTGAGCCAATCCCAAATAGCTAAATGCCAAATGTTTTCTCTGTCCTAAGGAGGCTGACTCTTAGTGGGGTAGGGAGGGGGAGCATGAGAGGAATAGATGAACTCTAGACAGAACAGAGGGGTGGGAGGGGAAGGGAGGGGGCAGGGGATTAGCAAGGATGGTGGAATATGATGGACATCATTATCCAAAGTACAGGTATGAAGACTTGAATTGGGTGTCAACATACTTTATATACAAACAGAGATAGAAAAATGGTGGTATATATGTGTATTAAGAACTGTAATGCAAAACAAAACAAGTAAGGTATAAAGACATGAATTGGCGAGAACATACTTTATATACAAACATATGAAAAACTGTGCTTTCTGTATGTGTAATAAGAATTTTAATGCATTCCACTGTCATGTATTTAAAAAAATAAAATCAATTAAATTTAAAAAAAAAGATGAGACATAGCTACAGTATCTGTTAACTAGCATTGATGCTCGGAGTTAAACCCAGGTATAAAATGCAGGAAGAGTTAATAGAGCTGTAAGATCCTGCACTAAAATAAACAGCTGTGCTGGCCACGGTCACTCTTAATACACCTGACATTAATTTTGAAAATCCAAGGAGGATCTACATGATGTAGCCTTTCCCCGATTTATATGCACACAGATCCTAACTCACAGGATGATGATAATCTCATCCAATTTCCTATCCCTGCCTGCGGATCCTGTCTGTAATAACTGGACCTCGTATCTGTCCAAACTTGGTTTGAATTTCTGCCGTCATGAGGAATCTGTTACAGAGATGGACACGAGGGGAAAGGAGCCCAATAGGGCTTTTTATCATTTTTGTATATGAATTATTTTAATCATGCTCTCCTGACGAAGTAGATTCTATTTATGTTTTCCCCCATTTCACGATTGAGAAAACTGGGGATGGGGGGGGGGGAGTCGAAAAAGGACCCATATAAACTCAGCCCAGACATGGATAGATCTGGAACTTGATCCTACAGAATGTTGTCAAGAGCCCCTGCAGGTAGCCACATTATATTTATTCTCATTCTCTGTCCATACGCACCAGAGCCATTTGATACCCATGAGTGACTCTGTATAAGAGCTCAACAATTAAGAATATATTCAAATGTCTAATTCACCTGTTGAAAAGGCTGTCTCTCTTCTAAAAAGTAGTTGCTTATCATTTAAAACACGAGTATCAGCCAGGCACGGTGGCACACGCCTGTAATCCTAGCAGCTCGGGAGGCTGAGGCAGGAGGATTTCGAGTTCAAAGCCAGCCTCAGCAAAAGTGAGGCGCTAAGCAACTCAGTGAGACCCTGTCTCTCAATAAAAATTCAAACTAGGGCTGTGGGTGTGGCTCAGAGGTCGAGCACCCCTAAGTTTAAATTCCCAGTATCACCCCCCCCACACACACACACACAAAATATGAGTATCAGATTAGGGCCTGTTTAAGAGCATCATGGTACGGATCAAATCAGCTAATGTATTGAGCTTGCAGCAGAGGCTGGCACATAATAAAACCTCATTATATATATTCTGATATTGTAATTACCATTATAATCAATACATTAATAATAATAATAATAATTAGCATGATTATTAATACAATGTGGAGGAAAACAAATCTAAACATAGGCCCTGGTGTATTAACTCACCTGCATAAATCCACCGATTCTCGGCAATCACAGAGCAAGGGCTGGATCCCAAAGAAAGTTGGTCTGGTTAAGTAGTGGCCTGTGCACGTCCAAGTTCTCATCTGGCCTCGTCCAGTGACATAATTACTCAGGGCTCATAAATCCGTCTATTGGATTAATTTGGAAGGGAAAAGCAAGGCAAATTTCCTCGTGGTTTAGATTTACTCAGGAAGGGACATATTTATCATGCTTATTGTAATGGCTTTTTGAACGCAGTAGATTGGGAAATCATAAGTTTGTCAGAAACCAATCTTCAGTCACGGTCAACGGCAAAGGCCCTCAGCTACGAAAAAAGAAAAGAATAAAAACAATCCCTTTGTGGAAGTCCCTCTTTCTGTTGTGAGACCCAAAGGGGACTCCCACCGACTGTGGCCATAGTCTGGCATCTCACAGCTTCCGAGAGCAAAGCGGTCTCCGGCACAACTCCAGATGTCTGTGCTGATGTCAACTTGGGATGGCAGCGGTGGGTTCAAAACAGGACAGCCAGGCACGGCGGTGCACGCCGACCATCCCAGTGGCTTGGGAGGCTGAGGCAGGAGGATCACAAGTTGAAAGCCAGCCTCGGTAACTTTGGGAGGCCCTGAGCAAATGAGTGAGACCCTGTCAAAAAATATAAAGGGCTGGGGGTGTGGTTCCCTGGGTAAAGTGCTCCTGGGTCCAATTCCTAGTACCATAGAAGAGTAGAATAAAATCAAATAAAATGTATCAAAACAGGAGGATGAATGCTTGCCTATCTTTTAACCCATTTGGAGGGTTTTTCTTTTTAGTAGCACATCATCTGAAACAAGGCTCTCAGAAAGAAAATAATACTGGTGCCTGGTAGCTTCTGTTGTGGGGTTTTATATTTGAAATTGTCTGGGTGGGAGGCCACATTGGGCCGGCTGTCTACACTGTGGTCCTCCTGGGTCCTCCTGGGCCCTCCCTGTTACATCTCTTACAGGGGCTTGCACACTGGTTCCCCTCCTGTATTCCCAAGGCTACGTGGACGATCTAGCTGCTATCAGAGTTCCCTATTTAAATATAAACATGCCATCATTTTTCCCCAATCTAATGCAAAACTCCTCACCAAGCAACAGAAATAATCTTGAACTCTTTTTTTAAAATGGTTCCGGGAATGGAACCCAGGACTTTGTGCGTGTGCACTCTGGGTAATCCCTCTGCCACTCAGCTCCATTCGTGGCTCTTATTTTTTTCTTCTTCTTTCTCTCTCTTTAAAAAAAAAAAAATCATCTGGCCTCTGCTTAATGCTCCAGCCTTCAACACCTCATCTTCTTCTATACTAATAGCTCATTACTCACATCTCCCCCAACCAACAGCAGCAGTCCATAATTTACTCTTCTGTCCACATCATTCTCATTGCACAGAGCAACCTGTGAGCATCTGGAGGGTAGATCTAGTCTTTGTTCTCTCACTGCTGCTATCTGCCCAGTGCTCATGGCGCCCAGTGGCTGGTATGTGTTTGTGTTTGGCTGCTGTAACAAGTAGGACACACAAGATGGTTTAAAACCACAGAAATGTCTTCTCTCTGAGTTCTGGAATTTGAAATCAGGTGTTGGCTGGGCCATTCTCCCTCTGAAATGTCCAAGGGAGGATCATGCCTGGTCTCTTCAGCTTCTGGTGGCCCCATTTGATTTGCAGTATCTGGGAGATGCCTCCCTCTCCACATGGTATATCTGCGTCTCCATGAATGTCCACATGTTCCTCTTTTTTTATTTTAATATTTTGTTTTTAGCTGTCAATGGACCTTTGTTTATTTATTTATATGCAGTACTGAGACTCGGACCCAGTGCTTCACACACACTAGGTAGGTGCTCTACCCCCGAGCCCCAACCCCAGCCCTCCACGTTCCTCTTCTGGTGAGGACCACAGACGTGTTGGATGATGTCCCAGTGGAATGACCTTGTCTTCACTGGATCCCATCCCTGCCCAAATGAGGCCACGTTCATAGGGGACCAGAGGTCAGACCTTCAACAACAGAACTCTGGCAAGGGAAAATCATCCATCCATCGTAGGCAACTGTGTTTGAGTCATCTTGAAAATATTTGTTGGAAGCAATGTTTTCATTTTGAAGGGAGGTTTCTTTTGCAGAAGCTGCGGAAAGACAGAACCGTAAACATCTCAGAGGCTTCTGAGTAAGAAAATGGCAAATCCGTTTCTGTTCACAGCTTTTAACAAAAAAAAAAAAAAAAAAAAAAAGAATGGTTAAGGGCACGGTTTCCTCTGCAGAAACAAAAGGGAATTTGATTTCAACAGACTATTTATTAAATATTAGGTGGCCCCTTTTCTAAAACCTTTGGAGGTAGGGGTCTCACAAGAACACATCAAGGGGATAAATTGAAGATGCAAAAGTTACATGGAGCCTAAGGGATAATTACCGCAGCCATTTAAGATAAGTTGCAGCTGCAACTGAGCATTGAATTTACAGATTGTCTCTTTGCAGTTGCTTGGCAAGGGAGAAGGAAGAGAAGAATTTATAGTGGTCATACACGTAGCCAACCCATGAATCTCTGTTTCCTTCTCTCCAGTTCCTCTCTGTGCCTCTTTATTTCAGGAAGAGTCCATAAGGGGGTAGAAAATCAAATTTAGGGCTTTGAACTTCCTAACCTTAAGATACAAAGGGACTTGCAGTATCACTCATGATAGCCTGCTACAGAAAGAGATGAACGTGCATGTTGTGGACCATCTTGAATTCAAATTCTTAAAACAGTTCTGATAGTAAATACACTTTACATTCAATGAAGGAAATATTTTAAGGATCTCTCTAGTTATAATTAGAATCACTTGGATGTTACAGATTCTTGTGTGTGTGTGTGTGTGTGTGTGTGTGTGTGTGTGTTACCAGGGATTGAACTCAGGGGCACTTAACCACTGAGCCCCAACCCCAGCCCTATTTTGTATTTTATTTAGAGACAGGGTCTCACTGAGTTGCATAGCACCTTGCTTTTGCTGAGGCTGGCTTTAAACTCAAGATCCTCCTGCCTCAGCCTCCTGAGCTGCTGAAATGACAGGTGTGTGCCACCGTGCAGGCAGATACAGTCTATTTCACACACACACACACACACACACACACACACACACACACACACACAACAGGAATGCATTACAATTCTTATTACACAAATACAGCACAATTTTTCATATCTCTGGTTGTATACACAGTATATTCACACCAATTTGTGTCTTCATACCTGTACTTTGGATAATGATGTCCATCACATTCCACCATCATTAATAACCCCCTGCCCCCTCCCTTCCCCTCCCACCCTTCTGCCCTATCTAGAGTTTGTCTATTCCTCCCATGCTCCCTCTCCCTACCCCACTATGAGTCAGCCTCCTTATATCAGAGAAAACATTTGTTTTTTGGGGATTGGCCTAACTTCACTTTGCATTATCTTCTGGAGCTCCATCCATTTACCTGCAAATGCCATGATTTTATTCTCTTTTATGGCTGAGTAATATTCCATTGTATATATATATATACCACATTTTTTTTTTATCCTTCACAGGAAGGAAATGTCTGCCAGAGGATCTAGAAAGTGAATTTACCTCCCAAATTAACATGTGAATCCTAACACACCATTGGGGTACCCTGGGACCCCCAACAGGTCACACCTGGAATGTAGCCTTTGCATACCTCCTTTACAATCTCCCTGTTCCTCCTGATGGGCAGAATCGCAGCCTCCGGGACCCAAGTCCCCTGCGTTCCCTCCTTTGCTAGCAAAGCAATAAAACTTCTTTTTCCTTTTTTCTCAAAACAAACAAACAAACAAAAATGCTTTTGGTGATCCAAGGTGTCTGTCTTTCCTAGTTCGTGGAAGCAATATCTTTACAGAGAAGTTTCCAAATGCATTGTCACATATCAAACCCAAGGACCAGAGGAGTTACTTCCTGTACTCTTAAAGAAAATCTTGATTATGGAAAGGATGCCTTAAATGAAGGAAGTATTTTAAGCATCTCTCTTGTCATCACATTTTGAAAACAAGGCAAGCGCACAATATTTTGAATTATCATGAATTTACTTTTTATTAAAGGATGCAGAATTTCCACATTGTTTTGACTTAGGAGTCACCTGACAGGGCACCCTCTTCCATTTTGGATTCTTATTGACTCCCAAATTCGGTTAAATCATCATTTGACTCTTTCATGGATGAGAGAAGGAGTTTAATAATGGGAATTTCCGAAAAACCGTAGAACTTAGTTATAATCCCTTTAATGAACATCAACCTAGGGGTAGGTATATCTGGATCCGATTCACTTTGATTTTTATTTCTAAGCTCTTTTTTCCCAAAAGCCTATTTTTCAAAAGGGGTTTTCTTGTTTTGTTTGGCTGTTTTCTTTCCGAGCTAGAATTGTGATATTAGTTTTCTTGGGGGGGATGCACTTCCATTATTCTTCATTATTTCTTGTGTTCCGCCCATTATACCTGAACGGTGCGTATCATCAGAAGACAGGAAAACAAAGAGCTGGTCTTTCCCAAGAACAAAGTGTGATTCAAATTGATTTTAAAATTGCACGGTGCCGTGCCATCTGTGAGGTTCTAGAAGGTTACCGTCAGCTTCTCCGAAAACACGGTTAAAATATTATTTGAGACCTATTGTGTTAGTCTGCAGGCACTGTGGCGTTGTGGTTTGGTGGGGAAGGCTCTTAGTCTAAATTTAATCAGTACAGCTCAATTAGCAAAATTGGAGATTAAACAGTTTGTGTTTTGGAAAACATTTTTTTTTTAATTTTCTCTCTGCAGAAGGTACTTACTGTGGTGGGGAGGTACAGGTGGAGAGAGGTCATCTAAAATATCTCTGATGAGTGGAAGATGGGTCTGGTTAAAAAATTTCAGGTATTCTTATTGCCATAATCCACTATGTACACTTGGATAATCTGTCTCATAATTTAATGTCCAGAACACAGAAATGCATTGAAATCAGCACAGAAAAAAAAGTAAAGAGTAAAGTAACCTTTCCAGTAGATGAAAGGCTGGGATTTAAAATGCAATGTTCCAATCCCTGATCCCATCCTTCTCCTCTCTCTTTACCTACCTGCGCCTTTGTACACCTTACAATTCATGATCCAAGGAGAAAGTAGATTATGTTGCACCTTTGCTAGGTCTCAGAATGAAATCTCCCCATTTTTCTTTCTTCTTTTTGGCCAGAGATTGAACCCAGGCGTGCTTTACTACTGAGCCAACTCTGCAGCCCTTCTTATTTTTATTTTTTATTTTGAGATCAGATTTTGCTAAGTTGCTCAAGACCTCACGCAGTTGCCTAGAGGCTGGCCTTCAAATTGCAAACCTCCTGTCTCAGCCTCCCGAGCTGCAGGGATTACACGCATGTTTGCCACCACTTGTGGCGGAAATCTCCACGTCTTGTTCTGTCCTCATAATCTTCTCATAATCAGAAGCCTGACTGACCAATCTCTGAATTCTTCTCACTCTTTCCTTCCTTAATTCATCAACGTGAATCATTTTGATGATGCATCTGGACATGGGTGGAGCCTTCTCACTATCTTGTTCTTAGAGAAATATTGAATTCCTCAATGAGGTCTTCTTGCCCCACCTTTCTTGAAAAAACTATCTCTGTTCTACCACCGACAGCCTTGTTTCATTTTTCCAAAAACACCTGCTCCTCCTGCTACTATTAATTGTGTATTTGTTTTTCTCGTCTTTTCTTTCATTGTGAGGAACTGCCAAAGATAGGAGACTAGCGAGGCATGGTAACCCATCCTCTAATCCAGCGACTCAGGAGGCTGAGGTAGGAGGACCAAAAATTTGAGGCCAGTGAGTGGCTCAGGAGCCTGAGGCAGGAGAATCGTGAGTTCAAAGCCAGCCTCAACCACTTAGCAAATCAGCGAGACCCGGTCTCTAAATAAAATATTTTAAAAAAGAGCCAGGGATGTAGCTCAGTGTTTAAGCACTCCTGAGTTCAATCCTCAGTACCACCCCCCCCCAAAAAAATGAGGTGAGCCTAAGTGATTTAGCAAAACCCTATCTCAAATTAAAATATAAAAAGGGCTGGGAATGTAGCTCAGTAGTAGATCACCCATGAGTTCAATCCCTAGTATGAAAAGGAAAAAAAAAAAGATATATTGAGACTAAAGAAATATGTGAATTCTATGGAATATCTCCTATTTGCTTTTCTCTTAAGGAAATTATTGGGACCGTTAAGAAAATATGAATAAGATTTAGATCATAGTACTGTGTAAATGTTTATATCTAGATTTTTGAGAGTTTTAACTGCGATTACATAAGAGAATGTTTCTTAAAATATATATATATATATATATATATATACAGGACATTATTTGGGGTTAAATAAACGTCCTATCTGAAAATTACTGTCAAAAAGTTCGGGGAGAAAATTTGTGTGTGTCCAGAGGAGAGAAAACAGAGAAGATAAAGGAAGTATAAAATGCTAAAACATCAGCACCGTCAGGGCATTTGAGCATACCGTAGTTCCTCGTTCTATTATTGCAATTTATACTCTGAAATTATCCAAATTAAAAGTTAAGAAAATGCATTGATTCAGTGTGAAATTATCTCTAAAGGAAAAAAAAAAAAAACATATTTACTCAAAGTTTCTATCCGTAGAATCAGAGGGGAAAGTTTTCCCCCAAAGAAGCAATTTCAAATACTGATAGTTCTCGAAATATGCTTACGACACACGGAATGATATTCATGTTCCATTTCTTTAAGCTAAATCAATGCGAGAGTCAAAGGGTTCCACGCCTCCTCTAGGTCATAGAACAGGGGCTTTGCGATCATTTTAAGTGAGAGCGCCCGCCGATGGTTTCTGGGTTTGTTTGTTTGTTTGTTTGTTTGTTTTGTGATTAAGGTGTGAGTTCAACATTTTCCATACAGTGGGGGATGTTCCCTAAACATGACTTGGGGTCCCCCCCATCTAAATTATTTTGATGTGAAGTAATGGTTGCAGAAATCGAGTGGTTTTGACACAAGGAGTAATAATGCTAAACGTGGGACAGAGACTTCACCCCTGTAATTCCTAAATAATGATGTCTCCTTATCACCTGCCCCGGGAAAGCTAGCCAAACCCGAGCCTTGAATTGAACGCCTTTTCAATAGCATGACCTCCCCAGGGTATTTCTTTCTTCTGGAAGATAGATTGCTCTTCGAGTATGTTTTTTTTGTGTGTGTGTTTTTTTAAGATTATAAAATAAGAAGTGCAAAGCCGAGTTTATAATGGTTATTATCTGGCTGACAATTTTCGTAACAGGTGCTCTCTACAGAGTCTCAATAGCTGGGCTGTCGGAGGGAGCCAGAGTCAGTCCATAATGGACTTAATATTGACCCCCCTGCCACACCACCTGCGGACATCGTACTAACCTGAGCCAACGGCTACAGGCCTAGAGGCACCTTTGTTTATGGGGTTGGACCCTTGCCATATCTTCAGATATAATAATCGGCGTCCCATCAGAAGCCGCTGAAGCAGAGAAGTAGAACAGAGTGCATAATAAGAGTGTGTTCTCGTCATTCGGGGTGTGCTTACTTTGAGCTCATTGGACTCCTTGTCTCCTGATTAAATCCTTGCTATCCCCGTTTATGACCATTTTTTTTTTTTACCGTTGTATGATCTCAGCTCTACATGGCTGAGGGTCATTATCAAACGCAATATACAAGCCCCCGGCAAAGGCTCAGGAAAACGGGGAGAAGCTCTTGTGTTATAGGAAGAAGGCAATGCGATACCTGCCCAGGCCATGGGACCCAGAGGAGATCCACCGTGGATGCACCGATTTCACTTTCCAATGCCTGCATCATACTTCCTAAGTCCACTTGCCATCAGAGAAAATCAGAGTGAGCAGGGCGCGGTGGTGCACACCTAGAATCCCGGCCGCTCAGGAGGCTGAGGCAGGAGGATCGCAAGTTCAAAGCCAGCCTCAGCAACTTAGCAAGGCCCTGTCTCTAAAAATATATATATATATATATAAAAAGGGCTGGGGATGTGGCTCAGTAGTGAAGCGCCCCTGGGTTCAATCCTTGGTACCAAAAAAAAAAAAAAAAGGGAATCAGAATGAATTGAGCCTGATGTTGTTGAGTCGTGTAATTCATTAAGGATGAAACAGAAACGAGGATTATGTGGGATCCCAAATGAATTACTCACAACGTAGATTTAAAAAAAAAAATGATCTAGTTAAAAAAAAAAAATCATGCATTGGACCTGGGCATGACCCCAGCAAGGATTCTGAGCTGAGAAGAGCAACCCCCATAAATGGCTGAGAATCAAAGACCCCTTTGGATCAGGGAGAAAAAAGGAAAATACAGAACTTGAGTAAAGAGCCTTTGAGATGACATCATGACCCAAAAACAGCTTATTGAAAGGGTTCTCCTGACCCAGTGCTTTTCACATGAGAGGGGTGAAGCCTCTTGGATGAGACTCCCTGTTTGCCAGTTAGACCGGTCAGTCGGGGACAGCGGCCTCAAGTGCTTGGTTGAATTTTCATTCCTCTTGTTCAATGTGCTGGACTCGGGGGATGGTTGCTCCTTAGCTCTGAATGCAGCTGAGCGTTCTTCTGAGGATGTCCTGCTATCAATGCTCTGTCAGATAAGCGCATGACCCCAAATGAGAAACGAGATATCCAATTCCACTTGCTGGTGCCTCCCTCCACCTTCCGAGAGCCAGTTGACTACCACGTGTAAGGACACGGTAGTTATCGAGAAAAAAAAAAAAAAAAACAGCCCTTACGTTTCTCTCCTGTGGGAGTCTCTGTTCCTGAAGCCTGTAATCGGCTCTCTTCTGCTGGAGATGGGATGATCTGATAGACACTGAGCTTCCCGCTCCCTGGTAGGACTCCGGAACTTTCTTTGGGACCCCTACTCTCCATCCTCATATCTACCAAGTCCTGGGCACGAGGTTCTCTGGTTGAGTTATTATTTGTTGAGCCGTGTTTTCATCAAATGAGTAGTGTGTACACAGATGCATCTTCCAGGAGATGGGAGGGGGATTCTCCTGAACCAGTCTTCCCAGAACTCCTATATTGGTTTTCTATGCTCCTGTCAGATTGGCACAAACCCAGAGCCTTAAACACCAGGAGCATATTGCCTTACAGTTCTGGATGCCGGAAGTCCAAATGGTGTGACCGGGGATGGTGAATTCTGAAGGCGGTGAGTGACTCTTTCCTGTCGCACACTGCTACATCCTCTAGTGCTTCGCTTGAATCTTTTTTAAGTCCCTTTTTTAAGTCTGCGGATCTTGGCCTTCATTTTGCAAGGTGTCCCCCCAAGTGCATAGATAGGTCTGCAAATTCCTCCTCTTTATGCAGCATGTAGGCATATGGGACTAGCACTCACCCTACTCAACCTCACTCCCTACATTTACAAAAAAAAAAAAAAGATTTTCAAAAGAACAGTCACATTCTGCAGTATGGACTATTTGAACTTCATCGTGCGAATGATGACGGACATACTTCAATCCGTAATTGGCATCCTATTGCCTGGTCATAGTATACAGATGGTATTAATCCATCTTTCTTTTGTGGTATAATTCTGTTTCTCTTAGATGTGTATGGATTGAATTTCTTTCTGTTTATTCTATCTCATACACACACACACACACACTCAATATATATGATGTGTGTGTGTGTGTGTGTTCTTTATGGGCAGATAGATACTTAATAAAAACCCATATGTAGAGCCTGGGGTTGTGTCTCAGCGGTAGAGCGCTTGGTTACCACGTGTGAGGCATTGGGTTCAATCCTCAGCACCACAAAAAAAAAGCAAATAAGTAAAGGTTAAATCCTTTAAATACACACACACACACACACACACACACACACACACACACACACATGAAATTAACGTAGTGTGTGCGATTAGGGTGCAATAACATTGAGTCTTTTAAATTATGTCACCGACTCTTTTTCATCCTTGCTCATATAGACAGAGTGGGTTCCTAAGTGTCATCCATCCTCCTCATTGAAGCTATGAACAGGTCAAATAACAGAACTGAAAGAGCCTCCAAAAATCCACTCTTGTTCAGTCTCTCAGTGTGAACAGTCACCACCATGTGTAGACGGGATGGCGGGGGCCACCGTTGCTACCCCTCCATCCTCGGCCCCGCTCTTGGTGGGTCCACATGTCTGTCTTAATCCTCGGAACAACCCTGAGAGTGACTGTCATACTTGTTATACTCTTGAGGACAGTGAGACCTGAGTGTGGGTCAGGGCTGTCCAGGCGTGCTAAGATGCCAGTCTACTTTCCACCAAAGCCCATGGGCAGCAGCTTTCAGAACTCCTGTATGGCAGGTGGAACTACCTTGGAAAACAAGTCAACAAATGTATACAATGTTAAAATCTATCAATCCTGTGGCTCAGCCATTATGTTTATCTTCAAAGAAAGTGTTCCAACAGAAATGAAAACCTGTCTCAATGAGTTCTGCATTAGGAAATGAATAGCTTTATTCAAAATAGCCAAAAAATAAGCACAGCCACAGGTGTCCATCAACAGAGGGGTGGATGAAGGACCATTGGATCATACCGTGGAATACTACTCAGCAGTAAAAATGAATATCCAAACACAGGGGGGGGAACAATCCCCAAAGAAATGCATACTATGTGATTCCATTTACATCGAAGAGTAGGATAAGCAGTGGAATTAATAATGCAAGAAATTAGCTGTGCTGTTTCTTTGTGGCCAGGAGAATGATGGGAGAGTCATAAGAAGGAATTATCTGCGGTGATGTAAAAGTTCTGTATCTTGATAGGATTGTGGCTCAAACTATACCCTTGGCTTCCTTGCAATTTACTGTATGTAAATCATTTCTCAATAAAAAGAGTCTTTAGGGGTTGGGGTTATGGCTCACTGGTAGGGCGCTAGCACGTGTGAGGCACTGGGTTCGATTCTCAGGACCGCATCTAAATAAATAAAATAAGATCCATTGACAACTAAAAAATATTTAAAAATAAAAAAAGTCTTTAAAATCATGAAGCCTTACAGATGGCAAGACCTGCATGCCTTGAAGAAGCTCTTCTGTCGGCTATGAACAGAGTTGTGATCAGAGTTGTGTAGAAAATGAGCTCAGACACACAGTAACACAGTAGTAAGTTCCCCCACAGCACTGTTACTAAGTATGAAGGGTAATGAGATGTAGGGTAGTTTCCGACCTGAAATATAGTCTCAGAACGGAGGTGGAAGGCTACATTTTAGAAATAATATAGAGGAAATCCCACCTCCCTTATTTTGGTCCAAAGGGCCCCTAAAATTGGCTTTCCTGACCTCTCCTCCCCCCCCCGTCCCCCCACATCCTGCACAGCCTCAGTCGCCTGATGTGCATTTTGAATGAATCCTTTTGAATGGAAGGCTCAGAGCCCTAGAATTCCCAGGCTGCTCCAACAAACCCAGTCTGTGCTAAGGCAGTGCTAATTTTAAAACTCAAGTGTTATGTCTGTGATTTTTTTTATTATTATTATTAACCTCTCCTAGAACTCTTCTGGGCTGTCATACATAAATCAGAGGATTATGAAAGAACTAGTCAAAAGTGGCTGTTTCCTTCTAAGGCTGCAGTTTGCTTCCATGAATTATTAATTATCAGACGGCGATGGCATCAGCTCCCGAGAGAACTCCATATTAAATGTAAGAGCCTCACCTGATCATTTATCACCTGAGGAGCTGGGGTCAGGTGAACCTTACCATGTAGGGGCTCTGCGGCGTGTTGGAGGGACTTGGGATATCCAACTTGCTCAAGTTTCTGAAACCAAAAGAGTGGAGGGGGATTTTGTGTGCGTGTGATTAGATTGAAGATTGAGAGTCGGGAGGCAGAGGTGGATCACCTCCAAGGTTTTGACGGCTGGGAAGAATGGGGTTGCTTTGTAGACACTGGAGCAAGTTATAGGGCATGGAAAAGACTGTGGTGGAACAGAATTGTCTGATCCTTTTGGTGTGGTTCCTGGGGTCCTCAGCTTTAATACTTGATGAAGCCCCTCAGCCCCCTTTACATCTCTGTTGAATATGTAATGCCGTTTTATTTTAAAACTCTTCTGCAGAAAAATAGATGAGCTCATATTCTTTTCCCTTTGGTGAACACAAGATCAGTCTCATTTGATGTCTCCGGGTATTTTTTTTTTGTTTTTTAACGATTTCTGCATATTTCAGAGGTGTGCCGCGTAGGTAGACATCCATAGGATTATCAAACGCAGACGACAGAACTCTTAATTTTGCAAATGTCAGGCGGCTCCGTGTGCCCTTGGAGAGAGGGAAATAAGACCAAAGTTCTGACCTGTGCGATGATTTCGAATGGGTTGCTTTTGTTGAGTAGGAATTCTAAGAAAGCAGAAAACTAGGTGGTGGTGAGCTATGCTCAATGAAAGGTGCTCGGTTTCACCAGCTGAACCATTCCAAGAGATTATCTGAAAAACAATTAATTTGCTAAATCTCCGCACACTTTCATATTATGAGCGGAAATGTCAGTAGCTCTACTACTGGGAGCTCATCACGGTAGTCCTCGTGCACTTTGACTTAAATAATTTTATGGGTTTGAATTTGGTGCAGGAGATTAGAGTAAATGCAGTCAACCCAAATGGCTATATATGAAAATCACCTGCAGGATAAAAAATAGTTTGAAAGTGCTCTGTGTAGTCAGTTTTAAAGAGACTGATGAGTTAAAATTTTGCTTGGAGTCTCTAAAGTGGTTAAAGTAGAGATGTTTATTTTTCACTTCGTTGGAAGAGACGTGAAGCCGTGATGTTCAAAGGCACCAGAAAGCACTAAAAGTCATGAAAACTTCAAGTATGCTTTTCAAACTTTTTTTTGGGAAAAGAGAAAAATGTAGACAGAAGTAGGTTTATTATGGACAGGTTTGGGAATAATTTGTTAAATAGCCTACTCATGAGATAAAGTGCAGGTTTGGACCTGAAACTTAACTGTGCCCAAAATTATGTATTTGTTTAATATTAAGAAAAGAACTTTAAAAAAAAATAATAAATAACTAAAACATCTCCAAACTGCACTTTCTGAGCAACATCCACGTGGAGTGTATTTTGACTCTTCTCTCAAACACTTGGACGTCAGCTTTGATCTGCCCTCGATCCCCAAAAAATACACTTGTCATTGTTGAGGTTTTGCTAACCCAGAGTGACCCTCTGTCTTCAGAGGACGTATTTGGATTTGCAATGCAAATAGAGAATTGGGGGGCTTAGACCTTGGCAGTTGTTGATGTATTCCAGGAATCTGAAGTTTTCAGCTGGCCCAAAGATGAGGAGTTAAAAATCCACGTATAGATTACAGGCATTTCGGAACAAGGCAAAATGCAGGAAACATCCTTAAATCTCATTTGGACATCCATCTACGATGGAGCTATTGAATTGGGGGTAAAAATAAAGAATCAAAAGGAAGTTGGTTTTCCAGGGTCTCTTCCTTAGCTTGCTGTGCCCTGGGTTGGTCCTCTGAGTACTGAACGCGTGAAACCCTGGTGGACATGTCCATCTTCTTTCTTTCTGTTCCATCTAGAGTCTTCTCTCACTTCCTTTCGCCTAAGTCTGAACCATTGTAATCTTCATGGCCATCACCCAAATTCTGCTCGTGGACTCTACGATATTTTTCTCACGTGGGATATCTTAGGGTCCAGGATGTCCGTTCGACCCACGTGGGAAAGAGGCATTTTTGAAAATAAGCCATCTTCTAACTGCTGCTAGTTATCTACGTTCTCAGAGCCTATGTTTCCTCCCTATTTGTGTATGAAGATGGGTTGATATTACCTGTCTCACCAGATTATTATGAGAGTTGAGTGAGACGATGCGGATGAAAAATTTAGGACTTGCCTTTCCACATAGTAAATGCTCAATAAATCTATTACCCCAACTCACTGATTGTACCTGAAGGGCTCATACTTTTTCCAAAAAAAAAAAAGAAAATGGCATCAATTCATTCTAAATTGGAGTGATAACGGACTTGGTGTGTTACATGGATTCTCAATAGAGGAACCATGAATCACATTTAAAGGTATCTTCATTTCAATGAAGAGTAAAAAGCAAATCGTCTCCCTCCAGACCGGCTCACCACATAATCATGCTGCGGTGGAAATAGATTTGCAAAAAAGTAACCTCCTCATTTTTCTTCAGGTGAATCAATCGATGGGAGGGATTTCATTAGTCATGAACTATTTCAGGGGGAAATGTAATTGTGTGCATCAGGTAATATAATTTAATGTGGGCAGGCAAACTGAGACTAATTATGGGGTCGGATTTCCCCAGGAAATATTTATAAAACTAACTTCTATAGGTTGAAAATCAGCCATGCAAACATTTAGATGCTCCCTTTTGTGATGTAACCCTTTTTCACTTTTAATATTCAACTTTTTTATGTAACTTTCCTGATGATCTCCAACAAGGAAATGATATTTTTCTACTTTGAACAAAAAACTTACTCCTGTATTATTCGGAAAATTTCTTCTGTTATGTATTGTGTGTGCCTTTTCTTCTTAAATTTCATTATTATTATAGCATTTTGGTATCAGGTACTTACCCATCTCCCTGGCCACCTGGTATTTAAGTTTGTATTTCTTTTCTTTTCTTTTTTTTTTTGGTACTAGAGATTGAATCCAGGGGTACTTTACCACTGAGCCACTTCCCCCTCCCTTTTAAATTTTTATTGAGAGACACAGGGTCTCACTAAGTTGCTTGGTGTCTAGCAAAGTTGCTGAGGCTGGGCTTGAACTCACGACCCTCCTGCCTCAGCCTCCTGATTTGCTGGGATGGTATACGTGTGGTAATCCCACCAGATGGTGTGTATTTCTGTATGGAAGTTAGGAAAGGAGGTAAATAGGATAGCAAAGTTTTTAAGAGCTAGTTCAAAAAAAAAATAATCAAAGGTACCATGTGGACTTAGTTATAGGTAATGTTCCTTTGCAAAGGGTTCATAGAAATATGAATTAATAGAAATATTAGTATTTTCTATGTGGCTCTCGGTGTTGGTGCAAAAAAATCCTGGGCACTGTGGCTTTGAAAATGAAATGTTTTAGGAGGTTTTGTGTCTATAGGCAAAGGAACAAACTTTGCAATAGCTTTCATCTCAGGTTTCCCAATGACTAACTGGAAGCTATTGAAACTTTTTCTGGGTATAATAGAAAAAAAAACTCCACCCCCACCCCCTGCAGCTTTCAATTTCTAAGGAACTATACAAACTCCTTCCACCAGAGGCTCTTCCGTGTGGAATTAACCTCTTCCGGGAAGCATCAAACTATGCATTTCATTTTAATTATGGTTCTGTATTAGGATTCTACAGGACAGGTATGAAAATTTCAAAAAAAATTATCATAGGACATATTTTTTTTTCACCTCATAAATAAGCAGTCCATTTTAATTCATTGGGTGCTGCTTTCTACATTGTAGATTTCTATGCCAGATACTGAAATGGAAGGATCTCACTTCCATCTGCCCATAGCAGAATTAGGTTATTCTCCAAATTGGACGAAAACCACCATCAATAAATAGTTCTTAGTAGTCGATTGTTGCAGAGTATCTTAATTACAAGCTTCAGATCTCAGATTTCTAGGTTGCAAATGGATCTTGGAGATAATTTTGTTCATATTAAAAAAAAAGATAGCAGTTGCCATTGCTATATTTTATTTAAAAACAACAACTACTACTACAAAAAACAACTGGTGGAGAATTGTGCACCTTACGGCTTCTCAAGGTCATGGAGCCCCAGCTGGATCCAGAGACAGAAACCAGGTGTCTTGACTTCTTGTATAATGTCCTTTTTTAGTAGGCTGTATGTCCTCTGAGTCAAATCAATAAAGTCCTCCCTGCTAGCATTCAGAAATCCCTCCGATATTCAAGATGATGTACTATCGTGGCGACTTTGGAGAGTCACCCCAGAAGTTAGGATGACCAAAGATAGTTTTTGCCTTAACCTGCTTTTGTGTGCCTGCCGATTATTTTGCAACTTCAAACATTATTTTTTTTCCCCTTTTGGTAAAATAATGGTGGGTTTCTGCTATTTGGGTTTTCCCAACTTTCTCCAGTGGCTTGATGGATGAGAACTATCTAAGTCATTCAAGGGACACAGGAGGCAAGCAAAAAAAAAAAAAAAAAGAATTCTTTAATTCTTATTCAGAGTGAACAATGCGTGTAGCTTCGATGTAGTTCTCGGGAGAATCCAAATCTGTGGTTTCTAGGACTCCTAACAGTTGGTTCTTCCAAGAGTCTGCAAAACTTGATGGTGGTCACAACTTTGGCCACATGGGTGGACTGTTGGCTGGCCTTTTAAATGTGTTAGGGATCTCCTCCTCCGGGCGGAGAACATTTACAGGACTGTCATCAAGTGAAACAGAGATGAGGTCGGTGACATATGCCCTTCTAGAACCTTCCGTGAGTAAGCTTAAGCAGGTTTGCTTTGACAGATTGATCAAGAAAACCAAATGGATTCTGCTTGGGGAAGCGGCTATCGTAACTGTCTCCTTCTTTCAGGTTCTGTCCCCAGATTTTTCCTTCCAACTAAATGTAATGGCCTCTTATCACGTCCCCAACGCACAAGCCCTTCCATTTTCCGCTTGACAGATTCTTCCAAAGGAGCTTAGCGATAAATATGGGGTCCCTGGGCCAAACCAAAATTGACCTGGTTGGCTCCCGGAAAGAAGAAAACGGGTTAGAATTAGCAATTTCTGATTCCAATCTTTCTTCCTCCACCTCTGATTTTTTTTCAATATTCCTTATACCCACTAGTTGTTTTATTTTTTTTTAATAAAATATAGCAATGGCCACTGCTATCTTTTTTTACATGGTACAGAGGACCCCTCCCACACCCCTGCCACCTTTGGTATTTTGGAAAGATGGCTAAAGGAGGTCACAGCCTGTGCAGGCTAAGTTGTCCCCAAAGGCACAGCTCCCTGCAGGTCTTGTCCTGTGAGTGGGGGAGGGGAATGCTGTGCTTACAGACTGGGAATTCATCGTTTGGTCATTCTGGAAGGTAGAATCCTGAGATCCCAGGAGGTTTCCCGGCTTCTGCGGTGGGACAATCTGCGTCTTGCTTTCCTCTGAGCTATTGGTGCTTTCCGGGTGGTCTTTGATTTCCCTTGGCCTCTGTCCTCCTGATCTCTGCTTATACCTTCAGGTGGCACTCTTCCTGGGTCATCTGCCCTTCTTAAAAGGCATAAATCAAGCTCTGCACCATGGTGCACGCCTGTCCTCCCAGCAGCTCAGGAGGCTGAGGCAGGAGGACCGAATCCAGAGCCAGCCTCCGCAAGAGCGAGGCCCTAAGCACCTCAGTGAGACCCTGTCTCTAAATAAAATACAAAATAGGGCTGGGGAGGTGGCTCAGGGGTCAAGTACCCCTGAATTCAACCACCCCCTCCCAATAAAAAGGCATTAAAAAATCACACTAGGTTGGGCAACCACCGTCAGAATGTATTCCTGTTAATCTCAAAGTAGCAGAACAGAGAATAAGACAAACATGGAATAATCAGGGGTCAGTCCTGGTAAATTAGCCGTCGGGGCTTATCTGATGACCCGCCAGGACTGGAGTTGGCTTCTAAGAATCCTCAAATACTGAAACCCAGCCTGATCATTGTTGACGTGTTTTTGGTTCATACTAAACTTTCATTTACAACAACTCGCTTAGACCAACATAAGCTGACGCTTAAACTCAGAGGTGTGAAAATTCAGACATAGAAGTATTAAAATGATAAAGGTTACTTGGTGGGTAAATCATAGCGACTTGGATCTGATGTCATAAAACTTTTCAATTTTAAATCCAGAATTTTTCTCCTGTGTCATCATGCTGCTATTTAAGAAATGGAGCTGGGTGGGTGTTGGACCTCTATTAGAGTCCCATGGAATTAGATGGTTGGTTCCTTAAGAGCAGATTATCTATATCGTACTCTCTCTCTGTTTTCTCACATCGAACGCTTCTGATTTGTGCTGTCCCCAATAGTTACTATGCACTAGGTATGATTTTATTTTATTTTTTGAACCCAGGGCCTTATGCATGCAAGGCAAGCACGCTACCAGCGGAGCTATATCCCCAGTCTTCACAAGGCAATATCTTGACATGCATAGCATAAAAAGAAATGTTTCATTTCTCAACATCATGGTAATTGTGCAGACACCTCCAGTTTTCATTTTTTGTTGGGGGGGGGTGGTTATCAGGGATTGATCTCAGGGGCACTTGACCATTGAGCCCCATCCCCAGCCCTGTTTTGTATTTTATTCAGAGACAGGGTCTCACTGAGTTGCTTAGGGCCTTGCTTTTGCTGAGGCTGGCTTTGAACTCGACATCCTCCTGCCTCAGCCTCCTGAGCTGCTGGGATGACAGGCGTGCGCCACTGCACCTGGCTCCAGTTTCCCTTTTATATTGCACATCGAATGACTCACCCAAAGTACAGAGGACTGAAACCCACCCATTTACGAACTCCCCATTTTTGTGGGTAGGAGTGTGGGCGCAGCATGGATCTCTGCCTGACAGCTCACCAAGCCCAAAGCAAAATCCGTGGAAGGCATTTTTTTTTTTCCTCCAGGAACCACAGGGGACAGTCTATTTGCAGGGTCATTGATCTGTCGGTGACATTCAGCTCCCTAGGACTGTAGGGGGGAGGTCTGGCTGCTTGTTAGCTGCAGGTCAGCCTCCACTGCTAGAGGGCAGCATTTCCTGACTCCTGACCTTCTTCAGGGTCAGAAAGGGTGCCTGGTGAGCACCCCCCACACACTTCTCTCTGGTCCCCATGACTCTGTCCTCTCTCCTGCTTCACCTTGTGCCCCCCCCCTACCTGGAAAGAGCTCTTCTGCTTTTCAGGGGGCTTATGTGATTATATTGGGCTGACCGGATCATCTCCAGGACAATCTCTCTGTTTTAAATTCATCTGATTAATAGCCTTCATCCCATCAGCTCAGTCACTCACAGAAGCTTCTAGACTGGAGTTGGATGGAACAGGCAGGGCATGGGAATCTGCAGGAGACAGCATCTCGGGGCTGTGCGCGTTTTTAGATCTGCCCTCCAACCCGAGACCTCATGAATTTTAGAATTGACAAAGTGCTTTCACGTTGGAAAGCTGACTCTCGGGGGCACTCTTATGGAATGGAAATAACCCTTCCTATTCTACAGGGGAGGAAACAGAGGCACCGAGAACGGTTTTCTGAGATGCTCCAGAAAGGTCATTTACAATACACCCAGTGTTCCTCTTAAGGAACATCTTCTAGTCCTCACCCTAATAAAAGATGATCAGCATTTATTTCATTCCGTCTTCTGTTTAAGTTATTGATATAATGGACTTTTTCTTCCTCCGTTTCCTCCTGACTTGTGCACCCTTTCATATCCCAGTGGTTTTGGGGGCCCAGGAAGAACTTCTTTAGGGACGAGCCAACATCTGGGTCAGATGCCTGGCCCTGGGTCAGTCTCGTACACATTTGTTTGTCGTGGGGCTTTAATGATTGATGACACTCCGTCAGCACTGAGCACACGAGGCGCCCACATCTTGGTGTCTAAATGCCATTCTCCAAATGTTCTTTGAGTCTAGGGCTGGAGTAGAGAAATTAGGAAACGAACTTGGGTTATCTTTGACACACACAAAAAAGTATAAACCTGTTGGCAAAGGAAGGGCCATGTCTTTTGACATGTGCATTGCCAGGTGTGGTGGCCCACACCTTTAATCCCAGTGGCTTGGGAGGCTGAGGCAGGAGGATCTCAAGTTCAAAGTCAAGCCTCAGCAATGGCAAGGTGCTGAGCAACTCAGTGAGACCCTGTCTCTCAATAAAATACAAAATAGGGCTGGGGATGGGGCTCAGTGGTCAAGTGCCCCTGAATTTAATCCCTGGTACAAAAAAAAAAAAAAAAGACATGTGCAAGGAATTGATTCAGTATTTATTATATAAAATGAAATATCCACAAGTCCACCACGAGATAAAGATAGGTAGAGATAGACAGGTGGAGATTTAGAAAGAAACAGAGACGCATAGGCTCAGGGGGAGAAGGGACAGCTAGTCCTCGTGAAAAAATGATAATTAGTTAATATAGAAAGAATAAAGGAAGTAGAATATCATCAGAAAACTATGGTGATAATTACTGCAGACAAGGTTGGGGGTGCTAAAAATCGTGGATGGCATTTTTGAGGATAAAAATGAGCTTGTCTTACTCTCAAAGTTATCTTCTCTACTTATTCATTGTTAATTGGGAAATTTTAACTTATATTGGAAAAGCCCACAAGATACCAAGGGATCATGGTTGATATCACCAGTGAGGAGACATATTGACATGGTGTTCCCCGACATGATACACTGAGAAGGGGGCATCTGTTCTCTGATATTCTAATGAAAAATACTTAACCTTCATCCCATCCCCAAATGGCATGACCTCAGCCAAAACCCAAAATGGAAGGACACTCTAAAATGTTACCAGTCACCTTCACTTTTTAACATGGAACAGAGAAATCACATTGGTAAAAAGACCTGGTGAAATCCAAATCAAGTGTGCAGTTTGCTCTCATAATTGCACTGTGGTTATGTAAGATGTTACCCTTAGGGGAGCTGGAAGAAGAACATATTATATGGGAATTCTCTTTACTATTTTTCAGTATATTTTGAAATCTATTTTTTTTTTAAATTCTGATTCCCTCGTTATTGAGCTTTGTAATATTGGACAACTCACCTCACCTTACTAAGCCTTATTTTTATTTACCTATAGAGTAGCCTAGAAATAGAGATTCGGAAACAGTGAGTTTGAAGTGGTGTGATTCTGCCCTTGAGTAATAAAAAAAAAAAGTTCGCCTAACTTTATGAAGCCCCGGTTCTTTTATTCTTGGTAGCTACAGGCTTACTCTGAATTTTCAATATGATATAGCAATAAACCCTTTTTAGATGCTCTGATAGAATACAGGCTCATGAACTTGATCTTGTTTTATATGTATGTGTGTGTGTGTGTGTGTGTGTGTGTGTGTGTGTGTGTGTGTGATTCTCATTGAATTAGCAAGTCTCAATTATTAGGTCCTGACTTTGATGCAATGTTTAATTTTTTTTCCATTTGACTATTTATGTTTTAAGGATCAGGTTCTTGCTGCATTCCCCAAGTTGGTTACAAATATCTGTCTCAGGGGGGTGCTCCTACCTCTACCTAATGCATATTTGAGTCTACAGTTAGTTTGTGCAACCTCATGTCCAGCTAATGCATCTTTTAAAAATTGTTTTAAAATAAATATATATTTATATAAATACATACACACATATATGTTTATATGTATATAAAGTATAAAATTTGTCATTTAACCATTTTCAGTGTACAGTTCAGCGGCATTTGTGATGTTCACAATATTTGGACAGCCATCAGAGTCTCTATGTATGTCCACAACCTGTTCTTGTCACCCTCAGACAGAAATTCTGGAACCACTCATTAGTATAAACTCTGATCTCCCCAGCTCCTCTGATCTGCCCTCTGTCTCTATGAATTTTCTTATTCTCGATGTTTTATTTAAGTTAGAATCAAATACTGTTGGTCCTTTGTTTCTGTTTAATGCAAGTGTTTGTCTGAATCTCAGTTTATTATCACCTGCTCTTAGGCAATATTGCCTGTGCTTGCCCAACTTAGATGATCAAGAAAGTAGTTTGTCAACACAATGTTCCAAAGTAGCGAATGCAAATACTATTTAACACTATAATTTAATATCTAGTGATTTTGAGAAGATCGTGATGTCTTCATTGGAATGTTATTGATGTGTCATTAGGTGAATAATCAAGAAGTTACTAGAAAATGCTGCCTGATGGTTTCTACATAGAATAGCAAGTGAAATTTGTTTTCTGTTTTTATTTTACAAACTTACTACATTAAACATGAATGTTTTCCTAAGAGAAATGTTTAAAAACAGTAAGAAATTTATATGGAGTCAACTGACCAATATGCACATATATACATATTTGTATAACTATATCTGAGGTAAAAAGCCCAGACTTCCACCTGAGTCTTATTTGTCTACAAGTTACTTGTGGGTGGAAACATGAATTCATATCAGGAGGTGAACTAAGAATAAGGAAATACTAATTGAGTCCAAAGCTCCGGGCCTCTGGTAGTGTTCATGGATTTTTGGTTTTGCATGAAGCAAATACTAGAATTTAAATATGTAAAGTGTTTTTTGTCTTTCTAACATATAGTGTGTTGAGTGACTATTATTCAAGGCTGTATCCTAGAGCAGAGCACAAAGGAAAGTTTTTGTGTCATTGTTCAGAAACTGGCATAAATGGGTATGTTCGCAAACCCTTCTGCACAGCTCAACCAAGGTTTTTTTTGGAATTGTACCCTTATCTGTCATTGGGTATGTTAGTCTCCTTTGGATTCTTGGACAGGCAGAGATGGTATCCTCTGTGAAAACTCATTATGCAAATCAGTCAACATATGATATTTGATGTCGGATGCAGTCATGAAAATTATCTCACCTCTCTCGAAGGGAATATCTCACTTTCTAAGAGAATCTGATAGTTCAAAAATCAGTAAATTAGAAGATCAGTCACTATATCAAACGCGTCTTTAGTTTATGAAATTCTTCCTGTGGCCATACATGAACACGGTTGGCTACTTTGCCCTCGCTAGCGCACAAATGCATATCTCGGTTCTTCTATGTGCGTGATAAATATTTGTGACATAGCTATTTACAATGATTACATTTCTGAGCAGCATGGTAGTTCAAAAGGGTGTTAGTGATGATTTGGCAAGAAATACTGTTTTAGGGAGAGAATAGCTGAAATAAAGTACCTCTTATGTTTTTTCTCTTTTTTTTTTTTTTTGGTCTTAAGTAACAAAGATCTTAAGTTACAAACAGCCTTTCACCAAGTAGATATTTTCTGAACAGTTCCAGAGGGTGTTTGGATGCGGGTTATTTCTATATTGATATCTTGAGACTTACATATCCCTGGAGACCAATTTACAAAAGGTTCCCAAGGTTGGTTTTTATTTTCTTTTGCTTGACGCCTTTTTAATGAGGCTCCTCCGTGAGCAGTAGGCATGAGGTTTTCCTGGTGCAAACCTGTCTGCCGCCTTCAGCCAGTTATTACTCATGCATCTGGGGAAAGGTTTATAAATTAAATATTAGGAAAATGTACTTTAGGAAAAGAAAAAGTAGCGAGCGGTAGAATTTATAATTCTCTTCTGGGGGAAATCCATGCCAGTGGATTAATAATGGAGGGCGATCAGGAAGGAGTTGCCCCTGGACCCACACAGTCATGGTTAATGTCATAAAGAGAAGCGAGGATGAAGACGTCTTCAGTGTCTTTTATCTTTGTATGTGGTTCATTTCCGTCAATGGTGAAGACAGACATTTTCGAATTTTCCTTCAGTGACCCCCCTTGGAAACTTGGGACATAATAACAGACCTGATAATTGACGGATATAGGTCACCTAATTCCTCCCGGTGACAAAGATACAGTCCCCTGGCACTAAATGAAAACCGTTTCACCATCCGGTCAAACGTAATGTAGGCGGATGACACTGTCATGGTGGGTTTGAGCTAGAAGTGATTTTAGAAGCTTTTTGGAGCAATCTCACTCAATTGCTCAAGCTGACTCCAAATATGGGTCTGAGGGTCAATCGGAGGCCAGGCCGCAGTTTCCTGAATGTCCTGAGGTCTGATAACGTTTGAAATATGAAGTTTCAGAGTTTATTTTACCAAGTTCACTTCAAAATGTATTTTTGCAAACTTTCTGTAAATAGCCTTTTTTTTTTTTTAAACATTTGCTTTAATGAGCGATACATGGCAGCAGAATGCACTTTGACACATCATACATAGATGGAGTATGACTTCTCGTTTTTGTGGTTGTACATGATGTAGAATCCCCACCGGTCACATAGTCATATATGCCCAGAGGGTAATAATGTCCGATTCATTCTACTGTCCTTCTTATCCCCTTACCCCTTCTCTTCTCTTCATTCTCCTCTGCCTAATCTAAGTAAATAGCTTTTAAAAACCAATGAGAAATATTGTGCTTAGAACATGAACCCACCTCTGAATACAAAGTATCCTTGTTCCTTGTGTTGAAGGAGGAGGAGGAGGAAAGAAGTTGCAAAAGGTGTTTGGTTAGAATGTTCTTAGAAACATCAGCTTACCACTACCCTGGATGCTTCCTGGGTTTTATTTAAATTTTCCATGCTGGGCATGCTGTGCATATACTGGACAAAGGTGTCCTATTTTTTTTTTTTTTTTGGAAGGGGGCGGTGGTTACTAAGGATTGAACTCAGGGGCACTCAACCACTGAGCCACCTCCCCAGCCCTATTTTGTATCTTATTTAGAGACAGGGTCTCACTGAGTTGCTTCGTGCCTCGCTTTGGCTGAGGCTGGCTTCGAACTCACGATCCTCCTGCCTCAGCCTCCGGAGGCTCTGGGTTTACCGGTGTGCACCACCTTGTCCATCAGCAGTCCTAATTGTATCATCTCTAGTTTGTAGATAGGAAAGAGGTTAAAAATGCATGATCAAAGTGGAGGTAGTGAACTGAAACGTTTTGTACACTTTGTATTAAAATTCATAAGCAGGCAGTCATCTGCAAAGGGCCTTTGGAAGTGATATTGCAACATCACATCTGACTGATGCACGTGAGACAGAGAGAAAGAAATGGACGAAATAAAGGATACTAGGCTAGAAAGCCCCACTCAGATGACACTATGAGGGACAGCCATTGTTACCCGGGCATTATTCACTCAGCAGTATTACATACACAGGAGGCAAACTTATTGGGAACATCTAGTCATTCTCCTTGTTTAGAAGTGCACAAAGCACGTTCAAAGTACAGGTGGTAAATAAAACACGCTGTAGACATCTCCTTTTTGTTGCAAGTCATAATGAAATACTGTCATTTGGAAATGGAATGACCAAGACACTTTTCTGAGCAGTACACATTATGTTTGTGCTGGTTCAGGATGTAGGGAGGAAAAGAAAATGCAGAGAGCTTTATAATTATGTGTTTTTAGTGAAGCAAAATTGACCATTAAAGAAGAAAAAAAAAAGAGAGAGAGAGAGCGAAAAGCAAAATTTATTTTTGCACAGAAATGGTAGTTTTTTTCCGGATAGAGATCTGCTCCTCAGCTAAGGTAGAATCTGACTCTTTGGCGGTCAGATTTGCCTGCCTGTCTTCAGATTATGTTTCAAGCATAAAATTTTATTATAGGAAGATGAGCAGGCGCTGTTTTGAAACACCTAGAATTTAAGAGGAACAAATAAGAGCTTTGGAAGTCATCTTATAAAACACTATGAATCCAAGGGAATGACGAAACTATCCTTCTCTTGCATGTTTCATTTAATTAAAAAAAACAAAAAGAAATGAATTGCTTTTTTAAAGTTCTGATTCATTTCCAGATCACTTCTAAAAAAAAAAACTGCTGTAATTGTTGCATATAAAAATTTCAAAGAAATAAGGAATGAATGCTTCCCTATAAATTCGTAACTTGGTGGTCGATAATTTTGGATTCTGTTTCAATCTTTTTTTTAAATTTCATTTTGACAAGAATGGTGAGGTGGTAATTCAATATGAATCTCAAACACATAATCCAGCCTGTGTCATGATATCTATTATGTGCACTTAAAAGAAGTGGTGCTCATAAAGTCTCCAAATACGTCATACAAAGTGCAGTTTTTTGCCAATATAAGGAGACGAAAGACCGTCTCTGAACCTTGGGGCCAGACCCTGAAGGACTGGGTATTGGATAATATATGTCTCTCCTTCATTTTTCTGAGAACATTTACAGTTGGAAGAGAACAGAGAGTTCTACAGGAGATACAGTTTTTAGATAAAGATTGTTACAGAGGCATGACCGTTCAAAAGATTCCCATCTTCTAACAATCTCTTGAAATTAATAAAGACAGTGGCCTTCTATTCGTCCAATTTCGCCACATCCAGCAGAGGAAATAACAGAAAATGATATAAAATTAATCCCTTCTCTTGACACTTGTAAAATGGTAATCCTCCATATTTTTTTGTATCCTCTCAAAGGATATTTGAAGACAAGTCTTTTTCGAGTGTGAGTTTCCTATTCTGTTCCTATTCATACCCTCGTATGTGATATAGCCCATTTTCATTGCTGAGGGTCAAAATCAGACTCCATAGAGGACCGTGGCTGGGTTCCCAGGGTTCTGAAGAACCTAACATCACGGAAAACCAATCTCAGACTCGTTTGCGACATTATTACCTTAGAATGTGTGTCCTTTACTGAGATATCAAAAGCCAAGGCTAGAACCACTGGTTCAGGTGAATCAGCTCAGGGAGAGACGACCTCTTTCTATTTTCATATTCAAAAGGGTCACAATGCAGCTTCCCGACTGTGGACCCCTCATCAAGCGAAACTAATGTTACTTTCACTAATTTTTATATGAAGGTGTCGGAACTCTTCTTAGGGCTCTTTGTTGGTTTTCTAGTGGCTTGCAACTTTGTGTGTTCAGAGTGAACTCCGCCGAGCATCAGTATATGAGAAATGCAATTTCTATATTTCAACTGGGCGTGCACAGAAAACAATCTCTGCTCAAACAATAGTCAGTCTCTTCAGTGGTTGTTATTTAATCATCTTACCAACTGATATGCATGAAGCATATTTATTCCTTCAGGAAAAAAAAAAATTATGCATATATATGGGAATATAAACATGCCTATGTATATATATATGTATACACACAGAGATATATATAGCACTAAGGATTGAACCCAGGAGTATTTTACCCCTGAGCTCCATCCCCAATCATTTTTATTTTTAATTTTGAGACAGGGTCTTGCTAAGTTGCTGAGGACTTCACTAAATTGCTGAGGCTGGCTTTGAACTTGCGATCCTCCTGCCTCAGCCTCCTGAGCTGCTGGGATTTCAGGCACATGCTGCCACTCTAGCATTCTTCAAAAATCCTGAGCTATGAAGACAATCCGTCAAAGTAACTGTGATCTAATTAAGAAAATCCTAATCCATGCATTTTCTGTGGAGAAGGTAGAATATTAATATAGAACATTTTCAAGTCCCAGCTTTGGATGACTGTACCCGGCATACTTACGCGTGTTTGCAATTTTCATGTTGTATTATGAAGTCGGCGCTTATGCAACTGATACCCGTGTCCAGAAAGAGAGAGTTTGATGTCTGATTCCTGGACCTTCTGTGTGCTCATCACTGTGCAGCAACATTTAGCACAAGTAAATTCACTATTAAATAATTTATGACGCCTTGGTAACTGGCTCTTCAGTGTGTTTTGTGCACCACATGTATGCACCTTTGTCATTTGAACATGCAGAGTAGTAGTGCACACAAGTTAGGATAAAAAGTTCTGATCAGATTGTCTGAAGTGAAAGATACTCTATATTGTGTGACGTGAAGCAATTTACTTAAATTCTCTGGTTGTGTCTTTGCTCATTTATAAAAAGGATGATATGAGAACCTACTTCCAGTCGGGGTTTTGCCGACTGGACTCTACCTTCAGAGTAGTTAGTGAGCAATCCATAAATTTTAGCTGTTGAAAATTTGCAAGTCATTTTTATTCAAAAAAGTTTGCAATTCTATGTGATCACACATATGATAGCTATTAAAGATGCACTATGTCAATTAGAGATTGCTTCTTTTTGGGGGGGAAAGGGGTACTAGGGATTGAACTCAGGGGCACTCAACCACTGAGTCCCATCCCCAGCCCTATTTTGTATTTTATTTAGAGACAGAGTCTCACTGAGTTGCTTAGGGCCTTGCTTTTTGCTGAGGTTGGCTTTGAACTCACAATCCTCCTGTCTCAGCCTCCCAAGCTGCCGAGATGACAGGTGTGCACCACCGTGCCCAGCAAGAGATTGCTTCTTGACTGTAAATAAGGAGATGCTCTAGTACACATTACATTGTTCTCGATGGAATCGTCCTTAACGGAATCGTCCTCAACACCTATTTTTCAGAATTCAGATATCCTCTCTAAAAATAACAAAAGAAAACTCAAATCTTTCTTTTTAAACACTAAACCTCTTGATACCAGGAGAGTACATTGAGAGTGAAAAGAAAAAGATGATCATCTAATTGTGGGACACGTTAGAGGCATCGTCCCCAATTATTCAAATCTGAAAATTAAAATCGCCTTACTGTTTTCTCATTCTGAAAAGATCTCCATAAAAAGCGCTGACTGTAAAATAATAAGTTAAAATTATTTTTCTCTAACATGGATGGCTGTGAGAGAGTGGATTTCTTTTCCATGTACATGTTTCGTGTCTGTTGCTAACAAGTAAGTGTTTAGCAAAGTCCCTGTATTAGCATCCAGCGTCTGTGTCGGTGCCATTAGTTGGATACTAAGAATGTTACAGACTTCAGTTTCTCTCTCTCCGCGCGTAACCATTAGGCACAGTTCCTATAGCGTGTGAGGTATGAGTGATGGATGGTGTGAGATATGGCTGGGACCTGACGCTTTCTGACCTGTGGGATTCCAACGTCCTCTAACAAAGTCAGGTGGCTGGTGGTTGCCAAAGTCCCCCCCTTCTATATACCAGAATTGTTCCTTGAATTATTTACGTAGGTCTTTCAACCTACCTTTGGTGGGGGCAGGGGAAGGCACAATTTAGTTTTTACTTTGCTTCTTCTAAACCACCTAGCACGATGCCCTGCAGTTAGTAGGTCCTCTGTCTGTAAATAGGTCTCAAAAAATTAAATGAGCCTATTAGCCTAAGAAGGCCATGAAATCAAATGGCTATTTTTAATTTCTGGTGTTGCTGGGATCCACCTTGGGACCTCTCACGCTAGGCAAACGCTCTACCACTGAACTGGAGCAACAGCCCCTAAAAAAAGAATATTTTATAAGAATACGAACAAAAGCAAACGCACATCCGTGCATTTAAGAAATATATAAAACGGTTCTCGATAAAATCTCTTTTATTCTTCTCAGAGCTTTATGGTTCTACACAGAAGTTGGGTTCATCCTGACAAGCTCAGACATGCACGGGAATCAGTTTCAGTTCATGATCCCCCATTTCCCTCCCGTCCACCCACCCCCACCCCTTCTCCTGTCTCTAGTCCAGTAGATTTCCTTCTGCTGTATATTTATATTTGATCTATTTTTTTTCTTAAACCATAAAAGTGAATTTCCTTTTGGTATATTTATATATGCATAAACATTATTTTTAAAAATTCAGTGATGATGAATTTTGGCTGAGAATTCAAGGGATCAAATCTACTTTTGTGTGTAATCCCTGAATTCGTATAGTCATCATGAACTATTGGAGTCATCGGAAATAAAAGAATATGCTTACGAGCAACTCATCGGAAACCCTAAACAAACTATTAACTGCAGGACAAATCAATAGCATTTTCAAAGACGCTTTCTCCAGAATTATCACAGCTAGACCTTCAAAGAAGAATTTTTTTTTATTTAAAAAAAATTTTTTTTTGGAGTATGGAAAGAGAAGGAAATCTTCAAGCCACCGTTATATCAGTCCAAAGATCTACCCATAATCGCACCCAAAGGAACATTTCAGATCAACTACGGTCATGAATGTAGGTTCAGGAATCCTAAATTAAACCAGCAGATGATTTTGCATGAAAAGAAAGGCACATAGGTAAGGGACAATGATAAAAATGGAATGAACTTTGTTGGAAACTCTCTCTATATTTCAGAATTGAGAAGTGTTTTCCTGTTGGCCTGATTAGAATTTCCAACCCTGTAGTCTAATGCAATCGTAGGTTTAATCACTTTCTATTTGGGGAACTCAGGAACACCACTATATATATTTTTTTCCCTGTGACCAGGTGTTCCTGATTTCTCAGGGCCTTCCAGGAATACCAGGTACTGATCCATCCTCGGTGGACTGTGCCCCTCTGTGTGGCATTACGGCTAAGCCACCTCTGGGTTGCCTGGCCCCTGTCCTCCACCTTCTCAGCATGAATATTCTTTCCAAGAGCCACTGTGTTTTGTGAGGGTATTGATTGTGCTGGCTCCCGGAAGATCTCATCATGCTTTACCTCCGTCCAACCTGCGCTTTGTGTGTAAGAAGACCATTATAGCCAGAGCCGCAGCCTCCTCTGTTAGGAATGTTCTAGAATCGCAGTCCAGGGATCAGCTTCCTAACAGTGCACACCGTTCCTTGGGACTTAACCAGGTGTGGGAAATGATCGGGGGCCTTTACAAAGTCATCATGGGTTCAAGAACAGGCATGTGAGGGGTCGTTTGATAAGAAAAATGAAAATAGGTGAAGCAGATCCCATTATTTTTTGGTTGCATGGTGAGTTTGAGAAGAGACGGGCTCTTTGCTTGGTAAACACGTCTTTGTGACCCAGGGCTTGGCTTTGATGGTCTTCGGATTTCTCTCGCCTTTTCCTCCTTAAATCAATTTCTGTTCCTTTCTCCCTTTATTAATAAAATATTGGTACAGGTTTATAAACTTTTTGAGCACCAAGACTGTCAATTTCTGTGCCGTTGTTATGGGCCTTATTTATTCATTGGTGTTTGTGTATCACTAACTACTTGGTTGATTCCCATATAAGGTAAGTGGCCTGAGAAATATTGAGTCAATCATTTAACCATTGAATAGCCATAGATTGCATGCTTTGGGGTTTGCAGGAGGCATATATGATATCTGAGAGGTTGTGTCCTATTCATAAGCAGAAAAGCATAAATATATATTAGGCAAAAATACATATGAGGCAGAAATATATATTAGCGGTGTTCCTGAGCTCCCAAAATAGAAAGTGATTAAACCTACGCTCGCATTAGACTTTGGTATTGGAAATTCTAATTCTGAAGCATGGTTTTCGGCAATGAAGGAAAACTTTTCATCAGCTGTGGCCGATGCTCTCACAATGACCTTACAGTCTCATGGGACACCTCTCCCTCCAAAATAGCAGGATAATGAAATTTGAGGGTTTGTAGATGGTGCCACTTTATGTTTTCAAGCCTGATTACATTTTTTTTCCCAATAACTTCGGGGAACTTGGGAAATTTACTTAATCGATCTATGCCATCAGTTATTCATATTTAAATTGGAGCAGATGCACATATCTGCCTTATACGACATAGAAAAATGTGATTTTCAATGTACAGAAATACCAGCTGGTAGGACCCAGCAAGGTAGAGACGGCCCCCCGGTTGGACTGTGATTCTCCCTGAGTGGGTGTGACATTTGCCAAACCTTCGTGTTTCCATATCTGAATTCTGGCTGCCCCTCTTGCTTGTGAAAACCCGTCTGATTTGTCGTCTAAGGAAAATCGAGGGGCTTTTACCTGCACCAGGTTTGCTTCCTTCAGGTGCCTCAGAGCTGGTAAGTAGCCTCCCCAATTTGAAGGCTGGGAGTGGATTGCAAATAAGAGCTTCGTGAAGTTCACCTCCAGACTCACCTTCCCCTCCCTGCAGGTCCGTACCTGCAGAAGGAAGCACAGGGGCTTTTCCTAATCCACAGGCTCCCATTTCTCCCCTTCCTCTTCTTACCAGCATTCAAGTGTAAAAATGTGGAGGCTTCCCAACAGTCACTGACCTGTCTCAGGTAGCAGGTGGTGGCGTGTTGAGGAAGAGTCCAGTCCGATCTCCTGCACCCCACACTCTGGTGCAAACCAACCATTCATGACATCCATCGACGTGGTTTCTGAAACTAACCGGCATCCCATGGTCTCCATCAACCTGTGGATTCAGAAATACTGAGTTGGCATTGAGCCTTTTTTTTTTTTTTTAATTTCCTTCACCCTAGGGTATGGCTGTTCCTATAACCTGCCCACAGACTCCTGGAAGAAGTTGTAAAAAAAAAAAAAAACAAAAAAAACAAAACTAAAGAGCTTGCAAAACTAAACATCAGTTTACCATATAATCCATCCATTATATGCTCTTTGGTATTCATCCAGAGAAGTGGAAAAGTATGTCTGCACCGAAATCCACACATAAATGATTTCAGCAGCTTCATTTGTATATAGTCGTCCAAACTTGAAAGCAACAAAGATGTTCTTTAATGGGTGTTGGGTAAATATACCGTGGTACACCCAGATAGTGGAATATTATTCGGTGGTAAAAAAAGAAATGAGCTCTCCACAGACGCAAAGATGCAGAGAGAACTGATATGCATATTGCTAAGAAGTTAACTTGGAAAGGCTGGCTTTATACTGTAAGATTCCAATGACATGACATTCCAGAAAAGGAAAAACTATGGACACAGTAAAAAGTCAGTGATTACTACATGTTTCAGGGAAGGGCAGAGGGATCAACACGGGGCATCCCAGAGGATTTTCAGGGCAGTAAAATACTGGGTGATATTACAGGGGTAGGTACATGTCATCATGCATTAGTCTACACCCGTGTGGTGAACACGACCAGGAGGCAACACTAGTATAAACTGTGCACTTTAGGTAATAGCGGTCTATTGGCGTGCATTCACAGATTTTAACCAATGAGCCACTTGTGAGGCATTTGATAATGGGAGAGTGCATTCTTTTCTGGGAGCAGGGGATCCATGGGAAATACTTGTACCTTCTCACTATTATTGTGAACCTACAGCTCTCTGAGATAATGTCTCTTTAAAAAGAAAAAAAAAAGTCATCCTACATTAAAAAAGAGGCTACAATTGCCTCTCTAAAATGATCTTTATAAATGCTAAAACTGGTTTACAAAGCAAAACTGCTTACAGCCCCGGGACTGAAAGGAGTATAAAACCATGAGCTCCGGTAGAATTGAGCCTTTTAGCCAATATTCCGTCGTCGCTGGCCTGCTAAATCCTGGTTGACAGAGTCCGGTGTCAGCATGAGGCTGTAACTTGGCCATTGCATTTGTGTCTTTATTAACTGTTGATAAAGCTAAAATAAGAATCAGTTAAAAAAGAGATCGCCTTTGTACAGCACCTCTAGCTTTCAGTGCAAAAGGAAATCATTCAGCGTTTCTTACATTTAAAAGTCAGGAAGCACTATCTTGAGAAGAAACGGCACACAAAATGATGGATGGGACGTGGCATCCACAAGAGTGATCGATAACATTTTAAACCGGCATTGGCTGGCTTTGTGGAGAAGAGGCGCGATTCCAAGCTCCTGATGTTTGTAGGACAGTGTTTACCAAGTCCCAGGAAGTGAGAGATCTTTCAGTCTTCCACCAAGACGAAGGCACTAGGTCCCCCCAAAGATAAAGAAGTTCCAAAAGTTCTCAGCGGGGCAATAGATCTCAGTTCGGCTGCAGGGTTCAGGTGGAGATGAACAGACAGATGAGTGAAATGATTTTTCGTGGTTCACATTTTGAAAAATAATTTCTGGAAATCAGATACCCCCTCATCATGGGAAATATAAACTGCTTTGAACCCTAGAGATGGTTCCATGATCGCACATCATCAGTCCCGCCGCAGAGAATCTCCTGATGTGAATCATGTACCGAACATTTCACGGGGAGAAAGCTTGAATAGATACCATCTCAATTCCCCTGGAACAGAGCTCTCTGGATCTTCGTTAAGATCTCATCGCCTTGAGGAATAAATAGAGTTAATAAAAAGAATTTGAAATAGGCTACAAAGTCGGGGGTCAGGGGTGTAGAGATGGACCTCAGGAGATCCTCAGGAGCCGAATGGAATAATTATGGGCTCCCAGGCAGGGGACAGAATACGCTGATCTCTTTAAGTCCCTCAACGATTTAAAAAAAAAATTTTGCTGGCATTCCAATGAAATGTCATACGGATGACATAATATAACACGGCAAAGAGAGAAGTCTGCTAGGAAAAGATAAAGCACTTACGTGTCAAATAGCATTCTGTGCAGAAACCTAAACTGCGATTTCAGACCGATTTTTAAAACTTGCACTAACACATATAATACGGTGTCAAGCAGAGGATGAGGGGGAGGCACATGCTGTAGAGGAAGCATTTAGGTAACCAAGTGTCTGCTTGGACCCAGTGAATCCAGCCCGTCTTGAGACAATCCGTCCCATGCAGCTAAACAGGTCCCATGGCCTCTGAAAGATAGCGTGGCCTTAGGGAGTAGTTGTAGGGAGATTGCTGGAATTTGTTCCTCGTGCACTACAAGAGTACCAGCAGGACCGGGCACAGTGGCTCATGCCTGTAATCCCAGCGGCTCTGGAGGCTGAGGCAGGAGGATCTCGAGGTCAAAGCCAGCTTCTGCAACTTAGTGAGGCCCTAAGCAACTCCCTGAGACCCTGTCTCTAAATAAAATACAAAATAGGGCTGGGGAGGTGGCTCAGCCATGGAGTGTCCCTGAGTTCCATCCCCAATATCCCCCCCCACCACCACCACCCAATAAAAATGGCAGCTCAAGATGTCATGGGGTGGTTCTTACACCAAATCTGGGAAGGGTTGTAGCCATGCCCAGGGCAGGGTCCTGGGAGGAATGCCTGTTAATTTTGAAGTCAGGTGTGTGCTGCTTCTTTCTCTTTCCACACCTGGGTTCTAATACCGGTGCCATGATGAACTTTGTAAATGACTTCCAGTTAGAAACAGTGGCGGTTCAGGGCACCCTTGGTAAGGGATCCGATTCCTTACCCAGAGCTCCCTCCAGCTGCAAACACATGTTGACATTCTTATGGCCCCTGAAAAACAAAGCCACCTTCCACTGATCTTCTATCAACACCTGGCCGTTGTGGGTCTGTTTGGATCCCTGACAGCCTGTGTCAGGATCCTCAGCAAAGGATGGGATCAAGTGTTTGTACCTAGAGCTGCTGTTCTCGAAGCTCTTGCTCCTTGGGTGTTCCCAACTCCGTAGCTGGTTGGTATTTCTGATCTGCATGGGACACATGAATGCATCTTCCTGAACCTCTGTGTGCCCTCTCCATATCCCCATGGCTCAGGGTGACATGGTTTCCCAGGATACTCCGCTGCGGGATGCTGTGGGTGGGGGGAGCCCCAGGTCAGGGTGCAGAACGGTTCCTGGAAATGAGTTAGTGCTCTGTTGTTCTCTTATCCCTCTTTACCACCCGTCCTGGGTGTCTGGTGCCGAATCTGAATTTCCACACCAAGCTGCCAAAGCAGGATTGGCATCCGAGGCTCTCTTTTCCCACATCAGGTTTGTGCCTGAGCCTGTCGGGCGATGCCCCTGTCTTCCGCAGGGTGAACTTTGGATACACTCCCACAGCCACCAACTGCCATCAGCCCTGGAATGAATAATTGATTCCCCTCCCAAGCATCGTAGTCCCGGTCCGCGGTGTTTCCTGAGAAGCGTTTTGTCCACCTGGTCTCTGGAAAGCCTCCCAGGGTTTTGCCTTTTTATTATCATTATCGTTAATTTTTGTTTTGTTTTGTTTTTTTTTTCCAAATGGACGCGTTTTGACAAACAAGACTCCTAAGAGCAGTCAAGTGTCAAATGCAAAGTTATGGCTGGTGCAGCGGCCGGGGGACCCCTCGCTCCATTTATTCATTACAGGAGGCTCAGATGCACAAACCTGTGCTGCCGCTCTGGGCACCTGTCAGTTCAGCGCACGTCACGAACATTGATCGTGTTCATCCAGATGTGCTTCTTGGTGCCGGAGACGAGAAGTCAGTGGTTTCTGAATGACACAGTGGAAACTTTATTCATTAATTGTTTTTGGTCCTTATTTTTGGTTGGGGAGTTACTGGGGACTGAACTCAGGGACATTCCACCACTGAGCCACATCCCAGCCTGTTTTCTTTCATTATTATTATTATTATTATTATTATTATTATTATTTGCAAATGATGTGTCTTTGCAATATTTTTTTTTTTTGCATCAAAAATAATTAACAGGGTTGGGGCCGGGGCTCCGTGGTAGAGCATTCACCTAGCAGGTGTGAGGCCCTGGGTTCTATTTTCAGCACCCCAGAAAAAAAAATAAATAAAAAAAATAAAGGTATTGTGTCTGTCTACAACTAAAAAAGTAATCTTTTTTGAAAAAAATATAAATAAACAAATAAAGTGGCTGGGGTTGTGACTCAGTGGTAGAGCGCTTGCCTAGCATGGGCGGGACCCGGGTTCGATTCTCAGCACCACATAAAAAAAATAAAGGCATTGTGTTGTGTCCATCTATACTTTAAAAATAAATATTGGAAAAAAAATGAAATAAAGATTAAAAAAAATAAACAAATAAAATGAGATACTGTGCCCATCTATAACTAATAAAAATAATTTTATTTATTTAAAAATAAATAAATAAATTTGTTGATTAAAAATAAATAAATTTTTAAAATAAAATTTTAAATTTATTTTTAAAAATAATAAACAGATCAATAAATTTATTTATTTAAAAATAAATTTTTTATTTAAAAATATTTAAAAATAAATTAATTTAAATATTTAAAATTTTTATTTATAAATAAATTAGTTGATTAAGAAATAAATAAATTAGTTAATTAGTAAACATAGGATTAGGTTTAGGGTTGCACCTTGCAATTCATGACCCTAGAAAATATGTTAATATTTAATTAACACGTGTGTTAATACATGTTAATTAACATGTTATTCTGGTTTCCCTCTTGTAAAGCCAGTATTTGTCTATTTAAAGTATAAAGTGGGTTTTTTTGTTGTTGTTTATTTACTTTTTTTGGTTTTGTTTACTTTGGTCCCAAGAGGGCATGCATACCAAGCACACCCTGTACCCTGAGTTCTCCCAGGCTCAAAGCAATAGTTTTAATTACTTAGATAATTATTCGGTTCTTATGAGGATATTTGAAATATAACAGCTTTTCCGGTTCCTCCCAAATCATTTTTGGCTTTTTAAAAACTTCCTTTCAATTATAAAACCCCCTACTGGGGACTCAGGCCATTCACAAGGCCTGTTGAGCGTGCTTATCAATTAGTGCCAGATACACTGCTCTCCATGATGGTGAGAAGAATGCTTTTTGTCTTTTAACATTTGGTTTTTGCATTTCGCAAAAGAAATTGCTAGGTTTCTCATAATCGAAAAAAAGCCATTTTTTTAAATTAACGCATATTTTTGTTTATTTGTCTTGTGCTCTCTTGGTTTTCTCAAGCCAATTAAAAAAACAAAACAGAACTTGTTCCATGAGCTTGGCCCACTAGAGGTGCATTGAGTCTAGTAATGGTTCACTCATAACGGTGGTGCTGGGAGAAGATGCCAATCAGATTTTGGGAAAAGCCGAGTACATTTGCATTATGCTACAAGGGTTGATGTTTCATTTTTACTTCTTTTGATTGAGGTTTCATGGGACAGAGAAAAGCTGCAGAGACAGATGTGCTCAAATTATAGTACAGATTCATCTAAAGCACTTGTGGGTTTTCCAACTTGCTGATGATAATTGGAATGGAGCTGGGCTTGGTGGCGCATGCCTGTAATCCCACAACTCAAGAGGCTGGGGCAGGAGGATCGCAAGTTCGAGGCCAGCCTCAGCAACTTAGTGAGACTCTGTCTCAAAGTAGAACATAAAAAGGGCCAGGGATGTGGTGAAGTGGCCCTGGGTCCAATCCCTAATACCAATGAATAAATGAATAAATAAATAAATAAATAAATAAATAAATAAATAAATAAATAAATAAAAAGTTAAATCATAATGTTAAATTTATCACCTTGACATGGACTTGCTCATCTTTTAAATCATTTGAGCAGTGTATTTGGAATATAGTGCAACTTTACAGTACAAATTTTAGAAAAAAAAAAATTTTGCTTGGCATGTTTGTGTCCTTTGGAAGCATTAAGTATGTGTATAAATGAAATAGGCTCAGTGATACCCATTGCAGCGTTCTTGGTCACGGAAGAAAATCGTGAATAATCTAAGTTTCAATAGAGGGTTGCATCTGAAACTTAGGGTCCAAACTTGCAATGGAATATTAGGAACTCAATAAAAGTGAAGAGGCAGCCTGGTGCATGGGATATAAATGGATGTATGTGCTCACGAGAAAAGGAATACGTAGAACAACAATGCATATTGTGACGCTTTTTATTTAGTATATTCAAAAAATATACATTCTTCATATATATTTGTATGCCTAGAAATGCAGAGAATACGTTTGGGGAAGGGATTTCTTCCTCTCTATAGAGAATGGAATGTGCAAGACAGAAAGGGGGATTTTTGATATGAACATCTCCACGTTTCGACACTTTACAAATGATTCATTGAAATGATTTTGTGTGATATATGCAACTGACTTTAAAAAACAAAGCCAGGTACCTGGAAGAAGCAATCATCATTAAGCCAATCACCGTGTATTTATTGAACATGTAACTATGTGTCAGACTCTGCGTTTGTCACTGGGAATGCGACAGAGAGCAAAGAATCATCCAGACCCTGAGCTCAGAGACATAGACATTACTGAAAATGTCTGTGTCTGTGTAGGTGTGAGTTTAGTGGAAATCTGAGCAGAGAGACTGTTTTATCTTCTGCATGGGATTGCCCACAGACAATCTGTGATGCTTTGGGAATCTCAAACCCTCCAGGAGGATGGGCTTCTGTACTTCTCACTGCAGGAGCAATGAGCCAACTACTTCTGACTGCATTGTTTCTTCGTTGGTTCATTTCTGATTCACGGACACAGACCCGGCCCAGTTGAACTTGAAATCCCATTACCGACTGGCATGGTTTGGGTCACGGAGCAGGTGCTTTTGCGGGGGCTGTACCCAGACGTCACCTGAACCTGCGTAACATGGGATCGAGGTGGCTGGGGATGCTCAGATGGAGAAGAGAGGTCTCCCTCAGTTGCTCTGTTCGGGGACGGTTTCTCTGAGCTGAGCCTTCAGCATGTCAAAAAGCCAGAAATTGGGAAAGAAGCCCACGTGGCGCAGAAATCTTGAGCTAGGAAAGATCTTGGAGTATCCCAGGACTTCCACAAGGTGCCTGTGGTTGGAGAAGAATTTCAATCCAACCAGGATCTTTGCCCCAAGGTGGGGCAGCCCTTTGGGGACTTGGGGACCTATGGAAGGCACCGTCTTTCATGAGACACTGAAAGATGAGTCTGCTTTGCGATTTCTATTGCTGGCCATCCATCTTGGGATTATGGAATCACAGGGGCAGAAGAAACCCTAAAGGACATCTAAGGAAACCATCTCCCCTCCTGCCCTGCACTTCTTGGGGCGGGGCGGGGTGGACTGAAGTGGTAGCTGAATTCTGCGTCACTAGTAGTGGTTGTTGGTTTGGTTGTTGGTCTTTGTTTTCCACTGGAGATTGGTTTTCCAATGGACCCAAAGGCCAATTATCCATTTTCCCCACAAAGCCGACCTGAATCTATGTGGGGGGACCACTCTTCTTCTTCCCCATGTAAGCTTCTAGTTCATGCCCGCCACGTTCTAACTGAAATTCCTCTTGACGCTCAAGAAATCAGTCGGAAGTATTTAAAGCCAGCCCATATTGTATATGGCGCTCCCTGAAACCCTAAGGCAGGGGAGACTGACTCTCTCTAGAAACTCAGGGAAGAGGTTTTCTCCCACCATCCCCCATGAAATCGGTTTGCCTGCCTTTCCAAGAGGTGTGAAGGGAGAATTGAGCCAGTTCGGCAAATCATGTAAGTCAAAGAGCTTTAACAGAAAAGGGAAGTTCCTGAATGTTCTCCATGACGGGGTGTCCCATCAATCAGCGACCAGTTCAGCAAGACGGATTCTGAAAAACTCACATGCACATAAATATACAGCGACATACAATCGGGAATAGTGTTACTGGCAGCCTGTCTCCAATAGGGGGTACCTCTTCCCCCCAGCATGAGTACGTCAGCTCTCCCCAGGAGCCCTGATGCTATACTGTACATATTACAGATGGAGAAGATGAGAAAAAGATTGCCCTTGATGCACATCTGAAATCCCTCTTCATAGAGCTTGAAAATAAAGGTTGTATTTAAAAAAAAAAAACACATAAATATATGCTTATATTTAATCTCTAAGAAATTCTGGGGAAAACTATACCTATTGTCTCTTATTTCCTTCTCACAAAAGCTGCAATGCAACTCTGATTTCCTCTGCCTTGTAGTTAATTTTGCTGGCCAACCGAAGCTATGCCTTTTATTGACAAAGTCAAGAGTCAAGGCCACTGAAGAGAGTATGCAGGTCAAAAAGCCGTTTGTGTCTCTATTACAGGCACAGGCTAGCCCCTTAGTCCATGTCTACTGAGTCAGGTTGAATCGGATTCGTTTGAATTGAATGGAATTGAATGTCTTTGAGAGAGAGAGAGAGAGAGAGAGAGAGAGAGAGAGAGAGCGAGCGAGAGCTGTTTGGAGGGACAGCCAATGATGCGGCCTCCTTTGACCAGTATGTGCAGCTGAATATCTCACCAATTATTCACTCAACCAGCATTTGATTGAGTGCACGCCCCTTACGAGGCAGGCGGAAGCTCAGTTCAGGAGGATGAAGTCACCGATTCCATAAAACAGGGTTTCCAAGTCCATCGTTGCTCAAAAGAGACACAGGAAGTACCTAAGCAAGAGGTACCCAGGACTCTCTCCCAGGGAGAAGGGAACAAGATGGCAAAGGTGGTGTTTGGGTTGGCTGGGTTGCTGTGACCCGAAAACCTGGCGAGAGGGATTAGAGAAGGCAAGGTTTATCTGGGTTAAGAGCTTCCGAGGTTCAGTCCGTGGTTGGCCCACTCCATAGCTCTGGGTCCAAGGTGAGTAGAAGATCATGGTAGAAGAGCAGCTCAGGACATGGTCACCAGCCAGCAGAGAGAACTCCCTTTAGAGGGACAAAACAAACCCCACCTATGTCCTTCTACCACACCCTCCCGACCCACAGTGACCAACCAGTCAGTATGAGTGTCAGTTGGTTGATACAAGGATGAGGTCCCAGGCTCTCATAATGGTAACCCTTCCACCTCGGAAAGTTCTCCCATCATCTCACACATCAGCTCCTGGGGGACTCCTCTTCCCCCTACCTGGTGGTGAGTGGGATAGGAGGACGAGAAGATGACTCTAGTTATCAGACTCCTAAGGTCGGACCTTGTCGTTCAGGTGAGACAGGAAATATCATTCCGATTCAGGGGAAGGATGTCACGGTATTTCCTCTTAGCGTTTTTTGAAGTTGTGTATTATCTTATTGAATCCTTCTAGAATAACTGCCCGTTGGTCTCTGGTATGATTTTTTGGACGAGGGGGATTAGAAAGGAATTCTTGAGGATCTCAGAACGTGTTGAGGATGCCAACTGCAAAATATAATTTTATATAACATGAGCATTGTATATACACAATAGAATGTGCGTATATATTCATTCTCAAGGTCATTTGTATGTATATGTATGTAGTTGTGGTGCTGGGGGTTGAACCCAGGACCTTGGGCATGCAGGGCAGGCACTCTACCAACCGAGCTATACCCCCACCCCTCTTACGGTCATTTAAAATCTCTGTCTTTAATTAAACGTCTCAGGTGTCTTTTATTTTAATCTCCTTCATACATTTTCCCCTTTGTAAATATGATTATAAACTAGTAAATCGTAAATGGAGAATATTTCTTAGATCTACCCTTCCCTTCCTTTTGGAATTGCCTGAACAATTTTTGAGATCTTTGTTGAAGTATGGGGTGGTGAACTAGAACGTGTTAAATTGAATTTTTTTTTTCTCTTTTTGTACTTGAGATTGAAACCAGGGCAATTAACCACAAAGCCACATCCCCAGATCTTTTTATTATTATCATTATTTTTTACTTTTTATATTGAGACAGGAACTTGATAGATTGCTTAGGGCCTTAGTTGCTGAGGCTGTCCTCAAATTTGCAATCCTCCTGCCTCAGCCTCCCGATCCCCTGGGATTACAGGTATGTACCACCGTGCCGGGCTTAAATTGTGTTTTTTTTTTTTTTTTAATTCTGTAGTATTACAGAATGTTAGCGATATCCATGGACACCCTCTTTCTTTTTTAAATGAAGGAAGGTCATCTATGCGGATGTCCCAGAAGGGCACAGTAAAACGTTTGCTTCTGACATTCAGCACTTGAGACAGAAGGTTATGTTAGATGGTCAGCATCTTGAGCTTTATTACCTCTGCTTTCTGCCTGTTTTCCAGCCATGGGAACTTCTTCATTGCCAAAGTGCTCAGACGCGTTTAAGAATTGTGGATGATTCTCAGCCTCAGTTCTAGGGGGGAAAAGGGAGGCACCGAGAATTCAGTCTAATTGACAATTTCATGGTTTCTCCCCCTACCTCTTAAAAATCATTCAAGCAAAAGAAAAATGAGATGCGTGTCAAAAACTCTATGTCTTAGAAGAAAAAAATTCTATAAAAAAATCCACAAAAAAGAATCTACTCCATTAATGTTCCTTAAAATAAAATATTGTATCATAAAATAATGCCTATTAAAAGACCCAGTTATTCTAACTCCTTTTTTCATAGTAGGAGGATTGACATATTTTTACTGCCGTAACTGGGCATTTTATGTAAAGCTCCTCAGATTATGAAATTTAAAGCATATCATTGCAAATAGTCAAATCTCCGATTTCTGAATCCATATATCTTGTTCCAGAGGGCTGGCCACTTAAATGCAATTTATAAAAAGAAAAAAATAAATAAATAAAAGATTAACAGGAAAGGTTTTGAAGTTTTTTTTCCTAGGCATAAGGATCATCCCTGTACTGATTAAAATGTGTGGTGATCTGGGCCCTCTCCACACTACTTGGGAGGCTGAGGCAGGAGGATCTCGAGTTCAAAGCCAGCCTCAGCAACTTAATGAGGCCCTCAGCAACTCAGTGAGACCCTGTCTCTAAATAAAAATATAAAAAAGGGGCTGGGGATGTGGCTCTGTGGTTAAGCACCCCTGGGTCCAATACCAGGTACCAAAAGAAAAACAGAAAAATCCGTGGTCTTGGATCTGAAGCCTCTTTAAAAATGGAAATCATAATCTTTTAGATTGGATCCAGGTGGTGGTTTCTAGCACGCACTTGGAGAACCTTTGAAGCATAGAGTGTCATCATCCGCATCATTACCGATTCACGTGGTTTGTATTGGAAGACACCTGGTGGGCTGGGGTCGGTCTCTGTCTGGAGGTAATTGCAGGCATGATCTACTGGTGCGTTTTTTTCTGCCTTAGTCTCTGAGTGTGAATGGATCGATTTCCAGAGTCAGAATAAGCACTTTGTTATATTTTCAGCTTCGGCTAATTTGCCTCACCCCAGAATTTATTTTTTTTCCTCCTTTGTATTCTATTTACGAATTCTTCTACTTTGCAGTTGTTTGTATGTTGACCTTCACAAGGTCAAACACTTTCTCCCCTCTCTTAGCTGCTGTCTCTCTCTCTCTCCCTGTATTTCTTCCACCATTTCTTTAAAGGTGTCTGGAGAGGCAAAATGGTCAAGATATTCTTTTTATCTTAAAATATCATTCATTCGTTTATGTTCTTGCCTGTGTTGTTGTATGTTCATGAATTTGGTGGCAGGGTACAAACACTTTTTTTTTTCTTTCCTTTCCTTTTTTGCTGGATGAGAAATAATGGGCAGGGAATGAGAACTCCATACAGTAAATAACATGTATTTCAGAGGATGCTCAGCGCAAGTTCAGCCCTGGCTGGCTGAAATGCAGACCCAGGTCTGCAGCCCTGTCCTCAGCCAGGCAGGATGTTCCAATGACAAAATGCAGACAGTGGTGACCGGCTGATCTGGCGAGCTCCTGCAGCAGGTGTTTCTCAAGTTCACGGAGAAGACAGAGTGGTATCTTCAGTCCCACCTTCTAGAGAGAAGCCACTAGCCATATGGGACACTGAGCCAGCAAGAGGACCGTACAGGGGAAACTGTCACAAGGGTCACACGGTCCCTAGAGCACCATCCGTGATTGACTCGAGGTGTTTCTTACAGCAGCGTATCTTGAAGGCTTGCTTAGAATTTCCGGGAACAGAGTGGAAATCTGCTGTGCATCCTGTAGCTAGGAAGTTTCAGCCAAGCGAGGGAACCACTGATTGGGCCCTTAGGACCTTAGGGTTCTGAAAGGTGGACTCTACACCAGAAATAGCCACATCATCTGATCACTCCTTCGACATGGAGAGTCTCAGGCTTGACCAGGGCTACTGAATGTTTCTTCAAAGAAAAAAAAAAAAAACCTTTAGAAGTAATTTCCCACCACCACCCCCCAATAGGTTTAGCTTTAAGAGTGTCAAAAGCCAAGCCGTGCTCACAGAATAAGGAATAATGAGATCAAGGAAGCCACAACAATCGCAGGATGGTTTTACAAACCTGAAAAGCGCTCTTCTGGACTTTCCCTGAACACGGCACTGGCCGAGACGTCCCTGGCATTCAGTTAGACCCCTTTCAGTTCCCTGTTGCCAAAGGTACTTAGCGGGGGAGGGACTGACACAGACTTCCCAACAAGTGAAGGAGGATACCTGAAATGACATCCCACCTTGGAATTCCGGTGGCGTGAGATGGGGTCCCCCGGTGGGTCTTCATCGTGCACGTACCGTGAGCAGGAAACCTGGGAGCTCTTCGTGATTCTCCAGTGTCCCCGTCGCTCAGTTCACTTTGGACGTGTTTAAGTGAAAGTCCGCGCAGGTTGGGGTGAGGGTCCCAGTTTCTGCATCTACCTGAGCGAATCGCACAATACAGACGCGGGTCCGAAGGATGGGGTGACGGCCCACCTCAGATGCCAACGTCCTGTTTCTATGTTGCTATCATCCAACTATTCGCTCACGAGACATGAAAGGAGGTGCAGGGTCTGTGCTTGGCTAATCATTGGTTTGGGACTCGAACTGCCCCCTATGATATAGGCTGTCAGTGTGCATCCCACTTGGATCATCCTCAATTCGTTTATCAAATGGAAACGAAGACACGTTGTAACTACTGAGTCAAAGAAGGAAGATCATTTGGATAAATTCAGCGCAGATCCCAAGAATCCCATGATGGACAGGCGTGGAATTTAATAGGTGCTAATGTGAAAATATGTGTGTGTGTGTGTGTGTGTGTGTGTGTGTGTGTGTTTCCAAAAACTAACATTTTCAAGAAAGGAATCTTCTTATTTAAGCCTCCCCCAGTTCATGAGATCGGATTGAATCAGCTCTGCTTGCAGTAGGACCCAAGAGAAATAAAACTATATTTCCCAATATGATCTTTCCCCCAAAGGGAACTCTTCGTTCACGAAGAAATAGTCTAACAAACTGGTGATAAAGCATAACCTTTGGGGGCCTCTCTTTTCGACGTCTCCTATTCTGGAGAGTGGCAGGTAATAAACAAGGTATTAGACTAGATGTTCAGTTCCAATTTAATCTTGATTCCTGCATTGGATTCAGCTGTAGGTTCCTGCAGGTGCAGGAAGGGAGAATTACTTAGCCCTGCCGTGCGGCTAATTGGTCCTAATGGTCCCTAAGAAGAGGCTTGGGAGTCCTCTGGCCACATCTTCTCCATCAGACTTTCTTCACGGTCCTGGGGAAAATGGGGGAAATTTGTGAACTATTTGGGTGGGGGGGGCGAGGGGACCAGGGAACATTGCTGCCCTGGAGAAATCACCAGCAAGTGTGCAAAAGAGGGAGACATGAGGCTTAAAGAAAAGCGTGGTAGGAGGGGAGATTTTATTGAAATGAAAACTTTAGAGGTTTTACAGGTCTCACCGAGTGGCCCAAGCTGGCCTCGAACTAGTGATCCTCCTGCCTCAGCCTCCTCCTTAGGTTTGCAGGTGTGCCACCAACCCTGTCATTTTTAATCACTTTTTTTCCCCTCCTGTCTTATTATGCCTTCATTAAATCCAATGTGGAATCAAGAAGAGGATTACTCCAACAATTGGCCTTTCATCATGGTGTGAGATGGCAAGAAAATAACCCAAATAAATAAATCATTGTGGGGGGAACCCTGAAGTTTGAAGCTGACCTGACACAAGAGATGAAAGAGGTCGTGTGAGTCTGAGACGAGGAGAATCCAGGTCTTAGCTAACACTGAGGATCATCTGTGTCCAGAGCGTCTTTGTGGATCTCCAGATTTCTTCACACAGAAGCACGATGACACGACCCTTTGTGTTCTTTCTCTCATCTTACTCGGTTTAAGTACTGAGTGACCGTCACCTTATCATTTACCTTTTCCTCTCCCATATAAAGGTTTCTATCAGGAGCTTTGAGAATTTTTCTGAGAAAGGGAGCACATTGTGGTTTAGGACCTTGGGACCTTTCACTCGGTGAGTGTCACTCCGTGACGTGGACCTTCCACTTCTGGGATCCTTTAAACAGCGACGACATCCAAATGGAAATAGATGCTCGGCTACTGTTTCTGTGACGGGCGAGTGCCAGAGTGTGACTTCCAGCCGGTGTCGGACGCAGCTGATGAGAAGCCGCAGTCAGCCAGCACTCTGAGCTGGTAAAGGAGGGTGCGGTTTCTTGAAGTTGAATTCCCATCTGGATGTCCGCCCTTGATCTCTGACCAGGTGTGTTAAAGGGGGAAAAGCCCCTTTGAATCCTTGTTGATGATTTACTTAGGACAAGTGATCTGCATAAAATTCATAACGTACTCCTGAAAAATAATTGGGGCTTTGGTAACAGAGGACGGAGAGGGAGACCTAGAAGCATGGCAGGACAGAATGGGCTTGGACACACCTGTCCCTGCTGCAGAATGGATGGACTGGCTCCTGGTGGCCCGCCCAGTACCGAGCAGGGAATGGAGACCGTGGTCTCCTTCCCCAGGCAGGACCTCTGGTCCCTGGCAGGACAGATACCTTTCTTCCCACTCTGTTTTGTGGAGCACTGACCGCACATCCTGCAGACAGGCTCTATTTCTCTTTTGCTGTTCGTTGAGTTAAACAGTTTTTTTTTTTTCTCTTTCCTTACTGGGGATGGAACCCAGGGGTGCTTAAACACTGAGCCACGCCCCCAGCCCTTTTTTATTTATTTTTATTTAGAGACTGAATCTCGCTGAGTTGCTTAGAAGCCTCCCTAAGTTGCTGAGGCTGGCTTTGAACTTGCAATCCTCCTGCCTCAGCCTCCGGAGCCGCGGGGATGACAGGCCACTGTGCCCAGCTAGTTAAACAATTTGAATTTTACTAACCAGCTTAATTTGTGTTTAAGTTAATTTATTGTTTTTTTTAATTCATATTATTTCTTGTTATCTCTGTACACGAAGGAGAACTAAATTGATTTACATAGTGATAAACCAATAAGTGCCGTTAAGTTCCAATTACCATTTTCTCAGGGAAACCTGTTTCAGTGTCTTCTAGAAGAGTTGCAACCTCTTTATATTTTATGATCCTATAGGTGATTTATCTTTCCTTGATCCTGATAGCATTTTGTGTACATTCACATGTTCCTTTTCAGTTTTTCTAAGTATTTCTCAAGCACGCAGTTAGACTTCCTCCCATGCCTTTGGTGAAATCCTGTGAATGCAATGGATAAAAGCCCCTACCTCACAAAGATCATATTCTTCTCGCAGAGACAAAATATCAGTGATGTGCATTATCATGTCAGGTGATGGAAAAGACCATGAAGATAATGTGGGGCACGGATCCAAAGAGAAAGGGAGGTCTGTGGGTGGTGTGGCTCAGTGGTAGGGGACATATCTAGCCTGCTCAAGGTCAGGGGTCCTGCCCCAGCACCTAGGAGGCAAAGTCACCAGGACATGGTTGGTTAGAAAAGGCCTCTCTGAGGAGGCGTGCAGAGTCAAGAAGGGGCACAGGAGTTGCGCTGGGGAGAGTCTCACGCTGTGCTAGGTTAGGGGGGAAAAAGTCTGATTGGCTGGACGGCTTGAAGGTGATCGTGCTCCGAAGCTGCTGAGTGTCTCCATCTGATTGTGCATCCCTAAGGATCATGCTAAGCCGATTCCCCAGCACAGGGGGGCAGAGGCGCAGATATCTGCTCTCCTAAAATGGTGCGTGGCATAAACAGAACTAACGTCACCAGGAATCTCCCTGGAGAGTCACGGTGCACTCAGGATGTACGTGTGGCTGTGGTTTGGGTCAGAGGGCTACCGGGGTGTCCTGGGGGATTTCCTCTCCGCTAAGGGGTGTGCCTATGCTAGCTGGAACAGACAGATGCGCACTCTTTGCCATTCCTGATACATCTGGAACTCCCAGGTGACATGGAGGCTCCCGTAGCCCTGGATTGCATAACCTGGATGTTAACTTGCTAATCCTCTTTGGAAAGTGAGATTTAAATCCATAGATGGCTTTTGTCCAAAGAAATCAACGTTGTGCTGCCCAAGATTTTCTTTTACATAAAAGTGAAGTGGGAGGTGTTTTCTCGTGGTTTTGTAATTTTCTTGACTTATCTCCAAAAGTCATCATAGATTTTTTTGCAGTATAAGCTGAAAGTGAACTCAGATGGGACTGCTAGTTTTTTTTTTTTTTTAATGCATCCTCATAATGATTGAATAATCCTCGTCCACATGTCTTTGGGCATGACTTGGATACCAGCATGTCACTTCTGTTCCTTGATCTTGTTTGTACCCAAATCAGCACCTGTTTCATGCTAGGCTGTTTTTGGTGGGGGGTAGCCTATTTGATCGAAGCTTCAAAATCCATCTTTGTCTTACTTCTTCCTCTTCTTCTGACACTCGGGGGTGCTCTTAGTAATAGTTGAAGATTGTGTACAAAAGTTGGGGGGGCCTGTGATATTTGCGTGTGTCTCCTTTGTCTGAGTTGAAATCATCCTCGAGGTGCAAGGGATGGATCCTCTCCCTTTTCTGTTTCCTGTAGCACCCAGAAAAAAAGTTCTCTGTCCCATGATTGGATGGATAAATGAATGAATTTTGTTTTTAAAAAAAAGGAGGGTGACACATGCCTATCATCCCAGCAACTCTGGAGGCTGAGGCAGGAGGATCGCAAGTTCAAAGCCAGCCTCAGCAATTTAGCAAGGCACTCAACAACTTAGACCTTGTCTCAAAATAATAATGATAATGATAATAATAATAATAACAATAATAATAATAATAATAATAATAATAATACCAGGGATTGAACCCCATGGTCCTTTACCACTGAGCTATACCGCAGCCCTTTTTATTTTATTTTATCTTAATTTGAGATAGGGTCTCCTTAAGTTGCTAAGGCTGGCCTCAAAACTTGGGATCCTCCTGCCTCAACCTCCAGAGTCACTGGCCTTACAGGGCAGGCGCTGCACCATCCAGCTAAGGGATGAAAAGTTTATTCCCTGTTCTCATTTCGGTTGGGTTCTTAAATCCTTAATTCCCTAATCCGTCCACTCTGCTCAGTCAGATGACTCTCACCGTGCCCCGTGACCTTGGGGAGACCTTCTTTCCGTGTCAGTCCTTTTTCCTGTGTATTTTCTCCTCTTGGACAGAGGGTCCTTCACCCTTGCTGTGACCAGGTCCTGTTTTTCTTACTGTCCCCATAGACTGCAGTACAGCGGTCACCATGAGCCCGGGCCGCCCTGGTGCAAAGAGAGTCCAACGTGGTGGGAAAGTGACTTGAACAACGTGGAATCTGTTCTCCTCTCCCAGAGCCTCGGGAGTGTTGGACAAGGGTGCCGCCGTCCCACTGAGCTGGCATCTTTCTTAAAGGGCTCGTTTGATTACAATTATCCTCCCGTTCTCTCCCTGAGCCCTTTCACCCCGATTCGGTCAAGTCTCCTCTTCCAGGGCATCATCTTGGGGATTCTGCAGACCTTCCCCCTCGCTCCTGAATCCCGAGTGCAGAATCTGGTAGGGGAGCTTGTCTCTCTATGGGGGAGACACCTCCTGCCATAAATAAACCCACCGCCTTACTCGGGTCTGAGGCTGCATGGTCTCTGCAGGGTGAGTTTGCGTTCTCAGCATCTGGTGGGTTGAGTCCTCCTCCTTTTACACCACCCCCTGCAAGAGCAGAGAGCCACATTGCTCCATCTGCCTTGCCAGCCCAAGCCAAGAGAAAGTCTTCCTGTGCTCTTCCTGGGCTCTCCCCCTCCCCCTCCAATTTCTCTGATTGGCCAAGGAGGCGTACATTGCAAAACCGGGGTACGTTGATAGCAAGGGAAGCATTAGGGGGAAAATCAGTACCAGTAGCAAAACGCCTTTAAACTGTTGAGCCGATGAACACCTAAGCTCAGAAGTGAATATTTTGCCCCTTGTTATATAGACAGATGTTAAAAGGCAAAAATGTGATAGTTTTTTTTGGGGGGGTGGAGGGGTACTAGGGATTGAACTCGGGGGGCACTCGACCACTGAACCCCATCCCCAGCCCTGTTTTGTATTTTATGTAGAGACAGGGTCTCACCGAGTGGCTTGGGGGCCTCCGAAGGTTGCTGAGGCTGGCTTTGAACTCACGATCCTCCTGCCTCAGCCTCCCGACCCACTAGGATGACAGGATTACTAGGATTGTGCTAAAAACTGTGATCGTTTTGCAACTTGAATCCAAGTTTGCAGATTCTGAGTCCAGACCTTAAGCCCTTGGAGTCTCTGATCTGAGGCAGGGTGAATTCTCTCTCTACCCATGGTTTAGGAACAAGGGTGAGGGAGACCATGAAGGCAGAACTTCTTGGCAACTCTCCGTGAGAACCCTCTCGCCCCCCGCCAAAGCCACTCTCAGACATTTTGCCAGATCCTGTTTGTTTGGGGGGTTGTCCCTGGGTAAGTTCTTCAGGAATGATCTAGCACTCTGGTTAGATCTTCCTGCTGATTTTAATTTGGAGGGGCCACTGTCAAAATCCCAGGTCAGGAGAAGGTGCCCTTTAATTCCATCTGGGGGTCTTCTGTGCGCCGGTGACAGATGGAAGGGTATTCATCTACGTGGTTTCACTCAACATCATCACAACCCGCGTCATGTGGCTGACACTAACACCCCTTACATAAATCGGGGATCCCTGGGAAGCTGCGACCTGTCCGAGGCCCAAATGACTAATAAATACAGGACCCTGCGGTCCAGTGCTGGGGCCTCTGCTGTTAAAAACTACATTTGTGAAATTCAGAGAAGTCCTGGGCTCAACCAGGGCTGCCTAGTAGTGAAAGGTCCATTTGAGATTTAGAGCTGTTCCCTATAATCTGGGGACACGTTCTGAGCCCCATCCTTGTCCCTTAAGTTAGCTTTCAAGGACGACGTCAACGTAAGGGAGTTACACACTCACACCTTTCCATGTAATGGCTCTGTGCTCTTCTGTATCTCAAAATATTACAGTGATGGAGCATTTTTTTAAAAAGTGAAGCCACTTGAAGTGGTTGAAAATTCGGTAAGCCCTAGGAAAAAGTTTGCAACACACACACACACACACACACACATGCACACGCGCACACACACCTTTGATCTCTTTTTCTGTACACCTATTAGACCAGTTTTTTCTAGTTCTTCTCTCTAGCCTGAATCTCTTGCTCCTAAAGTTCATTTGCAGAATGCCAATGTTTCTATCATGGGATGAATTTTGTCCATAATTCTTCCTTGGGTGCAAAACGAAGACCAGATTTTTTTTTTGTACCTTTGCTTGCGTTGGCACGAAACATGCCATAATTTACTTTTCAGCTCCAGAGAATTATGGAGGTATCCGATTCTCACCTTTCCTTCACGACACTGCCTTCTGTAATAATAATTCTTTCTCTTTATCCCCAGTCGGCACATGACGTGAATCTCTACCGAGCATTTATTTCCGTGTTAGTTGTGCAGAGGTATATTTTGTAGCCACCCGCCCGCCTTCCCTACGTCAAGGGAGCCCAATCAACAATGCCCCTGAATCCGGTAAATTCCCGTTGCCCGTCGGGTGTGCTGAAACGTTTCTCACCCACCATAAATCGTGATGCGCTGCAATTATCGAGTGTCTTTAAGAATCAGTGTTGCCATAAAGACATAGTGATTATCTTTCTATTTATCATGAAGTCCCCATCAAGGTAGTAATTCCTCGTGTAGCCTAAAAAAGTCAGTGTTCACGACTAACTTCTAATGTTTTAGCAAATTTTGGTACATTTAAGTTCTATATTTTTGTATGTTTCTTTGTTGTCTGTCCCTACAATTACTAAGTCCATAAACGAAAAGGCTTTTTTTTTAAAAAAACAAATTTTATCTGTAATAATAAGAGCTAGAATTTGAGAATGAGACGCTCTTCAGATATGCTGTTTAATCTAAAAGGTCTACAGTCTACATATTTCTGTTTCCAATGTGAAAATCGTGCACACAGGGGTAACAGGAGATAAGCCGGGTCATTGGAACACCATTGTCAACTGCTGGAATAATAGGGACGTGAGTGTGTAATGGCAGGACTTCTCATTGCAGGTCACCCTCAACTCAAATAAACATGAGAAGGATCCTCTTTGTACACAGAAACCAAATCAACACCAGAAAGATCTCCGGGTCCCATTTCAAATAATCTTAATAGACGGCCCTTTCTCACCAGGATTGGACCCAGGGATGCTTAACCACGGAGCCGCACCCCCAGCCCTCTTTAATATTTTACTTCGAGGATCTCATTGACTTGCTTCGGGCCTCGCTAAGTTGCTGAGGCTGACTTGGAGCTTGCAATCCTCCTGCCTCAGCCTCCTGAGCTGCTGGAATGACAGGCGTGGGTCACGGCCCTCTAGCAAGCCCATTCTCTTACAGGCCCACCCACGGACCTGGGGTGGGTGGTTCCCTGGATGGATTATGGAGCCGAGAGCACAGTTTCCTATTTTCCATCGTGGGGGCGAGTGTATCATGATCGTCCACGTAACACACGCCACTGAGCACCAACTTTGACAAGATAAAGAATATACTACCTCCTCGGTGGAGTCTGCTCCGCCTGTCCGGCAGCCCAGATGCCTGTCCTCCTCTGTCCACTGAGAGTGATCAAGCCTAATGTGTTGTTTGGTATATGCAGACGGAGTCAGACTGTGTGGGAAATCGCCCTTTGACGGAAGAAGTAGGTATGAATCCGAGGTGCTATTTCATCCCCAGGACGAAGCCCCGAGAGGCGCAAAAGCGTTCTATCTCCAGATGTTTCTACTCTAAATCTGCAACTCAGCCCCTGTTGCTATTTTCCAATCACTTTAATTTTCACTTCCCAACCAAAAGCTCACAGTTTTGAGCGAGAACACATGTTACCTCTGGAACTCTTTGATTAAAAGGGAGGGTAAGGAAAACCTCTGATTTTGTACATTTTCCCAAATTAGGTGGATGTTGGAGGGGGGGGCATCTCAGTTAAAAAATAAATTATAGAAAACACTGTGGTTTTCAGAATCGTCACTTGAAAGATAACTTCCATCAAGCAAGACTGGGTGAGACCGTGGTTCACGGAGGGCTCAGTGACTTGTTTCCATATTTGGGGCCGTTATGGAAAGTTGGTGCGATAGACACAGAAAGGCACATATTTGTCCAAGATCTTTGATTTCAGTTCTTGTGGGTCCCTATACCCAGAAGGAGGACTGCCGCCGGGTCTTAGGGATGGTTCCGTTTTTCACTCTTGTGGTATATTTGTAAAATGGAATATTATGCAGCCTGGGGAGGGAAGTCCTCCTGTCTGGGACAGCCTGGGTCAGCATGCAGCACGGTAGGCTACAGGAGCTCAGGCAGACTCAGGGAGACCCATGGAGGGTGCTTTCACTCGCATGGGGTAACCATGACAACCAAACCCACAGAAGGAGAGGGTGGCATGGCAGGGGCCCCGCGCTGCAGGGAGCAGAAAGGGGGATTCAGCGTTCTTTGAGTGTAGATTGTCCGCCGTGCAAGGCGAGACAGTTCTGGAGACCTGCTAACCTGGTCCCCGTGGTCAACCAAGAAAAAATGTCTTCATGTGAAGCCCGACTCTAGTGGAAAGTAGAAAGTAGGAGAAAGAAGAAAACACCAAAATTCTTAAAGACTGACTTAAAAAAAAATAGATTTGCCTCTAGGCATTTTCTCTGTGATTCCATTTTATTTTCTTCATGTCAAGATACCAGGCAGGCAGGTGTGTGGAAGGGAACTGGGGGAAAAGAGAAGAAGTTGACTCTATTTTTCTTTTGAGGGGGGGTATCAGGGATGGAACCCAGGGGCACTCGACCCCTGAGCCCCATCCCCAGCCCTGTTTTGTATTTTATTTCGAGACAGGGTCTCACTGAGTTGCTTAGGGCCTCGCTTTTGCTGAGGCTGGCTTTGAACTCGCCATCCTCCTGCCTCAGCCTCCAAAGTTGACTCTTGATATGGGACTCTTTAGAGTAAGGAGTTTGCCCGCCGAGTGGGTGTGGGTATTTGGCAGTGGGATTCCTGGGAGGGGTGAGGGTCTGTTCGGTCCCGTTTTGCCTCCCGTCGAGGTTCCTGGCATTTGGAAAAGGGATCCCAGGAGCCAAAGGTCACTCGGAGTTCTATTAAAGGAGACCAAACTATTTCCAAAGTTCAGGCTCCTGATAAGCAGAGTTAGTGAACTTAGCTGGAAACCAAGGTGCCCCGCTTTGAATTAAAGATAACCTGTCTCCTGGGAGTATCATCCTGACTCCGTGAAACTAGCTGCTTGTAAAAATGTGTGAACTAATAGAGAAAAAGGCACATTCGTATATTGCTGCTGGTGGGACTGCAAACTGGTGCAACCACTCTGGAGAAGCAGTATGGAGATTGCTCAGAAAACTTGGAATGGAACCACCATTTGACCCAGCTATCCCATCCCTTGGTTTATACCCAAAGGACTTAAAATCAACAAACTACAGTGACCCAGCCACATCAATGTTTATAGCTGCTCAACTCACAATAGCTAAACTGTAGAAGCAACCTAGATGCCCTTCATCAGATGAATGAATAAAGAAAATATGCTCTTTATTCACAATGGAGTATTACTCAGCCTTAAAGAAGAAATGATGGCGTTTGTAGGTATCTGAAGAATATCATGCTAAGTGAAATAAACCGGTCCCCAAAAATCAGAGGCTGAATGTTTTCTCTGACAAGTGGATGCTGTCCATCATGGGGGGAGGGTAGGGAACATTGAAGGAACTTGATTGGGCAGAAGGCTGTGAGGGTAGGGGAGGGGTCGTGGGGATGAGACAGATGTTATTACTCTGTGTACATGTGTGATTCCTCTACTGGAGTGACTCTGCACATGTTCAGCCAGAGGTCGGAGAAGTTGTGCTCCATTTGTGTACAATGTGTCAAAATGCATTCAGCTGTCGGGTATAACTCATTAGAATGAATTTTTTAAAAAAAAAATTTAAAAATTTTAAAAAGAACCAGTGTGGGTCCTGTGGAAGGCAGACTGTGGCCTCTCTGCCCACCATGTGGAGGCTCTGAACCAGACGGAGCCCACCTCTCAAACTGCCAAGAAAAAAAATGCAGGACAGAAATTAGCGGGGACCCTGGTTTCCTACACGGAGCCAGAGTGGAAGGATGGAGAGGGGCCGGCTCGGCGGGGATTTGGGCCTCTCCATCCCTTTTCCAGGGTCTGGAGGAAGAAACACAGATGTGGGAGAGAAAGGGTTTGACTTTCCCCTCTGAGATGCATCGATTTTATTTATGAGGCTAGAGAAGAACTATCATTAAGTAAGAAAATAGGAATGACCTTGAAACCAGGTACGGAATTATCCAGATATGGGAATCGTCCAACTCTAATTTTTATTAATGTAGATAATGGCTTACATGGGGCCTTATGGCGACATTACTAGCCGTCTAAAATTTAATTAGATTTTCAGAGCTCCGTTAATGTCTGTTGTAGGATTATGCAATCTAGGACATCGCAGCAAGCTCCGTGCATTTTATTTCTATTATGATTTGAAATAAGCAGGAATGATTTATTCGGTATACGAGAACAGTTTTGATTTGGGGGTCTTTTTAAAGAAATTAACTCCCAAACGGTGGAAATAAGTACTCTTTTTTGTGAGTGTGCTAGACAACTTATATATATTTTTGTATCTGTCTTACATACATTTATTAACTAACAACAGGGACTCACCTGTTCATTTTTTAGTTTTATTAAGGTTGTTTTTTTTCATGATTATGAGTCGGTGCTAACCGCATCAATGTATTTTTCCTTACAGTGGTTTTAAAATGATCATTTTGATGCAAGTTGTTTTTTTTTTTTTTAATGTGTATATTTTGGTGGATTTTTTTTTTTGTGTTCTGATTAAATGTCCCACTTTCAATATCCTTTAATTACTATACCCTGATTATATATATGCAATATTCCTTCCCGGCTCCAGGAAACCCTTTTACCATAATAGAGAATTTTGTTCACCACTTTTCAGTAATGCACTGGATAGGTTTGTAAATCTTAATCCATCTTTTTTTTTTTTTTTTTTGCATATTGACCAAAACTGAAATTGGAGGGAGGGAATGAAATCTCTATTGTCTCTATCTTATACATGGCAAGCTTGTGCCAGGGCAGAGATCCTGTGGATGCTCAGAGGCATTCGATTTTTAAAACTCTTCATTGGGGGGAGCCTACCCCTGGGGTCTCTGCTGAGATGACGTTTATAGAGACTGGGAAAGAATCGCCGGGCAGCCCCACGTAGCACATGAACTTGAAGCGTCAGCATGGCACAGAGGGCAGATGGCATGGGAACAGGGACCGGAAACAAACGTAGGCGTGGACGTTTGCTGTCCTGCAAAACCGGGCTGTTGGGAAGGATGTTCCCGGGGCTCTGTTGAGCTCTGGCGGTTCTCAGAGCTCAGAGTTGCGAGGATCGTTGGTGCTCCCCTTCGCACGCGCATCCCTGTGAATTCCCCCAGGCTCCGTGCAGCCATCCTGCATAGTCATCATCCTGTGTCCTTAAATGCCTTCTGGTGGCTTTGCAGAAGGATTCTGCTTGTGTCGGGACTTAGTCTGGCAAGATTAGAGCCTCGTAATTACCAAAATACCAATTGCTCCTCGTCTATAATTACAGTGCAAGCTTTTTATTCATCCCCCCTGGTTTATAACATGGGAGCAGGAGCTGGGCTAAGAGTTCTGAAGCTAATGCATCGGTACTCTCAGCCCTGCGTTTTCCACTGAATTTTGGTGATCGGCTTTAATGATCATCAGGTGCCGGTTGCTCCAGCGCCAATCATCTCTGTCTATGCCCTTGATAGGGTTGGACTGGTAGAGGGACTGGAGAAGACAGGAGTAGCTAAGAAATAATCCTCAATCAAGCCCCGTCTCTCCCCATCCAAGTCTGAAGATCAGATCAAACCAATGTAAGTTAAAGAGGCAGGTTGAGATAAAAATCCAGGTAAAGGTAAAATGAAGTCCCAGCTTGTTACATAGCCATGACCTCAAATAAACCTAAGTTCCCCTCCTGCAGCATCTGTTAAAAAAAAAAAAAAAAAAAAAAGATAACCCTTTTTCATTCTATTTGATCGCTGCAGATATTCGTGGCTGTACATTACAATGAATTTTTAATCATTTCTCCTGATTAGGTCTTGGCAATTATTCATCATGTTCATCTGAGTGAAATAAAATGATATACGCTGAGGCGAGTGTTAACAGATTGTAAGATTTGATGTGTTTCGAAAAGAAATAGTAATGATAAATGACAGTGACCTAATTTGTGGAACGATTTTTCGTGCATAAAATAATCCTCTGGTTTGTAATTATGTGATTAACTCAAGAAGGCAAAAAAAAAAAAAAAAAGTCAATCAAGTCAGAATCATCAAGCTCCAGAGTCAAAAAGTATCTGCAACTTTTCATTATATATATATATTTTTTTAATCCAGAGTGAACTTTCATGTGAATTTCAAATATAAATATTTGCTAAACAAATTTTTTTTTTTAGGAGAAAGAGTCTCAGGTGCTACAATTGCAGAGATCATAAAGGAAAAGAATCAAAATCTCCAAAAAGGAATGATAGCTGCTTTTTTTTTTTAAAAAATAGTTTTTATAAAGCAACTCCATTTGATCTCATAATCTCTTCTAAAAAGAGATGATGGAGGAAGAAGGCAAAATACAGACACATCCTTCGTAACGATGAGGAAATTGGGTGGATATGGTAGAGCCCACCAGTAATTCCAGTGGCTAAGGAGGCTCAGGGCAGGAGGATTGCAAGTTGAAGGCCAATCTCAGCCATTTAGCTAGACCCTGTCTTAAAGTTAAAAAAATAAATAAATAAAAATAAAATTAAAAAGGCCTAGGGATGTGGCGTCAGTGGTAAAGTACCTCTGGGTTTAATCCCCACTGCCAAAAGAATGGGGTGGCAGGGCAGGGGGAAGCAACAGATGAGAAACCACCGTTCTTCCATTCCTTTTTCAACGATGCAAAAAGAAGATAAAACAGAAAAAAAATAAAAATCTAAGGGATGTGGGTTCTGAAAGGTTCTCAGCACATTTGATTATGAACTGTATCGTGGAGATTAAAATGAAGGCTTCATTCAAAATACATGAAAGGAATACATGTGTCTAACTGGAGGGCGAGCGGTTCAGTCAGCTTTTTAATTGCTGTGGCCAAAAGACCTAAAAAGAACAATTTTTAAAGGAAGAAAAGTCTATTTGGGGGCTCCTGGTTTCAGAGATCTCAGTCCACAGCTAATTCCATGGCTCTGGGCCCAAGAAGCAGAGAGAGAGAACTCTGCTCACCAGGGACAAAAATAGAAATAATCCCCAAAGTCAGGCTACCAGTGGTCCACCTCCTCCAGCCACACCTTGTCACCCAGTGACCACCCAGTTAATCCCCATCCGTGGATCGATGCACTGATTAGGTTAAGGCTCTCCTAACCCAATGATTCCACCTTGAATTTTCTTGCATTGTGTCTCACACATGAGCTTCTGAGGGTCGACTCCTATCTGAACCGTAAGTTAGTATTTCAAAATAGCGCAAGGTATCATAAATAGGGTGGATACTAGTTGGGTTCCTAGGCAACGTCATTTTGGATGATTGGACTTGAAACCACAAAGTGACACGAAACAATCCTTATAAAAATTCTAATTAAAATCCAGAAGTTGTTTGGAGAAGGAAATGACGGTTTCATGAAGTGAGTATGAAAAAAAAATATTGATTAATGCACATGCATGAATCTGACTGTATCCTCTGACTCTTGTAATGATCTGAGAAGGTGGGTGTAATCAGCCCCACGTCACAACCAAAGACTCTGAAGCTGCAAGAAGTTAGCTTCTATATTGTCACGTTATCGAGAAAATGACTCAAAATGAAGTCCAGGTCTTCCCGAATCTAAAAATCTGTGGGCTTGTTCTCTGTTCAGTGATCCTAACTCTACTCCGTGGTACCCTTCATAACAACATGACGCTCAGTTTGTATTTCATGACTGAGTGGCTGAGCACCGGAGCGGTCGAACAACTTTTGTTGGTTTCTTTGTCTTGGGAATTAAACTCAGAGGTGCTCAACCACAGAGCCACACCTCCAGCCCTAGTTTGGATGTTATTGAGAGACAGGGTCTCACGGAGTTGCTTAGCACCTCACTTTTGCTGAGGCTGGCTTTGAACTTGACATCCTCCTGCCTCAGCCTCCGGAGCCTCTGGGTACCAGGACACACTCCTGACAGACGTGTGTGGTGGTACTCAGCTGGTTGATCGTCTTTAAAGAGGTGTTTTTGATCACACTTACCCTGGAGGGAGATGAATAGGCAGGTGTTAGCTTTGGGAGGGTGAGGAGTGAGTAAGAGGGACCATTAGAAGTTGAGGGTGGGCGAAGGAAAGGGACTTCAGTCATCAGTAACTGAAAGCAGAGCAAAATCGTTAAATGTCAGGCCCACTTCATGCACCGGTAGAGACAAAAATAAAGCCGGCAAGTTCGGTGTGGAAGCCACTCGACCCCTCTGGATGGCTCAGGTGAGACCCGTGAGGTGGGCATTGAGACCCATGAGTGGGAAAGGGCTGTGGCTGAACTGAACTAGGCCAGGAGCAGACCCCTAGGCAGGAAGCACCAGGCAGATGTACCATGAGGGAGGAAGGATCGTCAGCCCGCGCTCAGCTCCATCCTGACCATTACTCTTCATCTGGCGCTATCGATGGCTCTCACGGCTAGCACTACACAGGTAACGAGCTGTTGCGGTCACTCTGGGCTGAATGTCAGCCCTCCCAATGATCGCTCCAGCCAGGGTGGCATACCCCCTCCAGGAGTGGACACCGCGGTGGGAAGAGGGGAGGCGGGGAGGAGAGTGGGGACTTGCCCCTTCCTGTCCAGCGGGGACACATCTCTTTGCTTCTGGGCTTTGGTTTTTATTCCCAGAAATGTCCAGAAGCCGATTCCAACGGCTCTAGGAGTGAGCGAGGACCGGGAGGGTATTTCCACTGGCCAAGTTTGAGTCTTTCCTCCGTGATGGACCAAGGGGACCTCCCAAGAGTATGGGAGATTCGATTCCTCTGTGTTTCATGGTGCATGCGGCCAAGGAGGTCTGTGTCTCTTGCTTCTTCAAGGATCCGTTCTGGAAGGGTGTCTTCTGGCAGGGATGACATTGATATGCGCCTCCCCAGGGAGAAATAGATCCAGAGGTGGGGGCGGGTGCACAGGTCAGTGGCATTAACAGTTCGATTGATAGCCACATACGTATCGACTCGTCATGTAAACTTGGCCCGTCTTTTTCTTTCCTCCAATCCCTTCAAAAATCAGGGTGAGCCAGGCACGGTGGTGCACACCTGTGATCCCAGCCACTCAGGAGGCTGAGGCAGGAGGATCACACGTTCAAGGCCAGCCTCAGCAACTTGGTGAGGCCCTCACCAACTTACCAAGACCCTGTCTCGAATAAAAAAATAAAAAAAAGATTTAAAGCTCTCTTGGCTTCAACCCCTACCACAAGGAAAAGAATTTTTTTTTTTTTTAATGATAATCATTAGGGTCAACCCTGATTAGTATGAAGTTCGGATTCTATCTGTTGCTGATAAGCACTTAGTATGTGCTGACTATTTTTCTCCGCACAATGTAGTCCACACAGAGCTTGGCGGATAAGTGTCTGTTCATTTTCAGTGGTGAACAGAGATCGTATCACAACTCTTTGCAGCGAAAAGCATATAAAACTTGGAAACGGTCTCCCTACAAGTCTACTTTACGCTGTTTCACTTGTGCGAAATCTGCTCACTCACGAGAGAGTGAGCTCTCCAGCCCACAGTGGTGAAGGGGAGACGATTGAGGAGGAGGAGAAAGATAGTTTTTAATAACACAGCATTAGATGCCTGTTTATCATGATTCTGAAAAATCTGTTCATGAATTCTTTTTTTTTTTTTTTTTTTGGTACCAGGGATTGAACCCAGGGGCGCTTAACCACTGAGCCACATCCTCAGCCCTTTTTATTCTTTTAATTTCGAGACAGGGTCTTGCGCTAAGTTGCTTAGAGCCTTGATAAGATGCTGAGGCTGGTTTTGAACTCGCGATCCTCGTGCCTCAGCCTCCCAAACTGCTGGGATGACAGGCGTGCACCACTGCATGCGGCTCATGTGCTTCTGATGGGGGTGAAATCCACATAAGACAGAATTAGCCATTTTAGAATCAGCAATTCCGGGCCATGCAGTGTGTTCACAATGCTGGACATCCACCACCTCTTTCTCTTCCTAAAACATTTTCATCACCTCAAAATAAAACCCCCGACTCAGGAGGAAGCAGTCCCTGACCATCTCTCCTGCCCAGGCTGACCTCCAACCTCTGCGGCCACCCGTCTGCTCTCTGTGCCTTTGGATCGACTCACCCTGGTTCTCTCACATAAACAGAGTGGTGTAATGTTGAACTCTGTGTCTGGCTTCTTTCACTTTGCTCAGTGTGCAACTGAGGTCCATGCACATGGTAGGGCATATAGAGTGCCTTGTTCCTTTTTTATGAATGAGTACTAAGCATTCTGTTGGGTCCAATGCCCGATTTTGTTGGAGCACTCACTCACCCATCTGCAGACGCTTGGCTTCTCTCCACCTTTGGAGTATTGTCAATGGTGCTCCTACGAACATTCTCTTTCTTTGAAGTGTTTTTGGGAGCTTCGTCGTTTTGAGCATATTTACGCGCGTCGGTGAATTAAGGGCTTTCTATGCAGACACTCTGTCCATTCTCAGAATCCTTTGACATCAATACGACTATTGTCCCTCTTTCCAGGAGGTAGACACTGGTGCCTAGAGAGGTTGACTCCCTTGGGTGAAGGCCCAGGCACTGTTGGTGCTGGGTCTCACACCCACACAGGCCAGGTTCAGGGTTTGGACCACACTCCATATCCCTGGGTGTTGCGTGAACTTGACCCTTGACTTTAACCGCTGCTTCTTCTGACCCCTGCCAGTCTTCAGGGTCAGATAAGGATTTTTCAAGTTTCTTCTTAAAATTCCGGTTCCATCATTGGGCATCGCATTTCAGGAGTGATCTCTTAAGTTATCATTGCCATCATCATCACCGTACCCATGTTTTATTTCCCTTGGAAAAGTACTCTGGTATGAGTTTTTAAAGTGTTTTGTCCCATAATGATAAAAATTATATGATTTAAAAAAAAAAAGCATAGGTCCCAAGCCTCACAGCCTGGAATTTTATGGCATGATCTCTGTGCCTATATAAATATAAAGACGTAGTACATTGTCAAGGGTAAAAAAAGAAAAATCCAGCTGGACCCAGTGGTGCATGCCTGTCACCCCAATGGCTGTGGAGGCTGAGACAGGAGGATCGTGAGTTCAAAACCAGCCTCAGCAAAAGGCTGATCAGCTCAGTGAGACCTTGTCTCTAAATAAAATACAAAATAGGGCTGGGGATGTAGCTCAGTGTCCTTGAGTTCAATCTCTAGTACACACCCCCCCCAAAAAAGAAATCTAAATGGTAAAGGAATATCTACTGTATTTACTGTTCTTTTTATGACTTTTTAAAAAAAAATAAATTGTTAATATCCCCAAGGATCTGTTCCAGGTGGGTCTGACAACACTTGTGTGCAATCTCATTTATTTCCTCCAGGCTCTGTTTTAGCTCATTTAGCAAGTGCGTAACTATAAGACCCCAGGTCTCTAGCTCCACGCATACTGCCAGGCGGAGTTTGCACGGCTGATTTTGTTCGCCTACATGCAGAACTTCCCGTACCCCTCTGAATTCGCTGGGCGCGTTTTTAGATCAATGCTGTTCTCCCAAGATAAGCTTCCGTTCCAAATCTGATAGGCAGTCTATTAACTATCTTTTTTCAGTTGGGAAAGTGGAAGAAACTCTGCCCCTTGGCCCTGCGGAGGATTTATAGTTTCCATTATCAGCTGGGAGACGATTTTTGACCACAGTTAAGCTTCACTGAAAAGGGTCTATGAAAGATCCCTGCTCAGACCCAACATGTGCCTGCTGCCATTTTCCAAGTGACGGGATTGGAGTCGTAGAACCAGGGCTTCCTATTTATAGGTTGAGATGAAGGGCTCCGGGGACGTTCTCCAAGCTCAAGGATGGCATTTACAAGTTGAGGTTTTCACGCCATCCTCGGTTTGAGTATCGAGTGGTGCGACTCTTGGTTCAGTCTGATTTATCAGAGAGCTGTGCCTGCAGGTATTGTATTGGACCGTGTTTTAATCTGTGGCTCTGGATTGAACCAAGTCGTTAGCATGGTATCCTATAAGTGATTCCACCATTTTATACCAATATCAGTTGATGTTGACCCATAATAGGAAACGCATTTATAAATTGAAGTGTTTTTACTAACCCGGAGATAACACATCTTCCTTGTATTATCACAGTCCTTTGCAACAATCAGTCAAGCTTTTTCCATAAACTCTTCATGTTGGAATGGAAATCCCCAGTTACACGTGGTGTTTATAATGGAGTTTTGAAGTGCTTTTGCAGTATAAAGGTATTAGTTAGGCGTTATCTATTTATGCCCTGTAGGGGATATTGATAGTGGTCATTTGAGGGTGAACACAATTGTTAAGACTGTGAAATTGAGGCAGGAGCTGTCACCTCAGAGCTATAATCCTAATTACTTGGAGGCTTGAGGTGTGAGGATCCCAAGTTCAAGGACAGCCTTAGCAAAAAAACAAAACTAGAGGAGGGGGTTTCGCTCAACGCTATGGCACCACTCACTGCCTGACGAATGCAAGGCTCTGGGTTGGATCAGCAGAACCCGAGAAACAAATCAAAACAAACAAACAACAACAACAAAATAAAAAGCTATGCATTTTAATGTTTGTGATTTCTTTTCTGAGGCATGAATACAAACCAAATGGTGGCCTTTGAAAAGGAAGCTGGTTTTATAATAAGGATCGACTCTTCTTGGCTTTTTTTTTTTTTTAAAAAAAATGGATTTTGTGATAGGCAAGGAATGAAAATAAAGTCACAGCAATGTCCCCAAGTGTCTATGTAGCCTGGCGATGATAAATGCAGGGTATTCACGTTACGCCCAGTATATCCTGCATCCACTGTGTGTGTGGGGGGGGGGCGGGGGTAGGGGGACATTCTTCTTCAGCTGAAGCTCAGAAAAGTGTCAGCGTCAGATCCCATAATTGAACACCCCCACACACGTGGTTATGGAAATTACACACACTCCTGGTACCCAGAGGCCAGAGTCTTGCCAGTCTCAGCAAATGAGGTCGTACCCTGGGGTTGCTACAGAAGTGAGGTTAGCCAATCGCCGACATCTTAGTCCTGGGAAAGATTCCAGGTGAGGATGACTCTTGGCCAGATCCCGACGGGCGGCTGCACGTATTCATGCTTTCTTCTACCCCTCGCCTGATTTTATGAGTCGTCTCCATCTTTTTTTTTTTTTTTTAAGCAAGCACTGATGACGTAGAATCATTCACACGTCGACACAAACCATGAAGTCTCTTAGGACAGTAGGAAGGATCGTGGAAAGGAGGGAAAGACGCGGGCGGCGGGAGTCACTTGGAGATGCCAGTCTTATCCAAAGGGAAGTATATTCCAAACCAATGATCTAGGTCATTTCCTACTTGCTAGGTGCAGAACTAGGGGGCGGTTGAGGCTCCTCCTCTTGGCCCTTCCTGTTGGATGTACTTTGCCTGATGTCAAAGGACACAAGGAGAGAGAAAGGAAAGCAGACAAACCAGTTCCAAGCTCTAACAAGTGTTTAAGCCACTCTTGGACCACGGTGCCCACATTAGCAGGATAAAGGGGTCCTGTCCTTTTTTGGCTCTATAATGTCAACATTTGGGTCCACAGGGCAACCAAATGGCTGTAAAAAGATGACGTGATCTTTTTTTTTATGAGTTGACTTCAGTTTCTGAGCCGAGCCTGGCCCACCACGGTAGGCTAGCCCTCTTGGTCCCCGTGACTTATGGAGTCTGTTCGGCTAATCCTGGACCCTCGTCTGTCTCCACATCACACTCCTCCGCGGTGGCCATCTCCGACAGGCAGCTGAAGTGACCTCCCCTCCTTGGGTCACTCTCTCCCCAGCCAGTCTCTGCTCGGGCAGGTGTAGAGTTAACGGTCTCTGCCTTTTTCTTTGATGTCACCGTGACCATCCGAGGACTCGGGACTCCTCTCTGTCCAGTGTATGATCTATCTCCAAGAGTCCCTCACGATGGCCTTTTCTTGGAATTCCCAGCTCAGCACTGACTCTGACCCTCCACTGCTTCTCCAATTTTTTTTTTGATCACCTTGTAAGTGACCTTGATCCCAGAGTCATGCACCAGGAGCCATTCTGATCCTTTCCATTATGACCATCTCCGGTCCGGTCATTAGAGACGAGCACGTGTGTCCTGGAACGCTCAGACACTCATCTCTTGACTAATTCACGGTCCCATAAAGGCTGGATACCCCTCTCCAGCAGCAAAATCTTTGCCTCTTCCCCGTGGCTCCGATCTTAAGGAGTCAGAGGAAGCCACCTGTTCTTCAGTGGAGATCTCTCTTACGATGCACGTGACCCTGTACATCTCCACGTTCCTGGGAGTCGCAGTGATGATAGTTCTGCATGTCTTGGATGTAAAGCGATTCATGGTAGCTATAAGTCGACTGAAGACCTCTGAGAATAACAGGTCAGCAGATTCCCCTCCACCCTCCCCCCCAAAAAAATTATATATATATTATTATTATTATTAAATAGATTGGACATCTCTGTAGGAAATTCTTGGAAGGGTTGGGACATTGGTTCTCACATGATGAGTCCGTAAAGACCTATTGGGTAACTTTTGTGCGTCTCGCCCTGTGCTAGACCCTGGAAATGCAGCTCCACCCACTTAAAGGAAGAATCCGTTCATGTAGCTTCATCTAGTGGAGGTGGACGTGACCTAATGGGAGGACTCTGCTTCCTGAAGGCTCTCACTAGGGAATAAATAATACCCTTGTCCACCTTAGTAAGCCCACGGCTCAGAGGGTGACTAGTGGAATCCATCTTTGCAGTCTCACGGTTGGCATCGACCTCAGTCATATTCCCAGGAGATTCGGCATCCTATTCAAAATAGCCAGTGTCCACATCCAAAGCCGTGTGAGTGCATCCTCTCTGGACATTCTCCACTCCTAAATGAATCAATTCCCTTTGCTTTTACGGATATGTGGATTTTAAGTCCTCCAAAAGTTGACAGTGATCGCAAAAGCTACCATAGACTGACTATTAGACTATTTCCTAGAACTCTGGTAAGAATTCAGATCATCTCAATTAATTCTCTTATGAGATTCAGGGGGGAAAAAAAAGACTTAGGCAAGTTCAATGATCTGTCCAAGACCAGACAGCTAGACATTGGGACTTCCACTTGGGCGGCTGATTCTAGGATCTAAACTTTTTAAAAAAATTTTTTTTGGGGGGTGGGGTACAAGGGGTTGAACTCAGGGGCACTCGACCACTGAGCCACCTCCCCAGCCCTATTTTGTGTTTTATTTAGAGACAGCGTCTCACTGAGCTGCTTAGCGCCTCGCTTTTGCTGAGGCTGGCTTTGAACTCAGGATCCTCCTGCCTCAGCCTCCCGATCCGCTGGGATTACGAGCGTGTACCACCACAGCTGGCCTAGAACCTGACCTCTCAACCACTCTGTGAAGCTGAATCACTAGCAAACATTTGGTCTGCTCTCTATGAATGAGAAAACGTAAACCCAAGCTGTTAAGTGATTCGCCCATTTGATACACTCCTTACATACCAACTAGAGATCAAATCTCACGTCTTCGTCTTAATACAGTATTCAATAATAACAAAAGTGTCATTTTTTTTAATGGTACCGAGTCCATGCCAGCCGCTCCCTCCTGATGCGTCTCTTTCTGTGGGTTCCTTCGTACCATCACCACTGCTACTTAGAAGCGTGTTCTCTTACTGTGTCATCAACCAGAGGATGTTAAGATGAAGCGGCTTCACATCACAGCACCGCGGGCCTGAGCGGGTCCAGTTCCAACCCGGCCAGGCGGGTGCAAGTTTGTGCGCCATCTCTGAAAGCAGACAGGCTCTCCCCTCCTGCTCCAGGGGCTGTGCCACGCTTAGAGACATTTTGGGGGTCGTCGCTGGTGGGCGTAAAGGGTGGCATCTGTGGCATCTAGTGGGCAGAGACCAAGGATGCCACGGAACATCGTATAGTGTCTAGGGCAGCCCCCTACAGCAGAGAATTAGAATGAGCTGCCCCCAGAATGTGCATAGCATTCTAGCCACAGTGCTGAGTCTATGCCACCAGTTCTGTCCTGCGCACACGCTTCATTTAATGCTGTGTGTGTGTGTGTGTGTGAGTGTGTGTGTTTTAATCATGAGTACAGTTCAGGCTTGGAAAATCATCGTTCAGTCCGTACCTCGTGGTTATCAAAACCTAGCATTGTGCCCCCTGGGAGAACCTATGGGGGTGCATCCATTATGACAATGGAAGTACAAAATTGCTGTGTTTAGATTTAGGATGAAAGAATAGCCACCCTGTTGGAGAAGATGATAAAAGTGGTACTTTGATGACTAGGGATGATTTGGGTTTCAGTAAGGAAAAGTAGCCATATTGTTATTCAAAAAAAAAATGTTATTTGGGGAGGAAAAAAAACAAGAAATGGATTTTTTTTTCCTTCCCCGGGTATTTTTTTTCTTTTCTTTCAAACAAACCTATTTTGCAGATTTAGCATGCCTTTTATCATCAGCTCAATTACAGTTTGGGCAGCCAGTTTGGACGAAAATAAAAAAAAAAAAAAGAGGAATAAAAATATTTTTATCACTACCTTGTATATTTCTCACAAGATTTCCAAGTGTAATTTTCCATGAATATCATCCAAAAAAAAAAAAAAAACCTTCAACTGTGTGAATTCTGCACTGGGTTTCTGGCTAATCAGGATTGGGCCGAAGTCCAGTGGGTATGTTACATAAGGAAAGGGGGAACCGGCTTTGGAAAGGAGATTTCCACAGTCCCCCTCCTGAGGTCTTGGCTGGCTCCCGATCACCCAAGGAATCCCATAGAAGACCGCCTGCCTGCCTCCCGGGCCTCTGCTGTTTCTGGGTTTTCTTTTAATAATCACATTGGTCTGTCTGGCAATGTGCTAGCTTTTGTGAGAGGCACTTTGCCTTCATAAACCCGACGGACAGAGAGAATCCACGGACCTCACACACCTACAGATCTGGGAACCCAGATTTTGGGGTACGAGAGAGCAGTTTCATAGTGGTCTGATACAGGAGTGCGGTACGACCTAGCAGTTTCAAAAATGTAGTCGGGTGAGCTAAAACCACTGGAGATAAAAGACTAGAGAGCAAGAAGGGTTCTAGGGTGGGAGGGCCGGGCTAAGGTTTGACCCAGATCCTCTTCCACGGGCAAGAGCAGGGTTCTGGGAAGAAGGCTCTTGTGCACGTGGACCCTAATTTTACCACGTCCAAACTGGGCGACTTTGAGAGTATTTTACTTCTCGGCTTTCTCGTTTGCAGAATTGAGTTTAATCGACTGGTTCTGATGATCCAGTAGGAGAATTCCCATAAAGTGCTCAGCACGCTTACGTATCAGCTAATGTTCCTGCTGCTGTTTCCCTGGCACCTGAAAGTCCACGCCAAATTCCTGGGCAGTTTCTCACGGGGAGTCTGCGTGTTTATCTATGTATAGCCACACCCAGCGCCTCTCACAGGGGCTGTACTCTTTGTGGCTGTGTTAACCACGCGGTATTTCCGAGGCTCACTGTATATAGAACTATCCTCTTAGTCTGTGCTGCGAAGGGACAAACCTTGCTACCCTTGTGTGTCAGATAATCAGGACCAAAAAGCACCCCATCCAAATACAAATGCAAAAGACAGAGTTATCACTGGAGAAGGAGGAGAAGGCTCGTTTTTGTTGTCGTTGGTAAAAGCACTTTTTAAGTCCTACAGATAAAACTTTAAAGAAAGCCTTTCCTTTTGAAATTAAAAAAAAAAAAACCCACCTCATACAAAATAAAAGGAAAAACGCACCCGCTCTGTGCCTCGGGCCAAAATAAAAAGCTTATGTGAGGACCAACCGGTTCATATTACAAAAGTCAAATGAACGTAGGTCATCCTTAGAGTACAGAAAAGAAAAAAATAATTAGCACAAGGAACATTTTATATAAAAGTATTTTGTTAGATTAAGGAACAGGGATGTGGTTTATGGGTATTGCACTTGCCTAGCATGCATGAGGTGCTGGGTTCAATTCCTACCACTGCAAAAAAAGAAGAATTATATGCCTATAATCCCAGGGGCTCTGGAGGCTGAGAGAGGAGGATGGTGAGTTCAAAGCCAGCCTCAACAGAAGTGAGGCACTAAGCAGCTCAGTGAGACCCTGTCTCTAATAAAATACAAAATCGGGCTGGGGATGTGGCTCAGTGGTTAAGCACCCCTGAGTCGAATTCCCAGTAGCAAAAAAAAAAAAAAAAAAAAAAAATTCATTTATTTGAGTGGTATTTTAAAAACAAGAATTATTCTCTATTTAACTCCACTTCTGTGTGTCTGATACAAGGGTATGGATGATATGCCATGGGCCTTGGTCGAAGAGGAGAAGAACAAGTTCTCTTTATGTGCGAAGCTGATTCTTTTGATGTGGAAACAAGACTTGGAGGTCAGCCTTCGCTCTCCGAGCCTAAAAATGGAATGTCTCCAACCATTCACTCTCCTCTTCGTTGAAAACCCCCCTGTGCCTCCAGCTACTGCAGGCATAGTTCTGTAGTCTTCAGGTCATTACACCAGATTTGATTTCTGCGTTGGGCTCACTCTCCTTTGCTTATATGGAACCGCCGAGGGTAACTTCCTTTGTACCCTGGGCCCCACACGCCGAGCGGAAGACCAGCATCCTGCTACATCCGTTTGATTTTAGTTTAGAATTTTGTTTTAGTGAGAATTTTTTTTTTCTCTGTAACCCAAAGATCGGACAAGAACAATTAGAAAAGGAAAGGAGTATTTTGGCTAATGGTTTGAGAGGGTCCCAGTCTTTGCTTGGCCTATTCCATAGCTCTGGGCCCAAGGTGACTCAGAGCATCATGGCGGACGGCACAGCCTGGGAAAAGCAGCCCAGGACATGACCTTCAGGAAGCAAAAAGAACTCAGCTCACTAGGGACAAAATACAAACCCAAAGCACACGCCCGAGTGACCCCCCTCCTCCAGCCATACCCTACCTGCCCAGGGCTACACTCCAGTGAATCCACATCAGTGGATTAATGCACTGATTAGTTTAAGGCTCTCCTAACCCAGTTGTTCTATCCCTGAACTCTCTTGCATTTTTTCCCCACACGAGGTTTTGGGAGGGATACCTCACTTCTGAACCACTCCAGATTTCCATGTTATAATGAACAGTATTTGTGTTTTGGAAAGACTACCCCATCGAGTTACGAATACTGAACATGAAATGCAGCACCCAAGCTCCGGCTGATACCTGAGAAATTAGTTTCCAAATCGTGTGCATTGTATTTGGGGCTTTGTTTGCTAATGCCATTTAATAAGTACAGGGTGCTGACGGCTGAAATAGTCATAGATGAAATGGATGCCATCATTTTCTTTCCTCGCTTACCCAAAAGGTTAACCATCCAAGAAATCATACCTTCAAGTGATAACCTTCTCCAGATGACCACATAAACTACTTCGCTGCTCCCGAAAGGGGAGTTCTTAATTATTCCTGAAATAGCTTCTATAATTAAGGAACTTGTCTGATGTGAGGAGGAAAATGATAGATCCTCAGTGAAGGTCAGAATTCAAAGGAGGCACCGTGCTGTATGTTTTGTTGAGCGTTATTAACTTCGACGATGTTTAACTGCAGAAAGTCCCGTCGGAATTGGGACTCCTTAGCTTACACATGGATTTATTTTTTTTTTTACATATTTTTCTTCTTTTATTTTCATATTCTATTTTTCTTTACTCTAATTTCAATGGAGAAACCAGTGAATTTCTTCTGGATACGATCAATGATCCAAGGTAATGCTCAAGGAATGGCCAAGTATACAAAAATAAGGTCTGTGAACTTTAAATTCCAATGAGTTTTTCATTTTATTGTAATAAATTTTTAGCTTTTTTTTTTTCCAGGGAGTTACTGGGGATTGAACTCAGAGGCGCTTGATCACTGAGCCACATCCCAGACCCTTTTTAGTATTTTATTTAGAGACAGGGTCTCACTGAACTGCTTAGTGCCTTGCTGTTCCTGAGGCTGGCTTTGAACTCACGATCCTACTGCTTCAGCCTCTAGAGCCCCTGGGATTCGGGCATCCACCATGTGCCTGGCTAGATTTTTAGGGTTTTTTTTAATTAATTTATTTATTTTAATAGGGTATATATGGCAGCAGAATGCATTTCGATTCATTGTTTACAGTTGCAGCACGACTTTACATTCATATGGTTGTTCATGATGTAGTGTTACTCCATATATGCAGTCACACATGTACCTAGGGTAATGATGCCCATCTCATTCCGCCATCTTTCCTGCTCCCATACCCACTCCCCACCCTCCCTCCCCTTTGCCCAACCAAAATTCCTCCATTTTTCCCCCATGCCTCCCCCCTCCCTGTTATGGGTCAGCATCCATTTATCAGAGAGAACACTTGGCTGTTGGTTTTGGGGATTGGCTAACTTCACTTCGTGGGATATTCTCCAGCTCCATCCATTTACCCACAAATGCCATGATTTTATTCTCTCTTAATGCTGAGTAATATTCCATTGTGTAGATATGCCACAGTTTCCCTATCCATTCATTCACGGAAGGGCATCTAGGTTGCTTCTACAGTTTAGCTCTTGTGAATTGTGCTGCTATCAACATGGATGTGGCTGTGTCCCTGTAGTGTGCTGATTTTAAGTCCTTTGGGTATAGATGGAGGAGTGGGATAGCTGGGTCAAATGGTGGTTCCATTCCCAGTTCTCTAAGGAATCTCCATACTGCTTTCCAGATTGGCTGCACCAGTGTGTAGTCCCACCAGCACCGTAGGAGTGTGCCCTTTCCCCCTCATTCTCGTCAACATTTATTATTGTCTGTATTTTTGATGGCTGTCATTCTGACTGGCATGAGATGAAATCTTATTGATTCGCATTTTAGGCAGTTATTTTTCACGGTATTGCTCTCTCTTCTTCTTCCCTAAACTTTGACAGCAGGCAACCAGCATCATTTGAACGATATGAACTGTAAGTGGGGTCCACCTAGAATTCTATCAAAGGTAAAAGCAAGCTGGGTACAGGGGTGCATGCATACCCCATGACTCCAGAGGCTGAGGCAGGAGGATTGCAAGTTCAAGGCCAGCCTCAGCAACTTCTAGAGACCCCAATCAACTTAGCAAGACCCTGTCTCAAAAATAAAAAATAAAAAGGGCTGGAGATGTGGCTCAGTGGTTAAGCGTCCATGGGTTCAATCTCTAGCACCAAAAAAGAAAATTAAAAAAAAAAAAGAAAAGTATATAAAATGGTAGGGAGGGGCGTTTAGAAATAAGCTATTTGCAGTAGGTCAGTCTACTTCATACTTGGGGACTTGAAGTTTCTAACTGAGCAGAGGGGCTAGCAGCAGTCATTTGGTACCTGGGGTTTCTGCCTCTTTTCGTCTTGTGACTCAGTTGGTTATTTAAGGTTCAAGTTAGGGACTCAGGTGCCATGTAAGACAAGGAGGATTTTTGCCATCTGGTTTTTCTTGTCTTCGACCTTAGTGTTTTTCTCCCTCCATCATCACGTATATTTTTGCCCGTGAGCTACGAAAACTCTGTGGCCCTTGTGCTTCTAATAGCTCATGGTCTAAAAAAAGGAAGATAAAGTATAATTGCTAGGTCTTAACAATAGGTCGCGGATCACCAAAAGGGAGATGAGGATGGGGAATGTAAAGCGTCTATGGGATGTTCCAATACGCTGGACATACATTTCCTGCCGAATGCCCGACGGTTTTCCAACCCACAGATCGTGGGCAAAAATATGACTTGATCATTAAGTTCTCCACTTGGGTCATTTCCAAGTTCACTACGTGAGATATTCAGGCATCCAAAATTCTTTGCTTGTCGGTGCCCCTTCAAGTGTTCGGTCCTGTGTGCATCGTGCCAAAGCTAGCTCACCACTGAAGAAAAGCTTTCCATCCATGCGCCTTGTTATTTTATTGCATTTTATTTTTACTTTAATTTGGACAACTTGGCAAGCGAAAGAATTCACAGTGAGTTCTCTCTTTGGCCGATCGTTTCCAAAATGTTACCCTGGGAAATGTCGCAGCACTGAGAAGCAGTCTTTTGGGTTTTGCATGGAACTAAAATCTTATAACTCCCCTGGCTGGAGTCATTTGCCTCTCTCATCAGCTCGGTGGCTCAAAGGAACGTTCCGGAAATGAAGACATCAAGGTCTCGTGCATGGGAGGGGTGATTTATGGGAGGGAAGGGAGAAGAGAGAGGAAAGAGAAAACTGCCCGTCAACTCGCTGTGGGTCGAGATCACCTAGGAAGCAATGACAGTGACCTGTTCCTGTATCCCTACGGTTTTTTTTTTTGCACTGAGTCTCAGGTGGAACTGGGAAACTGCATTTATTACCAGGCACGGCGGGTCACCCTGAAAAACCTGGCCCAGTATGAAAGGCAAGCTCTCTCCCAGAGAACACGCAGGTGTCCTAAATTCCATTTTTTTTTTTTAAATTCTTTCTCAAGGCAGGGGATCATTTGAGGACTGAAGTTATTTTGTGACAGTCACATGGATCGAATCTCTGTCCTGATATATACTCCAGCCAGAAATAGTCCCTATGAAGGCTTTGGTAACCTTTGGTAGGCTTTAGATATAGTGTATCCCCCAGAGGGAAGGTTCTCAGGGTGATGATGTGAAGAGGTGACAGAGTCGGGGCACGGTGGTGTGCACACCTGTATTCCCGGCGGCTTGGGAGGCTGAGGCAGGAGGATCGTGAGTTCAAAGTCAGCCTCAGCAACTCAGTGAGGCCCTATCAACCTAGGGAGACCCTGTCTCTAAATTAAAAATTTAAAAAGGGCTGGGGATGTGGCTCAGTGTTTAAGCACCCCAGTACCCCCCCAAAAAAATATATAGGTGATGAACCTTCACAAAGTAGGGTCAAGTGGGAGGCCAATAGGTCACGGGGGTGCAGCCTTTAGAAGGGATTCATATCCTTCTCTTAAGGGTGTCTCCTGTTTCACCATCTCCTCCATAAAGTCCTCTCCGGAGTCTGCCTTGGAGCCTCCCAAACCGCAAGCTCCATCACCCTCTGATCTTTAGGAACACCCACCCCCTCTCCAGTGTTTCCTGAGAGCAACGGAAAATGGACGGAAATGACCTCAAAGGCCTTCTCATTTAGATTGTGGGCAAGATGAGACGAGGAAGGGAAAAAAAATACATTTTTCTTAACGTTCCTTAAAGTTGATCAACTGCATAATGAGGCCCAGGGTCTCTGTTCAGGATGATTAAAAAGTCCTGAAGACGGATGGTAGTGATGTATGGGCCATTAATGCCACTGAATTATAAACTAAATAGCAAATAGTTGGGTATTTTACCCGATAGATTATGCAGTACACATATTTTTGTGGATATATATATATATATATATTGTGGATATATATATAAATATTTTTTAAAAATACAATATATATATATATATTGTGGATATATATATATATATATTGTATTTTTAAAAAATATTTATTTCTTAGTTTTAGGTTACACACAATATCTTTATTTTATAGATATATGTTGTGCTTAGGATCAAACCCAGTGCCTCATGCATGCTAGGTGAGTACCCTACCACTGAGCCACAACCCCAGCCCCTATATCTATTATTAAATTTTTAAAATTATATATGGAAACAATCCCTTTATACTTTTAAAAAATATTTTTTAGTTGTAGACAGACATAATACCTTTATTTGTTTATCTTTATGAGGTGCTGAGGATCGAACCCAGGGCCTCACACATGCTAGGCAAGCATTCTACCACTGAGGTATAACCCCCAGCCCTCCCTTTATTTTATTTAATTTTTTTTTTAATGTGGTGCTGAGGATCAAACCCAGTGCCTCACACATGCCAGGCAAGTGCTCTACCACTGAGCCACAACCCCAGACCTGTGGTCTGTATTCCAACATTGCACATACATAGATAGCATTTGTGTGATCAAATGGTGTTGAGATGATTTTTAGTGATCAACCTTGACGATGGAATTCTTTCCAATTTTTCTTTTAAAGTGACGTTTTGCTACTTATTTTCTTGTGTTTTGCTTTTAGCAAAGATCTGAAAAAAAAAAATGTGAGTAATGCTTACTTTGGTCCCTTAAGTACAAAATAAGAAAAGAGCCGTGCAGGTGTTAAACTTGAACGTTCTCTATCACTTCTTCAAGCCTGAAGTCTCCCGGCTGCTGGGTTGGATCTCGGGGTGTCTGAGTGCTTTTCTGACATGACGTTCTATAGGTGTGCAGTTTGCTGAAATAACCTCGGTGACATTTTGATACAGCATATCCCCCCTAACATGGGAGCGTGTGCCATTCCTAACTGGGAAGTTTGGGCGGGGTGGGGGGAAGGTTTCATTGTGGATATTTGAAAGTGACTTGGGACATTCTTTCGGACTGTAAATCACGGGCAAGGTCCACAACCTCAGGCATGTGAGTAGTTTGTCTTTGGCTGTCTGTGGAACACACCAGGCAATTCAATCTGCTCGGTGCACTTCTGTGCACCTGAACCAACACCTCAGAAGGAAGCCACTGGAGCCCAGTAGGGCTGCCCAATCTCCCTGCAGCCATTGCCACAGGCTGGTCATTTAAAATGGGCGTTCCTATGGGGATGTGTTATTCTGTTGACATAGTAAGACTCTTAGGATTATAAGAGGGTCACTTTAGGAGTTGATATGAAAAATTGAAATGCTTGTCCCACTGGCCTACGCGGCACATCCTGAATCGTTAAGGCTGGTTATTTTGGAGCAATGGATGTACAGGTGGAACCAAACAAGGGTTTGTGGGTGTTCTCCTCTGGGATCTCTATCTTCTCCCTCCATCCAGAGCAGTTGGGTGGAGTGAGAGATTGGGAAGCACATTATATAACAAAACTGTGAACTCAGAAGGAAGGAGATGTTTGTGGAAGAGAAGGGAGGGCCAGAATTATTATTTTTTTAAGTATGTTTAAAAAAAAAACTGAAATGAGTCCTTCTTTCTACTAGTGACTGTGTGTGCTGGTGTTAACAGAGAGAAGCTAGTTGCTATGGTACCTCTGAGCTGTGTGTTTGGTGTGGTCTGTCCTAGCTGTAACTGGACACGTGTATGCGTTTGGACGGGCACAGCTGGATGGTACCGAACATATATATTCCTTTTCAAGTCCGATTCGCGAAGGCAAAAATCCTACCCCAACGTGAACATCAACAAGTGAACAAAATAGCACTTACACATTAATCGTTTTAATAATAATAATTTCCCCTCTGGGCTGTGAGGTTTAGCACGTGAGCAGTTGAGAATCTCTCCTCTTTCTCCGTCTCTCGCTCTTGGAAACAGGTCCTTCATTTCCACTTCTTGCTTTAATTTTTTCCCCCATTTCCAGCTGCCAAAGCACTCAGTCACTGATCTAATTTTAGCCTTCACATATGGAGGAGATGCCAGTCTTGTCTTATTTTAAAAAAAACCTTACAGTATCACTGATAGATATTTTCCCCATTGGATGACGTGCTAAAGTTATTTCATTTTTTTCGCAAGGAGGGAGGGGTGGGGGTGAGAAATCCTGGTCAAGCCCTGGCTACCCAAGGTACCAAGAACATGCATATTGATAAGAGCTCTCCATTGGTGCAGTTTTGCGAATACACTTACTTTCTGGATTCTATATTTAGCTTTCCGCTCACGTCCCCATTAGTTCTTTCGGTGGCTTGGCCCACGTGTAGGTCCAAGGACTGGGAAACTGTGAAGGTTAATGATGTTTGCCCTTGGATAGCAGGAACTCTGCTTTCCAACCATCCTCAACCTATTTTTTTTTTTTTTTTTTTAGGTAGGTCACGGCAGAATTGAATCCCATGCTTCAGGCCCACGTAAGCCTGATAGCAACAAGACGGTTTCCCTCGTAGGATAGACTTGCATCCACATGCCGACTTTTCCACCTGTGCCCTTGTGTGCGCTTGTGATGTGTGACGGTCTTCATGTCTCCGAGCCTCTGTTTTCTCAATGCAGAGGGTAATATCTGCTTTGCAATTTATAATGCAAAATAATATAGATTAAGGACCTAGGAAGAATGCTGGGTAAAGAAAGGGTAGTGGAACACCTCTATTATTATTTAATATCAGTAACTACTTAAGAAATAAATGGGCCTCCTATATACAGGGCCTCCTATATTCAAGAAAAAAAAAAAAAACAGCCACGTTTTCAAATCTAGTCCTGATGTAACAGAGACGGATCTGAACTTGACCTTGAAGGGTCTGGTCTTTTCCTGTGTGTAGAAACTGTGCCCATGAATGGGAATTTGACCTTTCCTTTGTCTTGCCTCCCACCCCCTGCCGCACATCCCCTCATTAGACTTTTCAAAAGAGTTTGATGAAGTAGGTACTATCATCTATATTTTATAGGCATCTCAAAGCCCAAGGTGACTTAGATCGCTCAGCAAATGGAGACAAAGTCAAGCTCAGAGCCAGTCCTTCCTAGCTCCTGGTCCAGAGGCATCTCCCCAAAAAACCTGCTGCTCTTAACAGACTCCCCACCTCCATTTTTTTTTTTTTGTAAGAAAACCAAAGCACAAAGAATTCTGTAAATTAGACTGAATTTGACATTTACCCTTTCAGACAATTTGGGCACTTTGATTTTTTAAAAATTATTATCATTAATGAGATTAGCCAAAAGAAAAGAATTACGAATAAAGAGACGGGGGGCGGGGGGAAGCATTCTAACCCAGTATTTCTTCTATTTGAGCTGGTTATGAAGACAAATGGGGAGTGGATAGCTGGTTTGCAGACAGTTGTCTTGAGCTCCTTGATTGCAGGTTTTATGTCGTAGGTTATCCACGTATTTCCAGGGCAGAGAGCAGATCAGATATCGATTCTATGGCAACTTTCCTAGAAACGTAGAAACAGAAAATAATGTCCCCAAGCACGTGAGATAGGCACATGGTTAGATCAGAGTCCTGGTTTGTTATTGAAGGCACGGGAGATGTTTCATTTAAGAAATGGAGACTTTCAGGGTGAGTTCTTTGGACTGGGATCTGTGGAAAGGACTCAGTAAGAATCTGTCTGTAGGTTTATTTCTGGTTTTAGATGAGGCTCTCTGAGTTGGGAACACTGTAGGTAGAGTGGCACTAGGACTCTCTCCAGGGCTCATGGACCTCTGCTGTGGCCTAGGCATGTTCTCTCTTTGCTCTCTGCCCTCCTTGGTATCCTGGCTCTAATGCCCATGCCTCACAGGGTACCATTTCAAGATGGCGGCTCTTGCTCCAGGATTTACATCAGAGTGGATCATAGGGGAAAAAAAGTGGGGCAAAAGATGGCACCCATTTGGGCTCTTTCTTATTCTTGTCATTTTCTAAGGAAGGGGAAATTTCCCAGAGATATCCCTCCCATGTGAGACTTTTCTTTTAAGGCTCATTGGCCAAAACCACCTCTCAGGACTCTTCCTAGATTGAAGGACTCAAAGCACACAAAGAGCTGGCCTGGAGAACTGAGATTGCTCTCACTGACCCGGTCTGATCATCACTCATCCCCGTAGCCGAACTCCTTGCTCCGTGTTCTCTTGTTGGAGGGGAGATTGGCATTAACCCACCACGCCTGTCTCTCTTTCCTGTGACCATTCCCCACGAAGCCAGATAACTTCAGTCTGACTCCTTCTGCCAAATCGCGAAACACCTTGTCATTCCTGAAATATCCCAGCGAGTTGACTAAGAGCCAGTGACTTAGTTCTTTGCCTCTTCAATAGGGCGATCACTTCTAACAGTCTACTTTTTAAAGTTGGAAGTATTCCGATTAAGAAAACGGCGAGTGATTTCGGTCAGTGACAAGAGTCAGGTAATACCCGACACCGATCCTTCGAATTTCTAGCAGGTGGCTGTGGGTGAGCGTGATACCTTCTCCTTTAACCCACACCCGCTTCTGCGGACTTGGAGTCCTGCTGCAGCCTGAATATTTTAGGAGAGCGTTAAACGGGTAAAGCACACTAGATCATTCTCGCCTCGTCTTTGCTTGGGGAAGTCTACTGCGTAGTTAGCAGGATATTTCTAACCCTGGATCCCATTAAGGAACCCATTTTGGGATTCCTCAAACTCTCCAATCTGTTATTGGGAGGTTATGACCATTTTTCAACTTTTTTTTTCCCTCCCCCATTTAACTCATGGAAGCTGCTGGTATATTCTGTGTGAATGTGAAAAAAACAGACCTTCCTTTCTTTGCATCTGTTTCTGCATCTCTGTGAGTGATGGGCCCAGTAGAATCAGCATCTGACGTTAGAATTCCTGACACGTGTTAAGAATCTAACTCCCTAACGTCTCTGTGAAAAAAAAAAAAAAATTTGAGCAGCTTCCCACTCCTCTGAAGTCTGCTTAGCAACCCTCGCAGGGAAGAGGCACAAGACTGTATTCATGTTTACACGTGGGATGAGGTTGTTGACTGGAAATCTTTGAAAGAAAGGCTTTTATGCATTTATTCCCTGGTATAAATGGTATATACCATGGGAGTGGTTTTGCCTTTCAAAGTCCTTTTAGAATTGCTTTCACGATAAGGTGTCTGTGGCTTATTTTTTTATAAAACATGATGACTGGGTCGTTTTCCCCCATTTTCAAGTGTACTTTCTCTATTGATAAAATAGTGCCGACGCTTATTCCTGGTTTTGCTTGTTTGTTTGTTTGTTTGTTTTGCTTTCTTATCTCCAAACTCCGGTGCAAGCCAGAGCTGGGTTGTAGATGCTCCTTGAACTTCACATCTAAGTCTCATTTCTCACCTTCTCTTAACAGGGTACCTTTTTTTCCAGACACGTCGTATTTATTAACCACGAGAGGCCAATAGACACTTGGACCCCTGTAATTTATTTCTCCCCCTTATACTCTTTTGAAGAACTCTGCTCTGACGACTTTACCCGTAAGAACGAAGTCACTTGCCCACTTGAGGTTGCAAGAAAATTAGGTTTGTCCTACCTCTGTTCTGAATGGGGCCTGTTTAGCTTCATGCCTATTTGGACAGCTTCCCACATAGAGGAAAGTTTAAAAAAAAAAAAAAATCCATCAGTGAATCAATGGATGGAACTTTCGAGGCACCTGGTAGGAAGACAGTTGGAATTAGATGCTTTGAGAAATCCACAAAGAAAAAGTCCACCCCGTACCTCCCCACTCTACCCCACCACCCAGTACATCAGTTTTTTCCCGGGCAAAAGACGGCAGATGTGTATGGAAAGCTAGTCTCTCGTGTAAGACGCTCTGCACATGAAAAATATGAATCATTTCTTGCTGAATGAATATGGCCCATATTAAAAGGTCCGGGAATTCCTAGCTGAGACAGATCAAGGTGCACCAAAAACCCCCAAAATAAGTCAGGGTGCCTTTGATTTGGGAGAGGTACCGAGTAGCTGCCCCTTCTTACAGATAAGGAAACCCAAGGGGCTGGGTCCTGCTGAATCGTTTTCAAGGAGACGCATGTGGGTGTTGACAGAGTCAGGATTTGTTGGTAGAGACTGAGAGACGAGATTCATGCAGGAAGAAATGCAGAAAAATAAAATCCAAACGGGGCAATCTGGAGGGGTGCATGGCTTCGTGAGTATATAAAATTGACAGACGTGTTTGTTTCAAGAACAAAGCAAAAAACCACATCACAGCTGTATGGTGATAGACGGTGGCTGGCTTTATTGAACTGGAAGCCATCAGTCCCTCCAGAGGTGACCTGGTTCACACTGTTATTCCAAAATGAGATGACGGTGGCGTGTGCCAACTTGGGCCTCTGGACCCTCTGGCACCTCAGTGTTAGGAGCATCAGCAGGTGGTGGTGTCGGAATCATTTCCATCGATCCCTTTCATTCACCTTACCTGTGTCTTTCATTAGAGCCCTGGGTTTGTCCCTTCTGAGGACATTTATAAATGCCCCGTCCTTCTAAAGCCAACTCAGACGTGCCATCGAACGGATTCTGAGTCGCGTCGACAGCGGGCGTCTGGCAGATGGAAGTGGTTCTTCCGCTCCTTGGAATTCAGCTAATTCAGAAGGTGCCTGGAGTGAGAAGTCCCTTCCCCAGTTTTCCAGCCGATGGCTTGGGGGGGGGAGGCACGTTTTTTTCTTGGAAGGGCAAGTGAGAAGGTTCTGGAAATGGCAGAGCACCCTAAAGGTGGGTGATGTGCTTCAAGCGAACTTACCTTTTGAGAAAATGTTGGAAAGAAAAAAAGAGAACATGGGATCGGAGTAATGGAAGAAGTGAGCAAAAGAGAAAAGAGGGTTAACGGCGTCCACTTGCAGAGGAAATTCAGCGTTAACCCCCAGAAACGCGTATGACGTGGGCACCCCCCAGTTCCTGTATAAAGAATATGTAGGACGGATTGCAGAATTTGGGGGGTGAAGCCCAAGTACAAAAATGACCCATTCTGATCTTTTCCTTTTCCTCCTGTGCTCATCCTATGATTTACACAAGTTTTCGGGGTATTTGCATCCTTCACAGCCGATATACATTGGTGCTGGGAGGAAAGAAATGAGTTAGATCCATAATAAATGATTCCATGAAGTTCAAAGAATTTTATAGTCTAGTTCTTGGGGAAACCCACCTGAAAACGAGTGTCCAATCATGATCCATAGGTTTTCTTGGACATTGGGTTAAGTTCCTTTAGTTTATTAATTCAAGAAATGTCTATCGAGAACTTTTTTTTTTAAAATGGGAGATATTTTGGTGAACAAGGCAAACAAATATTTTTGGACTTCTAGAAAATGTACCAAGCAAGTCAGGCCATCCTGCTCCAGAAATCCTGGAAGCTGTCAAAGAGACAGGGGACCTGGCAACAGGACACAGAGGTGGTTGAACAGGGGCACTCACCTACAGTGGGGCCATGTGAGCATCCCTAAGCATAATGCCTGCAGGGCTGGGGCTGTAGCTCAGTGGCAGAGCGCTTGCCTCGCACGTGTAAGTCACTGGGTTCCATCCTCAGCACCACATAAAAATAAACAAGTAAAATAGCGTAAAATAAATGCATTGGGTCCCTCTACAGCTACAAAAAAAAAAAATTTAAAAAAATGTGTACAAATGCAATAAAGTATCCTCTTTCATGCAGAGCAGAGGAAAACCAGTTCCTAACAACCTGAACCAAGGATTCAGCTTATTTTCATTGTATTGACGAGGGGGATGAGCCATCGGTTCAAGAACCACTTTTAATCCATGGTGAGCTGGAAACTCACACCCAGGGAGGCTGCGATCCCGGTCACTGCTGTTGACCGTGACGTCCCATATCTTCCTGGTTTTACGCAGACACCCGGCTTGAGGTTTTTCTTGTGGAAGGAGAGAAAGGCACGGGGTTCATTTATTGTTGTCTTATCTTTTTCTGGAAGGCTCCATTCTGAATTTCTTTGGTAAAGAATTTCAGGGATTGTGAGATCAAGGTAGAGAGCTTCTAACTAAAAAAAAAAAAAAAAAAGTAGCAATCACACCCAAAAGCCATCCTTATTTATCGGGTTTGAAGGGCAGATCTTGACAGCCTGTGTGTGTGTGTGTGTGTGTGTGTGTGTGTATTTCCCCAACCTCTCCCTTCCCCAAAACTGGTTCTCTCAAGATAAGGGTGAAAGACGTGGCTCCGATGGAATCTTGAAGCAGCAATCCCTTCTCTTGGACTCACCACAATCTGCGTGGACATTTTATTGGGGACAATACTGCTTCGATTTGAAATATATCAGAATCCAAGTCAGCGCTATGACTGCTGCTTAAGGAAAAAAAAAATGTAGAAATGCCTAGTTTGTCCAAGAACGTTACCGAGACAGGGGGTTGGCAGGAAGAGGTGCTTTCGGATTTCTCATTTCTCACGTGTGTATGATTTATGTGAAACAGGATGTTATGCATTTCCACACCTGAGAAGGTACTCTGGGACCAGGGAGGTGTGCGTGTGTGTGTGCGCGCGCGTCACTGTGTCGGCAAATAGAACGGTGCAACCCCACTCACCGTCAAAATCGAGATGGGGGAAGGGACCTGGCACACGGTCTTATTTTTTTTCAGTGACACATGTTTTGGAAAAACAAGTCGTCTTTAACACACGTGCTTGGTAACACGGACGAGTATCCTTGGAAATGTCGCTGAACGCTTAACACTGGAAGGACCCGATTTCAGCCATGGTCCCTGCCACACTCCATGTCGGGAAGAAGACCGGAGACGTCAAGTGACCAAAGTCACCTCCCTGCCACGTAGCAGCGTCCGGGTCCCCTCGGGATGGAATGATCTCTTTCCCAAATCTGATGCATTTCCCACCTTCTCCGCCCCCGCTCATGGGGACAGCCGTCCTCTCTGGACAAGTCAGCTTTCACCCTGAGCTCTCCTTCAGGACCCACAGGCTTTGGTCCCCAAGCCTTGTATATCTTCTAGAAAATTCTTGGCTGCAGCTTCTGGGTTCATCCCTCACCGATGGCTCCCTCTTTAAAATCCTCCTGGGTTTCTCTGCTGCCGTGGTGCGATAGGATCCTACTTAGTCTCCCTGCCTGCGATCTGACTTCCCAGCTCCATTTTTAACAGATTTTTCTTTTTTCCCTAAAAAAGACGTCTGATCATGAAACGATAGTGTTACCCTTGGAAACCGTTCCACCACGGGGCCCATAACTTCTCCACGATGGCTGTCCTCTACCAGTCTCTCCTTCCCTACAGCCCCATCCCCCTGGCTGTAGCCATCATGAACTTAATTTAGATGCCCCAAAGTGATACTTTGCAGGGTATGTAAAGAACTTAAAAAGCTGAGCACCAAAAAAAAAAAACCCCCAAATAACCCAATCAATAAATGGGCCAAGGACATGAACAGACACTTCTCAGAAGATGATATATCATCAGTCAACAAATATATGAAAAAATGATCCTCATCTCTAGCAATTAGAGAAATGAAAATCAAAACCACTCAAAGATTTCATCTCACCCCAGTCAGAATGGCAGCTATTAAGAATACAAACAATAAGTGTTGGTGAGGATGGGGGGAAAAAGGCACACTCGTACATTGCAGGTGGGACTGCAAATTGGTGCAGCCAATATGGAAAGCAGTATGGAGATTCCTTGGAAAATTGGGAATGGAACCACCATTGGACCCAGCCATCCCACTCCTTGGTGTATACTCAAAGGACTTAAAAACAGCATCCTACAGGGACACAGCCACATCCATGTTTATAGCAGCACAATTCACAATAGCTAAACTGTGGAGCCAACCTAGATGCCCTTCAATAGATGAATGGATAAAAAAAAAAATGTGGCATATATACACAATGGAATATTACTCAGCCATAAAATAGAATAAAATCATGGCATTTGCAGGTAAATGGATGGCGTTAGAGAAGATAATGCTAAGTGAAGTGAGCCAATCCCCAAAAAACCAAATGCTGAGTGTTTTCTCTGATATAAGGAGGCTGATTCACAGTGGGGTAGGGAGGGGGAGCATGGGAGGAATAGATGAACTCTAGATAGGGCAGAGGGGTGGGAGGGGAAGGGAGGGGGCATGGGGTTATTAATGATGGTGGAATGTGATGGACATTATCATCCAAAGTTCAGGTACGAAGACAGGAATTGGTGTGAATATATCTATAAATCGTGCTCTATATTTGTGATAAGAATCGTAATGCATTCTGCTGTCATATACAAATAATAAAAAAAGAAACCTAAAAAAAAAAACAAGTGATACTTTCTAACCACATAGCCACCTGGCATTACTGTCATTTCGGTTAACTAGAGTTGAATGAAATGAAAATCCAAGTTCCAGAGTCACCATACCCTGTGTCAGATGCCCAACCACCACTGATGGTGGCTGTTGGCCGCCATACTACAGAGCAGAGATTCAGGACGCGTCCGTGACTGTGCCCATCACTGGAGATGATTCACGTGGACAGGGATGCTTCCAACATGGGCGCTGTCCTTCACCTGGGGTCCCACTCACAAGCCAGGATGGTCTAACTTCCCATGGCATTATCTTCTCTACCTCCACCCTAACATGAGCTAAGTGAGTCCACTCCTTCCGCTAAGGGAGTGGGATTTCTTCTCCATCTTAGCTTTCATTGAGCACTCAGTAAACTCTAAGTTAATTAATGGATCAATTAAAAAAATTTATTCAGTTTGAAACCAACACGCAGACCCTAAAACAATAAATCCACTGGTCGTTTTCTTTGAATTTCAGTTGTCTTGAAGATTCTGACTTCTGTTAATAACCAGGCAACAATGTCTTCGTACATTGAATTTACGGTTGGCGATGCCTGTTTACGTGAACAACATTGACCCCCCGATCGTACAAGGACAATGATGATGGTGGTTATAAGAATAATGGGAAAAAAAATAAGCCAGTCTCCTATGCAATTAGGGAGAAAACCGCATTTAGGACAATCTGGTTCTGTACCGAGCCACGTGAGAAGCCCATTATGGAACATAATTAGAACAAATCAACTGTTTTCATTTTCCTATTTTGCCTTCTAACCCTTGAATACATGAATACATAATTTCGCCATTGCCTCCGTGGCTCAGATACCTTCTATTCTTAGTTTCAGCATTAATATTTCATCATAGGTATCCCAACGTGAACAGTATAATTATTTTAAATGGCGACACCGTATTCGGCCCTGTTACCAGCAACGTAATTTACTTAGAGATCCCTCCTATTACTCTTTGGACAGTTCGCTTCTTTCCAGCGCTTTGTGTTTCTTAAGGAATAATGCGTGGAGTATTTTCATATATGAATTTTTTATGATCAAGAGGGATTTAATTCGCCCTCTGCGAAAATTGCTTAATTATAAAAAAATCTACAAGGTACTGGCATGGGAAATATTTTACCAGATATTTTCCCTTGCCCACCATGGTGGATCTTGTCCTGTCTTTGCATTATTTTGATGGAGCAGGTGCAGAATGTACAGATGGATTTGCAAGTTGAGTTTGCGGTAGGAAATTCTAGGTATCGAAACACTTTACGTGGGACCTCTGTTGTTTGGGAAAAGAAGTGAGTTCGAAGGAGCAGAGGGCGCCACTTGTTTTTCTCGATTCTGAACGACCTTGCTAAGCCCTTGTGGGCCAAGGTTAACAGCCCCTCGGGGAGTCCCTGGGTGTTCCCATCCAGCGAGATCAGGCATGGGAAAGTGTCTGGTATTTTAGAGTCACATCTTGGACCGCCCAGCATCTGCGGGTCCATGGGTGCAGCACGCATTTTAAGTCTCAGCTTTGACCAAAGCCATAGCCTGATCATCACAGTGATATTGCAACAAGACGGTAGTCGCTGTCACCCTAACTCTTCGCGTTGAGTGTTGGACCCTGGGTGTGGCCGGAAGTACTTAGAACAAGTAAACACCCTACGAGAATCGATCCACTGATTCCTCCAACATCGCTCTGGTGGTATGTTCTCATTTTTGTCCCCATTTCGAACGTGAGAAAACCGAGTCACAAATGGCAGAGGTCACGGGTCTAAAACCGCCTTGTCCTTTGGCCTCACAGTCTCGGGCTTGTCATTGGCTCCTCTTAACTTTTGGATCGTACCCAACGGATCGAGAGGTTTTGATTTTGATATTGCGGGTAGTGAACCGGTGGCATTCTGAAACACCGACTTCAGAATGTACCCAAGGGGTTCCTGAAGCCTGCTGTGTCAGGTCAGCTTTAGGATGTTTTGCCAAATCCTCACAAAAATCTCAGTTTGGGAAGGGCCACTGGATAGGAAAGTGGTCTGAGAACCAGGCTCATGATGGGTGGACCAGGATCTCCTGTGGGACCTCAGCTGGTATTCTCCAGGGTGTGGGGCCACCAGCTTCAGGGTCTCCTTGTGCAATGTGCTGCTGACGTTGGGAGCCTGTGCTTCCTCAAATGCTAGACAGCACTCTTGAAACAGAAGCAGGGTAGATTGAGTCCATCAGAGCAAAGCCAGCTAGTTCCACTTCAGATTTTTCCACTGCATTCTTTTGAGTAAATTCCTTGGCTTCCAGCACGGATGAACCTCAGAAATCTTAAGCTACAACAGAGGAATGCATAAGAAAATAGGGTATATATACACCGTGGAATATTACTCAGCCATGAAGAAGACTGAAATCATAGCATTTACCCATCAATGGATGGAACTGGAGAGTATCAGGCTAAGAGAAATAAGCCAATCCAAGAAAACCAAAAACTGACTATTCTCTCTGATTGGTGGATGCTGACACACACCAAAGGGAGGGTCAGCAGGGGGAAGAATAGAAGTACTTAGGATTAGACAGAGGGGAATGAAGGGTAGGGAGGAGGGATCGAAGTTGGAAAGACGGTGGAATGAAGGAGACGTGTTCACAGCAGCGTGAACACACTGCGTCCAACCACAAGAAAGGGAAGTTCCACTCCATGTCTGTGGGGTATGTCCAAACACACCGTACTGTCATGTATAACTAGAAAGGAGAAAAATAAAATAAGCCACCCAGATGCAGGGCATGGTCTGCTGTATATGATTTGTCAAGAAAAGGCCAACATACAGAGAAAGTAGACGGGTGGTTGTCTCCGACTGGAAATGGGCCTGAGGGGTCTCTTGGGAGAGATGGAACTGTTCTGAAATGGGATCGTGGTCACGCCTCGTCGATTCTGTAAATATTCTAAAACTCACGGAACTCTACACTCACAACAGATGCGTTTTATACTGTGTCAATTATATTCCAGGAAACACTCAAATAGAGAAGAAGCCTGAGAACGTTCCGCAGAGCCAGTGAGTGTCCGGGTCTTGTCCCGATAGTGTGGCTGGTCTTCGTCACCCGTGCCGCTGGGTCTGCATCCCCCGTGGGGCTCAGGAGGAGAGACTCTGTGCCCGGTGACCCCACACTGGTCAGTTCTTGCATGAAGACTCCCTTTCAGGTTGCAGAATGGCACAGCTGGAAGGGATAACGGATAGAAGAGAGCCACCCCATACGAGTTCTGGGATTTTATTTTGACAGCCTCATGCATCTGGGCCTCCCAGAAAATTCTAGAAGAGAGAGGACCCGGGCCCAAACTGAGGCTTCCGCCGTAGAGGGTGCCTGAGGACCTTGGCAGGTGCTGGAGGCGTGTTCCATGGGACAGTCCAAGCTTTGGGTTTATATGATAACATGAAGAAGGGGGAGATTCGAGGCCTTCCATCCCACCGTCTGTGCGGTAGGTAGGTATTGTAGGTGCATCATCTCCTTCAGCATCTAGGACGACCCTCCCCACGGAGACAGGTGCACCCCGCTTTGCTCGTGCAGAACTGAGTTCACCGGATCTCACTCAAATTGCTGGATCTCGTCCAAACAGCTGACGAGTCGTGGACCTCGTTGGGCAACGGTCAGTTTGGAATACAGCCCTCCCTTGGGGACAGGGAGACTCTACCTTTCAAATGCCTTAAGAAGAGACCCATGCTCCTGAGCTTTAGCAAAGTCGAAATGCAAAAAAGAAAAACAAAACAAAAAAAAAAAACACAAGCCAAGTGTCCACACAGCCGCGGGAAGGTAGGGGTGGTGCTGTGAGGTTTCCAAAAGCCGGGCCGGGCTGATTTTGGCTCTGATCCTCGGGGAGGGAGGACTCTCCATCACTGCCTCCTGCCCTGCGCTGCACTTGATGAGCTGTGAGAAAATGCTGAGCTGTCCCATGGCCACTGGAGCCGTCAGGCAGAGCGTCAGGGACCAGCTGCTGCATCAGAGGCTCTCGGCCAGGAGGGCAGCTAGCCAACCGGAGATGCTGCTGGACCCTGGACGGCGTCTGTCTTGAAAGCGCTCTGAAGCCGTCGCTCAGGCCCTGGGATGAAGAGGCTCCTCAGCCGTCAGGAGTTTTACACAAGGCGCCTGTCCCGGCCTCCAGGATCCGTCGTCGGGAGGTTTTCGGTTTTGCATTCGGTCATCACCTGAAGACAAGGAAAGGTCAGGCCACCACCTGCGCACGAGAAAGGGAAGGGATGGGGCCTCGGCCTGAAACGCTTTCATCCTAACAGAGAAGGGAAATGTCTCTCGTGCAAAGTCAGAAAAGCCCACAGTGAACCTCCTCTGGTTGGCTGGCGAGCGAGCGCCCCGTCCGGATCCGAGTCGGTGGGATGCAGGGTGGACCCCATGAGCGGGGGGCTAGACATTCACCTTGCAGTTCTCTCATCCTGTAGATGCCTATTCCAAAAAACAGCTCCCGAACTGATTTTTTTTTTAATAATGAGTAAAAAAAAATGCGATTTCCCTCTTCTACGGGTGTGTGTTCTTATTTAGCTCTTCGTGCGATTAGATATTTTATTTTCAACCACATAAAATCCTGATCGCCACGTTAACCAAAGTCCAGCGTCTGTATTTGTCTTTTCTCTCCAAAAAAGAAGTTTGGATCTCGCTTCTTTTCTCACAACTTTGGCAACTCTCCGTGACTCCAAAGCCCCCATCGTCGCAGTAAATAATTATATTTTTAATGCCAGATTTTCTTTCTCTTTTCCTTTTAGAGAATGCAAAAGCTAATGAATATTCTTCAGCTCATACACAATTAGTGTCACCTATGATTGTCATTTCCTTGGCCTTTTTTTTTTTTTTTTTGACCCAGGAAATAAGTCACTCTGAGAACTTTCCCATTTAAAATGGAACACTTTTCAAATTATTACTTGTTCTACCACCTAAACTAGATGAACCCTTTAAAAGGAATGGACTAATCCGTCTCTCTCTCTCTCTCTCTCTCTCTCTCTCTCTCTCTCATGAATGGGGAGACGAGAATCCTCAAAAAAAAAAAAAAAAAAAAAGTCTGAGCAAATTAAATCCGGCAACGTCTAAAAAATAATCAGGAGCCTCCGTGACCAAGTGCGATTAATCCGAGTTATGGAAGGTTGGTTTGACACGGAAAGATCAGTCAGTGAAACCATTGCATCCTCAGGCAAAGAGAAAAAAAAAATATATCGCGTGTCCTGTCAACAGATGCAGAAAAGCTTCAGAGAGGATCCAACACGTGTTCGTGATACCAATCCTCAGTAAGCACAAAGGAGACCCCCTCCCCGGATGAAGAAGGTCTGCAAAATCTCCACGGCACGCGTCACACTCAGCAGTGAGAAAATCGTAGCTTTCCCGAAAGACCAGGAGCAAAACAAAGAAGTCCCCTCTCCCTGTTTCTTCTTGGCGTGATCCTGGAGGACACACAACAAAATTTAAAAAGGAGGAAAAAAAATGCCACGTGCATAGACCACGACCATCAGTGGAGGAAATCCAAAATAGTGACCATAAAACCTCCCGAGACCCACGGGCAGCAGTTAGAGTAGGGTCCCGGGTTGTGAGACTCACAGGGACCCGGAAAGTCAATTTTCTACGTGTTCACAACGACCCAATGGGATTTGAAAAGAAAAATGCAATGCTCTTTTCATTTATACACCCCCCCCAAAAAAAAAAATGATCTATGTAGGTCTACATCGGACAAAGCACGGAAAAAGACGTGGATGAGAAAACTGGGAAACTCGTTCCGTGAGTCATAGAGCGACATCCGTGGAAAGGCGTACCATGTTCATGGACAGGAAGGCAGCAGGGCCAAGATGTCGCTGTCCCCACACCCGATCCCAAGAGTGGGTGCAGACCCCCATCGGAAGGCCAGGAAGTCATCTTTGTGGCTATGGGGAGTCTTGAAGTTTACGGGACCCAGGTCTTCAGTTCTGTATCAAAGGACAAGGAAAAAAAAAAAAAAACTCAGAGGAGTGTCCCTCCGTCCGCTTCAAGTCAGGCACGGAGACAGAGCGGCATTTGTCAAAGACTAGACAGAGACCCCCGAAAAGGCTGCCGCGCCGTACGATTCCAACGATAGAACATTCTGGAAAAGGCAGAACGGAGGAGATGGTGAGATTGGGGTTGTGGGGAAGGAGGAAAGAGGACCACAGAGGATTTTCAGGACATTGGCAAGCCCTCTGCTTGATCCTGTCATGGCGGATGCACGTCATGATACCTTTGTCCAAACCCACGGAACCCACATGGCCCAGAGGGAATTCCCGTGTCCGTCATGGACGCTGGGCTCCAGGTCCGGATGGAGCATCAGTGCGGGTTCTTCATCTGTAACAAACGTGCCACCCTGGTCGGGGATGTACCCAGGAAGGCCATGTGTGTGGTCAAGGCGGCCTTAGGGAATCTCTGGACCTTTTTTGTCCACTTTGTGGTGCCCCTGAAACTTGGGACTATACATTGGTGTGACCAATCCAGAAAGCAGTGTGGCGATTCCTTAGAAAACTGGGAATGGGACCACCCTTTAAACCAGCTATCCCTCTCCTTGGTCTATACCCAAAGGACTTAAAATCAGCACCCTACAGGGACACAGCCACATCCATGTTTACAGCAGCTCCATTTGCAACAGCTAAACTGTGGAACCCACCTCGGTGTCCTTCAGTGGATGAATGGATAAAGAAAATGTGGTACAGATACACAAGGGAATATTACTCAGCTTTAAAGAAGAATGAAATTATGGTGTTTGCAGGTAAATGGATGGAGTTGGAAAATATCATGCTACGTGAAATAAGCCAATCCCCAAAAAACAAGGGCCGAATGTTTTCCCTGATAAGTGGATGCTGATCCATAATGGGGAGGTAGAGGAGAATGAAGGAACTTTGAATTGTACAGAGGGGAAGGGTGGAGCTGTGGGGATGAGGAAAATTTTAAAAATAAATTTTAAAAAATTTTAAATGCGTTTGGCTAGCATATGTTAACAGCTGCTCACTCTAGATAAAGCTCCATGTATGCTTGCACACAAGATTTTCACTTACGTCATGTGCTTGTAGAAATTCATGAAGGAAAGAGCAGCGTGTTTACATACTTCTGTGTAACAGGCACCTCGTCACTTATTCTGCACAATCTGTCCCCTAATGGTTTTGCTATTTGGGCTGGGATCCAAGTTTTCTTGAGGTCTAACGGATAGTGATATAATAGGGAAATTAAATTTTGACCAATCTGCTGTCAGTTACGTGCTATCTGATGGCGGTAACTCTCAACAGTGCTGCCTCTAAGTCCTTATGCTATCAAAGAATGTACTTGAAGTATCTGCTCCAAGAATACCTGTCTTAAGGTAAAAGTTTAACAGAAACCTTTCACTTGTGAAAACGAACTTCACTTTCAATCCCTCCAGCTCTGTTCACCTTCTAACCTAATAAGACAGTGTGTTAGCTTTCCATTGCTGTAACAAAATACCTGAGATCATTAAATTATGAAGGAAAAAAAAAAAGTTTTGTTTTAATCTTTGATTTTAGAGGCTCCAGTTCCATCAGGTGGACCTATTATTGTTTTTAAGCCCCTGATGGAGGTGACAGGTGGCTATGGCAGGGAGCACGGTTGAAAGAAACGGCTTAGAAAAAAAAAAACTGGCTTGTGGTGAGTGAATCCTATCTGCCTGGAGAGGGACTCGGAGGCCGGGAAATGCTGGACTGGGCGCTCTGCCTTGGGCTTCCTGGGGCTCAGTGACGCCCAGAATCGCATGTCCCTCGTGGGCACCCGGGAAGCTGTGGCTGTGGAGTTGTCATAGGAGATGTTGGCTCCCGTGGGACAGGAAGCTTCCAAGCCACTTCTTGTCCGTTTGACCTTGAACTGTCCCCAAGGGCGCTGATGGCTTTCCCAGAAAGTCCTGCAGACGCCTTCAAAGCCATCCCCAGAGGGGAACTGCTGCTGTGTTCCCAAACTGCATCTTCCTGTGTTCCTGGATGTCACAGGAGCGTCTCTGGAGGGTGACGTTTAGTGGAATCATGCAGCATCTCCCCAGAACCTGACTGTCCAGCTAGTGAGTCTGTGGGATTTGGGATAAGGTACCAGGGCAACGAAGCAACTGTGCACCTGCTGATTCCATCATGATCTCGAATGCCCTGAACGGGAATCTAACGCCATTTTGGGGGGACAATTAGAATATTTATTGCTGGGCGTTGGGGGCGCACGCCTATAATCCCAGCAGCTCTGGAGGCTGAGGCAGGAGGATCGCGAGTTCAAAGCCAGCCTCAGCAACTTAGCGAGGTGCTAAGCAACTCAGTGAGACCCTGTCTCTAAAGAAAATAAAAAACAGGGCTGGGGATGGGGCTCAGTCAGTGGTCAAGTGCCCCTGAGTTCAATCCCTGGTACTAAATATATATAAATATATATATTTATAAATGAATATGTACTTATTAATAAATATATATATATTTCAAAGTGGTTTTCATGAAACTCCAAGATGGTACAAAATAACATTTTGTTGTTTTTTTTTTATTTATTTCTTCATGTCAATCAGATAAAATTTGCAGTCTGGTTCAAACGATGGATTTATATATAATCATGGAGATATATATATATATATATATTTATATATATATATATATATTTATATTTAAATCTATAGTTTTTCTCTCCCAAGTTAAAGTTGGACACATTTTTTTTTAATTTATAGATCACCAAAAGTCTGACTTGAAAGGGAATGTTTATATCTGTCAATATCCATTTTTTAAAGTTTTTTTTAGTTGAAGGTGGACACTATGCTTTTATTTTTATTTGTTTGTTTCTATGTGGTGCTGAGGATCGGACCCAGTGCCTCACCCACTAGGCAAGTGCTCTCCCCACTGAGCCGCAGCCCCCTGCCCTGTGTCAAAATCCATTTTTTTGTTCTGAATACCAGTTTGAATCTATTTTCCCCCATGCATTTGAGTTATCTTCCCGAGCAACACAATCCTTTCAACAGAACTGTGCAGGAATGGATCAGCCCTGAGGTGGAACTGGGGAAAATTGGGCAGGTTGACCATTTTTTTTCTGAATGGGGGGGAAAAATGTGACCCTTTGGAACTATATTTAAAATTCTCTTCAAAGTGGTTTTCATGAAACTCCAAGATGGTACAAAATAACATTTTGAAGTTGGTTATTTATTTTTTTTAATTTAAATTAAGTTCTGAGACCCTTTCTTCGTGTCAATCAGATAAAATTTGCAGTCTGGTTCAAAGGACGGATTTCAGAATGCTGCTGCCTCCTCCCGGATGGTATTTCTCCAGCAGCATTTGAAGCGTCCCTAGGAAGACACAGAGGATCCTTGTTAGGGTCTGTAAACAAGTCAGGATGGCGCCTGGCATTTTGCCAGAGGGAGTGGTTTGTGAGGTGGCGCCATCGAGCCAGTAAGTGTGGAGATTCCTTATTGGTTGACTGCTGTATCTAGTTTATGCTAATGAAGATAAGCTGTGTGGAATGTATATATACCCCTCCTGTCCTACAATAAACGGCTCCCTCTCCTGCTGTATCAATGCATGCAAGTTGCTCCTCACCTCCCCGTTATTTTGCTGCAGCCGGACTGCGGCAGATGGTTTATAAAAACACTTCTCTATGGGATTTGGGGGGTTCTGCCACTGTGGTTTGATAATGGCGAGCAGGTTAGCGGTGAAATTTCCAACGTGAGAATGATTCCAGTTTGCAGAAGCAGATCGCATCGGAGCCGCACGCCTTTCTCTGCTCAGGAGATGATGCGTGCTTTTCTTGACTCCAGTGTGCTCTGAGGTTAATGGTTTAAACTCTTTTTAAAATTCTTTTTATACATTCATGACAGCAGACTGTATTATGACATATTATACATACGTGGAGTATCACTTATTCTAATCAGGATCCCATTCTTGTGGCTGTCCGTGATGTGGAGCCACACTGGTTGTGTCTTCACATGTGAACGTGGGAAAGTTCTGTCTGATTCATTCCACTGTCTTTCCTATTCCCATCCTCCTCACTTCCCTGCATTCCCCTTTGTCCAATCCCTCTTATTGTGTGTTAGCACCCATGTATCAGAGAGAATATTCAGCTTGTGTTTTGGGGGGATTGGCTTGTTTCACTTAGCATGATAGTCTCCAGTTCCATCCATTTACCAGCAATTGCCATAATTTCATTCTTCTTTATGGCCGAGTAATATTCCATGGTGTCTATGGCTGAATAATATTCCATCGTGTATATACACCACATTTTCTTTTTCCACTCATCTGGTGAAGGGCATCAAGGTTGGTTCCATAGCTTAGCTATTGTGAGTTGAGCTGCTATAAACATGGATGTGGCTGCGTCCCTGTAGTAGGCTGATGTTAAGTCCTTTCTTAAGAGAAAGCAAAGAAGAAAAGCTACTTTTGGGGTGGCAACCAAACTTCTTGCTTCCTACCATCCAACCAACATAATTACCAACCAACAAACCATCCATCTGACCTTGTAGATTATTCATTACCAGTGGATTCAGAGATAAAAATATGTATTCCTTGTCTTCCATGAAGGTCACAGTGAATCTTATTACCAGGACTTTCAAACACTCATTTCTTTCATACCAAAACAAAAACCTGTGTACACCTGCGTACCTTTATGATTCAAATTCATACAGAAACACTTAAAAAATACGGTAGCATCTGTGAAGCACCACCCCACCCGCCCCGGACGCTTTTCATTTTCATCTGAGAGATTCTGTGACTGGAGGCAACTTGAAAAGCCTTTGTCTGGATGTTGCACCCACATTGATCTCTCTCTTCCTGGGCTTTTGCAATTTCAGGAATATGTGAGAAAGCGTCGTTGATACCACCCTTTCGTTTTTTTTTTTCCAATCTACCGTGGTGTTTGCTATCTACGTGGTGTCGGAAAGAAACCGTTTCTGCCTTCGGTAGCGAATTAATTTTTGCCTCAACAAATGACACGTACCAGTAGGTTTTGTTTGTTCGTGAAAACAAATTTAGACAGTGCAGCGATGACTCAGTGGATTTTGAGACGGAAAATAGCCTGCGTGGCGATGGTGTGGGTCTGCCCAGAAGAACAGGCTCCTGATGTTTCTCTCTCTCTCTCCCTTTTTTTCTTTTTTTTTTTAATGGGCCAATTAACCCCTTCAAGGCAATCGGACTATTTCTGATTATTCGTGGTGCAGGTTTACTTCCTTGGGACATGGGTAAAAGCGCCCCTTTTAGATTGGATGTGGAAGCGAAACAATCCACAGTCTGAGTTCATGTTTTCTAAGAAAAATGAACAAGGATTTGAACTGTGGGAGCCTGCGTGGTGGCGGTGCCATCCAACCTCTGTGTGTGGATGCATTCAAATTCCCTTCAATGGGAAACAAATAGGCTTGCAAGTGAGAGAGGGAACTACCGTCATGTTATTTAAAAGGATCGTAGGCTCCGTGTTTAATAATGGATGGTCTGAAATCCTAGATAAAAAGGATTGATAAATAATACACGAGAAGCCAAACCATCCTCCTTCCCCGTCGCTCTACAGAGACCTTGGCTTCCATAGGGAAACCACCCAGCATCCAGCCGGGCTTTGCTTATTCATTTATTTATGGCAAATTATGTCTTTTTCCTATGAGTTTTCCTGTGGAAGTATTTTCTCCCTTCCTAGGTCTGGATGCATTTCAGTTTTGGGTGGAATACTGAAACGTCAGTTGAAAGGCTTACTGGGAAGTGTTTGCCAATCTGGAGAGGATAAGGAATTTTGTAAAAAAAAAAAAAAAAATATATATATATATATATAAGCTGGGTGTGGTGGTGCATGCCTGTTATCCCAGCGGCTCAGGAGGCTGAGGCAGGAGGATCTCGAGTTCAAGGCCAACCTCTGCATACCCAGGCACTAAGCAACTCAGTGAGACCCTGTGTCTACATAAAATACAAAATAGGGCTGGGGACGAGGCTCAGTGATCCAGTGCCCCTGAGTTCAATCCCTGGCACCCCTCATTGCCCCCCCAAAAAAGAAAAAAAAAGGTCTATCTTTGGCTGGGCCCTTTCTCTCTGGAAGGTGAAAGGGGAAACCACAACTGCTTTGCCCAGAAACAGGGAAACCGTTTCTTGGTTTCCAAGTACAATTGTGAGGAGTCAGTGAACTTCCAGGGTAACCCCCTTGGATTTAGTGTGCTCTGTTTCAGAGTTTCTCCGTTCCAAAGCAGGGCCGGTCAAAGCCAATATCAGCCACTCACAGGACTCCCTCGTCTCCATCTTGTTGGGTCTAAAAGATGTTTATCTATTGAGGACCTCACACTTGGGCTCACCGCCAGAGCCTGGAGGAACATGGTGGATTTTCATCTGATTTCTCTCCTTGCTCTTTCTACATTCCCCCTCTCCCGTCTCCCACGTAACTGTTCTTGTTTTGATTTAAGGAAGACGGGGCAGGATCCAGCCCATCTTTCCCAGTTGACCTTTACGATCCCTAGGGGGATGCGTGGGTGGGATGTAGGATGTCGCTCAGCCGGATCCCCGCACCGTCTGTCTGTCCACACGGGCAGCCTCCCAGGCCCATGGTGAGTACGGAATTCGGGGGTCCTATGAGGTCCCGGGATCTTCTTCCTGGAGGTGGCCGAGATAACAGAGTTGGGATGAACTTCCCAGGGGAAGTCGGAGCCCTCGGTGAGTAGCTGCATAGACCAGAGCGTGTCCAACTCTATTTATAGGAAAAAGAAAAACAAAACAAATCAAAATAAAAACACTGAGTATCTGCTCTAAAATAATCAAGTCAGTGGGGGCCACCCCAATATCCTGACAGGTCTAAACCGCATTATTGCTAAACGGTTAGTTGATCGTACGACTGTGTTCTGTCTTGAGAAACGTGAACAGAAATCTGTGGTGGTGGTGGTGGGGTAGCGACTCTTGAGAAGTGTCTTTAAGGGGAGATGATTCAGCTGGTGACTGTTGTATATTGTCCTCCACGTCCCTTTCAGTTTTTTTTTTTTTGCTACCTGGAATGCAGATGTGATGACTGGACCTCTGTGAGCTATCTTGGACCAAGTGGTGATCTTGAAGATGAAAGGAATATGTTACCAGAGTGGAGAAAGTTAGTGGAAGAATCACAGGTCCTTAAGAGATGATTGTGGAAATACGATACGAACCACGGGCTATTATTTACTAGGATATTTTTTTCTCCCGTGAGTCAGCAATGAACTTCTCTTTTATTTGAATTATTATTATTATTATTATTATAATTATTACCTCGAGTTTGAACCGATTCTGATAAAGTCCCATGAGAATGAAAGTTCCGGAAGATTACAAACACATTGAACTAAACCCTGGACCTAATCCCCAAGTAAATTTCAGAAATTCATAAAGTCAAGAGAGTCGTTTCATTTTTCTGTATTTTACTAATTTTGAAAAAAAACAGAAATACCCAAACTACTTATCACATGGGGACCAGGTAGAAATTCTTAGAAAAGGGTGACATCTGCTTTACCTGAGGTGCGTTTTCCATGAATAACATTCTCGTGGACTGAAGCAGAGCTCTCTGCCCAACATTCGTGAGGATTTCTGAAAATTTCATGGGGAGCTACAATCTTCATTCCTGGGAGGAAGGTCGACCAAGCCATCAGCAAAATGTAGGTATTCAAGACCGTTTCCAAAGTGGAGAGATGATGCTCATCAGGAGAAAGGGCTCCGTGGCTCTGCAGAGCGGCGACCGAGGTCATTTGCAATCCCCGTTCAGCGGCGTGACGGTCGGCATTTCACAGTCATACCTACGTGTCCAAAGTCCACAGGTCCCTCAAGTTCTGGTTTCACACACCACTCCCCCGCGGGAAACATGCTTCAGAGAGCAAGGAGGGACATCATCGTCCCTCTTTTTTTTATTATTTTCTAAATTCCAGGAGGTCTATTCAGTTTTCTCTTAAAATGTTTACCTGTGGGATCCCTAGTTCTCCACTGGACTTCACGTCCCTTGAAAGCAGGTGTGTTGGACCCCTCGCACACAGGACTTGTTCGATAATTGCTTGTTGGCCGGATGCCTTCTTAAAAACAACTGCTTCCTTTAGGACTGAAGGCCTGGCCCTTTTTTTTATATAGCTCTGGTTTGGGTCTAAAAAAACAAAATCAAAAACATGACCCACCGATGCCAAGCCTCAAAAGTAATTGAGTGTGAAGGGCTCCACATTGGATGCCGAGCTCAGCCTCTGCAAGGTGCACAGAGGTGCAGCAGAATGAGGATCCGCAATGCGCGCGGCTGAAAGGCACGGCTTGTCACTTATCTCCTGTCCCTAAACGTCCTGGTGACAACAGCCATGAGATGGGGAGATGGGCTTTCTCAGAAAACTTAGACTTAAAAAGATACTGTTTTCCCCCCCCTGGGAGATGCTCGCCTTTCGCACACTCTACTCTGTGTGGTCGTCATGAAATAAAGGAAAGTTAATCAAATGCTTCCTTCGGACAAAAAAAACAAACCTAAATGTGTGGCGCCATGTGGAAGGCACGGTAAAACTGAACCCGGCGCAGTAAAGCCCTTTACGCTCAATGACATTTGATGTACGTGGTTCCTGTGGGGTTATTTCTACTCGGTGGTGGTCTAATGAGCGCCTTCCATTTTAATATTCCATTTTTAATGGGGCATAGGACCTCGATCGAGAGCCCATTAAAACATGGGGATTTTAGAAGGCTAGCTGGGTGCGGTAGCTCACGCCTGTCATCCCAGCAGCTCAGGAGGCTGAGGCAGGAGGATCGTGAGTTCCAAGCCAGCCTCAGCAAAAGGGAGGCCCTAAGCAGCTCCGTGAGACCCTGTCTCTAAATAAAACACAAAATAGGGCTGGGGATGGGGCTCAGTGGCCGAGCGCCCCTGAGTTCCATCCCTGGTACCATAACAATTACCAAATGCCTCTCGGTTACTGATAGAGCGAGAACTGCTGCGGCACAGACTCATGATCAGGTAGAGTGCTGACATTTCACCCCTAAACCGAACAAACGGACCTACTGGGTTATCTGTGCACTAGAACCACTTCAGCCTCCTGCATCCCTCTGCAAAGAAAGGACTAAAGGTTTGGAGAACAGAGTCAGGGCATCCCTTTAGAAGATTGAGGGTGGGGTTCCAGGAGAAAAAAAACAGAAGAAGGAGTTGAGACACCTTCGTGAAGTTCCTTCCTCCACATTCACTAAGGAAAGGCCAGAAATACGGTTCCCTCCAAATGAGAGCAAGAGATGTGGGTAGTGACTTTTCCCGTACGTGAGCCAGGTTTCTCCAGAGAATCAGAACAAATGAGGTTTGTGCATCCACATGATGCGCACGGGATCTATTATGAGAATTGAGTCTCGGGATCGTGGAGGCCACAGATCTAGGAATAGCATCAGAGGGATGCTGTGACCCCGGAGTCTACACCTGCAGCTCTGAGGTCCAAGGACAGGAGGAGACAGCTCTTAAAACGACGGAGGAGACCACCCAGATCCTCCTAAGCTGTTGATTTCTGAAGCGAATGGATGAGGCCTGACCTCACGGATGAAGGTCCATGTCTCTGTCCAGTCTGTCGATTCGGATGCTGGTCTCTTCCAGAAACATGGTCCGAGACAGCCCCAGAAATACCTCCTTACCACCTGTTGGATAAAGAAGAGCCAGAATGTGTCACGCTCTAACCTTGTGACTTGATTCCTTCAAGAGGGCTCGACGGAATCTGCAGTCATTGAACTTCCTTCCCGATTACTGATCTGTTCCACTCTCGGGCTACAAACCCCAGAACTGTTGCCATCTGTTTTCGGAGCTCTGCACCCTGGTGATTGGCACCAACAAGATAATGACCAGGCGTTGGAAGAATCGTTTAGCTCATTTGCATACTGGTGTCTCAGCTCCCTTCATTATTCAGATTTAATGATTCATTGAATTAGAAACAGGTTAAAATCTCAAATAAGCCGTTGAAGTTTAGTCGGCCCATGTTAGTGGGAAAAAAGATTCTTGTATCCCAATATGCTAATATGTGGCTAATTTTTTGGCTTTTCCTATTTGATTATCATTTTCATAGGTGAGTGCAAATGCACGTGAGTTCTTGCAATGTGGAATTTGATAGGCGCTTAATAAGTATTGATTTTACGTATGGTGGTGTGTGCTTGAGTAACTGAGGCCTAATAGATGTGTAAAATTACTGTATTTATGGTGATATCAGCTTAGTCCGTTTTGCAAAATGCCAGGGTGATTTCCAGAATGACTGAACCACTTATGTTCCTACCGGTAGTATAGGAATGATCCAGTTTCAGCACATCCTGCCTAGAATTGACTATTTTATTTTATTTATTTATTTTTTGGTACCGGGATTGAACTCAGAGATACTCAACCACTGAACCACATCCCCATCTCTATTTTTTATTTTATTTAGAGACAGGGTCTCACTGAGTTGCTTAGCACCTCCCTTTTGCTGAGGCTGGCTTTGAACTCTCGATCCTCCTTCCCCAGCCTCCTGAGCCTCTGGGATTACTGGTGTGCACCATCATGCCCAGCTTGCTCCTGTTTTTATTGTAGCCATTCTGGTGGATGTTTATTGTATCACATTGTGGGGGTTTTTTAAACTGTTTTATTAGCACATTATAATTCTGCATAATAGCAGGGTTCATTTTATCTAATCATATATGCATGGAATATAATTTTCTCCATTTTAGTCCCCGATATTTCTTCTCTCCCTCCTCTGGTCCCCTTCTGCTACTCTATGGGTCTTCTAATTATATATAGTTTTTTTTTTTTTTGGCCCTTTATAAATATACATAAAGGTAGAATTCTCTGTGTCTGTTCCTATATAGACGTAATGTAATTCTGGCAGGCTTTATGGTGGTGTGTCGATCCTGCGTTTTCTTCTAGATTCTCCAAAGTTTTTGGTCTGATTCCTAGGTCTTTGATCCACTTAGTTGAGACTTTTGTAGTTGGTGAAAGATAGAGACCCAGTTTTATTGTACTACATATAGTTCTCCAGTTTTCCCAGCTCCATTTGTTGAAAAGACTCTCTTTTCCCCGACATATGTTTCTGGTACCTTTGTTGAGCATCAGATGACTGTGTCTATGTGGGTTGCTATCTGTGTCTTGGATTCGGTTCCTTTAGTCCCATATCTGGTTGGTGCCAATTGCATGCTGTTTGGTTATTATAGCTCTACAGTGTAATCTGAAATCGGGTATTATGGTACCTCCTGCATCATTCTGCTTGCTCAGGATTGCTTCGGCTAGCTGGAATTTTTATTCTCCCCAATGCATTTTAGGACATCCTAAAATGAAAATGAAAATGTCATCTGTATTTTGGTGGGGATTGCCTTGAATCTGTATAACGTTTTCAGTAGTATGGCCATTTGGATGATATTCATTCTTTCCATCTTCTAACGTCTTCCTCAATTTCTTTCTTTAGTGCTCTACAGTTTTCACTGAAGTCTTTTAGCTCCTTCATCAGATTTTCTTCTTTTCTTTCTCTTTCCATCTTTCTTTCTTTTTATTGTGAATAGGAAAGTTTTCCTGTTTCCTTTCTTAGTAGATGCATTATTGTAGTATAAGAAATCTATTTATTGATCTTGATCTTGTATCCTGCTACTTTGCTGAAAAAAAAATTTATTTTAATCAGATCTAGAAATCTTCAGGTGGAGTTGTTTCTAGAAAAAGGATCGTGTCATATGCAAACAGATGATTTGACTTCTTCTTTTCCTGTTTGCATCCTTTTTATTTCTTTTTCTTGTCTGATTGCTCTGACTAGCGTTTCAAGAACTGTGGTTGAATAAGAGTGGTGAGAGTGGACATCCTTGTCTTGTTCCTGATTTTTAGGGGAACATCATACTAACAGAGAAAGTCTAACATCCTACTAAACAGAGAAAAATGGAAAGCATTTCCCCTAAAATCAGGAACAAGACAAGGATGTCTATCCCTAATTTCTCCTGCATTTTTAACATGCATGGGTGCTAAATTTTGTCAAAGTCTTGTTCTCTACCTGCTGAGAGCCACAGCCAAGTCGGTATGGCCCCTGGCATCTACCTATTAAGATGATCATTTGGTTCTTGTCCTTAATTCTATTAATGGGGTGAATTGCATTTATTGATTTATGTATGTTGAGCCAACCTTTATCACTGGAATGAAAATCACTCAATCGTGGAGTACGACGTTGTAATGTTGAAATATCCATTCATTTTTCTGTGTCTTAAAATCAATTTTCTACCTTTTTTTAAAAAAAAATCTTAAGAGTTATTTTTATATTACAGATAATAATCCTTTGCTGAATATGTTGATTTCCAAATATTTTCTCCTAAGCTTTAGTTAGTCTTTTCATCTGGGCAACAGGGCATTTCTCAGAGCAAGAGGTTTTAATTTGATGAGTCCAAGTTTTTCAGTGTTTTTCTTGTATGTGTCATATTTTTGGTATGAAGACCAAGAGTTTTCAGGCTCCTGGTCTAGCCCTGTCTCCTGAAGATCTTTTGTTAGTTTTGTTTTTTCTAAAGTATATGTTTTGCTTTCTATTTTATATTTAAACTCACAATGCATTCAGAGCTAATTCTCAACGTTCAGGTGCAAAGTTCAGGTGAGCGTCCATTTGCCATAGATATCCAATGGCTCCGCACCTTCTGTTGAAGAAGCCGTCCCTCCGCTATTCAGTCGCGTTGGTCCTTTTCTCAAAAATCAGAACAGCTGCTAATAGATGCATAGTGTCTTTCAGAGGGATATGATTATTCTGCATCAGAAAATGATGATAGTGACTCAACTCTGAATATACTAAAATACATTAAATTATCCACTTTCGAGAGGTTAAGTTCAAGGTATGTGAATTATATATTAATAGAACCATTACCAAAAAAAGAAACAAGAAAACGCGGTTGGGCACCTTTGGTCTGCTTCTGAATTCTCTGTTGGGATCCACCGATCTGTGGGTCTGTGTCTCTGCCAATACCAGGCTGTCCATGATTAATGGAGGTATGTGGTTCCACCTTATTATGGGATAAAATGATCCCTCCCACACTGTTCTTTTGTCTAGATTGTTTTAGCTATCACAGTGCTCATGCCTTTCTATGTGCATTTTAAAATAAGCTTTTAAATGTCTACTGGAAAACTTGTGGGCCATTTGATAGGAATTTTATGAAGGCCGTAGATTAATTTGGGGAGAATTTGCATTTTTTTTCCCTAGTGGAGTATTCCAGTGCATGAACATGGTGTATTTCTTCTCCATTTATTTGTGTCTGCTTGCACTTTTTTTTCATCAGAATGTGGTGATTGAGGGTAAATAGGTCCCCTACCTGCTTCATGATCCATGTGTGTTCTAGTTCCTTTGAAACTGTGATTACAGGCATGCACCCCTGTGCCCAGCTTAAATATGATTTATATACAGTAAAATGCACAGAAGACATTAAATGCACAGCGTGGGGAGTTTTTTGTATATGCGTGTGTTTATTTATTGATTGATTGATTGATTGATAGGTATGATGCTCACACAGGGGCTTTTCCCATACAAAATGTCTAGATTTTAAAAAGGGTATGCTCTGGCCTGGACCTTCATTTCTCCACGCTCAGCCTCCATCTCTGAACATCCAGGTCGCTTTAGTCTTGGCTTCTTTTGACCGGCATTTTTGTGACTATAAAATGAAGGGGTCAGTCTCGCCCGTTCCTGGAACCGCACCTTGATTTTGCAGATGAAGAGCAGGATTCCCAGATAAACTCCCTGCCTCCGGTGAGGATCCTTGACCAACAAATGAACAAATCTGGGCTAGAAACGTGGTGTGATCTCCAGTCTAAGATAAAAGCTCTTTCGTCACTCTTAATAGCGGATGCTTTTATTATTGTTATCCTGCCACCACTAAACCTGATGACCGAAAATCTACATTACAGAACAACTGGGTGAAATCTGTTTTGTTTAGTGGCTGTGTAATTTCAACACACACACAAAGCACCCGTTAATTTTTTTTTTTTGGTGGGGGGTGGTACCAGGGATTGAGCTCAGGGGCACTCGACCCCTGAGCCCCATCCCCAGCCCCTATTTTGTATTTTATTTAGAGACAGAGTCTCACTGAGTTGCTTAGGGCCTCACCATTGCTGAGGCTGGCTTTGAACTTGCGATCCTCCTGCCTCAGCCTCCCGAGCCGCTGGGATTATAGATGTGCACCACTGCACTAGGCCATCTCATTAATTCTTTAGACATTTGTGAAGCTCTGTCGCTGAGCTAGATGGTAGGACTACGATCCTGACAGGATTGCTGTCTTCAGGAGGTCATGGTCTGATTGAAGAAGCGAGTGCATATAATTACAGTGCAATGTACCTGGGTCTCCTGAGAGTCCAAGGGGGACGTAGCTGAACTGTCTTGGAGAGTGGAAGGAGGGCAGCCAGAGGGGATGGATTTAGGAATGCTGCATCTGAAAAAATCAAGTCGTGATGGGATTGATGGATGGCTAGCAAAGAGGGATGCGTGGGTGGCGAGCTGTGGGACAAAGTGAATTGTACAAACGTGAATTGTACACTCCAGGTAGGAGTCCCTTGCCTGTTTGCTGTGTCTTTCCACCCTTTTGTGCATCTGAAATTTTCATGATAAAAGTTTGGCTAGAATCATATGCTTTTTTTCCATTTTCTTTTTTATTGATTAGTTTATTTTAATCAGGTATAAATGACAGCAGAAGGCATTTTGATTCATCGTGCACAACTGCAGCACAACTTTTCATTTCTCTGATTGTACACCATGTAGCATCGCACCCTATGTGCAGTCACACATGTACCTAGGGTGATGACGTCCATCTCATTCCACCATCTTTCCTGCCCTCATGCACCATCCCTACCCTCTCTCCCCTTTACCCAATCACAGTTGCTCCATTTTCCCCATGCCTCCCGGCCCCCATTATGGATCAGCATCCACTTATCAGGGAGAACTTTTGGTCTTTGTTTTTTTTGATTGACTTACTTTGCTTAGCATGATGTTCTCCAACTCCACCCATTGACCTGCAAATGCCATGATTTTATTCTCTTTTATTGCTGAGTAATATTCCATTGTGTCTATATACCATTGTTTCTTTATCTATTCATCCACTGAAGGGCATCTAGGTTGGTTCCACAGTTTAGCTCTTGTGAATTGTGCTGCTATAAACATGGATGTGGCTGTGTCCCTGTAGTATGCTGATTTTAAGTCCTTTGGGTATAGACCAAGGAGAGGGATAACTGGGTCAAATGATGGTTCCATTCCAGGTTTTCCAAGGATTCTCCATACTGCTTTCCATATTGGTTGCACCAATTTGCAGTCCCACCACCAATGTATGAGTGTGCCTTTTCCCCCACATCCTCAGCAACACTTATTGTTGTTTGTCTTCATAATAGCTGCCAATCTGACTGGAGTGAGATGAAATCTTAGAGTAGTTTTGATTTGCATTTCTCTAATTGCTAGAGATGATGAACATTTTTTCATGCACTTGTTGATCGACTGTATTTCTTCTTCTGAGAAGTGTCTGTTCAGCTCCTTGGCCCATTCATTGATTGGGTTGTTTTTTTTTTTTTTTTGGTGTTAAGTTGTTGTGAGTTCTTTATCCATCCTGGAGATGAGTGCTCTCTCTACCTGACGGGTGTGTGGCAGAAATTCCCTCCAAAAATGCAGGCTCTCTCTTCACCTCATTGATGGTTTCTTTTGCTGAGAAGAAGCTTTCTAGTTTGAACCCATCCCATTTATTGATTCTGGGTTTTCTGTCTTGTGCTGTAGGAGTCTTGTTAAGGAAGTAGGGGCCTAACCCGACATGGTGAAGATGTGGGCCTACTTTTCCCTCTGTTAGACACAGGGTCTCTGGTCTCATTCCTAGGTCCTTGATCCACTTTGAGTTGAGTTTTGTGCCTGTTGAGAGAGAGAGGGGCTTCGTTTCATTTTGCTGCCTGTGGATTTCCACTTCTCCCAGCACCGTTTGTTGAAGAGCTGTGTGTTTTCAGCGCCGTTGTGTAGTGTGAGATAACTGTAGTTATGGGGGTCGGTCTCTGTGTCCTCTAAGGAACCCTGTGCCTTTTAGGATCACTATCATCCATTGAGGGCTCCGAGGGCTGGGCATTTCCAAGAACTTTACCTGGAGTAAAGACGGAGCTCTAACCGTCTCATTGTCCCCGGGTTATGGAGGGTCAGGCACGGAGGAGGACAGCAACTTGTGGCCCCTAAAAGATGAGAAGGATCCCCGCCTCGTGAAGAGGGGTGAGCTTGATGCTCACAGCTGTAACCCCAGGCTGCCACAGAACAGAACGGAGATCAGGGAATGCTTGTTAGGGTCTGGGTTCGAAACGTCCCCAAAGGCTCACGTATGGAAGGCGGGTCACCAAAGCACTATTGTCCGGAGACGGTGGATCTTGGGAAGTGTGTGGAACTCGGGGCTCTGCCCTCATACGTGGACCAACTGGGGACCCGTAGCTGAGTGTGTTAGTGGGAGGTGGCGGACATGGGAGGACAGAGGGTGCTTGGGGCAGGCACTTGGGGAACACTCCTTGTCCCCTGCCCCTTCTGTTCTCGCTGCTGCGTCCTGGCTGCCACGGGACCAGCAGCTGTGTGCCCTGCCGCGCCCTCCGTCCATCCAGGATGCTCTGTCTCCCCACCGCAGTGGGCCCAGGCCCTGGGGGACAGAACGCCCGGAAACCAGGAGCCAGAATAGATCTTTCCTCCTCGAGTTGTTTTTCTCAGGTTGTCACGGCAACAACGACAACAAAAAAAGATGACTAACACAAGTTAAAATGTCGGGGGGGGGGGGGGGACTCTGACTGCTTCATATTAAAGGCATCCTGAGCCTGATGTTGGTGATACACACCTCCCATCCCAGGGACTCGGGAGGCTGAGGCAGGAGGATCACAAGTTCAAGGCCAGCCTCTGCCGCTGAATGAAACCTTGTCTCAAAATTAGAAGAAAAAAAAAAAAAGTCTGGGGATGTAGCTCAGTGGCATAATACCCATGCATTCAGATTCTAGTACTGTCACCAAAAAAAAAAAAATATATATACACACACACACACACACACACTACATGAATATATAGAATAGTGTATATATACACATATATACATGCATATATAGAGAATATATTTATATACATATATATTCATAATGCATTCTGCAGAAGTTGAAAGTGACCTTAGTCTGATTAAAGTGGATTATTTTTAGCATTCGTAAATAAAAAAGAGGGATGGCTAATGAGACATTTAATTTAACACTTTTAACGGGAACACTTATCTCCAAGTTTATTCTGAACGTTTCTATCTCTCCTCCTTAAAAAAAAAAAAAACAAAGAAAAAAAGAAGAAGAATTAGATTTTCCCCTTCTCTGCATCTTTTCTGGGACATTGAACGACTCTGAACAGCTTGAACTGTCGTCAGGGGTCTCTGTGTTTTTGAGAAGACTTCACAAATTTAGTATTTCCCCAATGACATCCCTTAGGGCCCTTCTCGGGTCGTGGGATTGGGATCCTTTGAGAAGAGACACTGAGAGAGAGGTGCCTTAGTGATATGGATTACCGGGGTTCATTAAGTATATCTAGATTTTTTTTTATAACTACCATAAAAGGATGATTCCATGAAGGCTCATCAGTGTATTCTAGAGCCAATTGCTGAAAGACTGTAAGAAAGAATCGTATTTCTAGAGTTCCAAAGCATGCCCCGGATATTAACAGCTGACCTTCCCATCCTCACAGAGACACGGGGGATCAAACTCAGTGTCACCAACCCTAGACAATGGGCAGGACTTGCCTGTCTCACCATAGTGCACTGAGCCTGACATATCACCCACCCATTGTTTCTCTGACAACATTCTTGAATTCGTAATGAAGAAATGATGAGAAAGAGTTCACATTGAATGGCATCACACGAGAGGCAGTGGAGCACACCTGTCATTCCGGAGACTCCCAGCAACACAGGAGGCTGAGGCAGGAGGATCCCATGTTCGAGGCCGGCCTCAACAACATGGCGAGAACCTGTCTCAAATATAGAATAAAAAAGGCTGGGGCTTTAAACCAGAGGTAGAGAACCCCGGATTCCATCGCCAGTACCCACCAAATGAATAAGTTAAGTAAATGACGAGTCCAGACTCTTGGTAAATGTCAGTATCCCAAAATGCTACACAGGACAGAGAAATTCTTTTCTATACAAAAATGGCATGACCAAGATAAAAATCCCTGTCTGATACGTAATTGGATATTGGATCAGAGCAACAGAAAAAGACAGATAAAAATGGTCCCAGTTGGAAAGGGTATTTTGGGCTCAATTGGGAAAATCTAACTCTAGTTTCTATATTAAATGACTGTTCTGTATCAGTGTTCAAGTGGCTGGATAGGCTAGCTGTCGGGTGGTCATATACAAGAATATTATTCTTCTCTAGGGAAATATTTGGTAGATCCTTAGAATTATCATTTACAGGTAGGCTGTTATGATGATCTGCTGCTTACTCTCAAATAATTCAGAAAAAAAATATGACTTATAGAAAGAAAGATGGGGCATGAAATAAAAACGGAAAGTAGACCGTGTGTGCACACTGGTTCTACATCAGAAGAATTTCAGTGTCCAGGACATCATTCTCTCAACTTTTCTGTAAGTTGGAACTTCAAAAAAAATAATAAAAATAAATGGGCCAGGCACCGTGGCTCATTCCCCTTAGTCCCAGCAGCTCAGGAGGCTGAGGCAGGAGGATTGCAAGTTCCAAGCCAGCCTCAGCAACTTAGCCCAGCCCTAAGCAGCATAGGAAGACCGTGTCTCAAAACAAAACAAAAAATAATAATAAAAAAAAGAGCTGCGGATATGGATCAGTGGTTAAGCACCCCTGGGTTCATCCCTGGTACCAATCCATCAATCAATAAAAATAAATAATGGAGGACAATCTGGATGATAAGTTGACATTGAATTCTCTGTAGCCTTATCCAAATCATTACATTTTTATATATTATTTTAGATCCATCCTGCCCCAACAATTTTAAAGGTCGATACATTGCTTTACTCTATGCAAGACTGTAAATTTGCAAACTGTTTTAAAATTGCAAAGACCCAGGATGATCCATCCCCTGGCACAGGGTGGACACAGGCTTTCGAGTCACACCTGGTGATGGAGCTGAACTGCTGCGTGCATCACGTACGTGGGTTTCAGATCCCTAGGTGGAGGGTGATTTCCCTATTGTGGGCGTCTGCTTGCGCGTCCTCATGTCATCCAGGCGGAGGAGAACACGAGGGTTGGAATTTACCCAGGGGTCTCCCTGAGAGCAGCTTGGAAGGTCTCCACTGGGAGAGCAACTTGACCTTGGCCTGCACCTGGGCTGGGCATGCATTCTGGAGTTAAGGCTCGTCCTCTGCATCTCTGTATGCATTGAAGGGGGAAAAATAGGTGAGCCCATTTTTTTTTTCCCAAGGCATTTAGGAAGAAAAGAAGGTATCTTTCTCATTTCCGTTCCTGGGATGGGAGGCTTTGCCTATTCTAATGAACTCTCCCTTTTTTTCTGGGTGATGCACTCTGGTAATCTTAGGGAACAAACTCTTTAGATCTGCCCTTGCTTACTTTCCCTAGGAGGCACCTCTCTCTTTTCTCCTTCCCTCTGCCACAGAGAGATAGCATGGTAGGCGCTTTCCCTTTAAGTTAGCCGTGACCCCCTCCCGTAAAAGCCCCAACAAGGCTTTTTTGTAGTTGGTGCAAGAGTCGCCAAGTCTAAAAGGAAGAGCCCCCCACCATCCACCCAATGCCCGGGCTCCCAGGAGTCAATCAAGCAAAGCGCCCAAGCAGCAGAGCCGTGGAGCCCGAAGAGTACCACATTAGCGGAAAGAGCCGATGATAAATAATAATGACCGTAGTGCATGATGAGAAATGCAGTCATCTTCCTCCGAGCCAGAGCCAGAGACAGAATGATGGAGGGGCTACAAAAGAGATGCACGAAGTGCGTAAAGGAAGCAGATGTGCAGAGCTGAGGTCTCTCTCTCTCTCTTGTCATTTCAACAACGAGGAACTTAGTAGGTGCTCAGTAAGTCCTTTTCGGATGTGTCCATAAAAGCAGCCTAAGGACTGGTCTCCTGATGAAAACCCATGAATCCCTTAGAAACGGCATTGGAAGAGGAAGATGAGAGTCCCGGTAGGGAACATGGGAAGTGCTAACCCAGAGACAGAAAATACCGGTTTGCAATTGCACGGAGCTCAGTTTGCCTGCAGGATGTGTTCATTGGGATGATCAGAGGCAGGAGGGGTCACCACAGAGGCCGGCAGGACATTAGCTCGCTGTTGCTGTTCTATTTAGTTTTGGGGACGCCGTCTTCCAGCGAGCCAGGGCCCTATCGGGTCCCTCCGTTGATCTGATTGATGTTCATGTGTCGTGCCGCGGATCACGTACGTATGCCCGTGAGATTAGAGTCCATTCTTGGCTTTTGAACTAGCACCTTGTGCTGAATGCATGGTGATTTTTATAAAAGAACACCGCAACGTCTAAAGCCCATCCCAAGGCAAAGAGTTTAAAGTAGCTGCTGATGCCGAATCGAAGAGCAGCCCTGTTTATAGGTGGTGTGTGTTTTACATCTCTGCTGACCCGGATTAGGAGTTGGAGCTATCAACACCTCCCCATGCTCCTCCTGGATTGGGGTTTCTTAAACACGGTCCTGTGGACATGGCCGACCAGGTGACTCTCTGTGCTCAGGGGCCATCCCACGCATTGTAGATTGTTGGTGGCCAACAGCTCCCCACTGCCAATTGTGGTATAATCGGAACAGAAGAAGAGAATCTTCCGAGGAAGAGTGTTTTGATTCCCTTCTTGAATAAAAAAATTGACTTACTTTGTCCTTTCACCATCATAATCAGTCAGTTCTACGTCGAAAAAGCAAATGGGGTGGGGGGGCCAGGCACAGTGGAACATGCCTGTAATCCCTGCAACCGGGGAGGCTGAGGCAGGAGGATGGCAAGTTCAAAGCCAGCCTCCGCAAAAGCGAGGCACTAAGCAGATCCCTGAGACCCTGTCTCTAAGTGAAATGCAAAATCGGGCTGGGGAGGTGGCTCGGTGGTCGAGGGTCCCTGACTTCAAACCCTGATCCTCCCCTTCCCCCAAAAAAATCAAATGGGAAATTCGACTCCTAAACATCACCCCCTCTTTCTCCACCCACACACACACTCACTCACCTAAAATCAGTCGACCTGTTTAACTAATAACGCCAAGTTTCTGAGTGGTTGGTGGTCGATAAAGATGGAGACATACGGAGGTGTTTTCCGAGCTCGTGGGTCAACTTGATGTCATTTTGACTTGTTCTTCAGTGAAGGCGGTTTTCTGTTTGTGAGCTAGGTCTCTGCGGGTCATTGCTCTAGGGATCTGATTATCTCTTGGAAGTCAGTATGGCCCCCACATTCCGCTTCTTGATTATTTCACTATCGGCTCCCTTGCTTTGGGTTAGACAAGAAAGTCGAGTCACGGCTGCAGAGATTGTCATTCCGGTGGGTGGGTGGGTGCCCCGAGTAGCGATTTCTTAACCACTGCCTTCTTTCGAAATTTTGTTCCCAGCTGGAGAAATGTCACAGCCGTCTCAGCTTTTTGACTCTGACTCTCGGTGAGCGGCCGTGAGGAATAGGAAAATGTAACCCGTTTCTAGAAGGAGCCGTTGTACGCACATCTGGCAACATCCTGCTGTAGATTCCGAAGCACTGGAAAATATCGATCAAGCCTCCACCTGTTGGGAAATGGTTGCCATAACTATCGGGTTTTTTTTTTTTTTGCCCCTAGATTTGCTGAGGCTCTGAGCTTTATTTAACTTGCTGATGCTTGTATTATGGTCAGAAAGAGACCTCCGGAGCCCCGTTCCCCAGGTACTTATTAGCCTTGACAAGCAGTGTTAAAACTGCAGACTCCTCCGGTCCCAAAGAGGAACAGTGTCTTGCAATTTTCAGTGCAAAGTCTAAAAACCACCTCTGTGTGCAGTTAGGCTTCTGATACATCATCTGGAGCCACACAACAAGTACTTGCTTTCACAGAGATGATTTCTTTTATTTCTAGTTACTAATCATGTGGATCTTTCCCCCACCTCTTCTTGGTATTTTTTATTTTGACATGAATGTTGCTTATCACCTTAAAAAAAAAAAAATCACTTCCCAGGTTTAGGTTTTTATTATCAATGACTTTGTATTTTAAATGGTACATCGGGGCAGGGGGGGGCTGGTATAAAGAATGAACCTAAGTTAGAAATGTCTAGTCGGTGATTGTCACCTACCATTCGGAACCGGCGCGTAAACCCCACCACGATGTCAAAGTGAATCTCTCGCATACCACAATCAGAGATGAATCAAAGTAATTACCCGGCAAACAGGGATTTGAATAGAACTTAAGACCAATTAAACCATTTATTTTCCACTGCACCACTGAATCGACACTTTAGTATTCTTAATTTGCTCCTCTTTTCATTTGCTTTGGCAGTGTGTTTGCTAATAGGACGGAGAGGCGCGATTGCTATTTAATTAACCTATTTTTGCGAGCGCCTCACACGGGCTGCGCAAAGTCAGTGTCTGAAGTCCCAACGATAACGAGCCAGGTAAAGATGACAAACGTGACATTTGTGCCCCGTTGTCTCCTGACTTAACGCCAAATTGCAACAGGACCCGGGTGAGACTAAGAAAACGGAATTAGGAATACTCCCAAAGACGTGTGGCACCGACACAGAACCACCCCAAAGTTCAATAAAGTCGTAGAAGAATCTAATGGGACGGTTTCCTCGTTCCCCGTACTGTGTGTTGTCACTATCCGCTGTCGTATCTGTCTTGGAAGACTTGAGTTGAGAAGGTCACCAAAGGGTTTGGCTGTGTCTATCTTGTCCTAAATCATGGTATCGTTCAGCAGAACTGCTTCTCTGCTTGTTGAAGAATCATGGCAAAAGGGTTGTGACCCAGTTTCCTTTTACTTCCTCGAGGTTAGCATCAGAATCCTGAGACGCTTTGGGTGACCTTGATATTGATGATACATACATATATATGTCCACAAAAAAAAAAAATGAGCCTGTGACACTTTTCTCTATTGTTGGATAGAAAGACTGTAAGAAAGTAAGAAGGCACAATCCAAGTTAAATAAAAAAGGATTCTGCCCGGTCAAGCTTGGTGACACACGCCTATAACCCCCGACACACCAAAGCGGAGGCAGGAGGATCGCAAGTTCAAAGCCAGCCTCAGCAATGTAGCGAGGCCCTAAGCAACTTAGCGAGACACTGTCTCTAAGTTAAAAAGGGCCGGGGATGTGGCTCCGTGGTGAAGCACCCCTGGGTTTAAATAAAAAAAAAAAAAAATCCCGACTCTGCTCATAATATCTCAGTGTTCTTTGCTTCTACCAAGAAGCAGAACTTCACTCTTCATCCATCCATCCATCCATCCATCCATCCAGGTAGACATGGCCGAAATGCGTCTCTTAGGTAGACACAGCCCGTGTACAATTTCTGCCCATATGTTTTCTTCCCCACTTTTACTCGCAGAAAATAAATGTACAAAATACGTAATGTATTCGGGCTTTCTAATTGACAGTGCCTCGATTTTTCCCAAATGCCACTTCATATCCACTGGATCATGGGACCCCCCCAAAGGTAGCAGAGACTCCCCACTCTTACATTTGGACCGATCAAAAATGCATACCCCGTGCTTGGTACTCGGGTGCTGGTAAGAGGTATACCAACCCTAGCAATGGAGGTCTGGCTCCAAAGCTCCTCCAACCGTGATAGAATGTCATGTTCCCAGAGTCCTCACGGTCCTGGACCAAGACCCTTTATTGTACAAAACGATAAAACCAAGACTCAGAAGGGTGAAGTGTCCTAGGACCGACCCCATGTTCTTGCAGCAAGGTGAGGATTAGGACTCAGATTCCTGACTCCTTAAATGTGTTTGCTCCTTGTCCCTTTGACTCTTTAACATCCAGCTATTGGGCATGGGGGCGGACCCTCCAAGCATCCCCTGAGTGCCTCTTTCCACTTTTTAATGATTGACAAGTGAGACGATTCTCCCTCTTTTTTTTTTTTTTTTTTTTTTTGAAACAGAATGTTTTGCATCTCTAACCCACCCAGACTTGCTCAATGAAGGTCAAATTTACATAAACAAATGTCTTCAGGGGCCCAAAGGTAGCGTGCCTGGGCAAAGTCAAGAGTGGGTACCATTTTGCTAAAGTGCAGCGCCCACGCCCACCCCCCCCCCCAGTTTAAAAATATTCCCTTGCAAATTACAAAGTCTGTCTCTTGCCCGACCGTGCCGGGCGACAGGCTGCCAGTTTTGAATCTCCGAGTGCAGTACCATACAGAAAGATGTGTATTTTTGTTTGTTTGTTTGTTTAATGTTATACTACCCGAATACTCATCACAAGCTACTTTTAGGATACAGGGGACCCAAGCACTAGGCTAGACCCTCTGCTTTGTCTTGGATTTCTGCTCATCAGGATAGAAGCACATCTTTAAGGATATAAAATGCACACCCCCCCCCCCAGAGAGACCGGCTTTAGTGCATGATCCAGCCTCCCCAGAGACTGAACTGGAAAACAAAATCCGTGTCCACATTGCATCCCATCCACAGGGGAGATGACGGGGGTGGCTGCAGCCTGCATCTGCCCTGGGAAAGGGCTGAGAAACCCGGCCCAGGGAGAGCAGATAGTAGGGAGACCTCCCCCATAGGCACCCAACCACCAGTCTGACCATCAGAAGATGGAGTTGAGGAATGACATGAAATTGCCCGTTGGGAAGTGGAGCCCTCCTCTGCAAAACCCTCCCCTGAAAATCTATCAAAAACAGCTGGGCGAGTCTCTCGGTGCAGTTTGGAAAGGTCGAATACATTCGATCGCAGAACCAACTTCCTAATCAGGCTGGATGTGAGGAGGAGAGCCAGTCAGAGATGGATGCAGGGCTCCCAGGGTACATCCTTGATTCATGGGCTAATTACGTCGATCCTTTGGGGAACACAGCCTCGGAGCTGGGTCCTCCTTGATGAATGCTGGCGGAGCGCCATGCACAGCGGAGAGAGGAGCAAGCCGTTCGGCGGCATCTCTAGTCCCAGCTGAGAATATGGTCCCATTATCTTTCCAGCTGCCTAAGCCATCCATAAGGGGCCTGTTCTGCGTGGCTGATGCGCGTGTGGTAGGAGCAGAAAACTGGTCGGTTTGATTTGCTCTCACATGCACGGCGAAACCGGGACCTTGTACTTTACCGTCTGTAAGTACCAGGGTGGATTTCCCCCCCCACCATCACCACCTCCCTCTTTCTCTCCCTGTAGCTCCCCGTGAAGAATGTGACTTCGCAAACAGCCTTTGATTTTCTGTTCCATTGCACTTTGTGGAACCAAGCTGGTGAGACAGAGGGTAATCTGTTTAGAGCTTGCTGTTTCTGTCAGATCTCTTATGTAATTGAATCATACAAGCAAACAAGGGACCTTTCGGAAAGCTCTTGCAGAAGTCGAGAAATTGTCTGGCTCGGTTTTTAATTCAGATGCATGGTTAAATGATCTGGAGGTGTCCGGGATGCTTAGAGCAAGCAGATATTTATCTTTTCTTTCTTTTTTTTTTTTTCCGGTACCTCTGGCCATTCCAAGAAAAAAAAAATGTCAGATGGATGTAGATATGTAAGGAGGTGGTTTTGCATGCACATCTGTATAACAGAAGCATGTGTCAGAATTTCCAGCATTTAGTTTATTTTGCCGCTCTCTGGTGCCACTAAGCAATGCACAAAAAGAAAAAGTTTCTCTTGTTTTTCACTCAGAAGCTGTTTGGAAACTTTGCAGCCGGCAGGGAACAGGGACTATTAGGAATATTTGTTCATATAAACCGCCCATCTCCTTTTGTATTCTATCGGACAGCATCGGAACACAAGGAGCTGTCAGCACAGTGCTGCTTTTGAAAGTACCCTCTTTAAGAGGTGATGTCATTAAAAGAGGGCAAACATCACTTCCAATCTAGATTCGTCCATCGCTTATGTGTCCCCCAGTGCAATCTATCAAACCCGTATTTCTTATTCATGCATCGGACCCGATCATGAAATTACTATCAGAATGTCATATCCTCGTTAATAAGATTTGCATAGCATATCTGACGATCAATGCCTTCCCGAAATGAAAAGTTGTTTGTTACCAACCTGGGAGGGATTTGTGGGATTTTTCTGTCCGGAGGATTTCCCTAACCTAAATATAAATCACACTCCTCTTTCTGGGTTGAAAGTGGAACAACAACTGAGCTGTTGCAAAAGAAAAAAAAAAAATAGGATTGGAATAAAAGTCTTAGAACTCGGGAACCCGCGGCCAGAGCTGACGTGGACCAAAGGGAACTTGAAATCATTCATACCTGAAAGGCAGCAGCGTCAGACCCTCCCTCCTCGGAGCCTGACATCCCGGGGCCAGAGGATCCCCCGGTTTCCAGAGTGGAAATCCAGTTTCCCTGAGCAGACGGGACAGTACGTCTCCAGGCAGAGAATACACACAGGCTGCCAAGCGTCTCCAAAGAAGCTGCCCTCATTAGATTGGGTTGAGAAGAATAAGGCCAGGGAGAGAGGGTTCCACACAGACGCCCGGCGGCTTGGGCGCAGGTACGCTCAGAGCTTGAGGTTTGGAGGGGGAAAGAAATAACTCATCAGGAAGGTTGTGAACACCTGGAGAGATGAAGGAAAGCTAGAATGGGGGGCATTCCTCCAGGGTCCACACAGTCCTGGAGCTGCCCTGGCTCAAAAGCCTGTTCCTTTGGCAAAAAAAAAAAAAAAGGTAAGTGTCTTTAAGGGTTTGATACTGAAATCAGACATAATGGCCACTGGTGGGGGTGGTCCTGTTATCTTCTCCAAAAAAGAATGGCCTCTTGCCTTCTTCCAATCCGGCGCTGACTTTGATCAGTGATCAGAAGTCTTAGCCATGTTTTAAAATAATGGTGGGCGAGTTCCTCCTTGTTGTTCCTGTTGTTGTTGTTGTTTGTTTTTTTTTTGTTTCTGACTCGTGCGGACACATGATCTCATGTAGGATGTGGCCACGTTTTAAGAGGATAACAGAAATAGAGCGCATCGGTGTCCTCCTGTGTCTGCGTGGTTGACGGAATGTTTAACTTCTATCTTGTCATTTAGTCGATGCTGCGTTATTATTCTGAGTTTTACTCTTTTTTTTTTTTTTTGGCTAAACGACTGAATCTTTTTTTTATTTGCTTTTTCTTTGGGGGGTGGGTGGGTGGAGGGGATCTGCAGGAAATTTTACTTTCTGTAGAGTGTACCCTTAGGGGCCACTCACCGATTTTGAGATTTCAACTCAGGTCTTAGGATGTCACGAGTTTGTGTAGCTGGCGACCTCCGCGCTCAGGAAGGTGTATCTGCAAGGTGTGTCGTGTGTCCTTGTGACTCTAGAAATGTCTTTTGGTCATTTAAAAATAAAAATGGGGGCCTCACCTCCCTGGTGGTGTTTAATCTGTGGGAAAGGGGATTGAACGCTCCAGGGGTGGGCTTAGGGCCCGCTGTCCTGACAGATGGGGCAGCCAGATGGGTTTCACGGACACCCTTTTAAAACCAGGGGATTGGATCGGTCTTCAAAATTAGTTCAAAGGGCCATAAAAGAGAGAAACGGAGAAGCCCTGCAGCTTCATACATGGCGTGTCTGTGTCTGCATGTGTGCAAATCCCCGCAGCAAACTGTACATGGTGTCTGCGCTGCCCCAAGAACAGCACCTGCTGAGCTCCGAGATGATGCTTCTGTTGAACACTTGCAAAAAAAAAATGTCCTGTGACCAGGGGCACAGGAACACAGAGCAGAGTCCCTGGCATTGGGAGCTTGCAGCTCTTGACAGTTGGTTTCCTGTGTCCCACAGCTCTGGGGGAGACCCACGGAGGACTCAATAGCATCCTCAGCCGCATTCAGAAGCAGGTCCTGTCTGCACAAATTGCACCCCCCCCCCAGCTTTCCTTCACAGGTGGGAGGCGAGAAACGAAGTTCTAGAAACTGCCTCCAAAGTAGGATGAAAAAGTGAAGTTAGGGTCAAATGACAAATAATGAATTTGATGAGTTGGATGATTGCAAACATTAGCAGGTCTTCTCTACCTACCGTCATCCTACTCAATTGGATGACTGCAAACACCAGCCACCTCTTCTGTACTTGCTGTTAAAGTGCACACTGCACACCCCCCGTGACGGCAAAAGCTTGAGTTAGTCTCCTTTAAGTGGCTGTGCAGCCTCCAGCAAGCTGCATCACCTCTCTGGGCCTCAGGACCCCCCTGTAAAATGAAGTGTGATTTCCGAGATGCTCTGTAAGTTAGCAAAGTGTAACTCATGACAACTCCCTCAAACCCCTCACTCCTAGGATGTACTGGGGATACACCTAGGGACTGGGAGAAGTGTGATGTTGTCACTCCCGTGAAACATTGCTAGGACATTTTCTTTCATCCTCTATCTCTTCTTCCCTTTCTCCCTCATTTCCTCTCTCTTTCTGTCTCTTCCAGATTTTCCTTCGCTTGCTCCTGTGTTTCCTGGGCCCTCCTCCTGCCTCTTTCCTGTTGTTTTCAGGGGCAATTTCCCTCTGAGCTACATCTCCAGCCCTTTGGATTTTATTTTGAAATGGGGGGGGGGTCTCACTGAGTGGCTGAGTCTGGCCTCAAACTTGTGATCCTCCTGCCTCAGCCTCCCCACCCCGAGTGGCTGGGATTCTAGGCATGCGCTACCCTACTCGGCTACCAGGTCCGTTTTTAAAGTGAAATAATTCTCTTACATTCTGTGTGGAAGTGGATCAGGCAAATTTCACTCTAATGTGTTAAACTAACAACAGTCGATTTAAAAATAACCAATTAAAAAAAAATCCAGTGAGAGTCCATTTCCGCAGAGCGGGGGCATAAGTTTTATTTTAGGAAAAAAAGAAAAGTGCATCCAAGAACCTTGCTTTTCCCTTAAGATATTATTGTCTTATTAAATGATAAATAAAAGTCATAAGTTATTTCATGAAGAAATAAGCCTGTCTGTGGCAGCCTGATTGAGTGAGCCATGTTTTGGGAATTTAAGATAAGAAAATTATTTCATGGGCAATTTTTGCTATGATGATTTCTGGTCATCGCTGAACTAGGGATTGCTGCTAGATCAATCTCTTCGTTAAAAAAGAGACGCGGCCCCCAAGTTTCTAAAACCATCAGCTAAATGATTCTGGGGTTACTTGGACCAAATTGTGAATAGACTTCATTTGACCATCTTCCCTGCAGGTGTTGAAAGAAGCTAAATTAGTTCCCGAATTTATAGTTAGTTGCACAACAAACACAGTAGTGGGGTTTTTTTTATATTATTATTATTTCTTTCACTATTTGATAAAATAAAATACACATTGGGAATGGCACAAAATATCCAGCTTAACGGTTGACGATATATATGCTGATATATAAATACTTGTTTAGCATGGAGCACGTTCTGGGATGGATGTTAAGTGGCCATTTGAAAACAGTCATAGCTTTGATGGATTCATCTTCCTCCAGATCAGAGTGGCGTTATGACAGCCTTTTAAATATAAGTTGGAATATTCATTTCCCTCTCCGTTTTTTTCTTTCTTTTCCGTTTGGAAAACTCTGTGTGGCTCACTACGCTGAAGGATGAATATTAATGTCATTCCTTATTGAACTTGTCGACCGTATTTGATGTGATCCATGCAGAGTATAAAATTAATTTTTCAAATCTCATAAAGCCGGGGGGGGGGGGGGGAGGGGGGGGTGGCGGTAGCTACCCCGGCTTTTGGAGTCTACTAGTCTTTTGTTAAGTAGAAATGAGTCCTTGTGAGATAATTTCTCTTTTTGATAGACAGGCATCTTCCCAGAACCCAAATGACTTTTGTACTGAAGACTGTTTCGGTGCAAAACGTGTATTTATAAGGGTCCCAGGGAACGTGGGATTATCTGTGGCTCTCAAATTGTCCAGTATAAAGTTGAGCAGGTGGCTTCAGGTACTTACACCAGGACATCCGAAGATTTGAGATGTCTAGTTCCACGTCACTTAGTTAATAGCTCCAACAATTGGTTTATCAGGCTGTTTTTTTTTAATTGTGTAGAGAGAAAGGTAAAGTTGTGGATCGGACTTAGCTGGGGCTTCGGGTTTTATGCACAGCTTCTCCTTTCTTGGCCTCTGTTCGCAAGAAGGCATGTGCAAGACCTTGTGAATCTTCCGCATGAAGCCTCTCTGTTGTTTCCAAGAGAGGAAGGCGATGATTTAACATCGAAAGCAGCCCATCAGAAGAAACGGCGGAGGCATAGAGTGTTGCTCACGGCACGTTACAAGACGCAGAGCTCCACATTTTGAAGATGGGATGGAATTTCGAGAAGCTGACTGGGCCGGGCATCCGATTTCAGGGTTACCAGACAGAAACCCGAGAGCACTTTGCCCTGCAAGCAAAAAAATAAAAAATAAATGAATCACAATAAAAATAAACCATGTAAATAAGGATGTGGAGGAGGAATGAATGGGTCTGCTACGGTGGAGAGAGCTGTGGTCTCATGCTGCTCTGGGAAATGGTGCTGGGGAAGTGAAAAGACCCAAGGTCTTTCCAAAGGAGCTGGCTCAGGCACTGCCGAGCTGCGGTGCCAATGATTAGGAAATTTGGATCAATGAAGAGATGGGGCGGGGTGGTTGGGGGGGTGCAGAGAATGCTTTTGGCACTTGACGGTGCTGGCTGACAAGGTTTAAAATATAATCATCTTAAATGAAGTGGGTATCATGGCTCAAGAGTGAGGTTGCTTCATTTTAATGAGAATTTCTGGAGGAGCGCAGGGGTATCTCCCGCCTCGTTGGGTGGATGTTGGTAAACCAGGATCGGTGGAAATCCTGAGCGATTTACACCGGTTGCTGGGAAATCGCCTCGGTTCTTTCTTCTCCAGTTCTTGGGCTCCCGATCCACCACGTCGCCCTCTTCTTCTCTGTATGACCCCAGGTCCTCCTTGCAGATGGGGTAGAAAGACTGGTTCCGAGGAGGTTCCTTTTATGAAGTCGCACTCACTGCTGGGGAAGGGAATCTGAGGTTCGTGGTCCTGGTGGTCGTAAGGTAACACCATCCTGATGAACGGCGTGCCCTTAGCTTTGTGTCTCTTCCACCAAGCATCACGTCCAGACCAAGACGGTGCAGATGTCCCCGAGCATTTGCATACAGAACCCTGCCAACCGGACATGAACCGGTGGATGAGTCGTGTCACTGATTAGACACGGTTGCGTGCAAGAAGGTGGCCCCCCGAGCTGGTTAGAATTCACTGCAGATCTCGTGCCTTGCAGACTGGCCACGCTGCTCAGGCACCAGCATCACACCCGATGTCAGAGGTGAAGACAGCCACCGTCTCCCGGAACAGAACAAATCATGTGTTCAAACACAGTCTCTGGCATCTGTAGGACCTGTGTGCTCAGTGTGAATCTGGTAATTTAAAGTGTGTGACTCTGACACCCGTCCAGCTGTCAGAGAGAAGACGAGGCACACCACAGATTTAGACTGACAGGCTACTTCTCCGGAGGGCCCCCTCCTCTCCCTTTGGAACCCACAGAGGTATCGAGTTGATTGCTGTTCTTAACATCTCCGGTAGTATTACATTTCTTGTTGAAATTGCCTTTTTGTGGCAAGTAAGTACATTTAAGAGGTACGAATGCTTTAAAAAATGTCTTTACTCATGAATGATCAGGAGGAAACCAGTTCTTTAAGCTCACAGGTGCACAGGGTGACCTGAGATTGGTACAGATCTCTTTCGTTCCTCCAGGACCGTGCGTGACTCCATGTCCCATCCCTTGCTGTGGGAATTTTTTTTTCCCCAAAAAAATATTTTCCACAACATGCAAAAGCTTTTCGAGATGCTCATGTGAAGTGATAGACTGAAACATTTCCCTTGGAGAAACATTCTTGGTTGTGTGTATTGCAAGTCTCCGATCCAAAAATAATCTGCAAATCGCAAGGAGGGACAAGTTTGAAAGTTGGCCGAAGGCCGTAAACATTCCTCAAAACTGACTGTTTTGATAAATTTGGGGCTTCATACAGTCTCCCAAATTTGAAGCAGATTCCTCCGGAGGGATATTTGGTAACTTTAGTCAGTATCCAAATAGGCATTCCAATAACCATGTTAAAGAGAAAGACATAACTGCCAGATACGATTGCTGCACGCAATGCTAAGTGGGCAAACTTTTTAAAAATTGTTTTTGGATAAGCAACTTTAGAAGTGATTCCTTGGAAGCAGGGGAGCTGGCAGCTGTGACCAGCGGCAGGTGCAGAGGAGGTGAAACCTGACCTTCTGTGGTCCCTGGTTGGGCCTGGGAATTAAAGGGACAGGAAACAGATGAACGGGAGAAAGTGTAGAGATTTTTTTAAAAAAAAAAAACTCATGCATGCCACTCCCCCCCATGAAGATGAAATGACGGAACCCCTAAACTCTTTGTGTCTGAGGTTGAACCAAGGGAGGCCATTGTGGAAAAGTGACCGCAATAGATGTGGAGACAAGGAGAAGAGTCATTTTGACGGGTCTCTTACAGGGCCCCCAGGTCTCGGCTCCTGTCTCAGGCGATGAAAAGGCCACTTGCTCCTGGTTTAGGGAAGGTGTCTTTCACCTGGGAGCTTTGTCAGCTTCTCCAAAGGAAAAGGAAGGTCTGGGGGACCCTTGTCGCAACCTCTTCTTTTTCTGGTCCCTCCGCTAAAAATAAATAAATAAAATTATATTTGTCAGAAGACACAAGGACCACACGTTTAGTCAGAGACCTCATCGGCTTCTATTTGTGACCCACGGATGGGCCCAGTTTCATTCTGCAAAATAGAATTGAGGGCTTCTCCCGGGAAAGGTTGGAGCACTGGATTTGGTGCCGTGGGAACAAAGAATCTCACACACACACACACACACACACACACACACACACACACGCACGATTGGGCAGCATCGGCTTGACTTCTTTGTAGGGGGCTTGCTTGTTCCATGACCCAGGTAGACTAGAGTCTCCTGATGGGGTGGGGGGGACCGCCTGGTTTGTGCAGGGATCTGTTTCCTTAAGGCTTCAGTCTGACCCTAGACCTTTAGCACCCGTGACTTTATCTTGTTTGGCCTGGTCTCTGGGGTCCTAGAGCCACAGCTCAGTCCAAAAATAATGGCCTCCCGTAGCTTCCCTTTAACCACCCAAAGTGGCATTTTCAGGGGATGCTGACCGCGGAGCTGTACCCCCGGGGCCCTTCTGATTTTGAGACGGGGTTTCCTCAGTCACTAAGGATCTCACCGCATGGCTGAGGCTGGTCTCGAACTTGAGATCCTCCTGCAAAGCGCCATATCGTCCTATGGCAAATTCCGCCACCCCTAGCCTACGGCCCTGCCATACACAGATCGATCCCTGTATGTCCAAGGACGACGCCTGACCCATGGGGTCCACAGTGATGTGCGATGATTGCATTTTAGATCTGGTTGCAAGGGACAGGCCTGATCCTCTTCTGATAGGTCCGGAGGGGTGAGCCACCATCGAAAGACCACCCTGTCTGGGAGTGGAAGCCAGGATTTCCAGAGCCCTGGACACTCTTTCCCTGGCCAGAGAAGGTGTTTTTCATTTCTCTCCCGATTCTCTCCGTATGTCACGAAGCTCCGTCTCTGCTGAGAGCCAGAGAAGCCCAAAGTAAAGATCAGGCCGAGAACATGCACCAGGGAGGTAGACCAGTTGTCACACTTAGTGAGTCTGCAGGGTCCACCAAAGACCGTATCTCAGTGTCTGTAGTGGATGTCACTGTCACGGAAGAGTGAGGGCCCCGGGTTGCCACATCTCACACATTTCGCATATTATTACTGTTTATTTTTTAAAAAATATTTGAAAGCTCAACCCATCTGCCCCAAATCCTTAGACGTCCAGTTTTTGACCTCTGTTGAAAATGGATTTGAGAGGTCTCTTATGGAGAGAACTGGAAAATGTGGGGTTGCAGCATGTGTGACTTGTCCCCTACGTGAAAGAGGAAAAGTACTTTAACAGTCTATTCTGTGTACGTTCAGGAAAAAAAAAAAAAAAAACCTCACAGAGGCTAGTATTCCCACAGGGATATTTTAGATCCTCCTATGTCTCATTAATTGGCACTTTGCAATCCTCACATTGAAAAACTCACGTTGTACAAGTGCTCGTGTGAAGCTGAGGACACAGGATTCAATAAATACCCAGATTTTTCCATGCCCAAGTGGGTGGGTTTAATAAAATACCATTGTGGTCACTGGTCTTACTAACACATTTAATATCTTTATCTTGAGGCTTCAAAGCCGCCGGTTGTGAATACACCACTGTTTCCAAAAAGGAAAAGTTGGTGATTCTTTTTCTCTTCTTAAAACTTTATATCAACATGCACTGTTGGGTGAAGCAAATAGAGGAAGTCCTATCCCTGATTCTATCACGTTTCAAGGACAAAGAAAACTGGGTTTGGTCCACAAGACACAACCTCAATTCCATTTAGTCTTCCACTAGACGTTTTTCGGAGTTTTACGTGATAAAGGGACAGGGAATGGGGTAGTTTGGTGTTTGAGTACAGTCATTTTTTTTTTCCTTGTGTACCTATGCAGTGGATGGAATCGACAGGTGGCCCGTCCCCAGCATGGCTGGCCTATATTCGTTCATTTATTTTACCATCTTCTATTAAATACTTGATCTTTATTTTGGGGCACAAGGATTTGATCTGAACAGAACAAACAAACGTAATGTCATTTTCCTCATCAAAGTACGTACCGTCTAATGAGATATACCCCTGAGGGGCAGAGGAAGGACAGTGACCAGTGATGGGCACCTTGGTTAGATGACCTCCACACCCTGGTTTTCTCTCTTCTCCCTATTTTCTTGGTCTCTTTCCTCCAGTTGGGCATACTTCTGTGGTATCCAAGAGCCTTTCTTAGAGGCCATATAAAATGGAAGGACAAAGCCATTCCCAAGATATTGCTGTGAACCCCAAATGATGTGGGCCTCACCGAGCTCAGTCATTGAAGCCACCTCTGAATTCATTCGAGGGTAGGTGGGGTTTTTTTGGTCATTAGGCCACGGAGTCACCACAGCAGGCCTCTCTGCTTGTTCTGCTGCAATAAACCCAGCTCAGCCCCTGGGGATCCCTCTCCCCAGGACTCCAAGGACCAAGTTGACCAAAGGGACCCTGTTTTGGAACCCATTTGTAACGAGGACGGGGCAGCCAGAGCTAGCTGGGCTACGTTCCTGGGTACGGTTGGATGAATACGTGGGGAAACACGTTGAGCTTGTGGAAAACAAGGTGTTTTATAACTGCAAAGTGCTGTTCCTATTAAGGATCATCATTCAGAAGTAAATAGTACGGGGACGAAGCGCAGAGGAGCTTTGAGCGCACCGTTTCCATTTCCATGTGTAAAAAGAAAATTGGTACTAAAACACACGGCGTCTGTCAGCCTCGTAATACCTTTCCCCGGCGTCCCTTGGCTTTTCCTGTCCCTCTGGACATCCCTCTTGGAACTCAGGTGCTTACCTAAGTTTTGAAGGAGCCAGTCAGAGGGACATTGTGGGTAGATGACAGCTTGGTCTTTTTTTGGATGGGTGAAGGCTGAGCACTGTGCAGTGATGAATTGCGTGGGTGTCATGTTTTCAGAAGCACAGAGTGGCAGTGCTTATCACCAGAGAGCCGCCGCTGCATGATCCTAGGAGGCCAGGAGAGGAACTGGGAGTTACTGCCCGAGCCTACAGCAGCAGTGGTCTCCCAACTTAGCTCCCTTAATCGAACACAGCACTCAGGGGGGTGTGTCCACCACTAGTGACTGGGCAGATCATCTGCTGCCGGCTTTGGATTTGGTAGGCCTCTGGCCTGCCTGAGCAGTTACTGTACACACAGAAACGCACAGAAACATGTATGTTAGCTATCATAGGCACACATGAATTTTTGTGTGTATATATACAGACAGAAATGCTTATATTAGCTATTCTATGTGAATTGAATGTGTATGCATGCATACACACACACACACACACACACACACACACACACACACACACACACATATATATATATTCATTTGTAACTTAATGGAGGGAATACATGTTTTGATATATATCATGAATCAATTCTTCATTAGGCAAACATTATGGACTATACTTATCCAAACTGAGAAGGCTTTGACTTCACTAGGCAATATGATTTTTTTGGGGGGGTGGGGGTGGTACTGGGGATTGAACTCAGGGGCACTCAACCACTGAGCCCCATCCCCAGCTCTATTCTGTATTTTATTTAGAAACAGGGTCTTACTGAGTGGCTTAGGGCTCACTTTTTCTGAGGCTGGCTTTGAACTTGGAATCCTCCTACCTTGGCCTCCTGAGCCACTGGGATTACAGGCAGGTGCCACCACACCCTGGAAAAGGTGCAGGCTTAAAGATCGACTTAGTGTATCTCTTAACCTGCGAATCCATATGAAGGCTTTGGCATCACGATCATTTGAAAAATCTCATGTTTTGTGCCATGCATTGGAAGTAATTCAGCAATCCAGTCTCTCTTGTCTTCTTGTGTTCGTTTGATGCTATCGGCATTAGTTATAAGAAATTTATCATTTCATGTACCCACTATTCCAAGCAGTAGACAGTGACACTGGTAGCAAAGGGTTGGGGACAGTGCTTGTCAGACAGGAGCGGAGGACAGTGCAGATTCTGAGTTCAGTGATAGGGAGAGGTCGGGCTTCAGATGCTGAATTGGCAATTAGCTCTCCTGTGACATCAGTCTCGGTGGTGGCAAGCAGATGGCAATTGGGTAACAAGGATACAGATGCATTGAAATCCCTTATGTAGCCCACAGTGAATTTGATAATGAAGAAATTCTTCCTCGTGGGTCTTCTTACCTCTTTTTTTTTTTACTGTATTTTTATTTGAAATCAGAAGTAAATGAACTAGACTAACCGTTCTATCAACCTGTCAGGGAAGAAGTTTGCATCTCACTTAGTGTTTAAACTGGGATTATGCCCTTAACTTTTTCTTTCTGTCCAAAACTGACCTGCTAACGCTTGGTCCCAGTCTGTGGTTAGTTATTTCTTATCTTTTTGTTTTGTTTGGGTTTGTTTGTTTGTTTGGTTGGTTGGTTTTTTTTTTTTTTTTTTTTTGGTTATTTATTTCAAGTTATGTGAAGTAAAGGATGTTGAACGCTGTAGCCGGGATAGATGCTTTCTGCAGAGTCCTGGGAACTGAAGACAAAGAGAATCCGCTGCACATGGAATGTTCCAGAAGCTTAGGGAAGACATTCTTGTTTTTTTTTTTTTTTCATAAAACCTTGTGGTTTATGAAAGTGAGATGTCGGCCTTTCTAATAAATGCCCTGTCTGGGTTCCCGCACTCTGTCGATTTTCTCTTAGTCGCGTCACGTATTATGTGGCTGCCGGTGGTGACAACTCTTGGAAAAGCATTTCTTTTTTTTTTTTTTTTCCCTCTCAAACTTTTCTCCGTTTGTGACACGGTGACAGCGGTCGTGGGAATAGAGAAAAGATAGAGCAATTTTTCAGAGTCCGTCAAGTGAAGGTACATTCCACGTTGCGACTTAATGAAAGTCGCTTCATTGTGACATGGTGACACGTGTCGGGGTCTCTGGTGAAGCCAGTGGGGAAGGATCTGCTTTGAAAGATTTATGCCTCCAGTCTGGATCGCAGCCGAAGAGCCCTGACCTTGGCTTTGAACTTACAAAAGGTTCCTCCCTGTAATAAAATCCAGACAAGCAAAGCAATGGAGAGTCAACAACCACTCAGGGGGGTTCTCTGGGAAGTGTAAATAGCACCACCAGCCCAGGTCTCTCCAGCTTTATGTTACCCTGAATCCCCCTGATAACAGGGTCGAGGCGGCCCCTGGGGTACTTAGACATGAAAATGATTGAATGGCTAATTTTTTTTTTTTTTAAATTTTCAAGAAAATGACCTTTGTGTTCTCAATGCACACAAAAACCCAGGTCAGGGTATTTGAAATTTCTATTGCTCAACCTGCTGTGAATGTGTGCGTCCATTCGGAGCAGGTAGGAGGTGGTGTGGGGACTTGTGGATCAATGGCTGCCGAGTTAACACATTGGTTAGGAGCAAGAAGTTCTGGTGAGGATGGCCCAGGAGGGGCAGGGCAGATAACAATGATGCACCATGCATGTCAGAAATCTAAAAGAAGCCGGGCGCCGCCGTGGCTCATGCCTGTAACCCCAGCAGCTCGGGAGGCTGAGGCAGGAGGATCATGAGTTCAAAGCCAGCCTCAGCAACTTAGTGAGGCCCCAAGCAACTCAGGGAGACCCTGTCTCTGAATAAAATACAAAATAGGGCTGGGGATGGGGCTCAGTGGCTGAGTGCCCCTGAGTTCAATCCTTCTACCAAAAAAAAAAAAAAAACTAGAAGAAAGGATTTTGAAAGTTGCCACCGCATCCTAAAGGCCAGTACTTGAGATTAATCTGTCATCTGACGTGAACACCAGGCAATATTTACATGTATTAAAACATCACATGGTTCCCCTATCCATATGTAGGATCTGTATGTTTTGATGCATCACCTAAAAATGAATTTAAAAAAAAAAAAAGACGAATTATAGAAAATATTTTTATGAACAGCTTTCTTTTGAGTTATCAAAACATTTATCGACTTTGGCAAACATTGATCGACTTCCTGTCTCTTTGGATTTGCCTATTTCGGATACTGCATTTAAAGGGAATCATATAAAACGTGTTTTTTGGTGACTGGCTTTTTTGTCACATAGCTTCCTGTTTTCACAGTTCATTCATTCATCCATACCTGTGCTGTAGATGTACAAGTACCTTTTTGTTTGTTTGTTTGTTTGTTTTTGATACCAGAAATTGAACCCAGGGGTGCTTAACCCCTGAGCCATATCCCCAACCCTTTTATATTTTATTTTGAGACAGGGTCTCACTAAGATGCTTAGGGCCTCGCTCTATTGCCAAGGCTGGACTCAAATTTGCAGTCCTCCTTCATCAGCCTCCCTAGTCATTGAGATTACAGGCATGTGCCACTATGCCTGGCTGCTTCATTACTTTTTAAGACCCAATAATACTCCAGTGTTTTGGAAATGCCACGTTTTATTATCTATTCTTCATGTGATGGGTGTTAGAGTTTTTTAAAACTTTTTTTTTTGTCTTTTATTAATACTGCCCCTCTAAATATTATTGTATATGTTTTTTTATGAAGTCATATTCTGGGGAGTAGAATTGCTGGTTCTGAACCAAAGATTTTTAATATATATATATAAATTTAAATTTCAGCAATCCTGAAACAGTACCTTTCTTGCAAGAATATTTTAAAAGCTGCAAGAAAAGATGCTTCTCAGTTAATACTTGGGCGCACCTGAACCAAGAGTCTGTGTCCTCGGTTTCTACGTGGTGATTTGTTCCCTAAAGTTTTAGTCCCTCATCAGTTTCCAGAGTGAGGCACCCCTCTGAGGATTTGGAACAGGAACACCAGGCAGAGAGCTACCTTGTTTGTTACATGAAAAGTGAAACAAAGTACGTGTCCCTTCTTCCACTTATTAAGAGAAAGATACAGGCGATGCATGAGGAAGCACTTACAAACTAGTTTAGTGAGCACAACAGGAGAGATATCTAATTTGATCCCTGCTCAACCTTTTGGGGGGCTTAAAACCCATGTACGGAGGACAGGAAGTTGTAGGTAAGCTTTGTGGAGGATTCTGCAAAATCTGCAGGTTGCAGATACAAAAGAGTTAAGTTTGCATTTCCCCATTCTTCAATGTGCAGGTTGGCACGATACAATTTAGCGCATCCCCATTTTGGAATTAGATCTTCACTGGGTAGCATTAAGTATGATGAGTTGGATCAGAACACCGAGTGGGCGGGGCCTGCATCGGTGCACCTGGGCAGCAGTGTATTCAGGCACCTGTGCCTCGGAAATCTGTGTGGACTGAAGGTGATGAGCTCCCTCGTGTATTTGTTGTTTTGTAAAGTATTCTGTGGGGACTTCCAGTTCTTTTTTTCCAACTGCAAATAGGTTAGAGGAAGGATGTAAACATGTTCATTCTCTGCGAGGAACGAATAAAGATATTAAGATATTTTTCTTAGGAAAAAAAATCATTCCACTTGTCCTGAATCCTAAAAGGTAGTAGGAAAATACCCACTGACTAAATATCATCTCTATTGTCGGTACCTTTTGAGTGCGTGGAAGGCATTTTTCAATTTTGATATGTGTGTGAATGGCACCGATGTTTCATTTAATGTGCTGCAAAAATCAAACAAGCTGTATGTTACTTAAATGCAAGTTATTGACACCCCTTTGTTGTTCATTTCGCATGATGGTAATGTCGTGGAGGATCAAGCACAAAAAAATACAGCGGTTTACATTTTGCAGAGTCTCCTTGCCGCCGCTTTCTTTTGATTTTTCAATTCCGAGAGATCAAGGTTTTCTATTTAATAAGCGTTATTACCAACAAGTGTGTGATGTGGAATACAATTGCTATCAAATGCTGGCTTCTCAGCCGGTTGAAAAATGTGGCAAATGAACTAAGGAAGGAAATTGTTGGTGGAACATTATTCAGCTCTGTTTGCAGTGTGATACAGAAACACAGACACAGGGACACACAGTATCACCTGGTGAAGGAAATGAACACTATGTCCCAACCCCCAGTGCTAACCCAATTAAAGTTTTGTGGGGTTTTTTTTGTTTTGTTTTGTTTTTTTTTTTGCACTGAGATTGAACTCAGGGGCACTCAACCACTGAGCCACCTCCCCAGCCCTATTTTATATTTTATTTAGAGACAGGGTCTCACTGAGTTGCTTGGGACCTTGCTTTTTGCTGAGGCTGGCCTCCACCTTTCGATCCTCCTGCCTCAGCCTCCTAAACCACTGGGATTACAGGCATGCACCACTGCGCCCGGAGTGTATATAGTTTCTTTTTCTTTTTTAACATGGATTCTTGCTACATTGGCTGGGTTGTCCCTGAACTCCCAGACCCAAACAGTTCTGCCTTAGACTAAGTAACTTGGACTATAGGTTCAGGCCACCATGCCCAATTCTGGTACCATTGTATTTTGATCGACAAAATGCATACCCTTCCAGAGTCATCCTCCTTAATATTTAAATAAACAGGATGTCCTAGGATGTAAACATGTTAATTCTCTGCGAGGAACAAATAAAGCTATTAAGATACTTTAAAAAAAATTATTCCACTCTAGGACCTAAATCCTAAAAGGTAGTATGCAAATACCAACCGACTAAATATCATCTCTGTTGTCAGGAACTGGGAAAGGAGATTCTTCTTTTTCTCCAGAAAAGGTGGGACTCTGGGTCTCACAAGCTCACTAACAGAGCAGAGCATGTGACATGAGTGGCCCTTTTGATAATGGGTTTGTGTGGCTGTGGCAGGAATCACGAGGTTTTGAATCCTGTCTCCACGGTGGACCTTGTGTGTGAACTTGAACTTCTGCAGACCACGTGGAAGATGGTTGGCTCAGGCTAAGACTCATCTCCCTTTCCACATTCCTTAGGGATGAGGCTGCTCCTACTTGTGGTTGGGCACTAGGAGTCTTGGGGCAGAGTTAGTAGCTATGCATCCTGGTGTGATCTCGGAATCCTTCTGGCCACCACAGGTCACCTGGCACTGCCTCTGTAGCTGGGGACTGTGACCGCAGAAGTCTTCTTCAAAAGCCACCCATTTTACTCTTGAAGAGCGATACTAAATACGGAGAAAAAAAATAATCATCATTTTCTTGTTGCTGTCTCCTTGTAGAAAATTTGTTTAGAATTTGAAAATGGTGCGTTGAGGTGGCTTTGCAGGAAAAGTCTTTAAAGAGGTTCGGTATCTGAAAGGAGAAATGGTTTGGGGGGACACAGAATAAGCCAAGGCTCATTCCTTCTGGCTTGCAAAGGTTTTTTTTTTTTTTTTTTCTGTCTTCCTAAGCAAACTTGAAAGCCTGGCCTCCAATGTAAAACATCTTATCCGCATAATAAGAATCCTTGATGTCCCTTCCCACCCTTTTTCTTGGAGGATTGCTAAACCAGATCACCCACTGAGTATTTTAAAAGATAACTTTGTTGGTGTGTGTTCTGGGTTGCCCCAAAAGATGCCTGCCCACCTTGAACTTCAGCGAGAGCTGGAGTGGACTGTCCTTGGGAGGACACATTCTTCTCACCGTTGGCTGCTCCCTCCTCCGCTTTTCAACCTGCCCTGGGGTTTGGGGGAAGCTTTCTCTTTCTGTTTTCCTTTTGTTCCCAATGAGACGTCTTTCCCGGGCTCTCCTGCCCCTACCTGGTTCCGTTTTGTATTTTGTTTCATTTGATCACTGGTTTGTTCTGTGCTCATTCCAAAACAATCACTGGGCTTTCGAGAGTTCCTGTCTGATTTCCCCTGAACTCTTGTCTGAGCGAGGAAGCCCAGGCACGGGTCTTGTTCACAGGGCTCAGTAATCCTGCATCCTGCCCGTGTCCCTTCTCAGCTCCTCAATTCTGTAAGGAGGAGACCTGCTTCTTTATTGTAGATCTCCAAAAGGAGACCTGTCAGACAGGATGCTTTGATGTCAAGTCATTAGCACTCCTGTATGAGAATTGGGTGTCAGGGGCATGTTGTTTGCATATGCCTGAAAAGTAAGATTCCTAGCCACCTTAGGCTCCCAGGAAGGCCACCCAGTATCTTGACCTATGGAGGGAATATAACACACTAGAGATCAAGTTGCTCCTATTTAAGTAAACCCTGAACCCCAGGGATGTCAGTCAAACCATGCTATCATGTCCATATGATTCAGTTTAGCAAAACCAAAGCGGATTTCTCTGAGATGGTAGTACCTCCTTAAGGAGCCATTTCACCCAATGAGATTTCTGCTGGGTGCACTGACACAAGCCTGCAATCTCAGGGGCTCTGGAGGCTGGGGCAGGAGGCAGGTGAGTTCAAAGCCAACTTCAGCAACTTGGTGAGGCCCTAAGCAATTTAGTGAACCTCTATCTTAAAAAAAATAATAATAATAATAATCAAGTTTTGGCTGGAGATGTGACTCCCTGGTGACGTGCCCCTGGGTTCCATCCCCAGCACCGAAATAAATAAATCAGAAAAATTTCTCGAAACCCTTCAATGAGAAAGATCGTATGGTGGATTACATGACTGTTAACGACCTGGGCATGTGTTATTTGGGGGGACGTCTTGTCACCTCTCTGAATTCAAAAACAAGATCGATTTCAGTATCCACCTTTAAAAAAAAAAATTAATGGTGATACTTCATAGAAGCAAGATACAATCATTTGTTCCCACCTGAAGCACTCATTGCTACTCAGTGACTTTGATATTTACATAAAGTAGAAATTTGATAAAACATGTGTTACTTTTTTTTCTTTTTGGGGGGGTGAGAGGTGGGTACCAGGGATGGAACTCCGGGACACTGAACCACTGAGCCACCTCCCCAGCCCTATTTTATATCTTATTGAGAGACAGGGTCTCCCTGAGCTGCTCAGTGCCTTGCTATTGCTGAGACTGGCTTTGAACTCGGGATCCACCTGCTGGGATGTCAGATGGGCACCACCACACCCGGCTACTGTACGGATTAGAATAGAACAGATGCATTTCCTGTGGCACACAAATGCTGCATCCTGTAAAGTCACATAACCTGCTTGTCAAGAGACCACCAGGAGGGTGACAGTGGCCTCCTGCTGCTCTGCCATAAGACTTAGTTTTTAAAAGGACACATTTTTTTTTTCTCTTTCCTCTCTCCCTCCTCTCCCCTAGTCTCTCTCCTCCCAGATCTCAGGAAACAGGATTACCTTTCTTCCCCATCCTAGGCACAGTTATCCTAGGTATGTGTCCTTCAGCACCCACCCAACACAGGAAGGAGGTGAACTCAGACTCCTCCGGGGTGCAGCAGGTTTGACTAATGACGGTCTCCCACATGAACAGGTGAATTAGGAATCCAGACGGGGAACACCTGGAATGTCGCCCCTTGATTCATCTCTTTAACCCTCCCCCCACCATCCCCCATCCCCCCAAGGGGAGAATCTCAGCCTCTGGGACAGGAGTCCCCCTGTGCTTCTCCTTGGCTGGCAAAGCAAGAGAACGTCTTTATCCTTCTTTCTCAAAACCACTGCCTTGGCACTGGGGACAAGGACGGAGCTTTCAGCCCCAGGAGAGGAACCCGTGTTAGTTGCAAGGGTGGGGACCTTCTGGAGCCCAGCAGGTGGTCATGCACAGGTGACTTTTCCTATTCCTGGGCTGGCTCTGCTGTCTGGCCTCTCAGATAGCCAGGGGAGGGTGACCGGCCACCACAGGATCAGGATCAAGATGAGGACAGGCAGCAGGATGAAGATGTCACCGGCGATCTGTGCCACTGGGCTCTCTTGTCCCTATGGAGCAGTTCCTCGGATGACAACGGGGGTGCTCTGTCTTGGGCCCTGAGGCAGCAGACCAGCTGCTCACCCTGGCTAGGTTCCCCTCAGGGACGGCAGAGAGGCTACGCTGCGAGGTGCCCTCCAGGGACACCTGGGCTTTGTTCTTGCAGCGAAATCCTTCCTACAGCGAAATCCTTCCCCTTGCAGTTAGATGGAAAGCAGCGAGAACTTCTCATTCCAAGTTCATCCGGGACCCTCTGACATTCCCATCTCAGTATGCATTGGCTTGGGATCCATCCAGAAAAAAACAAATAAAGCCAAGTGCAGGACATGCCAATATGCTTCTCTTTGGTTTGGGTACTGGGGATTGAACCCGGGGGTCCTTACCCACTAAGCCACATCCCCAGCCCTTTTTCTGTATTATTCAGAGTCAGGATCTTGCTCAGTTGCTTAGGGCCTCACTCAGTTGCCGAGGCTGCCTTTGAACAGCGATCCTCCTGCCTCAGCCTCCTGAGCTGCTGGGATGACAGGTGTGCGCCATCGCACCAGCTGCCAGGATGCTTCTTTATCTCACTTCTCCATCTCTTTCCTCCGTAGAGCCACAAGATTGGGACTCAACCTTCACACTTCTCTGATTCTTATATATGAGCACGGGTCTGTTGATGCCATTTGTATTTTTTCCTTTTGTTATTTGGAGAAAATTTATTTAGCTATATTTTTTCCCCTCTTGAGGCTGAAGATATAGCTCAGTGGTAGACCTTTGCCTAGCAAGCAGGAGGTTTGATCCCCAGTGCAGGAAACAAAAGAAAGAAAGAAAAGTTGGAAGACGGATTTTGTCTTTCTTGAAAAAAAAAAAAACATCTCATGTGATCCATCAAGGATTGGGGTTTAGCCAAAGAGTGACTTCAAACTTCATCATGGGAAATAATGTGAGAACAGTTCTCTTTAAATTTTAGAAATAAAAGCAAGGAAACTCTAGTTAGTCTTTCAACTAAGTGTTCGAGCTTCCCTGGTCTTTCAAGTTTTTTTGGTTTTTTTGAATTGTATTTATATGGCAGTTTAAAACATTGTGACATCTTCCTAGATGTGTCCTCGGGAAGCAGATGATCTTTGTTACCAAAAGTGACTAGAACAGGAAAAAGGGGCTGCAGAGTCTAGGAAAAGAGTCTTCCGGGAAAACATGTTTGATGACCTTGGAGTACACGCTCCACAAGAGCCGAACTTGACATCCTGCCTCTTCTTTATTAGACCAAAAATTTTTCAAAAAATAAATAAATAAAAAGAAGCCCAGTATTCCCTTCAGGGTGTCCCCCTGTCCACCATCCAGGACAGACAAAGATGGGGAGGTGGTGGCCATGAGCAGGTGAGCCTGGGGGGGGGGAGGGGGCAAGCTTTGCTCAGGTTTGCTCTGAGAGAGTCAGAAAATTAACGGACAGGTCCCGGGAAGGTCAGAAGGACAGACAGGAACCTCCTCCGTCTCTGTCTCCCCTTATCCCTGAAGCTGTGGGTTCTTAGGGATCCAAGCTAGGACTGTGACTTGTCTTCACGTAATGTTTCCACTACCAAGAAAAAATGTCGCATCCTATAGACTCTTCTGGATGGCAGATGGCGGGGGTTTCTGTCTTGATTCACTGTCGGATGGATGACCATTTTATTCTTCCCACCTGTGACTCTCTGGTTCCACTACACAGAAACCAGCGACGCTCTTCTGACCCTTGCAATGAGGTTTCTGACCTTTTCTGATCCCCTTCATGGAGAAGAGTCCATCCGATGAGTGGAGTGATCTCCCCCAGAGGAATGATCGCAAGTGCCCCCAGAGAGCCTCATGCCTACAGTTTGACAAATCCAGACTCCAGTAAAGGATCTGTCTTGCTGTTCATTATGAGAAGGGATGTGCTATCCCTGCCGCCCAGCACAAATAACCTGCGGCAGTGTGAGCTCCCACGCTTGATCTCGCCAGAGACAGTGGCAACCCCGTGCGAGAGAATCAAAACTGGGCTACGATACAGGGTGAGGAAGGAGACGGCTTCCTGTTACTCTGTTTTTCAATGTGCCAAGAGCCATATTTTGCAAGGCACGGACCTGTTAACTCACACTGCGCCTTTTACGTTCTCAGTTTCAGCATCTTCTATTCCTGTGGCTGATTTACTTATGGATACATGTAAATCTCCTGCTCAGAGATCATATTCCTGCAGGATCCTAGGCTTAGAGTTAACACAAGTAAAAGAGGCTGCTACTTTTTCTTTTCATTTTCTCAGATGCTGTCTCCTAGATTTTACTGTGCATTAAAGGGACCGTTCTTTTGACCACCATGTTCATACGAGGATTAAAAAAAAAAAATCAAAATATGAGCCATCACTAAAAAATCGATACTTTTAAAAAACGGAGTTGTGCCAGGCGTGGTGGCCCATGACTGTAATCCCAGCAGCTAAGGAGACTGAGGCAGGAGGATCCTGAGTACAAAGGTAGCCTTGGCGAGGCCCTGAGCAACTCAGCAAGACCCTGTCTCAAAATAAAATATACAAAAGGGGCCTGGGAATGTGGCTCAGTGGTTAAGCACCCCTGGGTTCAATCCTTGGTACCAAAAACAACAACAACAAAAAAAGAAGAAACTACATTATAGAAGTAATTAACTACGGAAGGAAATACAGTTCTATAAAAAGCAACACATTTTTGTCTATTCTTTAAACATAGGTAACAAGAAGAAAAGGAATATGTGAATAAACATGCCACTTCTAAAAAAAACTTAATTTCCCAAATGTAAGTGAAAAATTTGATACATTTTAATTGCAGAAAAACAGTTTAGTTTCTTAAGAAGGTAACCATACCATGGTTCATAATCTTCCTGTTAACGTTCGTAATACACGGATCTTTACATCTCAATAAACAAAATGCATATCCTCCCGGGGTTATTTCCATTAATACTTAAATAGATAAACATTTATCTGTGGTATAGAGAACTGGGAAAGGAGAGCCTGTTTTTCTCAATGAAAGGTGGGACTCTGGGTCTCACAATTCACGGAAGTTACTGGCAGAGCACTACATGTGACACGAGTTACCGTCGTGATAATGGGCTCCTGTAGTCATGGCACACATCACTAGGGTTTATTTATTTATATTTTAGTACCAAGGATTGAAACTCAGGGCACTTGACCCCTGAGCCCCATCCCCAGCCCTGTTTTCATATTTTATTTTGAGACAGGGTCTCTCTGAGTTGCTTAGGGCCTCTCTAACTTGCGGAGGCTGGCTTTGAACTCGAGATCCTCCTGCCTCAGCCTCCCCAGCCACTGGGATTACAGGTGTGCCCCACCACCCCCGGCGTCACTAGGTTTTGAATCCTGTCTCTACTGTGGACCTTCTCTGTGAACTCAGACATGGGACTTGAAGTTCTCCAGACCACGGCTGCTTGCTGAGAAACTGTGGAAGAAGGGTGGAGTCCTACAAAGGTTCCTCTCCCATTCTGCATTCCTTAGGGATGAGGCTGTTCCCAGCTGCCCTGGGGAACGAGGGGTCTGTGTCCTCTCAGGACTCTTTGGGACAGGCTACTTTCTGTGCCTCGTGGTGTGGTCCCCGGGTTCCTTCCGGCCATCACGGGTCACCTGGCACTATTCTGCAGCTGGGGACTGTGACCAGTAGCCCTGGCCCTATTTCAATTTTTTTTTTTTAATCTAGATGTCTTCTGAAGGTTTAAATGATTCTTCTGTCTTCCTGTTCTGCAAGCTTAGAAGTTGTGGTCGAAAAAAATCTCAGTTTTACTCCTGAGCTCTGTTACTAAAGGAAGGAAAATCTTTTACTGTGGTTGTTGTCTCTCTAGGAAATATGTTTAGAAATTGAGGATGGTGAGTCTAGGAGTCTGGGTGGGAAATGTCTTTAAAAGATTGGGTATCTTGCTGGGTGGGTGGCGCACGCCTGTCATCCCAGTGGCTCAGGAGGCTGAGGCAGGAGGATCACGAGTTCAAAGCCAGCCTCAGCAAAAGAGAGGCCCTTAGGCAACTCAGTGAGACCCAGTCTCTAAATAAAACACAAAACAGGGCTGGGAATGTGGCTCAGTGGTCCAGTGCCCCTGAGTTCAATTCCTGGTACCTCCCCCCATCCATAAAAAAAGAAATTCCGTATCTTAAATGACAGATGGTATTGGGGAGAGACAGGATCTTGCTACTAGTTATTCTGTCTGTGCAAGTGATGTGAATTCTGAAACCTTATCTCGTCTGTGGAACACCTTATCTGCCTATGATACAGATTGGGTCTGAATATTGCTCCCGTCCCTTCCCATATTTTTCTTGAGGATTGGAAAAAAAATTAGTTTATTTTTTTAAAGATAGTTGTGTCAGTGTTTCTTCCAAGAGCTAGTTAGTTGCCCAACGGATACCTTTCCACGTTGAACTTCCAAAGAATGCGAGCAAGGTGCTCAATAACTAGCTGAGTGGAGTTTGAAAGTGTCTCATCCAAGAAAAGATGCCTACTGGAAGGGATGAATAGGCTAATCCTCCTGACTTGGTTTGTGAGTCGATGGGTGTTTATGAGAGTCTACCTTTTTCTCCTGCTGAATACTTTGGATCCCCAGTTTAAGTCTCCTTTCCAGAGCTAGGTCTTTCTTGCTTTTTCTGTTTGCAAATATATGTCTCTTCCTGGTATTGCCTCTCACTGCTGAGTTGCAGTTTTGAATTTTCTTTCTTCCTGGCCTTTTTTTCTCCTGCCTTTTCTAAAACAACCAAGGTACTTTCGGGTGCACATTTTACCCCCGAACCTCTTATCGGAGCTGGGTAGAAGTCCAGGTGCACCTCTCTCTCTGCAGACGATTGCCTCCTTTCTGACCATCATACTTAGTACTGAGCTCACGTCCCCGTTCATGGTCGGGTGGACTACCTGTTTGCATGGCAGACTCCTGGTGCATTCTGAATGCTGTTATCAAAAGGAGCCCTGGTTCTCTTTTATTTTATTATTATTTTTATTTTTTTAGTTATCCATAAACACAATACCTTTATTTTTATTTATTTTTGCATGGTGCTGAGGATTGAACCCAGTGCCTCACATGTGGCCAGGCCAGCGCTCCACCACTGAGCCCCAACCCCAGCCCAGGAGCCCTGGATTCTTGATGTTAGACCTGGCCAGGAATTCTATAAGACTTTAATTGTTTTCTATTTTGAAGTGATTCTTTCCAGTGTTTTGTGGGGGAACATTTTGAACATTTGAGTGACAAGAGAGAACCTTTGTTTGTCTGAGCACTGTGGAAATCCTCTCAGTATACCCGGCGTCAAAAATCTCTCATTAGCACACACCTTCAGAATTGTTGGGATTGGTTTTAAGTAAGAACCCTGACATGGTAGTAGCCTGCCGAAATCTGCCCACTCTCTCGAAGCTGGGTTTTTGAAAGCTGCAAACATCAAGCCCACCGTGTTGCTATGAGTGGGGCCCAACATCAGTGCGTGGATTTTCTGTATCCCTAGGAGACGCAGGACCTCAGCTCCACCGTCTTGCATGGGAAGCCTCATTTTCTTTAGAGAACCGTCTGGAGAATCTCGAGGCAGGGATTTAAGGGTGAAGAAGTTCAGATCCGAATCTCCCATCCCATAACTCAAAAGACGACATTTATATATCAGGGAACCTTTTAAAAACCACCTAGATCTATGAGTAAATTCCAACTCTACCAAGTTCAGCTCGGAGGAAAGTTGACTCCAACTTCTCTTTCCTAAGCCTAAGCCTCTGGCTGCGAGGCAGACTCAGATTGACAGAAACTAAAAAATCATTACCGGACTTCCCGGAGGACGGTGGGTGATATTTGGTTTCAGAAGCTGAGACACGATATTTTTTTTAAAAATGTAACTCAGGGTTTCTTAAAGAGATTGACCTGAAAGCCAGTTTCCTGTGCTGAAAAGATGAAATTAGCCAAAGTTCTCAAACTCCTATCGTAGAAACGGTTGACTCCTTGGAGGGGAGGTCACATCAAAGACGCACGCTCAGTTTGAGCCCTCGGATAATAAAAATAAAAATATTTTTAAGACATCAGAGCCTATCCGTGTTTTTAGGTCAGCAAAAAAAAAAATAGCTCTCTTCTTTATCTATTCCAGGAGTGTGACATTTTATATCAGGTTAATGAAGCAGAATATGGTGAAGAGCCCAGACTTGAAAATACGACTCTACAGTTGAGATCTTGGCTTCAGAGCTAGACCAGTGTGACCTTGGGGAAAAAAAAAGTCACTCAGATTTGCTAACCTTATTTTTCCTCTTCTATATAAATGAGGTGGAGCGTAGTTATCTGCAACATGGGGGTTTTTATGCCTATTGAAGGAGTAATGCAGAATTCATTCTTCTTAGCCAACTAGAGCCTGCCACTCTGGTATAGGGTGATGATATGGTGGATTTCTAAATGATGGGAAGATGGTATTTGGTTTTTTTATGCACGTGCATGCTGTAGGGGAAATTTAGAAAATCATGAACTGTTTGTTTCCATATACTTTATTAGTCCTGGTATCAAGAGGATATCATTAGTTGGAATCCTGTCTCCAATGACAGATAAATGCTCAAGTCACAGAGATCCCAGGAAAGCCATTAGGAGAAAAGTTATAGACCCCAGTTGATAGTTCTGAGACAGTGCCCGGGAAATCTAGAGGGAAACATCATGATGCAGATCCCAGGATTTAAGGCTGCGCAGTAATCAGGTTCCTTTAGTTTTGCATGAGCTCTGCCTATAACGTATCCTGTGATCAGCAGGATAACTTGGTGCAGTTATCTTTGTTATAATCTACTTTTGAATTGCAACTATTCACATTCAATTGTTCACTCAAATCTTGCCTCCTATTTCTCTCTGGAGGTAACAATGTTGCTTATATCTGATGGAAAGTGTCAACACATTATTTATCATGAGCGTCTGTTTGACTAAGATACTTCTAGGCAACTTTGACACTAGAGGATCTAGCAGATCTGATACCTACTTCCCACTAGCTACCTCCTGAAGATTGGAAAGTATCTTGGCTTATAATTGTCCACCATGTGCCAGTTAGTCCATCTGTCCACTCATGGATACATCATAACTCTCCAACTCAGTTTCTGCTCCTCCTGAAAGTGTGAGCAAGCTAAGCAGAAAGAAAGAGAGGGCATCTTCCATAACACTCCTGGAAGTGGAACGAAAATCCCTTCCTTCCCCCGTTTCTTTCTCCATAAGTGAATGTTTGTAAGCTGAATTGTGTCCTCTTGCAAATTTATGTTGGAAGGACAATTCCCTTGTCCATCAGAAAAATCCGTTATTTAGCCAGGTGTGGTGATGCACGTCTGTAATCCCAGCAGCTCGGGAGGCTGAGACAGGAGGATCCTGAGTTCAAAGCCAGCCTCATCAATAACAAGGCACTCAGCAAATCATTGAGACCCTGTCTCTAAATAAAGTACAATAAAGGGCTGGGGAGGTGGCTCCGTGGTCCAATGTCCCCGAGTTCAATTCCTAGTTACCCACTCTCGGAAAAAAAAAATAGGCTCTTTTTTTGGAAATAGAGCCCCTATAGATGTCATGGTTAAGAGGACATCATATAAGGTTGGGGTAGCCCCCTACTCTACTATGACTCATGTCCTTATGAAAAGAGGAAATCTGGCCACAAGTTAGGGAGAAAGTTGGGGTTAGTTTGTCACAAGTCAAGGAAGTGCACCAGGAAGCTAGATTGAACTCCACATCATGTACAGCCACAAGAATGGGATCCTAATTAGAATAAGTTCTGCTCCATATATGTATGATACGTCAAAACACTCTCTACTGTCATGTATATCTAAAAAAGAACAAGCTTAGAATTTTTTTTTTTTAAGAAGCTAGGTTGAAACAAATCTTTCTGTGGCCCCTTGAGACCTATTAAGCTCCTGACGCCTTGATCTGAGACCTGTAGCCTCCCGAATTTTGACACCGTACATTTCTCTTGCTTATAGCCCTCAGCTGGTGCTGCTGGATTCTGACAGCCCTAGCAACCTAATGCAGAAAACCGTGGGGAAATTATGTCTCCTCCACCCGGCGTAAGACCATTCTCTGTCTCCTCCACAACACAGATTGGCTGTATCTCTGTGTCATTATATCTCTGTCTCTAGATTATTCCTAACAGTTTCCGTAGGTAGTAATTCCCCAAATTTTAAATGACATTTCTCTGTTCACAAAATATGCATTAGTATGCTCACTTGTCTTTAATAAGATAGTTTTAAATTCTGCAGATTGCTGTTATAATCTACTTTGATTTGAAACTGTACTTTGAAGTACTTGCTAATTTACATAACTTCTGCTTTATGTACTTATTTTATATGTAAGTCTTTAATTTGGGCTATTTTTTTTTCGAAATAGGAATGAGTGAAAAAAAATCAAATATGTGAAGAGTGAAGAGTTATTTCCCTTTTTTGGTATATTTTCATCTAGTTTTTGGCTCTATGTATTTTACATAGTTCTAATACACATATACATACAGAGATACATGTATTGTTCTGAACATCTGATTTATTATTCTATATGTTTACAAACATATTCTCTTTTGTATTGCCTTTATAAAATATTTTGAATTAGTAAACAATATCTTGTCCAAATTACATACCCCAGATTTTATTAATATAAGTACTTCCCATTATTGAAACTTTATTTTTTCATATTTCTTTTCTGCATTTGGAATTTGCTCAAATACCTATGAATATTCTAACCATAGAAGTATCCGTCAAAAGTTATGGATTTTGTTGATTTTTTTCAGTAATTATTTTCATAAGGATTATTCATAAGCAAGACAATAGTGAAAGTGACTAATTTAGGATGACACTTTATTCTTGAAATTAGTCTAATTCAGCAGTTTGAAAACCAATAATGAAGAAAAAAAAGAAAAGAAAGAAAACCAATAATGTAGGGATAAGATCCAATTCAGGTGCTGAATTTTTTTTTTCTTTTCTTTTCTTTTTTTTTTTTTTGAGGGGAGAAGCTAACGGGGATTTAATCCAGGGGTGCTTAAACACTGAGCTACATCTTCAGCCCTTTTTATGTTTTCTTTAGAGACAAGGTCTCACACTAAGTTGCTTAGGGTATCGCTCAGTTGCTGAGGCTAGCTTTGAACTTGTGATCCTCCTTCTTCAGCCTCCAATGCCATTGGGATTACAGGTGTGACTCACTGCACCCGGCTCTTGTGCTGAATTTTAGGATTCAGAATTCTAAGGTTCCGAATATTGCATACTGTATCAAGTGAACGCCACGTCCCCACGAACATCAGCTGGCCACATACCTGCAATATAAGTCTCTGTCTTTGCAATCCCTCTCTTCATGGACACTAACTTCTTTTTAGTCACATTTCTTGGGGGGGGGGAGTAGATTTTTCTTAGTGTATCATCCTCAGTATTTTCTCCTTAATTTTCAGCTAAGATAATAATCTTGAGGGAAAAATCACTACTTGGAAACGCCGTAGGTATAATCCCCAAAGAGATTCAATCTATGGAGTCTACATTATTTAAACTTAGAAAACAAAGTGTGGCTTTTTTTCCTTGATGAGATAGACCCGATGCAGAAATCAATTAAGACATTCTAGTTTCATGAACATGCTTTCTTTTTATCTTCGCACGATAAAGGAAGCCATATGAAATTAATGTTATAAGTGAACAGATTCCCAAGCTTTACCCCTTGATGCTGAACAGCTACATGCTTCAAAGGCTATGAAAGCATTATTATTATTATTATTATTATTTCTTCTGACAATTACTATTCCAATATGGGAAACAGTAAAATAGCATCAACAAATGCTTTTTTTTTTTTTTTTTTCATACAGTGGTGTATCCCTGATGGAGAGTTGCAGATCTTGGGTTGGTTTACATTCTGGATTATTTGCATATGCATAATGAGATATCCTGGGGACGGAGGATTCAAGTCTAAACATGAAATTCATTTACGTCTGGCGTACAGCCTATACACATAGCCTGAAGTTCATTTTCAATTTAGTATTTTTAATGCCTCCTCTGCATTAAACTGTGACCTGACACAGGAGGTCATGTGTGGAATTTTCCACTTGCGGCATCATGCTGGGGAGCAGGAAGTTTTAGATTTTGAAGCATTTCAGATTTGGGGTTTGGGGATTTGGATTAGTACTCAGCCTGCACGGTAAGTGGCAGCTGATCACTCAGCGCTTGAAGCTTTAAGAGAGTTACCTTTGGTTTTCCTGCAGACTCCATAGTGAAACAGAATGCCTTTAAATAAATAAAGACCATCTACTAAAATGAAAGGGACAGAGGAAGCAAACATACCTTCATCTGCATCAACAGTTTATGTATCAGCAGGTGTATTGTGAGCCAAGTAATAGATGGTTAGAAAGACTGGGAATTTTAAGAATTATCTGAACATATGTGATCCATTGTACACATTTTTTTTTTTTTGTACTGGGAATTGAACTCTGGGGCACTCTACCACTGAGCCTCATCCCCAGCTCTATTTTTTTTTAAATATCTTTATTTATTTGTTTGTTTAACATAGTGCTGAGAATCAAACCCAGTGCCTCACACACGCTCCATAGGAGCTCTACCACTGAGCCCCATCTCCAGCCCTATTTTGTATTTTACTTAAAGACAGGGTCTCATTGAGTTGCTTAGCACCTTGCTAAGTGGCTGAGGCTGGCTTTGAACTCGCGATCCTCCTGCCTCAGCCTCCTGAGCCGCTGGGATTATAAGCGTGTACCACTACGCCCACCTCTGTTGTATGATTTCTTTGTCTCCCTCTGGGGGTGTGTTTCTTTCTCTGACCAGCAGTGAACTTGAAGGTGGTTGTGGGTGATGTTCAAGTGCACCCAGTCACCTTGTGATTGCACGAAGTTGCAGCACATTGGTTGGCACTAATTGGTTTAGTCTCCAGACAGCGAGTGTGGGCTCCTGAGTATTCATTTGTCTTGCGACAAAAGTGGTCCATTGAGAGATACCGGGTGTAGCTGTACAGCAGACAGGAGAGAACAGGGTAGGGTAGAATTCATTCTGCTTCCACTTCAAGTGCTGGATGTGCTAAGAGGATGGCTCCTGCTGTATAGATAATTTCTTGAAAAAAATTGGCAATGGGATGGAGATGTGACTCAGCAGTAGAGTGCTCGCCTACCGTGTGTCAGACACTGGGTTCGATCCTCAGAACCACATAAAAATAAATAAAATATAGATATTGTGTCCAACACAACAACAACTATATATATATTTTTTCAGATATTTCAGTATTTGTCCTTGAACTACAGAAATTCTACATATGGGCAATTTTCAGACACCGTGTAGAAGTATCGTTCATAGTAAATTTCACTAACGTAGTTTAATAAGTAATCGCAGAAGAGAAAACATCCAGGGAAAAAAATTTTAACAAATATTTGTGTAATGACGTTTACGTATTTCATTTGTTTTTAACCCAAAGTTTACCTTCCATGATACCTATCTGAGAGAAAAAGAAGAGATGCTAAGGGTTTTGGAAATTCTAAACTAACCTCACTTATTCATTCCTTCAGATGGAGAAGGGGAAAAAAAAGTGTTTTTTTCTTTTTCCTCTTGATTTCTTTGTAAAGCAGGGTTAATAAAAATAGTACACTGAGAAATTTCACCAGCCCAGAAAAGTGTTCGATATACAAGTGACAGTATGGATGGGTATTATTTATTTATGTTAGCCTCCCCTCCTGCTAAGGGAGAAAAAAAATCTAAGAAAAGTGCCCTGGAGCATTTTATTAAAATAGCGGGTTTTCTGTGCTTAGTTTCTGTTTACCTTCTCTCTAACAAAGGGGGGAGAGGAAGAAACCAGGAAGAATAACCAATAACCAATAACCAGTCTTGTCCATTAATGACTGTCCCCTACGTGACGCATTGAAGGGTACAGAAGTACTGACATAGTAAATTGGATGAGAAAACGTCTGGTTTGCGGATGAGGAAACAAGAGGCGTCTGAGGTGGAACTTGAATCTGCGCTTCTGCTCTCTGGGTTTCCCTCCCAGTATACCTACCTGAGAGAAAAATTAACTGGCAGTCGGTGGCAAAGGGTAGAGTCACTTAAACTTGCTGAAGCAAGCACCCGGCATGTCTGGGCTTTCTGTAGTGACCTGGGGGTCAGAACCAGTTTGGGGGTGTTTGGGGAATGAACTTTGGCACACTTAAACTCATCTCACCCAACTTCTCAGTATATGTTTACTAACCTTGTTTTGCAAAAAGAAAAAAAAATCCAAAGAAGAACACTTTTTTCTTTCCCCCATATAAAGAAGTTGGGCAGAACAAACAGGGTTCATGCAGAATTCCCACCGCACCTAACCTCACATTCCTTCTCCCTAAACTAGGCAGGACAGAAGGTGAACTTTGGAATCCGAAGACTCCTCATGGTGTGTGACACTGTTTCTCCCCCATGCATCACATTTAATTTTCTCGGGAAACCTGATACAGCCTCTCCAAGACATTTGGTTTAAAATTAATTGGCAGTCAGTGGCAAAAGGGAGAGTCACTTAAATTGGCTGAAGCCAGCACCCGGCATGTCCAGGAGTACATGTCAGATTGTTCTCAGACCACCAAGGGCAAAAATATGTGCTGAGGGAGGCTATGCTGATACCCTGTGTCTGAGGCCGCCCATCACCTCCTCCTAATGATCTTACAATCAGCAGAGGAGCCGCCATCTTGAACTGTGTGTCCAGCTACCGTGAGGCAGGGCCACTGACCTTGGCAACTCTGATAGTTACCTCCGTGGAAATGAGTCGTGAAACCCAACAGCCCTGCAGGTATATTTCCAAGTATTTTAACTCGGCCAAGTGGAGACAGCATATAGGTCATTAAAACTTAACTACCAGCTGCGACGGCTCAGAGAGGATCGGGGGCTAAGAAAGCCAACTTGCAGACCACTGGGTTTCTGGTTTCTGGGCGGCAGAGTGTCAGAGCAGGACAAGGTTCAGATTGTGCAGATGGGAGTAAGGACAGACATCTGTGACTTGAGATTTCCACAGTTCTCTGCCATGGATCTCAAGTTAGAAATAAAACCAGGAGATAAATCCATCTAAGGAAAGGGTCTATCAGGGCAGAGAGGTACCATTTACCAGAGGGCTCAAAGTGAGCCCCCCATCCAAGGTGACTGTCCAAGCAGAGGTCAGGGGTGGCTCTGAGATGGCAGGTGGAGGAAAGAAACCCTGGTCGCAGCAAGCAGGGCATTATCATGTGGGCGAGTGTCCTGGGTAGAGTTCCTTGGGCTTCACCCACAAGGACACACTCTGCAGGTATCCGTCTATCTGTGGGTCAGTAGCCCAGTGCCCCTGGCCATCGAAAGGCCTTTAACAATGCCGTCTTTATTTTTAGCCCGGACAGAGCTGCAGATTAAATTAGGTGGGAAGGGCTACTTCTTGATAAGATGGGGAAGGAGGTTTGGGGTAGCCCTCGGTGTGAAATAACTCCAAACTCCTAACCCCTCAGCCCCTCGCCTCATGGCCGGGCAAATAAGAGTTTTGCAATTATATTTTGAGAATGTCTAAGAGTGAGGTGAGCAAAAAGGACCCAGATTCCAAGGTTTGATTGCGAGGTGTGATTTAAGAAGCCAAAGGAAGACAAATAGCAAAAAAAGGATGAGTACGCAGACGCTCAGGCATCCTTTAGCATCAAAAAAAAAAAAATTAAATTAAATTAAAATAAAGCCATCTGCAAAGAGAGACTGCAAATAAGAAATAATCTCTCCCCCCCCCCACACACACACAACTTAATCTTTTGAATTCTCTTTTTTTTTTTCTGCTCTCCGCAGCGCGGTTAGCAGAGCAGCAGCGAACGTTAGTACAAATTTCGCTGAGTGTCAGATTGCGAGCTCCAGAAGGTTTATTTCGGCAGGAGATTAAGGTACAAAATATTTCCAGATTAGTTTCAGGGTGGCAAGATCAGCTCGCAGCACGAGGCTCCTGTCATTCCAAAGATGCTTCGTGGCACTTTTTCTTGTCTCCTAAATGAAGTGGCAAAATTGCCTCTTGAAGCCAATGGGAAAAAAAAAAAAAAAACGGGATGCTGTTGTGTTCCGTGTCCTGGGGAGTAAATGGCATGTTTCCCAGGGCTGGGGAGCGGGTCCGGATTCAGGAAGGGCATTCAGCGTTCCCTTTGAGACTTATAGATTAGAAAACACCTGAACGTGCTCCTGCTGTTCGCCTCATGGTCCTGTTAACAAACACTTCCACCCATTCTGTTACCTGTCCCGTGAGCATGCATGAGGAGAGCTCCAGACATCCTCCTCCGCGAGATCACAGGTTAATTGGATGCAGGGTCCCAGTCACACTGCATTATATGGACATGCTGAAGGATGCATGCACCAAGATAAATGCTGACCCTTTGTTGGAATCCCCATTTGCTTTTGGAAACCCATTTTTTTTTTTTTTGGTCAGTGGCAAAAGATCAACCGCTTTCTAGCTCCCATGAGTTTGAAAAAAAAATAAAGGAGAATGTATTTTTTTGAGCTGAAAGGAAGAGAATTCGAATGGCCTTGTAGCGGTCCTAAAGAGCTAAGCACGTTTTATTTGAAGATGGGGCTGGGTGAAGACAGAACCATCCACTGAAAGAAGCCACGTCTGAAAACTAAACCCAGAAGTGAACCATTTGATAAACCAAGAATAAAGTGTGCTGGGGAGACTGTTGTGGGTTTCCAGTATAATCGAGGGTTTCTGTCTTGGTTCTGTGTTCCATTCGGAGGAGCCTGGTTCACCCGGGGTTTGGAGGCTGAGAGCAGGTAGCAGGGAATGAAGGCGGAGCTCTAGACTTTGCTATGTATTCCTCTCCAGGGGCCAACTGGAGCTCTCCAATGTCACCCCTTTAAAAGGGATGGCAGGAAGCCCGGGCAAGACAGTTACCTTGCTCTCATCACTTGCTACTCCATTTCTCTTTCCTCGCTAGGAGGGTAGGAGGGGCAGGGAGTTCCTGGGCAGACAGAATCAAAAATTCCTTTGCCATGTTCGCCAGTGACCCAAGACTGCGCCGATCAGAATGGTATGCTTCCTCTTAGTTAATGCATCCTCTGCCCATAGGCATCGAATATGCTAAAAGTTAAGTGTCGGTCTGCCTGCAGACACTCAGAAATACCTTGTTGGTTTCTGCAGAGTGGCCATTTGTTCCAATCATGAGCTAGATTGTGTGGAGTTAGATAGGAGACGAACTTCTCTCTGTTAGCGTTTAACTTTGCATACAATGGAGTTGTATCTATGTATACCTATCTACCTACCTGTCTCTCACATTCTTTTTTCCTCTAAGGATACCCAAACAACCCTTATTAGTAATTTTTGATCTAAAAACTTTTCTTGATACAATAATTATATGTCTTTCACAAATTCATACTCAGCTCTGAAGAACCTGGTATCAAATCTTGATAAATGGACTCTTTCTCAGAACGCCCCCGTTCGACAATAATCATGATTATTTTAATCAGCTTTTTCCGTCACAGTGACCAAAAATAGCTGGTGAGAACAATTAGAGGAGACAACGTGAATTTGGGCTGATGGTTTCAGAGGTTCAATCCATAAATGGCTGACTCCCCAGCTCAGGGTCCAAGGTGGGCAGAGTATCTTGGTGGAAGGGCATGGAGAGGAAAGTAGCTTTGGACCTGGTAACCAGGAAGCAGAGAGAGCTTCGCTCACCAGGGACAAAATACAAATCCCAAAGACATGCCTCCAGTGACATCCTTCATCCACACCCTACCTTCTACATTGACCACCTAATTAAGCCATATCAGTGGATTCATGCACTGATCAGGTTAAAGCTCTCACCACCCAATCATTTCACCTCTGAACTTTCTTGCATTGTCTCACCCATGGGCTTTGGGTGGACACCTCCTATCTAAGTCATAACACTGGTTATCCCATAACTGCCACCTGTGCCCCCATTTGGGGGGAGTACTGGGATTGAACTCAGGGGTACTCAACCACTGAGCCCCATCCCCAGCCTTATTTTTTATTTTTTTATTTATAGACAGGATCTCACTGAGTTGCTTAGTACCTTGATTTTGCTTAGTACCTTTGATTTTGCTGGCTTTAAACTCACGATCCTCCTGCCTCAGCCTCCTGAATCACTGGGATTACAGGCGTGTGCCACCGCACCCAGTTGACATCCCCTGCTTTTACAATTATTCATGAGCCAAGCCTGAATGTGTTGGTAAATACTGGGGACACCGTCCTCCGTGCCTTATTCCTCTTGGAGAAGATGGAAAGAAGGCTTACCTTTATGCAGTCAGAAGTAGGCTGTGGCCATCTCAGCATCTACATTTATTTCATATGACTTTGATGCCACCAGAGAAGTTGAATAGAATTTTACCAGTCATCAAAAAACTCAGCAAACCTGGAGTAATTATGGATTTTTTTGCCAATGCCTTTCTCATTTCCTACAAGTCTTGCCTCTTACAGCCAATCTGTGACCGTATTCTTCCATAGCCGTGCCTTAAACTTATCGTGGAAGGTTTAGTGAAGAAGAACTGATATTGCATGAACCCGCTAAGAATGCAGTAAGAGTTAACTACTGTCATCAACATAGCCAGTGCCTTCCTAATTCTCAGGAATCAAGGTTTGGGGTTTTGGGGTGGTTTTTTTTTTTTTTTTTGCTTTAATTATTAATAGAATCCCTCATTGCAACCTACATATTACCATCATCTTAGAGAAACAGTAACACATCAAAGAGGAAGTGTCATAGGTGCAGTCATTCATGTACCTAGGGTAATGATGTCCATCTCATTCCGCCATCTTTCCTTTGCCCGATCAAAGTTCCTCCAATTTTCCCATGTTCCCCCCCCATTATGAATCAGCATCCACTTATCAGAGGGAACATTCAGCCTTTGGTTTGGGGGGGATTGGCTTACTTCACTTAGCACGATGTTCTCCAGCTCCATCCATATCAATGTTTAGAGCAGCTCAATTCCCAATGGCTAAACTGTGGAACCAACCCAGATGCCCTTCGGTGGATGAATGGAGAGAGAAATTGTGGTACATATACGCACACAATGGAGTATTACTCAGCTCTTGACCTCCTTTGATGTACGCTTCTCACCTGCAAATCGGTGGTACCCACTGGGAGACCAGTGTGGCATCCTGCTGTGACTCTGTGGACTGAGTTTGTCTTCCTGGTTTGGTTGAGATCTCCCAATGCTGTGGCTGAATCCTGGGCTCAAAGAGCTGGCTTGGGTTTAGGGACCATATCTTATAGAAACTCTTGTGTGCCTGAAGAGAAGAATCCCATGCCCCCTCTGAGCTCATGTTGGAAGGATAAACAGGAACGGGACACGTCTCATGGGAGTGGGTGTGCATACCCCAGCTCACACTTGTTCTCTGATTTCACTTGCGTTTCTTCTTTTCCACCACACAGGTGGTTGAATTCATCTATGCTAGTATTTTTGATGCGCTTTGGACATTTATTCCAAGAACAAGAACATGGAAACCAATGTTCTTGATTTTGAAACTCTGGTCCCAGGGTGCCGCCCGCCCCTCTATAAATAACTAGGAGAAGCCAAACATCCACTTTGGCTTCTAAAAGGAACCTAAAGGCCTTTAATACGTTCTTCCCAGGGGAGCAGCTGTCAAATCAGATGGTGACCAGTACACAGTAGCGGGATTTGTCGGATGTTTGGGGGAGATGCATGCTCACAGGGAGGAGGGAGAGGAATACGTGTGAAAAACGAGGTGCCCGGTTCATTGTGCTGAATTAGAGAAGTAGAGAAAGCCCTTCCTTCTGCAGATCCACGTCCCTGGAAGTGACCATTAGCTGAGATAGTTCTTACCAGTTTCCCCGTTTTCTATTACACTGATGACCGGACATTGATTCCAGCCATCTAGAAAGTTAATCTTGAATGTGTCCTGGATCAAAGCAGGCATCGAGTTGATTTAATTGAATGGATTATCATGTGGAGACGCAAGGAGGAAAACCCCTCATTTCGACTGGGAATGAAAGCTGTGTGTTTTCCTCAGCTATCAAACCGGAGCACTACATCAGATCGACGGAACATTCCATCCGTCGGTCCTGAATTGATGTCTCATTTAGCACCATCTGCATCCCCAGACCCTCTTCGGCTCTATTCCCGTGGGATCAAAATGAATCTTTAAGTCGAAGCACTTTAGGGACATCACGCCATGCCCGCGTGAATTCTTCCAAATGATCAAATGAAGGTTCACTAACATTTCCAGAATTATTGGCGTCTGAATGAAGCCTCTATCCTGAAGGTATTTGAGGGTATTAATTTCAGCCTCCTCTACAGTAAATGGGTTTATATTTCTGAGGTGCACCTTTTAGCCGAGCCTATATATATATATTGAATTAGTTTCTAATTGAGATTTAAAGCAGGAGAAATCGCAACATATTTTGTTTAGTGCACATTTCGGTTTGGGAAATACCCCTGGTCACCTGGGTGTGTAAAAGTGTGAAAGTTTCAGGTATCCTTTCACCCTGACACCTGAGCAGTGTGTTCAGCTGATATTAGATGCACACTTACCACACCAAGAAGGGACTTTTAAAAATTAAAGAACAAGGGCTGGGGATGTGGCTCAAGCGGTAGCGCGCTCGCCTGGCATGCGTGCGGCCCGGGTTCGATCCTCAGCACCACATACCAACAAAGATGTTGTGTCTGCTGAGAACTAAAAAAATAAATATAAAAAAAAAATTCTCTCTCTCACTTTCTCTCCTCTCTCACTCTCTCTTTAAAAAAAATTAAAGAACAAAATATTATTATACGTTAGGGATCAGCAAACTTTTTCTGCCAATGGCTAGGTAGTCAATCATTTTTTTTACTTGACAGGACACATGGTCTTGGTCCCACCCGTCACCTCTCCCTCTGTATCACAAAAGAAGTCATGTGTGATGCCTAAATAAGCAGACACAGTGTTAGGCAGTGGTTTGGGGTTTTGTTTGGTTTGGTTGCTCAAGGGCACTGGACTACTAGACCACTAAGCCACATCCCCAGCCCTATTTTGATTTTTATTTACAGACCCTGTCTCTAAATAAAATTACTTGGTACCTTGCTTTTACTAAGTACTGAGTTACTTAGTACCTTGCTTTTGCTGATCCTTGCTTTGAACTTGGGATCCTCCTGCCTCAGCCTCCTGATCGGCTGCAGGCTGTGGTATTTCACCTGTTATTTGTAAGGAGTTTGTCCAAATCTCATGATAAGGGATTTGGTCCTTAGCCCATACTTCATAATCTTTGTCATAAGTGGCACAAGACATGACCCCAAAGTGAATTCTGAGGATCTTTTGCCCTAGAAGATCCTCATGGATGAAAATGAACTCTCTTGTCAAGTAAATCTGGTAAATATCTTACAGAGCACCCCTCCTCTTAGGTATTGAAAGTCTATGTTAGTAAAAGGGCTTTGAGAGTCTTGCAGGAAGGTAATCTGTCTACCTAGATGGACGGTTTTCCCCCAAAAGGTGTAACCTTGATAATATTCTTATCATATTCATGCTGCAACATGTTTAGGTATCTGTGATTTAGGGAAACAACATGCCAAACCGATACGTTGGATATTAGTGTAGATGATCTTATGTAGACCTTTAGGGAAACTAGTTTAGATTCCCGAATCAGCTCACAAACTCTTGTCCACAAGGGTAGCCACCAAGGGAAAACACTCCTCTTCCCACATGGTTCTGAACGTCTCCAGTGCTTTCTTACATCCTAACCGTATGAGTTTCAGCTGTCAGTTTGAGCTGCGGGACATATTCTGCTTTTTCCTTAATAATTAATGCATCCAGGTTTAGAGTAGTTCCATGTATATTAACAGTGCCTACTTTCCAACATCCCGATGAATGAGGACTACTTTGTCCCTGCAGAGTATTCGTAATAGCAAAGGGGAGAAAAACATACAAGTTGCAATACCGTAGGATGAGTGCTCTAGTAAAGGAAACCGGGAGGCTGTCAAAGCCTATATGAGAACTACTACAGGTTCGTAGAAGGTTCCAGAATGCTTCCCCCAGATGTTCATCTATGCACCGCGTTCGGAGCTGGCCACAGAGGGGAAGAGACAGGTGAGCATCAGGAACAGAGAGTTAAGGACACGGGATGAGCAGGTGTATCCAGCGAACACAAAGTACGGCTGTGAGTTAGACTTGCGCTCCAGAGATGGGTGCGAGGTGCGGAAGGAGGGACTCTCCTGCCTTTGTAAAAGTATGTCAAGAAGGTTGAAGTGAGGACGGGGTGTCGGTGCGATTCATACTGCAGTCACTGTGCCTAGAGTATGGAGGATGGCGCCGGGTGCTTCCGATCGGGACCTCTGCCTGAGCACTCTTGCCAGGAATTGTAACGTGGGTGGCTCCGGGTTCCTACCTCAGACAGGTGGGAAGCGTCTTAGGTGATGATAAGAAATCAAGAGCCGGGTGATATGTTTTCCCCAGAACCATCTGCTGGCTCTCATCAACATGAAACTGCCTTTGCATTTGAGGGGTATTGGAAACATCATAAAGAGTGAATAATAAAAACCGATGTTTTTTTTTTATTTTGTTTTTTTCAATTCAAAGGAGGTTTTATTATGTATTTAGAGTTTGACAGCAATTGGCACCAGGGGCCCACCCTCGTTGGTACATGTGAAGGAGACAGTGGAGCACGCAGGCGGACCTGGGAGTGATCCTTGGCAACAGCAATTAACCTGTAAGAGCCTCGCCTTAGGTCTGTTTGAAGACGACAGAGCGGGAGGGCATATAAATATACACACGTCTAATTAGACAGCCTGCCTGTCCTTGGGTACCTGGACTGTTTACTTTCAAATGCATGAGATATTTCTGGAAGCTGTCCTCAATTAGAGTGCAGCATAATGGTGGATTCATTCAGTAGCCGTGTACGAAATATGTCCACCAGAATTCTGCAGTCTAGCACACTGAGACCCCGTAAAGGATGCAAAGGTTTCATTCAACATGTTTTTCTTCTGCAGAACAAATTAGACTGTCTTAACAAGGGAGATTTCCGACACACCAATATGCCTCCATGCACGAACTTAATGCACACAACGTAATTGTGTGCATCTCTCTATGGGCCTGTAAAATAGACTATAGATAACATAGGAAGCGTTCAGAAATGGGGATTGGGTGGTGAGCATCCCCGTGCTTTTGCATTTTGTAGGGAATTTCAAAGGAGACATAATGTGATTTCTGTAATCGGCACGTCTTCTGGCGGAATGAGGAATGTCTATTCAACACTGCAACTTGTAAGTCCCCGACGTAAGGGTACGTGGAGTTCTGAATGAGCGAGTGTCGGTTGTGCTAGGGGATTGGGAGTTCCACAGGAGAGAGGACAAAGCCCTGGTAAGGCTTGGGGATTGGGATCAAACAGACGCTTCCCTGGACTCCACGTCAGCCTCCTGGACACACAGAAGTCATGCATTTCTCCTAGAACGCTTTCCCTGGTTTGTAGGAACACGCTCAGCACAACTCCCAGACCCTCCATTGTGTGAGTTCGGGACAAGGGAGAATCTCTCTCGGGAGGAAGGGTTGCCAGAGCTTGCAAGTGAGACAGTCTGTCATTGCAATCTGATGGCTTTCCTCCGCCACTGCCAACAGCCCCCCGTCCCGGAGAGCATTTACTAGGAGTGGAGAACACAGAGAGAATCCTTACAGAAACATCTTTTCTTGTCGGTAAAAAAAAAAAAAAAAAAATACGTGTCGTCTTGTCACGGGGCTCTAGACTCTTGGAAGACTATTTCATTGTGTTTACGACCAGCCTCAAAACTTGCATCCCAGATCTGCGGAGGGTCTCGTCCATCACCAAGTCAGAACTTGAACCATGGGTACCGGGTGCCTCTCAAAGCTATTAGAGAACTGAATGCCTCCTACGACTTCAACTCTTTTTCTTCTTCTCTCTTCTGCCAGATGTCTGAAATAGCCTCCGTTTCAGAATCTACATGACCATAAATGGCAATCCCATCCTCAAAAAAAAAAAAAAAAATGTTTTCATACATGGATCCACGATTTCTTAGTTTCTCTTGTTACCCCAAAGGACTTGAGTTCCTTTCACCCACACCATTCCCAGGCTGCGAGTCTAAGGATGATGTTCGATGATGTTACAAAGAAAGTGGAATCATGGCAGCTGTTTCCATTTTCATATTGTTATCCTTCTTGACATGGGTCTCACATTGCCTTGCAATCAGAGAAAGGGGAAATTTAGGAACGCTAGTCAGTGAGAAATCTAGGGGAAATCTGTGTGCTATGTTTTTAGCATGCAAGGACAGGATTTTGGTTTAATGTATTTTTTTGTCTTCATGACAATAGGCAAGGTAAGCTCTGTTCTTTGCATACCTTTGTTGGACTGTCCGGCAGTCTATTTTTAATTAAATTGCAAATGAAGTAAAATCACTGTCAATAATGATTCCATCTTGAAAATCTAGATGTTGGTCCTTGCATATCATTTTGCTGGTAACCATCTTATTTTCATTGGGATCCTTGGATTTTTTTTCTGGAAATAACGCTACAAACCACCAAAACATAGCATCCACGATATGATGTATATGTATTTCTTTCAAGCAGGATAGCTTCACTTTCATAAAATCAGCTATAGCAAAGAGATGAAAAAAGCTGGTTTTCAGGCTAGGACGTTATTTATGCATCATTAGTATTATTTTGAAATAATTCTAAACATGCAAAAAAAAAAAAATGGTACAGAGTTCCCAAAGGCCCTTCACCCTGGTTCACATGGCATCTGCCAACTTTTCCCGCTGCAAAATTTAGTATTCTGTCCCAGTACGACCTTTAAACAAAGACACGTCCATTGCTTGATGTACTCAAGACTACATGGCCACTCTACCCTTTATAACTCAGTTTTCTTACTAAACAGTGAGTGTGCCGGAACCTAAAACCGTCTTCTGAACCACGGTGGTAAGAATTAACTCACTGTCCTTTAGAGATGCTTGGAGGAAAAGTCACTTTAGAACTGGGAGGGATCGCTCGGTGGCATTTTAAATAAGAACATAAATAGAAATGTTAAAAGTAGATTGGCGGCATGGGCTTATTTCACACCCCGAGCTATCGGGACATCTGTTCTATATGTGACAGTTGAGGCCTGAAATCCTGTTGTCTGGGAACCAGCCGGTGTTTGCCCGATTTGACCTAAGTCGGTGGGATTCACCAAAGAACGCTTTGATCACTTGCTACCTATTTGGGCTATTAAGCTAAGTAGATGGATGAACCATCCAATGGATATGGGCAATAAATAACTCCAATAACGGTCACATACTTAATCTCTGCTATTCGTATAATTGAGGGGGAGGGTCCCTGGACATGCTCACAATTTTGCAACCAACCAGATGCTGCAACTCGGGGTCATTGGTTGACCTCTGCAGAGAAAGGCAACCCTCACACCCAGAGGTTGACGGGCTTTGTACTGTTTTCCTTTTGAATGCGAGTGCTATCTGCTCTAATGCAATCCCATCAGAAGAAATTGGCCACTTACCAGGTGAGGAGTAAGGAGGGGGAGTTACCTAGAAGAAATAAGAGGCTCGAAATACCCCTCCCATACCTCTTCTCCTTGATAACTGGCAATAATCACAGACCTGCCCGCCCAGGTTACTGTGAGCCGTTGATGATCTGTGGGAAACCCGTGAGTAGTAACCGGCACCAGCAAAGAAGAGCTTGTTGTTTTTAATCACTGTGGCTTATGCCATGCCTCCGATTCAGATTTCCCTGCAAAAGACAAGCGAATAGAGGGGCAAGGGCTCACCTAGATGGTTCTTTTGAGTTTGCAGGAAGCTGTTGGAAAACTACAGCAAAGAAGAATTTGAGAGATGCATTCAATCATATGGAAAGACCCCCACTTTGGCATGTAGCCCTGGACTAGAGAGCAATAATACTGAGATGTGCTACGGAGAAAGTGTTGCAGGGGACAGACGAGGCAAGACCCCAAAGAGGAACAGGAAGCAGATTTTATTTGGCTGCAGCCAGGTTCAGAGGGCACAGCTTTCGCTGTAATCAATCAATCTGCTGAACCCCGAGTTCAGGTCTTTTCAGGACTTTATACCCAGCGTGTAAGGGGAGGGGCCGAGAAGTTCACAGTCTGCAGAAGTTCACATAAAAGTAGCTTTTTTTTTCCCACTGTTTTGGGAAAGTTAACCCTTCAAGGACAACACCTGAGAAGGAGGGAGTTTCTTCTCCCCTTTCTTTCCCCCTGCCAGATGTTACCATGGAGCCCGGCTGGTAACTTCTCTTATCTTGGAAATGTAGACATCTCTGTGAAGCTCCAGCACAAGGCCAGAGGATATGATAAAGGATTTTTTTTTAAAATCCCATTTTGCATTTGCAGACATCCTTCTACAAACTCCTATACTGGAAACATGTTTGTGAAAAACTGGTAAAGGGGCGTCCAGCACCTGGAGTGGCGATTTCTTCCAGGCCAGCAGCCAAGTGAAATAGAGCAACAGGAAAATAGGAAGTTTACCTAAACTTGAGCTCTTTTGTAGAGACTCTTTTGCGGATAGCCCTAAAATCAATTTATGGTGAAGATTCCTGGAGAAGCTTAATGAAGATTTTCTGTGGAGGATGGGGTGTCACTACCAAAGTTACCCTGGTTTTCAAAAAGAAAAGTTAGACATTAAAAAAAAAAATGGATTCAAGGGCTATTAACCCTTTGAATTGCACATGAAGACCCGCTCCCTGAGGAAAGGACTTGGCTACCTTTGGTGTGGTACCCAGCCCTCCTCCTGGTGCCTGACAGAGTGCAGGTATTCCACAGGTATTTTTAGAGGAGTGTTCTAATACAGCATTTAGTTTTGTCACCAATTGCTCAGGATGTAGAATGCAGGATGTGTTCGCCATTACCCGAGAAAGCTACACCTGCACAGCTCGTATTATGGCTTCAGTAAGAGTCTGAGCCTTATGTCCCCAGACTCTACTTATGATGAGGAGGTGACTTCTGAGTTTGCCCCAGGTAAGACGGTGCCAATATTAAGACTCTGCTGTGTGTGCAGCATGTCGCTACATCCTTCTACTTGGCTCATTCTGTTTATTTCTCTAGAGACTTTAGAAGCCGGTGGCCATGTCTTCATTTTACAGACGAAGATCAAAAATATCTTATCTAAAACAATGCATATAGGAGATTTTTTAAAAAATGAACATTCAAACCAGGCATGGTGGTGCACACGTACCTGTCAACTCAGGAGGCTGAGGCAGGAGGATCATAAATTGGAGGCCAGCTTCTGCAACTTAGTAAGACCTTGTCTCAAAATTTTAAAAAATAATAAGAAGAAGAAGAATGGGCTGGGGATGTGGCTTAGTGGTAGAACAAAATGGATTCAATCCTTAGTACAAAAAAAAGAAAACATAAAAAATTGATCTTAGGTCTATCTCTAAAGACTGTATATATGCTAATTGAAATCATTGTTCATGCTTTGAGCTCCTTTATAGTACTCTATTAGTTGTTCCCGCAGTGGAATTAAATAATCTGGAAGAGGCAGGACCTGTCTCATTTTTTGAACCATCCCACCACACACCAGTGTCTAGGAGCCAGTGGATCATCTGCTCCTAAAGCCTGGGGAATTGCAGAGTTGGTTTAACCCGCCCCCTTGGTACAGACTATCATCATGTTGTGTGTTTCAGTCTGAAGTCTTACTTCTGCTTCTGATTAAATAGGAACAGGCTCCGGTGGAGGCTGCTGGGCGTCTGATGTGGCTGTCGGAGCAATCGGTGAGCCGTGGGTAATGATGAATAGACTAGCCAGCCTCACTTTCCCGGGAGCCAGCTGCCTTCCAGGAGAACCCCCCCCCCCAAGTCACAGGGCTCCTGCCTCGGTCAGCCTGACACCTAACGGATTGGGGATGGTGTGTTTCGCGCCTACCTTTAACTCTTCTTTAGTCGAGGTGATTAAAAAAAACGCCTGTTGCTGTCTGTAGGTGGAACACGCTTCATTAACAGTGATTTATTGGCGAGTTTAGCAGAATGGGCGCTCTGCAGCACACGGGTGGGCAGAAGAAAAATAAACGTGAGATAATTGCTAAAAAAAAAAAAAATTCTTCTTCCCTCCTCCAAACTGTAGGAACCCGCAAGAGAGTTTGCAAAGTTGGGTTCCTGCACAGCTGGGAAGTCCTCACTGGCTCTGCCCTTGATCTGAAGCCCTCCACCTCCATTCTCCTCGAATGCCCAGGAGGAAGCCCAAGGATCTGCCCCTTGGCAGCCTCTGTCACCTCCCAGGGCCAGCTGTCCCATCTCCCAACCAGTTTGCCTCCTCTCGGCGCCCCCCTTTCCCTTCTAGCAGAATCCAATTCTAAAGATTCTTCCTCCCCCTGTTGTCATCAAGAGCGTCTCCACCATTCCATCGCTTGGCCAAGGTGGACAGGGAAGGCAGCGGAGGCTAAATAACTTGCCCAAGGTCAACAGCTCAATGGCAGAGCTGGGGCTTCAGCCTGGCTTGTGGGATTCGACAGCCAGGGAGCTCAGCCGCCCAGGGGATTTGTGTTTTACCTGCCACCCGTATTGATGTGTGTCGGGTCTACTTGAAATGCCACGGAGAGAAAATTCTGGGGCTTGCCCTGGGGCTAATCGGGAGAGAGTGCCATAATCAATTAGCGCTGTAGGAACACTCCACTAAACAAGGGTACAGTACAACCTAGAGAGAAAGACGTGTGCTATATATTTTTATATAGAACTATATATTATAGATATTTTTATATATTGCTGTTGCTTGCTCTTCTGATAATAAATTGTCATGTGACTATTATTGGGGGGAATTCCAACAGGCTGGCGCAGTGTTCATGCTCTGAAGTCGAACCTTAGGGTTTACTGCAGGGTGATGGACATAATCAACATTTTGCTGGTAGCAATTCTTACATGACGATTAGGAATTTCGTCCAACTGCATATTGATGGACCCATATCGATGTATGCTCTGGTCAGCATAGTTTGCTGCTGTGGCTAAAGGACCCGACCCAAACCATGGCAGAGGGGGGAGAAGTTTATTTGGGGCTCACGGGTTTAGAGGTCTCAGTCCATAGAGAGCAGGCTCCATTCCTCAGGGCCCAAGGTGAGGCTGAGCATCATGGCGGAAGAGGGTGGCGGAGGGAAGCAGCTCACCTGGTGATCAGGAAGCAGAGAGAGAGATTCTACTCTCCAGATATAAAATATATACCCCCAAGGCCCAGCCCCAATGACTCACTCCCTCCCACCCCACCCCACCTGCCTCTAGTCACCACTCAGTGAATCCCATGAGAGATTCATTCACTGATTCGTTGATGGTTATACCCCAATCACTTCTCCTCCAGACCTTCTTGCATTATCTCACACGTGAGCTTTTGGGGGACACCACATCTAAACCCTAACAGTGCATAAAATGGGTACATACCAATATGTAAAATAGAACTCAATAAATACAGGGGGGGGAAAAGTTCAGAGTTAGTCTTGCCTCCACTACTTATGAGCCTCACTAGGGGAAATTTTACTTAACCTGTAAGATGGATAATGATAATCTTGTTGTCTATTTTAAAGTGCTGTTTTAAAGACGATTTGAGCTCAGACACCGTGCGGAGATGGCTACGGCATAGTAACTGCTCTATGAGTGACGTCTGCTTTTTATCATTTGCTGGGTCATTCTGTATTGTGTTCTGTCCTTACGTTGCCTCCAACATTATTTAAAAGCGTGGCCACTTGTCTCTTAATGCTGTGCATTTACTAACTCGGTTGTAACGGATACTCCCCATACAGGAAGAATTCATATATATGGATAGTTGTTTAGAGAATCAGTCGCAGCTTGGAATATATAGCTTTTCAGTTTCCTACCAAGCAGTGTGACAGGGCTTGAGACACATATCTGGTTTGCAGATGGACTATGAAACTTACTCAATATCTATATGTTCCCTATAAGCAACATGTATTAAAAGATACAGACAACAAGGTCTGTTTGGTCATCTGGACAGCAGTCAGTCTAGCAGCACATTTAATTTTGAACTTTTGATATATACTTAGAAACCTGAGCACATAAAGACAAAAGTATTATCTACAAGGGGGGGAAAAATCACTACCCAAACAGAAACACAAGCAGTGTACTCTGGGGCTCAGCCTAAAAAATTACTAAACAAATTATATGATCTAACTGTATTTGGGGAACAGTAAAGCAAGGTGTGAGTGTGTGTCCATCCTTGTCAGTAATTATGCTAAAGAGGTGAATTATCATCCACAAAATAATCATACAGAAGAGCAAAATAGTCAATCAATAGTAGCATAAGCATTTTTTTTTTTTTTTTTTTTTGTAAATGTGTCACTCTTCAGAAACGCAGCTCACTGACTCTGCAGAAGTAATTCCTTCATGGGAGAGAGAGAGGGCTATGTCCATGTGTTCTTTTAATACAAGTAAAAATTAAATAAAAATGTGAAAGGTGGTAACACTGATTACTTCATGGAGCTATAGGTAGTGGATATGTATTTGTGGCTTGGGGTTAAGCTTCCTGTAACACTATCCTACATGGAATTTAAAAGCCATGCATCTCAAGCAGCCCTGGTGCATGGGAAACGGATGTCATCTGAGCATTCTGAGAGGCCTCAAATGGCTTTGCTAATGACCAAGCTGTGGTGGCCACTCTTCATTCAGGCAATTAAATGCATTTTGAACGTACATCCTCTCCTAGACCAATGCAGTTCAGAGTTTCCAGAACTCAACACTCTGGCCTCCTCTGATTGACGCAGAAAAATTTACCCAGAAAGTAAAATGGACCACTGAGCCCAGAACCCAGCGACGCTGAATCTTAGTCCAGTGATCTTTTGAAACACTGTCATTTTGAGGATGACTTTGCATTTGAAAGGTGGACTTTTTTTGGTAGCAAAGTTCCAAACAGCACAGTCGATGAACGTTTTATGAGGAGGAAGGGTATTTAGAAGTGGATAGTGGGTATGCACTTGAAAAAACGTTGATATAATCATTTTCAGATTAACTCTGTACAACTCCGTGGTCTTTCATGCTGTCTAAAAGAGATCCTCGGGCTGGGGCTGTAGCTCAGTTGGTAGAGTGCTTGCCTTGCATGTGTGAGGCACTGGGTTCCATCCTCAGCACCACATTAAAAATAAATAAATTAATAATAAATTAATTAAAATAAAGGTGTTGTGTCTATCTACAATTAAAAAGAGAGAGAGAGAGAGAGATCCTTGCAGAACTGAAATGATGAAGTATTGGCTATCTGTCTTTTATTTCAGTGTGTTTCTGCCTAATAAAGTCATCATATTTATTTTCTATTTTGGGGGGTCTGGGGGAGTACCAGGGATTGAACTCAGGGGCACTCGACCACTGAGCCACCTCCCCAGCCCTATTTTATATTTTATTTAGAGACAGGGTCTCACTGAGTTGCTTAGCAGCTTGCTTTTGCTGAGGTTGGCTTTGAACTTGCGATTCTCCTGCCTCAGCCTCCCGAGCCGCTGGGATGACAGGTGTGCACCATTGTACCCAGCAAAATGATCATGTTTCTATTTGGAGTCATCATAAATAGAAGACACCATTTTACCTAGAAAAACTTTACAAATGGGGAGAGGAAGTCCATCTTAGTTGACCTTCCATCATTCATCAAGGTTTCTACAATGTGATCTTGATAGAAATAGCCCATTGGGTAGGATCTAGGGAAGGATACCACCTTCCCCATGTCTACCTCTGAATTAACACGGTGGCTTCCCAAACATTACACAGTCCTTTATGTCAATTTTTTTAGTACTAGAGATTGAACCCAGGGACACATAACCACTGAGCAACATCCCCAGCTCTTTTTATATTTTACTTAGAGACAGGGTCTTGCTGAGTTGCCTATGGCCTTACCAAGTTGCTGAGGCTGGCTTTGAACTTGCTGTCCTCCTGCCTCAGCCTCCTGAGCCACTGGGACTACAGGAGTGCACCCATGCACCTAGCTGTATCTTCTCTCTTTTTTTTTTATGATCTTCACATGCTTAGCACAAGCATCCAATGAGACAAACCAAGAAACGTTCATTTCTGGCAGACTACTAATTGCAATATAGGACTGGAAATATTTCTCTTGTTTTTCATAGAGAGCAAAGCGGGTACAAGGAGCAATCCAGTCAGCTAATTTAATTGCCTGATGCAATTGGAATTTTTAGTATCCAAGAAGAACCTGTAGGCCAGCTACCATAACCACAGGAAGTACAGGCGATCTGTACTGCTCATTTGATTTCTAAGCTCACTTGTACAGTCAATCATCTTTTCTACACAGGTGTGAATTTATAGTTATCTCCGTGCCCAGTGTCCTTGACCCACAACTTGGAATTCTGCATTTCACTATTTGAGTCATGGGCATTCAGTAAGTCTCCCTCGACGGATGGAGCCTTCGTATTTGACTGTCTGCCATTTTCCTCTGAAATGATCGGCACGTTGCTTTAGGAGGAGGAGGCTTGTTTGATCTCTGGCTCTCTGCTCGGTTCTTTGCTTCTCCGCCGTGGTGATTGACTGCACCCCTCATTAGCTAATTGCCGAGTTAGGAAATGCTCAACTCCACAACTGGGAACCGGGGGGGATGATCCTTTTTAAAAATTCCTGCTTTATTAAGAATGGCAGCCCTCTAAATAGTAATTATCGAGAAAACAATGTGCGCCTTGTGCCTACCCTTGGGGCAGAGGAACATAAGGTCACAGTGACAGAGGAAGACGTTGGAGTTCACGCTGGTGAAACGCAGCATCCCGAGGAGGTCTCCGCTCTGAAACCCCAACCCAGGCTCGGATTCATCCTGTGAATCCTACACTGATTCTGTGCTTTGACTGAGTGGCACCCCGTTGTACATCTGGAGGAGGAGAGTGTGAAAAGCAACCATAAGGTTGTCACACGTTGCTCTTTAAGAGACCGCTGGTTTCAGCCAAGTTCGTGGCTCTTAGCAAAAACAAAAATGTTCAGTACTTGAAGTAGGAAGAGGTGGATTGAAGGACTGGCTTTATTGATTTCTGGGTGTTTAACCCTGGGCAACTTCCATGAGCTCCCATATTCTAACTTCCTACGCTGTGGCTTTAGAGAACACGGTGATGTGTGACCCCAGGGTCATTATGAAGTGCATGTAAAAATGCACAGAGCAGATCCACAAAAGACAGTGAGGTCCATCTATTCCCTCATTTGTACACCACCTCTTCTTGAACTGCTTACTCTACTGACCATTTGTTCTGCTAGGCGTGTCTTACATAGCAAAAAGGAAAACGGAGATTCCTACTTTCTTTCTTTTTAAAATATATTTAATTTTTAGTTGTAGTTGGACACAATACCTTCATTTTTTGTTGTTTATTTTTATGTGGTGCTGAGGATCGAACCCAGGGCTTCGCACGTGCTAGGTGAGCGCTCTACCGCTGAGCCACAACCCCAAGCCCAAGATCCCCACTTTTATAACATTAAAAAAAATCTTTCTGGTGGGCACGGGACGGGAGCTGAATTTGAATATGAGTCTGAACTGTAGTAATAATGATGCATTTACAAAAATGCATCTGTTGCCCTTTACATCAGACTTGAGAGGAAGATGAGGCTTTCCGGAACAATCCCCAGCACAGAGACAAGCAGACATGTTCACACACACACACACAGAAAGAAAGAACTTGGTTACTTAATTCCAAACCCAGTGTTTTCCCGCTTTGTCTTCCCGGTATGAGACCTTGAGAAAGAAAAAAGGTGCTCCGTATTGGACGCCTACTTAGCCATGAGAGATGTGATTTAATGAACTTTTGACCAGAGGAGAAAAAGCAGAGAGAAAAATGGATATTCTGTGCTTCTGGGGATTGCTCGTGAAGCATGCAGGGATCTCAAATGGGTTGGGGTCTTTTGGCTGTGGAGGGAGGGTCATGCCTGTCTGGCCTCTGACTTTCAGAATCAAGCCTAACGTCTTTAATGCACAAGCCACGTTCTGACTCAGCTTCCAGACCCTGACTCCTGACAGCAGGCCCTGTGGGGCTGCGTTTCCCAAGGGGGGGCTACCTTGTCACTCATCCTTGCCGTAAGAATGGGAGACAGGTATCACCATCGCAGTCATTTTACAGATGCAGGACTCCGCCGGAGAATGAGGCTTCTCACTGTCTTGCATGACTGTAACTTGAGCACTAAGCTCCAGGCTTCTTGCCTGTGTGATGTCCCTGTCACTTGCCTTGGAATGCATTTTTGTCCCTCTGATGTATCCTGGAAGACTCCGCTCACGCAGCCCTTTTGGAGAGATTTTCTTTACGCACTTTGCAGGGAACCGCAGCCATGGGGGTTTGATTTGCCTCTGAAGAAGTCAAGTGTGAGCTCATCAAAGAGAAGGCCCAGCCTCTCTGGCCTCCATCTCTGCAAAACCTGGCACTCTTCTTCGTGCCACATGATACACACTCTTCTCTGTTGCACCGAGTTAGTTAGTGCTTTCTGGATACCAGCGCAATTCTAATTTAGCAAAGTGTACGTACGGCATACGACCAGGCTGTAGGTGCGGATTCCCACAGACTGAGGCTCTTGATGGAAAACGAAATTATGCTTTTTTTTTCTCGGTCCTTCATAAAACTGAGATCTTCGGTGTGACTATTAGTGTCAGGGGTGTTGGAAGGGTGGCAATAAATTTTGCAGTGTGGGAACACACACACACACACACACAGGTAGAATTCAGTGAATCATCTCCTTCTGGCTCAGAAGACGAGGCTAGTTTCGAGAAAGCCACCAAGGTCTGTTTCATCCTTTGGCTTCTTCCCCAGGATTTATGAGTCTCAGTCTTGGGCCAGATCTCAAAAGTTAGTGCTCAGTACACTAGCCTTTGTTACAGACACCTTCCAATAAACCAGAGCGAGCTCAGAGCTGCGGGGAGATCTATGGCTACCATAACTCTCCCCTCAACCTGTGCCTTTCTGTCTGGCTCTGGCAGCAAAACTGAAATGATGACACTTTGCACCGTGCACCCCATCCCCACCTGAGATGCATGAATCTTCAAACTCCCTTCAGGAAACCCGGTGCTTTGGTTATGATGCCCGCTAGACAAAGGTCTGTCAAGGATCCGGTTATTTCTGACCAGTGAGGGCCCAATCTCCCATACCTGAATGTCAGTAAATGTGGCTAGGGTTCTTGAATCGCACCCCCCACCCGTCCTTGAAAAAAATCTACAGCTTTTGAACAAAACACACGCTGCAAAACCGTCTCCTGTCGTGAACTAAATCTCTGTCCTGGAACTGGATACACTTCCGAAGGTAGTTTTAACTGTTTTGAGAAACTGCTTAACGTGGTCGATCAATCCGTCCCCCAAGATTCAAGATGGCATTTCCCTCGCAGGATTAATTATTCATACCCCGATCGCTGGCTGAAGACATTAATAGTTTTCATTGATCAGCACATCCTGTTTATCTGAAACGGACCCATCACCGTGAATGGCAGGCAGAAGGCGATCTGAACAAATCCCATCCGAGACACCCCTGGCTTTCAGTCACGTCAGCGGATCAGAGGTCAAGGGTCCCTTCTGTTGTCACGGCGTATTAGGTCGAATGTTGGAGAACTGAGCTATTTAAGGGCACAAAACAGGAACCCAGGGGCACTAGACACTGAGCCACCTCCCTGTCTCTATTTTGCATTTTATTTAGAGACAGGGTCTCACTGAGCTGCTTAGCACCTTCCTTTGGCTGAGGCTGGCTTTGAACTCACCATCTTCCTGCCTCAGCCTCCCGAGCTGCTAGGATGACAGGGGTGCACCACCGTGCCTGGGTGTGATCTCAAAACAATAAAACATCGGGGCTTTCACAATCAGTACGTACCAAATATACACACCAGAAATACTTACAAGTTTTGTTAATTTCTTAACTATTATCAATTGTTTTTTTTTTAACAACTAAAAAATACTGAGAGTGAAGGAATGATACTGCCTGGAAATATATGTTGCTGTGTAGTTTTTCAAAGAAGTTTTATTCACTGAATCAGGAAGTTTCCCTCAAAATGACTTAGAGAGGGATGGGGCAGGATTGCAAACCCAGGATCTCATAATTAGTTACTGCAAGAGTTGTGACAAGATAATATAAATGGAAGAAATGATCTACAGTAGAAGGGGTAGAGAGAGAAAAGGGGAGGGGAGGGGAGGGGAGGGGAGGGGAGGGGGGATAGTAGAGAATAGGACTGACAGCAGAATACATCAGACACTAGAAAGGCAATATGTCAATCAATGGAAGGGTAACTGATGTGATACAGCAATCTGTATACGGGGTAAAGTTGGGAGTTCATAACGCACTTGAATCAAACTGTGAAAGATGATGTATTAAGAACTGTGTAAGGTTTTGAACGACCAACAATAAAAAAAAAAAAAAGAGTTGTGAATAGAGAGCTGGACCTAGTAAGGTGGCCCTTGCCTGAGACCGGAATGGCTCAGGAGACCGAGACAGGAGCATAGCGAGTTCAAAGCCAGCCTCAGCAAAATCAAGGCGCTAAGCAGCTCAGTGAGAGCCTGTCTCTAAATAAAATACAAAATAGGGCTGGGAAAGGGGCTCAGTGGTCAAGTGCCCCTGAGTTCAACCCCAGTACCCAAAAACACAATGCTGCACACCTGTAATCCCAGCAACTCAGGAAGCTGAGGCAGGAGGATTGCAAGTTCAAGGCCAGCCTCAACCACTTAGGCCCTAAGCAACTTAGCAAGACCCTGTCTCAGGGAAAAAAAAAAAAAAAAAAACCAGAAAAGAAGCCGCAGCTGTGGCTCAGTGGTTAAGTGCCTCTGGGTTCAATCTGTGTTACCAAAAAAGAAACAAAGAAAGAAAGAGGTGTAAAAGAGAATACCAATCTCCTGATCTTGCTAACTAATGAAAAGGCTCCTCTTTCTGACCCCCCTGGGCGCACACCTGTGGATGGAGACTCTCAGGCCAAAAATACTCCGTTCCTGGATCACGTCGTATTGCATTGCAACGATGTGAAGTTGTGGGTGGCTCTTCTCACTGGAGGGTGAGATCCTGGAGGGTGGAGAGGGCCTCTTCCTCATGGGGCGGGTCCCCTGTGTCTTTCTGGCTAGCAGAAGGCGCCCCATCTGTGCGTCCGTGCGCGGCTGGCGGTGGGCTAGACTGAGAAGGCGGGTGGGTGGGTGAGCGAAAGCAAAGCTCTGTTTTCCCAGGGTCACATTGTGGACCTTCAGCAACGGATAGCGATTTGGCCTTGTTGGAACGACACGACGTTGAACGAAAATGTTCAACCTGATGTCCAGTGTTTTCACTTGCAAAGCACAATACTGTTTTCAGCTTTTCTTTGGAAAGATGTGGGGGCCCCTGCCATCCTGGATCTGTGCCCCCCCCCATATGCTTGCCATCTGCTTGAACCGAGCAGCATCTGTTCCGTTTACCCAGGACGTACCTGAGCTGGGGCGTCAGTCTGCCTCCCCGTGGACAGGGTTGTGTGCTTTGTAGATTTTAGTACACCAGAAAAGGTCACCTCTCTTTACTCCAGAATTCTGTTGTACGATCCCTGGCTGATGAGAGAAGTGCTGTTTTTATTCATGCTCTGGGTTTCTCCAAATGAATATCCTAGACAGTTGCTCGGACCTGGTAGGAGTTCTGTCATTGGGCCACGGAGCTGTGTGTTTTCCAGTGCGTTTTGTATTAGTTGGCTTTTCCTTGCTAGAATGAAATACCTGAGGCAGGCTACTTAGGAAGAAAAGGATATATATATATAGCTTATACTCCCAGAGACTGAAGGTGCAGACAGCATGGTACAGGCTCTGCCAAGGGCCCTCAGTGGGTAAGAAGGGTGCGTGGGAGAGATGGCAATCCCATCAATAGTTAAAAAGTCTGGGTGCAGTGGCGCACACCTGTCATGCCAGTAGCTTGGGGGGCTGAGGCAGGAGGATGGCGAGTTCAAAGCCAGCCTCAGCAAAAGCCAGGCCCTAAGCAACTCAGTGAGACCCCCTGTCTCTAAATAAAATACAAAAGAGGGCTGGAGATGGGGCTCAGTGGTCAAGTGCCCCTGAGTTCAATCCCCGGTACCCCCCCCAAAAAAAATTTAAAAAGAAGAAAATATTAACAAAAGCCAGAGACTAACTCAGGAGTAGGGCTTGCTCTCAGAACACCTATCCTGTCACAAGAACTCGGGGATCCCAAGAGAGACACCACCATCCCTTCTGAGGGCAGCTCCTCCCCCCCAACCCCAATGACCTAATCACCTCCCACCAAGCCCCACCTCTTAAAGGGCCCACTACCTCCCACATCACCAGAGTGACGGCCAAGCTTCCAATATACCTAAAGCTTTGGGGGAAGACCCTCCGGCCATATCCAAACCATGGCACATTTTAACAACAAAACACAGAACACAGGGCAAAATACGTTCGAATCAATGGTGACGTCACAGTCCCCATGCATATTTCCATTCTAAAAAAACTGGGAGGATGACCTTGAAGTCCACCCAAATTAACCCTGTCTACTCTTCTGTTCTGCGGTGACTTTTCTGAATCTGTTTTTTTTTTTTTTTTTTGGGGGGGGCGGGCTGTGATGGCTTGGAAAATAAATAACCACGAGGCCTGACCACTAAGTGGTGGAGAAAGACCTTCCACTGTCCTGGTAGGAAGTAGGGAGCATGCCTTATCTTCCCTCAGTGACCACAGAGACGGGCCAGCCGGTGCAGGGCCTGGCCACCTGTTCTTTGCCATAGTATGCTTCCTAGCCATAATCGAAAGCGGTGTGTTTTTTTTTTCCTTTCACCCTCAGCCACACTTTTCCACACAATGATTTTTATTTATATTCCAGCGGAGACGCGTGTGCGGGGACCACAGGGAGAGGGATTCCCCAATCTCATCGCAGCGTCTCTCTCTCTCTCTCGTCTTCCACAGATTAAAGGTTGCACCGAACTTAAAGAAGAAGCAGTGATCCCCTTCCCTCGTTCCTGGGCTCGAGACTCCCCGGACCTCGGAAGCTGAAGATGCGGTTGCCATGGGAACTGCTGGTCCTGCAGTCCTTCGCGTCGTGCCTTGCAGGTAGAGTGTCGTCGTCGTTTCAAAACTTTTTTTTAATTATTTTATTTTAAAAAGAAAAATTAAAAAAAAAAAAGCCACCACTGTATGTCACACTGATTCCAAAGCGGGCCTTGGCTTGGGGTGGCCATGGTCCGATCGCGGGCGCAAACACTCCTCTGATTGGCATTTGCAGACGCGGTCCAGGGCCCCTTCCTGATGGGCTTGAGGCCGCTCTTTTCGTCGTCTTCCTTTCAGAGACGGACATGGAGGGTCCAGCTCTCTGTCTGGTCCTCTGAGAGTCACTGGAGCCATTATTCAGCCTGGAAGTTGTGATTTTGCTTCATGCTGCCGCTCAGTTGCTCGGAGATATTGGGCCTGAAAACCGATAGAGTCTGGAGTGTGGCCTCTTTGGATGTCAGTGGATGGACGTTTACCTGGGTGGCTCTTTCAATGTCCTCGCCGATGTCACTCCATCTTTTGACACTGACTCCTTTTATGCCCATGCACCTGTGGTCTCCAAAGAGCAATTAGGCAGGCGGTTTTTAACCACAGACCCATGGCCGGCTACGGGAAAAGGGGCTTATAACACTTCAAAGGTGCTGTTTATGGCTTTTCCAGTTTATTGGAAGATGGAGCCCTGGCCATTGACATCCCCTCTCGTTCTAGCCCAGCCCGCCCTGGGTCTCTGTCTCCATGTTGGGATAGATTGCATCTTCCTAGTTAAGTCTAATGAGCACAGTTGATCTACTTTGATTTTGCAGAATGTCAAATCCAAGAAAGACACCTAGAGACTTTTTTTTTTTTTTTAAACAAAGCGACTTTGGGATCCCCCAGTATCTGGATGCTTGCTTTCATTTAAATATCGCTGAGTCCCTTGCCTTGAGACAGCCCTGTACTGTGATCTGGGAGCTGAACCCCGAGCGAGACAGACAAGCGGTTGCTCTGTTAAATCTATGTGAGCTTGGATCTCTAGCTCCTGACACCTCGTTATAGCCAACGTTTGCAATTATGATAAAACCCAAGTTAGCGATGATAGTCCTGACGCGAATCACTTTGCTCCGCGTCAGTCACTCGGCTGAGCACTTGGTATCCTTAATCTCGTGTCACTCTCCAGTGACACCTGGGAGGTAAATATTTACCGTCTGTTTTTACTCTCTTCATTACTAATATGATTACAGAAGCATCAACAGAGTATTCAGGAACTCAGGCAAGGTCACAAAGTCTGCAGATGGGAGAGCAGAGACTCAAAATTGAATCACGCTGCGGTCTTGACCTTCAATTATTCTCGACATTCTTGGACCTGTCCATTTGGCCCATTCAGGGTTGCAGATTTACTCTTGAAAGTTTATGTTCTTCTAAATGTAAACCTTTGTGCATTTGCAAATCTTCTAATACATTCCAGACTTACTTCTTACCACAGCTGAGTACACAACATCCTCCCTCTTCCATGATTGTGAACATCTTACGTCTCGTTTAGAGATGTTCTTTATCTCCCTCATTGGTCCAGAACCTAAATGTCCCATAACCCCAGCAATATGTCCCAGGCTCCATGCCTCTGGCACCCAACTCTCCACAAAGGGTCTATTGAGACCCTCAGCTTCTGATGATTCCATTATAATCTTTTTTTTTTTTTTTTTGGTACCAGAGATTGAATCCAGGAGTTCTTAGCAACTGAGTCACATCCTCAACCCTTTTTATTATTTTTATTTTAAGACAGGGTCTTGCCGAGTTGCTGAGGCAGGCTGTGAACTTGGGATCCTCCTGCCTCAGCCTCCTGAGCCACTGGGATTACACATGTGTGCCACCCCACCTAGCAACAATATTCATATTTTTCAAGCTGTAAATAGTGAATCAGTTTCTCAAGCTTTGACTAAGACAATGTGTTCATTCAACCAGTCTGCTTCAGTAGATATAAAAAATGAAAGGATTGAAAGTCAAAAAAGCCATTCAGATGTCTTTGGAAAAACTTGGAAATCTTACCTGTATCTTTTCTTTTCCCCCCACTTAGCTAGTTGTCAGCAATCAGTATATTGATTGTTTTTGTGAGCTTTTCTTGTGAACTGTTTTACATGACATTAATATTCCCTCACCATATGCCTCCTTCCGTGGAGGTAAAGTCAACCTCTAATTAATGTTTTTGTTTTCTCCCTATTCCTCTTGATTTCATTAATTTGCATAGCACTTGACACTCTGCGTTTGGAACAGATTTTTGTATCTGCTCACTCTTTTCTTTTCTGTGTATCATCCATAATTTTTCTACACTTGCTCAGTCTCACATTTCTTGGTGAGTTTGGCAAAGAACATATTTACACCCATTTTGTTTACCACCATTAGTAAAATCTCAAACATGCCTTTTCCTGGTCATTCCCCAAAGAAGAGAGGATCAAAATATGTCAATGGGCTAATCCTGCAAGGGGTGGCAACTTATAATTATTTAATTATTGGAGGGCTTGGATGAACGAATCATTTTTGGAACAATGGTCATAGTTTTCTGTTTAACCCCATGCAAGACTCAGTCTCTGGCAGTAGTTTAAAAACAACCAACACAACAGAACAAACAAAAAAACCTACTGCCCCCCATGGTATAAACATCCAGCCGCTGAAACAATTGACTATATTCACTTCCCCCATACGTCATTCAAACCGATAATCACAATACCCCGCAACTCAAAAGAGCAAAGAAACTAGCAAATGAGCAAACATGTTTTAAAGAAGTGAAAGTGTACCATGTTAGGGGCTGGGGATCTAGTTCAGTGGGTAGAGCGCTTGCCTTGCATACACAAGGCCCTGGGTTCAATCCCCAGCACCACTACAATAGCAGAAAAGGAAATTTACTTTGTAGTCTCAATCGTGCCATTTGTACATTTATATGTTAATGTCAAACCAAGATTTGTACATTTATATGTTAATGTCAAACCAAGATTCTTTGGAAAGAAATGAAGGCATTATATATATATATATATATATATATATATATATATATATATATATATATATATATATATTAAGGCATTATAAATATATATATGTTATATATAATATATATATTATATATATATATATTAGCCTTTTCCTGACAACTGTTTCCGTATCTTCTACGCCTCCTATTGCTTAACTTTCTTGCAGAACTCATATCAATACTTTAATAACAATCTTTTTTGTTGGCTTGTAAATATCTTTCCTCACTAGATTATGAATTTTATTAGGGCAGGTACTTCTGCCGTGTGTGTGTGTGTGTGTGTGTGTGTGTGTGTGTGTGTGTGTGTGTTACCGGGGATTGATCCTGGGGGTACTTAACCAGTGAACCACATGCCCAGCCCATTTTATTTTGTATTTTGAGACAGAATGTAAGTTTCTCAGGGCCTCACTAAGTTGCTGAGGCTGGCTTTGAACTTGTGATCCTCCTGCCTCAGCCTCCCTAGCTGTTGGGATCACAGGTCTGCACCCTGGGGCTGGCTGTCTGTCTTTCTTTGTTCACTGCTGTATCCCCGGCATCTGAGAAATACCTGGTACATAGTGCGATTCAACAGATACGTATTGAAGGAATGAACACTCCATGCTTGCCAATCAAGAGAGCAGACCTCCGATGTTGGAGCTGTCCTGTGGACACAAGGTGTTCTGGCCTCAACCCTTCAGTGAATGAATCCCCTGTGAGGCCAATCCATATAAGTTTTAATTTTTTTTCTTTTTTTTTACGTTTATATTGGAGTATGGAAAGTATTAAAATTGGCTGGTATGCATGGAGCTCTACAGCAGATCACTCTGGTACACTCCTGGCCCATTTCCAACTTCCAACTCAGCTGGGCTGGAATTTTCCCTTCTCTATTTCTCTGCCTCAGGTCTTTCTGCAACTCACAAGCTCAGGGCACTATGAGACTTCTGCATCCTGCTAGGGGGCAGTGCTCAGCCTAGGAGGTATGATAAATCAGTAAATAAATGCCTCCGTCTCCTGTCTCATTTGAGAAGTCAATTCTTCAGAACTGCTCTAGTAATTCTCTCAGGCTGTTCTTGAGAGGATCAAACCCCCAAAACGTGCATACACCAATGAATAGCTGCCTAGTGTGATCAGGAAGAAACCCAACAGGAAATGCAGTTTGGATAGAGACTGCTGAAGAGTTGGCTCTGTTTATGTTGTGTACGTGTGCATGTCTCTAGGAAATCGTGGTTGCATACCCCTACATGGTTATGTTTGTGGTTATGTCTCTAGAGCTTGCAACCAGGTAAATTCTACCCTCTTTTTACACTAATGTTAATGTTCAGCTGCTGGGCAACTCCTTTTGCCTATCTAGGGTTTGGTCCGGTGAGTAGCAATGTGCACATTCCACAACTCTGTGGCAACATTGTTATAACTCTATTGTATAGAAACAGAACGCCCAATCAGAATGTGTATTAAGAGTTGGTCAATCAAAGAAGAACTAGCAATGAGTTTATAAGGCAGTTCCTCCCTGCGTTTGGGGCTCAACCTTCAGATAGGAAACCACTGGACCAGTGCCGGTGCTAATAGAAGGTGCTTCCTGTCTCTCTGTGCAAGAATCCCACAACACATTCAGTTGACCACTCTGTACAGTGACAGGGTGGAACAGGCGACTTCTAAAGTCCCCTTGTACTCTAAAAATTTCCAGCGTTCTATCCGTACACATGGTTAGAGAGGCAGACATCTATGTATGCTGATAGGATTAGAGCAAAGTCTGCAATTCTACTGAACAAATGTGAAATTTCCCATCAGTCATACGCTCTGCCATGTGCTACTGATTGGCAGAATTTATAAGAAAGAAATCAAACTGGCTGGTCCATATGCTCCTGTGGAGCAAGAGGCATGAAGACATTTAAAACCCCTCTGTGAATGAGTGAAAAAAAAAAAATGTTTGCTTGATGTGCTCCTAGTTGATCTTGGTTTCAGGGAAGCTAAATTTATTTCCTTCTCTGTGGTGCCATTTTACCAACTTCAGCAATTACCTCCTTTTGAGAAAGTGCCTCCTCTCCAAGGCGAGCATTCTGTTGATTTGCTCACAAAATCCATGCCGCCATTCACAGCTGCATCTCACGGGAGGTGAGCAGGAGGAAAAGGGTCCTGTATAATTCATGGGAGATATATCCCGAAATTGGTGTGTGTTCACCAAAAAAACGAGAGCGCGGAGGAGTCCCGGATTGAATAGTCAATCACAGGCACGTAGCTGGAATCTCTGATGTAGGGAATGCAAATCGAGGCCATACCTGCAAAATCCGAGCACATGGGACGAATGCTTGCTTAGTGGTCCTCAGAAGGTGTCTGAGGATTCTAAAGCCTTCATCGCTCACACTGAAGCAGGCTGTCGATGGTAGTGGCTCATTTCTTGATTCTCAGAGTACACAGGCAGAGTCACGTGCAGCAGTCTTGGTGGGTGTCAATGATAGAATCTGATGAGCACAATATTTCCACTGAATTAAAATGTTTCTGCAAAGCTCAAGACCTGCCCCCCCAAAAAAAACACCCTCCTTTCTTCCTAATGGACATTACAGAGAAGTTAGTTTTAAGACTTGACTTCACCGAAAACAGCCAAGTGTCCGGTTTCAATTTCCAAGACATTCATGTCCCCTGAATAAGCAAGAAAATCAGGCAACGCTCAAATAACTCACAGTTCTAAATCTATATTAAACCTGGAGCTACCTCTGTTCTTGCAAAAGTGATATTTAATTAAGCCCAAAAGGGAGTCGGGTAGGTGTCCGTCTGTACTGAGTTAGGGTTAGGGTTAGGCAGAGGAGATCCTGCAGTGACCTCTTATTTTATTGTTTCTCTTCCTAAGAGACTGGCTTGGGAGGGAATTTGCGATCCTGCTGATGGAGGCCAGAGCATGAATTTCCCATTTCCTCTGTGCTCCCTGGTACCATGAAATGGAGGGCCATGAGATGGAGCCCAGGTGGTAGAAAGATCTGGCCAAGAAGCCAGCTAATAACTGGATCAGATAAGCAACGGCCCTGGTGACGTAAAGCTCAGGGAAAGAATGGAGCCCAAGAACATAATAGATAAGGAAGGGGAAACTCCTTTTCAATATCCAGTGAGGTATTGAAATATTTTCACGGTGGGAAAATATTCATCCGTCGTAGGACATGGCGGTAAATAGAGAAGCTGGTGGTGATCTGACATCCCTCATCAGCATGGAGACCTAGGAGTAGGCATACAAACAGAATGTTACCAGAAATATTTCCCTTTTAACGCTTCTCCTAAAGCAGAATCGTTAATGGTTTCATTAGATACGCTCAGCCAAGCTGCAGACCTGCATTATAGACAGCATGAGACTACAAATAGAAGCTCGAATTTACTGTATAGAGAATAAAATGCTAGAACTCAGAATGGAAGAGAAGATGAAATAGTGACATAGAATCTGAACAATATATATTCTTTTTTTTTTTTTTTGGTGCTGGGGATTGAACCCAGGGCCTTGTGCATGCAAGGCAAGCGCTCTACCAACTGAGCTGTATCCCCAGCCCCAACAATATATGTTCTTCGCATCAGCTCTTGGATAATTCTCCTTGAAATGTGGCGTCCATGATGTTGCCTCAAAGCTTGAGAAGGGTGGACACAGGAGTAGCCTGTGGTGTTTCGTCTCATGCCCAAGATGCTCCCTGGAGATGTGGCAGAGCTAACAGTTCAGCATGTGAGCTTCGCAGTTCCTAAGACAAGGGTGCTGCTTCCTAATGTGTGATGAGCACCTCACCTAAGTCCTGGGTTCCTTTCTGCCGTCCACCAAAATGAACAAATCAAGGGCATTGGCTTCCTTTGAGCAACTGCCAAGAGTCACGAGATCACGTGCATGTTCTTTGCTCTTGCAAAGGTGTTTGATATTTCGCCAACGTCCACGTGAGCTCAGTATTGTTCACTGAGTCGTTCAACATATATCTGAGGACCTGCCGATGCCAATCCCTAAGAAGGTAGCTTGGTTCTTAATGAAGCATCGTTCCTAACCGGGTGATGATGATGTCGATGAGATGATAACGATGATGGCCGTGATGATGGTAATGGAGTTACTCATGGTTTCCAGTCCTTCCTCATGGGTTGAAGGTTGTATAACAGAGTCGCAGCATGTCTATTACCTTGGTCACTTTTTTTGCAGAGCAACCTTCTCTGTCTAATGGGGACATAATAATCATAAATACCTATGAATGACCGATAGCTAGATTGGCGTGTGTGTGCGTGTGTGCGTGCGTGCGCTCAGGAAGGTATCGATCTTAGCATGTGGTCCAGGTGTCTGCTGCTGCGATACCTTCATCATTAGCAGCTGCAAGAGTAAACCAGTGGCCTCGTATATTTTTAAGGAGGTGACAGGACATTGAAGATCTGCCTCTGGCGGCAAGCCTTGTAGGACAGGTACCAATTACAGACATCCATCTGGGGGCCTGGCAGGAGCAAAGACCCAGGGAAGCAGGCGCGACAGGCTTCCGGAAATTCCTCAGGGTTCAGGAGGATGGGAGTTCCATCAAGATGATGGGGGAAATTTCAAAATGATGAAAAGATTGGAAAATGCGTTTTCTATTAAAAAATTATAAATAAAGGAGCTCCTAGAAGCCCCTAGTGTTTCTTTGATGGAAGAGGCTGGATCCTTTTGAGTCTCCTAAACTTCTATTTTTCTCCTCTGGGAAACTTCTTGGTGATTTTTTTTTTTTTAACCAGCTACTTCACCTGTAAGAAGAATTGTATCAAGTGAGAATCTATCTCCATCCTTTCCGGACCTTGCCCTTAATTGACTGAGCGCTTGCTTGTTAGTCTAGAAAGTGTTGGGTCATGGGTTTTGTGAAGATGGCCATTGGTAGTTAGGACGATGATAATAAGACTCCACCTGGCATTTCTCTGCCAGATCAGTACCACATTCCAGAATGCGCTTCCCCAGTTGGTACTTTCATTGTATAAATGAGAGTTTGAATGATCTGCCTAAGAAACTAAGACGTGAGATTAGTCCGAGGTCGTATTTGAACTTGAATCTCTCTACCTCTGAATCCCGGGCTCCTAATTGTAAGGCTATGATGTCTATTGAAATTCTGTACCTGCCTCTGGTAAATTATGAACCAGTGTAATCTCAAAAAGTAGACCAGGGACCAGTAGCCCTTGTAACTCGGGAGAGCGGAACATTCTCCAATACCAACCCAAACCGACAGGGGGCGTCTTCCACGTTTTCACCAGTACTCCAGGGGATGCTGGTGCTCATGAAAGGTGGAGAATCACACTGCATGCTGCAGAAATTGTGTTTATCCCATTTTCCCATCTGAGCCTGTGAGGATCAAGCCACTTGCACCAGGTTACGTGGCCGGCATCCATGGTAAAAGTGGGATGTCGGCTTTTTGGATCCTAATCTGTTGGTTTGCTTTTTTCTATTGATAGATAGGTTTCCATTTTACCCAGATCAGCCTGGCTTTGAGAGCATCTTACTGAATACAAGGTGATGTAGAAAAGACGGGTTCTTTCAGTTAAGGGTGTCCTAAGTATTCTTATAATTCAACTCTTCTGGGAAGCCTCATTTCATTGACCGTGAGCCGCCCAAAGCTGTGCTATGGACCTGTGCCCTCTATCAACTTTATGATGAAATAATACGTGTAGGAAAGATGTTACTGACTAAAATAAGGATAAGTAGAAATATATGGCAGAATATGTGGATGACGGGAAAAAATAGAAGGGAAATGTCCCCTGGGCCTACCGATAAAGTACAGTAACTCATCGCCTTGGTAAACAAGACCATACATGTCGTTCAGTGTGGATTGGCGCTTCCAGAAGGGAAAGAAGTGAGTTCTCATATTTCGCAAAAACCCCTGGTGGATTGCCAATTGCTTTGTGTCTTTTCAGAATAATCGAGAATCCTTTTCCCTGAAGGAACACAATATTGTTTTGTTTGAAGGAAAAAAACAACAACAAAAACAAAAAAAACAAAAAACGTTTCTAACAGAGAAGGCTCACCTCTTCAGAGCGGAATTAAGCTGCTGTCCAAGGTTTGCCTTTTCAAAGCAGTTTGGGAAATGTCCCCCTAGAAGGTCCCTCTATAACATCAGAGTAACTTTGCCCCTTTCATTTTACTTTCTGTTGTTGTTGTTGTTAATGTGTGTGGTAGCAGATTTCAGGTGCTTTTCCTTATGCTCCTAGTGAAGGACCCTGGATTAGAAGACAAAGGAGCTAAACTTTAGGGACCCAGGGTGTAACCGTAGCTGCAAAATAATGCCCTCCTTCTCTCGTGTTCAGAGAGGGTGGACTCCAGGCTGGTAGCCCAGACTTTCCCTGCAAGGTTAATGAGGGGGAGAGGAGAGGGGTATTGTATGTAATTCTGGAGGTGTTGACTCAAAGATGTGGAGAGAATGTTGGCCTTTATCACGACCTATATATAAGGTGCCTCCATAACCAAAGGAATGCTTTCAGCAAAAACAGTGTCACCATTCAGCAATCCCACTCCCCAGTCTGTACCGCAAGCAATAAAATCGTATACTACAGTGACACAGCCACATCAAGGTTTATAGCACCTCAACTATAACAGTCGTGAAGCTATGGAACCAGCCGAGGTGCCCTAGAATGGATAAAGGAAATGTAGTGTATATACACAATGGAATATTACTCAGCCGTGAAAGAGAATAGAATTTGCCAGTAAATGGATGGAACTGGAGACTCTCATGCTAAGTGAAATAAGCCAATCCCCCAAAACCACATGCCAAATTCTCTCTGATATGTGAATGCTAACCCACAACAAGAGAGGGTGGGAAGGGGTAGAATAGAAATCCATTGGGTTAGATAAAGGGAAATGAGGGGAAGGGGAATAGAAAGTTCAGAAGAATTAATGAAACATAATTTTCATTTCCTTGTCTTTGAATACATGACCAGGGTAACGCCACAACATGGACGACCATAAGAATAGGATCCTAATTAGAATAAGCTATACTCCATATATGTATGATATGCCCAAACATACTCTACTGTCATGTGTAACTTAAGAGAACAAGTAAAATAATCAATTTAGAGAAGGAAAAAAAAAAAAACATCAACAGTGTAACAGCAAAGTCCAAGGCACTTAAAATATATATATATCTTTTCCCAGAGAACCTGCAAATTGCACTGAACAAAGCAAAAGTAATTTGTATACAAATGTTCACAGCATTTATTATAATAGCCAAGTAGTAGGAATAACCCAAATGCCCATCAGTTGGTTAATGAGTAAACAAAATGTGTTAGACGCATCATGTAGAATATTATGCAGCTATGAAAAGAAGGAGGTGCTGCTCATAGAGTGAAGTCAAACACAAAGGCCACACTTTTTTTTTTCATTTACATGAATCTGTAGTAAAATCCATAGAGGCAGAAAACAGATTAGTATTTGCCTTTAGAATGGGCTAAGACAGGATAGGAGATAACCATCAGTGTGTGGTCCTTTTTTTTTTTTAGAGTGATGCAAAGATTCTGGAATTAGGTCATGGTCAAGATGGCAAATCCGTGTGAACATAATAAAAAAAAACTTTTAAAAAGTTGAATGGCACAGTGCATGCGTGAAACCTCAATTTAAAAAAAAAAAAAAAAAAAAAAAGACTTGTTAGTAAAACAACCACCGACAGGAGTACTAACGGGTGACAGTCTCCTGGGACAGGCTGTCTTGTTAGGACCAAGGTCCCTCCCATGTTCTCAGCAGGATGACAGAACTGGCGGCCGATCTCTGCTGCCTCCTTTTATAGACAACTTCACCACTTGGTGCAAAGTCACAACCGCAATTGTTGGCACGATCGGTCGGAATCCAAGTTTCCCAAATTCCAGTCCCAACCACAGCTCCAGGGCTCCGTGGTGGAGATGCCCCGTGGTCTGTTTGGTGGTCCACCTGACTCGAGCCCACCCCAAAGTGCAGCTTATTAATAAGAGGAAAAGAAGGAAGCGCAGATTCTCTCGGGAGTCAACCCTGAACTGGTCCTCCTGAGGGTGATGTAGGGTCCACTCTGAAAGTGCGGAGAGAACGCGAGGGTGGTCCTGAGCAGGTAGGACGAATGGTTTTGTCCAAGACGGAAATCCCCAAGAGCAAGGGTATCTTCTTCTTTCCTATCTGTCTGTAGAAACCCTCTGGTCACCAAAATTAAAAATCCACATCGAGTCTCTGAATACACTTCAGAGATGAGCCCAGAGATGCTCCAGAGATGAGCCCAGAGATGCTCCACCACTGAGCCCCATCCCCAGCCCTATTTTGTATTTTATTTAGAGACAGGGTCTCACTGAGTTGCTTAGGGCCTCACTAAATGGCGGAGGCTGGCTTTGAACTCGCAATCCTCCTGCCTCAGCCTCCTGAGCCGCTGGGATTCGAGGTATACACCATAGAGCCTGGCTTCCATTGGATTCTTAAGCGTACATTCTTACCGATTTTATGGTCAGGAGGAATTATCCTTATCTCCCTGAGTTTCAGGATCTGCTCACAAAAGTCTCCTGGGTTCCTCTCATGAAGAGTATCTCCACCTGCCTTCCTTCTCTAGTTAACAGGTAATTGGCTGAGGAAGGGGACCTGTCCCGCCCACTTAAGGCCAGACAGAGATGCAGGTGAATTGCGTCTTGGAAAAGAAAGCCTGTGAGAATCAGCACCTGGGTCCATTTTATAGAATCATTCTCTTCATCTTGTATTCCCACCACTCACCTCTCTGTGTTCCCACCCGATAGGGGCGCCCCAGAGCAACGTTTCAAAATACGTTCAATACGAAAGGGAAAGGCAGATTCATGGAGGAAAGGGTCGCTGCAGAAAGCTTGGTGTCAGACACACTTAGACGGTGTGCATGCAGTTGCTGGAACCCTTTAACATAAAACGGAATAAAAACCCGTGTGTCAAGTCCCTGTCTTCAGCCACATGGCTTCCACGTAGGTGCCATCGATAGCCAAAAGTATTGGGCGCAACCAGAAATGCATTCCTTTTGTGGAAGTGGAAACAAACGTCAAGCGTGAGATACAGAAGAAAGTCCACTGGAGTCTCCAAAGGGGTTTGAGGATCTGCCCCGTGGTTAACATAACAACCCAGAATGTGAACTTCAGCGGTCAGAGATTTGCAGGTTGTCAAAGCTGTCCTCCCATCCGGAGCAGACCTCCCGGTGGGAAGCATTAACTCATCTGCCCAAGTTCCCATCGTGGCTAAGGACTTTCAGAGTGAGGATCAGACATTGGGGAATGTTAAAGTTGCTTTTATCCAAGTGGCAATCCTGTTTCCACACTGGGACTTGATAATTGCTTTCCTGTTGCATCAGAACATGACTGAGAGGCATTGTATTATTCAGGATGTTTTCCGTCAAGAGTTTGTGATTGCTTCTGTGAACTATTTTCACCGTGGTGTGGCATTAGGAAAACTTAGCCAATCATTCTGCATAGTCTTTTGATGCGGTGACAAGTGATATTTGAAGGAGAGACTCCTTTCTTGAATTTAGAACCCCTGCCTATTTTGAACACTTAGCATCGTTTGCCAATTTATCGCCGTCCTTTAACAATTCATTTTTTGATGAGCATTTAGTATAATCCGTGCACTGACAGACCACCACGGGCAGACTAGGATCTTTGCGATTTCGTCCACGTGTTACAGGACCCAGGTCTGCTGCTGAGCTGAGTTTAGGAAACCTCCTCTCTCACCCTGATCACAGCCGGGAGATTTGAGTCCTGTTGCTCAGAACAGCAGAGATGAGTTTCTCAGAAGGGATAATAGGAAAGGGGACTAGGGGACACTCTCATGGGAAGAGAGGGATGCTGCACCCGCTCCTGCCCTCCAGATTTATTGGGAATCCCAGAGACGTCTCCAGAAAGTCCTGCCCAGGTCCACCTCTGATCCTTTGATTGACAGCCTAGGCACTGCAGGGGGAGCTGAAATTGGAAGGAAATTGAATCCTCCAGTTTGGGCCTCAATCTCCGGCCCCTTCATTTGGTTCATTACCCTTTGAATAGCCCTCAGCCAGCTTTCTTTGTGAGCGTCTCCGGGTCCTGGGTTGCCAGGGTGATTGGGGGTTGGGACCGTGATAAAGAAGGTCCAGGCCACCTGGTAGGTGGGGCTTGATCTTAAAGCAGCAGTTTTTCTTCCTGGAATGTGACTCTGGGGGCAGGGCTGACACACCAGACCGGCTCTTCCAGGTGCTGCTGGCCGGTGACGCGGAGGCTCCCTGTGGCTGCCAGTCCCCCTTCATTGTTCCTGCCTGCTCACCCAGGCTGCTTGCCTAATTCAGGGACTTAAGCAGTTTATACTCTTGGGGGGCATTATTTTCCCCCCTGATTCACATTCTTCCAGATTTAAGTGAGAATTTGAGGCGTAATGTAGTGTCCCTGTCACCAACCCTTAGCGTTCTGATGCTGGAAGCTACTGCCTTGGAACAGCTTCTGACAGATAAGACGGAGGTCCTGGGGCTGAGACAAATCTAGATTCGAAACCTACCACTAAATATGGTTAAGTGCATGAGCTTCGGGAGGATGCCTAAATCCTTAAGAAAGCAGATCCGTTTAGCACCAGGACTGACCCACAGTCAGAGCCTAATAATGTCCCTCACAATCATTTCTTACTGAAAATGAGGATGATGTTCTATAACCAAAAATATGATACATTCTGTAATATATTCCATTGTATATGAACATGAAAATTTAATAGCACCTATATTAAACCCATAAACTATTTTATTAAAATATTTAGTGATTCATTTTATTATGAATGTAGGATCGTCCGGAGTCTATAAATTATCTATTACTATCTAACATAAAATGAATGAAGAGCAAAATAAAACAGATATTCATCAAAATAGTACATCATTTTTTTTAGCTTTTTTTTTTTTTTTTTTTTTTTTTTTAGCTTTTCCAGCTAAAACCAGGCAGGAAGGTCAATGTGGTTGTGTGTGTGTTTTTGTTGTTGTTGTTGTTGTGATGTTGGGAGAGAGGGGAGCTTCTTGGCTCTCATAAAGGGGTTCATCTTTCCAGGGAAGAAGTTCAAACACAAGATTGACGGCTATTTCTGTGACCTGATTATATTGTGGTCAGGTCTCGGGGTGATGGAGCATCTGCTTAGCAGGAATGAGGCTCTGGGTTCAACCCTCAGCCTTAAAAAAGAAAAAAAAAATTATCGTGATACAGGTGCCTCTTGTTCTCTTTATAGCCATATATACAGGTACATACAGAGCCATCATGTACGTGCACAGGACCCGTAATGGGATAGAAACATTTTTCTGTATGTTTCATGACATCTTTTGGGCAGTCTGCTCGTCTTTGAATCAGGATTTTTAAAACGTTGGAAAATACTGTGTGACCCATCTAATATTTCATCATCAACTCTACTTTTTTTTTTTAACCTAGTTTTTCACATTTCTCAGTACTACAATATGATTCAGAGCCGGGTATGGTGGCGTACGGCTGTAATCCCAGCAGCTCAGGAGGCTGAGGCAGGAGGATCGAGAGTTCAAAGCCAGCCTCCGGCGAAATCAAAGGGCTAAGCAACTCCTTGAGACCCTGTCTCTCAATAAAACACAAAATAGGGCTGGGGATGGGGCTCAGTGTTCAAGTGCCCCTGAATTCAATCCCCGGTACCAAAAAAACAAACAAACAAAAAAAGTCAGCCCCATCAACTTAGCCAGGCCCTAAGAAATTCAGTGAGACCCTGACGTCTCAAAATAAAAAAAAAAAAAGAATGAGGATGTGCCTCAGTGGTTCAATCCCTACTGCCCCCTTGGACAACTCAGCCATTACCCATGATGATAATTATGATGGCTGTGACAGTCACATGCGTTTCTGTCCTTCCTCTCCACTGGATCTTTCAGTACAGTACAGAATTCATACTGGGCTCAAAGCAGCCCTGCTCTGGGGAATCTGGCCCCCTCTGTATTAGAGTTGGGGCAACCAAACCAGGTTAGGGGAGTGGCAGGTCACACAGCGCGCATGGCTTCCCCAGTACAGGTCATGTCTCCCTCCTGTCACCTGGGCCCGCCTCTCTGTGGACCACGCTCCCTTTAGAGTACAACCGTCTTGACTTTCATGGTCTCCTGTGCCCAAACCCAGCCTTTGTGCCCCTGTCCGGTTCCGCCTACCCCTTCACCAGCCCCCTCTTGCTGCGGAAGAAACCACATTGAACTGGAACCTTGCTCTTCTGTCCACCTCCCGTGGCCACACTCAATATCTCTCCCTCCTGACCTCCTCCTCCTTCCTCCTCCTCCCCCCCCCCCTTTGCTGTCTCCGTCTAATTATATCCTGGCTTAGAACACAGATTTTTTTAGCTAATGGGATTGTCTTCACACACACCTTCCAACTCCAACTATTCGCCCCCCTGCGAGTTGAAATGAGTATTTTAATCAGCTTTTTCCGCGGCTGTGACCAGAAGACCTGGCGAGAACAGTTTTTTAAGGAGGAAAAGTTTATTTGGGGGGACTCCTGGTTTCAGAGGTCTCGGTCCATAGATGGCTGACTCCATTCCTCCTGGCCCAAGGGGAGGCAGAACATCATGGCGGAAGGGTGTGGTGGAGGAACGCAGTTCAGGACGTGATGATCAGGAGGCAGAGAGAGACTCCACTCACAGTGACAAAATATAAACCCCAAAAGGGACACCCCACCCACCTTCAGTGACCACTCCGTTAATCCAGATCAGCGGATGGATGCACTGATGAGTTCAGGTTCTCATAACCCAATGAGTTTTTTGGGGACACCTTACATCTAAACCATGACAATGACGGAAAGTTCTAACGTATTGGTTTAACATTCACCAGACTCCTGTCTTCACCTGTGGCATGGACTTCATCCTCACTCTCTCCTGTGCTTCTTTAAGGGACAGAGTGAAATGTTCCCACCCACTTATAGGGGGAAAAATAAATAAATAAAAATTAAAAAAAAAAAAGACTGCATCTCCTCTTGCTCACGGGAAGGGAACGGCAATCATTCAAAAGCCCATCCAAAATAAATTCATATCTTCTCCGAGCAAAAGAGTAAATAATGAAAATTCAGCAATATCCGCCTGGGTCAACTGTTTTTGCTAGAAACCTGGTGTTGATATTCTCTGTAGGATTTTGCTGGGAAGTCATATGAAATACTGATAAAGGCAGGTGAGTATGGTTTGCACACAGGTGGTCTTTGTGAAATAGAAATTGTCCAGTGAACATGAACCCCCTGATCCTCTATCTTTACCTTCTTCTGCTCTATTCTTAGACATCCTCTTGGAGAACTTTCTTCTTCTCCCCGGTGCCGTGGTATTTGCACATAAACTTTGGTCTTAATGTAATATTTACCTAACTAGATACAACCAAATTCGAAGCTGATGCTCTCGGTTTCTCGAGTCCGCTTACGGGTCCAGCTACGTTCGCTGTTCAGTTGTATTTAAGAAGAGGGGAGAGAAAGGAGATTGCCAATGGCACTTCATAATTGTGCATGGGTCTCGTAGTTTTTAAAAATCTGATCTCCAGTTCTGTAAAAGGGTAGCAAAAATAAATAAGCTAATGTAAGTTTTGGTCAGTAATGAGCAATCCCTATTGAATGTTGGTCTTTACCTTTTTCTTGAATGTCATTGTAACAGAAATCCAATGATTCTGAAATCGTATTTTGTTATAGACATTTTTTTTATTTGTTCCAATTAGTTATACATGACTGTAGAATGCATGCTGACACATCATACATAAATGGAGTATAACGTCTCCTTCGTCTGGTTGTACATGACGTAGAGTTACACAGGTCTTATAATCATATATGCACATAGGGTAATAATGTCCAATGGTTTTACAAATATTTCTACCCCTGTGCCCCCTTCCCTCCCCTCACTCCCCTCTGTCTAGTCCAAAATACCTTGGTTCTCCCCTCTCCCTTTGTTGTGAATTAGCATCTGCATATCAGAGAAAATATTTGGCCTTTGCTTCTTTGGGATTGGTTTATTTCACTTAGCATGATATTCTCCAGATCCGTCCATTTACTGGCAAATGCCATAATTGCATTCTTCTTTAACACTGAGTAATATTCCATTGTGTATATATACACCATATTTTCTTTATCCATTCATCTGTTGAAGGACACCTAGGTTGGCTCCATAACTTAGCTATTGTGAATTGTGCTGCTATAAACATGGATGTGGCTGTGTCCCTGTAGTGTGCTGACTTTAAGTCCCTTGGGTATAGACCAAGGAGTGGGATAGCTGGGTCCAATGGTGGTTCCATTCCAAGTTTTCCGAGGAATCTCCATACTGCTTTCCAGATTGGCCGCACCAACTTGCAGTCCCACCAGCAGTGTGTGAGTGAACCTTTTCCCCCACATCCTCGCCAACACTGATTGTTACTTGTATTCTTGGTAACTGCCGTTCTGACTGGAGTGAGATGGGATCTCCTAGTAGTTTTGATTTGCATTTCTCTAATTGCTAGAGATGTCGGACATTTTCTCGCGTATTTGTTGGATGGTTCTAGTTCTTCTTCTGGGGGGGAGTGTCTGTTCTCTCTGGGGCTGCCTTTGCTCCCTTCCGGCTTTATAACCTCCGGCCAATCACTCTACCCCTTAGGGTTTCAGATTCTGGATATAGAAAACCCTGGCACAGGGCCCACGGGATCTTCCTCGGTCTGTGTTTCCCCAGATTTGATCATCATCTATTTCTGTGCCATCGGGTGAACTCCCTTGCATTATCATTCGCTTCAACTTTTAATGAACTCCATCATCTTTTTTTTTTAAAAAAAAAAGAGTAGATCACAGTAGTATCTGTTGCTATGAATTTAAAAAGTGACCATAAAAATAAACACGATAGAAAAAAAATAGATGACAGCTTAGCCTGTGCTCCAGAGACTGATCCAGAACCCTGCCATTTCTCCACAGAAATTGGACTGCGAAGAGTTACAAGGGTCCCTAAACACAGGGTGGCACGGTCGAGTCTTTCTTTTCTTTTTTAAATTTTTTCATGTGTTCTCATTCGTCACACGTGACAATAGGATGCATTTTGACACATTGTGTACAAATGGAGCACAAAGTCGCATCCCTCTCGCTGCTATTTATTTATTTATTTTGTACCGGGGTTTGAACTCAGGGGCACTCGACCCCTGAGCCTCCTCCCCAGCCCTAGTTTGTATTTTATTTAGAGACGGGGTCTCCCTGAGTTGCGTGAGCCCCCTCTCTCTAGTCCCTGTCCCCATCTCTTTTCCTCTTCCACACACTTCCACCCTGACGGACCCTCAGCCTCCCCTTGATCCCCAGGAATGGAGCCCACCCACGCTCCTCAGGGAGCATCTCAAGCAATCCTTAAAAAGCATCGACCTATCATTATCACTTTTCTTCACGTGGCTTGTGATCACCGGTGGCACGAGGTTCAAAGGCATTCTCCTGGCTTGGGACGTCCAACGTCACTGGGTCCCGACCTTCTATTCCAACCTCATCTCTAGCAGCTCCATCCCTGGGGCACTAGGAATTCTGGTGTTCTTTCCGTTGTTGAAATGCGCCTGTCTCTTCCTGACTCAGGACCTTTGAACGTGCTATTTGCTCTGGCTTGAGTGGTCTTTCTTCTGCCTCTTGGCTTTCTGTCTCTGGCTTCATCCTTTAGGTTTCTACTTTAAATGCCTTTAGAGGGCTGGGAGTATAGCAGAGCTGGTAGAGTGCTTGCCTTGCATGCACAAGGCCCTGGGTTCAATCCCCGGCACCACAAATTAATAATAATAATAACAATAATAATAATAATAATAATAATTAATAATAATGCCTTTAGACAAATTTTTCCATATAAAACTGAGATAGCTCCCTACCTAAACAGTGCTTTGTTGAAGTATAACTGACATACAATAAATGTACTCATTAGACTGTGCGCTTTATGAGGATACTTCTAAATATCGACAGGTGGAGATAACGAGGAAATCATCCGTGCAATCAAAATAACAGACGTGGTACCCATCTTCTCAAGTTTTCTCATTGTTCTTCGAGAAAAGCATCTCCCCAACCTCTCTAGCCTCTAGTGACCAGACCATGGAGACCACAATTAATGATGATCTATTGCATTCTTGAAAAACACCCAGAGAGTGATTATCAAGTGTTCTCCCTACAGAAATAACTGCAAGGTCGGGCAGGTGTTGACCTGCTAGATTTAACCATTTTGCAATGCATATATAGTTTAAAGTGTTGCATTAGAGTGGGTAAGTACAGGCAACTGTATCAATTACGTTTTCCTTTTATTGCTTCCTTATAGCTGTACATAAAAGCTGGGTTCCTTTTGACACAGTCCCACATGCATGGAATTTAACTCTCTCCATTTCAGTCCCCAGAATGTCCTCTTTCCTTCCCCTCCTTCCTCCGCCTGTTCCCGTTCCTGGGCTCTGCTGTCCTACCTTCCGTGTGTTTATTTTGTTATTTATTCATTTTTAGTTGGTGCTTGGTGGATAGACATGAGGGTGGAATGCACTGTGCTGTGTTTATGCGTGCACGGAGCAAACTTTTGTCAAATTCATTCTGCATTTCCTCTCCCTGCCCCATCTCCTCCCTCTACTCTCCTGACCGTCCCTTTATGATCTGACCGCCCCCTACTTTTTCCTTACTTGGCTCCAGCTTCCCACATAGGAGACTGTCCGTTTAAAAAAACATTAATTTGAAAAATGTCCTCCATTATTTTTTTTTTAATTGAAAGCCTCACCTTGACCGTTCGGTACCGCTAATTATTTATATAAGTGCTCACGGCTCTCATCTCGGCCTGTCGTCGCTCATCTGTGGGTCCTGCCACCTAGATAGGAGCTCTGCGTGCGGAGGAGGAATGTGTCCGACAGGTTCCAGGTGCTCTGGAGGATCCCACCGCCCGCCATCTTGCAGATGTGCAATCATTGTTGTGAATAAATGAACAGCTGACTGTATTGTCAGCTGAGAAAGGCTGATCACACACCCCCTCTCGGCCCAATCTCTTTAAGGGCTTAAAGAGACCCAGGTGAAGGGTTCGCGTACTTTAAGACAGCGGGCGTGGCAGGGATCTGTGTGAAGGGGTGTCTGCCCGTCCAGGACAGGGGACCGCTGTGACTTGCCAATACAGCCTCCTGGGCCTGAGCTGGGAGAACCAGGTGTACGTTCCCAAGGCATAAAGGGTCTCCCTGGGGCTGTCATGTAATGGAGGTGGCCAAGAGTGACTACTGAATGTCAGGTGGTGCTGCAATCTGATCCTTATCTCAGGGTGGCCTAATAAGAGTGGGTCACCGAGAGTTGGCATCCCAGTCCTGACTCTTGGCTGTCCTTCCATATGACTAACATGACACTGATGGATAAGGATACCCTACAAGTGTTTACTTCATCTGTCTTTGCAGGATTTACATAATTCTATAATTTCTTTCTTTTTTTTTATATGGTACCAAGGGTTGAATCCAGGGGCGCTTTATCACTGAGCCATATCCCCAACCCTTTTTATGATGATGATTTATTTTTTTAATTTTTAAGACAGGGTCTCCCCAAGTTGCTTAGGGCCTTGTTCAAGTTTTCCAAGTTAGCCTTCAACTTGTGATCCTCCCGCCTCAACCTCCACAGTCACTGACATTGTAGGCGTGCACCGCTGTGCCTGGCTGTCCTTGATCATTTCTAAGCAAGAAGAGAAGGTAGGAAGATACAGAGAGAGTGTATTGTATTGTTTTGAATTTTCGAAAAAACTAAAGAGGATAGCTCTAACGGTTCTTTGGAGTGGTCCATTTATGGGTTGGTAGCAAAGTAAAGAAATAGTCTTGTAAAGGTCTTGCTTTCTTTTTTTAAGAAAATTTTTTAGAAATTCTGTAATAGATATTGGTCAATGCATCTGGCATGTAACGCAATAGGTGCTTTGTGCACCGGTGCTTTATGTTTAATAAGTCGTATTGAGGGAGGATCATCAGGTAAAACCCTATGGATGGGAGATACCGTATCAGCTCAGCATCACTTTTCTTTAAATTCACATTACGTATTTACCTACACCATTTTAAAGAAACGGATTAAAGGGGAAACAGGTATTTGATCTACATCATTCTAAAAGTATGAAAACATCTATTTTATGGACCACGCACGCTCAGTATCTGGCCCGACTCTTGATTCATTTCCGCTTTGATGGTGGTTGTCTAACGGCAAGAGAAGGACAGCTCATCTGTAGATGGCGTAACGGTGAAGTACACTCAGGTACTCAGTCCCCTTAATACTTGCCGATTCATTTTGTACCCACTCTATGACGAGACCTCTGCTTAACGCATCTGCCTCCATTAGTCTTCACGACCTTGACATTCGCTTTGAGATGACCCCTGTTGAACAGAAAACCGAGGGCCAGGTAGAAGTTGCCAGTGGAAGTTACTCAAACTACTTATGAGTGACAGAACTGTCCTTGAAACCTGGGTGTCTGACCTTTGAAATGACAAGTCGTCAAGCCCACGGGATGATGAACTTTGGCTTGGTGTTGATGTACAGATGGGGTGTAGAGGGCAGAGAGGGACGGATCCCATTTGGATGTTCAAATTTAGGTCCCCTAGAGTGTGTGGCGGCACATCTGGGTGGATGGTTTCATTTGCCTCTGTATCGAAGGATGGAAGCCAGTTTTGCCTTCATCGTGTGATGAGTTCATCGTGGGATGAGAAGTCGGAATCATGTCCTTGTCATCCCCATCCTGAAGGTCCAGCCAGTTCCAAAAGTCGTACTTGGGTTTCTGTGAAGTCACATATTTCGATAAATATTGCAGTCTTGCAAGAGTGGCATTACTTTTGCATAAATGATCATTTTCAGACAGCCTCCAGAGTTGTGTGTTTCAAAAACATAGCACCTTGAAGGCTTTGACCTATTTGGGAATGGCATGCAAACGGGGCTTCCTGAAGATTTAAGATGGATTTAACAGGCAGAAGAGACTCCTTGGAGGACATAATACCTCTCTCTACTTCCCAGTTGGGGGTTGTTGGTCTGTTATTTTGTTGGAGAGCTGGGTTTTCTTGAAGTGACATTGAACAGAGTTCCTGGGAAACTAATTTTCTTTTGACAATCTGAAACGTTCCTGATTAAGATCCCTTGAGACCCGTTCTATGCCTAAGGCACGTACTTATCCATGGGTTCCATGACAATATAAAATGCTTTGTGATTTGATTTTTGTGTTTTCTTGTTTGATTTTCATACCGGGGACTGAACTCAGGGGCACTTGACCAGGAAGCCACATTCCCCAGCCCTGTCTTGTATTTTATTAGAGACAGGTCTCACTGAGTTGTTTAGCGCCTCGCTTTTTGCTGAAGCTGCCTTTGAACTCATGATCCTCCTGCCTCAGCCTCCAAATTCTTTTTTTTTTTTTTTTTGTAGTTAGATACTCTGGTAGAGGATTATCTGCCCTGGAGAAACTGGTTAACCAAGATATAATGGATTTTGAAAAGTTTTTGTTTGTTTGTTTGTTTATATTAGATCAGAAGTGTGTGAGTGTGTGTGTGTGTGTGTGTGTGTGTGTGTGTGTGTGTGTGTGTGTACACATACCTCTGGGTAATTGCATATTTATACATTTTTATATTTAGGATATTCTTTCTCATTCATTTTCAAAGAACAATGCGATACACTTTGCACACGTCTTCCTCCTGTGGCCAGTCTACTAGCAGAAGCAGCTGAGTTGGGAGCATCATTGGAAATGTCACGGCCCTTTTATAAAAAGTGACACCCATCCCATTCATCACAGCTGGCTCTCAGTGTGGAGTGTGTGACCACCCTGCAGCCAGGTGGACTGCAGACCCTCAGGTGTGGTCAGCACTGGGCGTTCGGAGCACTAGTGTCTTCTTTGATAACGGCAGTGCCCTCTTTGGATGTCATAAAATTTCAGGGGACTCTTCTTATTAGCTCCCTCTGAATATCGGCCGGGATCACACAGTTGACTGTGTTATTTCCGATGCATCCTCCGTGTCCTCTGCAATGCTAATAAATTCTCTTGGTGCCGTGATCTGGTTTTGGCTTTTGAAAGATGATATGTCTCATAGCCACCATGCCACATAGGTCCCACCTGAGTCTATATGGATCTCCCATCGATGTCAGGACCCATTTGACAGTGTCACAGATTGTGGACCAGAGAAGAGATTTTCTTGACCTGCCCAACTTAGGGTGTGGCAGATTCTTACCGCCTTGATCTTGCAGAGTGGGATCTGTGTTCCCGTTAATGGGTCCTCGGTCTGCTCTTGTCCAAGCAGAGGGCTTGACTGCGGGTGGGTACCGGCTCTTAGTACCTGGAGACCTCTAAGCCCTGTGCAAGGTTAGAGGATCCCGTCCCTGGAGGAGGCTGCGTGATAAGCCGAGCGTGGGTGCAGCGCCCACTCCCGGGAGAAGACAGGAGAGACCCCATCCTCCTTGTCACGCCATGCATCTCACACAGAGTGGCCCCCGTGGTTCTTTTCAGATGATTCTGCTCAGTGGAACTACCACCAGGCTGACAGCGATAACATTTTCACAGAGCTGGCCATCGTGTTGTGGAGGAGTCTCTGAAATTCGCCACCAGAGTTATCTATCATCATCCCCGGGGTGTGGGTGGCGTGGCACGAATACTGCATAAAACACACGAAGTGGTCATGGTTTCTCACTTCTGGGAGTTTGTGAGATGACATCATTCTCAAAGCCTGCCCTTTGTGAATAAAAAAAACAACAACAGTACAGTATGTGCCTTTACACCAAGGCGCACAGAGAATCAACAGAGGGGCACGTAGGCTCCTACTTGTGTTAAACTCACTGGTGACATATTTGTGGACCCTGCAGCCTGCATGTGGAGGGGATTCCATGTTAAAAATGGGACTTATAATGATCTCCATGTACATGTTTCCTTGGAGAGTAGCAGGAGAGAGAAGCATCTTGGATGAAGGCTGGTTCATGCAAACATGGATTAATATACAAATTACTTTGCTCACCAAATGATAGTCTCTATATTGAGCAGGTGTATTTAATTTGAACCTGAGGAAATGGACATCAGGAAATGTCCTCCAGATTTCTTTCTTTGTCTTCATTGAGATAAAGATGATTATGTGGTCAGCACAGCATACTGTAGTGACGCAGCCACATCAGTGTTTATAGCAGCACAATTCACAATAGCTAAACTGTGGAACCAACCCAGATGCCCTTCAGTGGATGAATGGATAAAAGAAAATGTGGCATATCTACACAATGGAATATTACTCAGCAATAAAAGAGAATAAAATCATGGCATTTGCAGGTAAATGGATGGCGTTGAAGAAGATAATGCTAAGTGAAGTTAGCCAATCCCCCCAAACCAAATGCTGAATGTTTTCTCTGATATAAGGAGGCTGACTCATAGTGGGGTAGGGAGGGGGAGCATGGGAGGAATAGATGAACTCTAGATAGGGCAGAGGGGTGGGAGGGAAGGGAGGGGGCAGGGGGTTAGCAAGGATGGTGGAATGTGATGGACATCATTATCCAAAATACATGTAAGAAGACACCAATTGGTGTGAATATACTATGTGTACCACCAGAGATATGAAAAATTGTGCTCTATATATGTAATAAGAATTGTAATGCATTCCACTGTCATATATAAATTTGAAAAACTCAATATGTTTATCTATATATCTAAAAAAAAAAGAGAAATATCACTTGGTTGTGGTTCATTCTTTTGGTAGTAAAGTGTTTAAGATACACTGAGAATTGGGGAAGTTCCATAATTTGACCCAACCGTTCTGGTAGTGGAAGCAGGATTAAAATTTAAGCAATTTCACTTTCAAAATCCACGTTCTCCGTTACTATGCAATACTGCGGATAGTTTAAATTGTACAGCTACAGCATAGGTGTGATGTTCATATGATAAATGGGAGGTTCTGATTGTGCATGAAGAACTGAATTTCAAATCTGCTGTGAAATGGCTACTTATCTTAGGACCCACCACATCTGCTTAGGTATTGTGCCCAGGCCACTGTTACATGTTAAGTCAAAACATCTCTCATCATAGTGTATCATTTGAGTTTCTCTGGTTTCCAAACATAACACTTATATCAACTCAGAATGTGTTTATTTGGGGATCTCACTGGACAAAAGATGCTGAGCTTTGAATTGGGAGGAGGACAGAGGACCAGTCACTTAAACTTAGTTTGGAAATGTCTTGTTGGCCACATACCCCCCGTCCCCTCCCAAGGCACTTACAGGGCACCCTAGGTCTGTGGGCAGCTCCTGTTACTCCGCCAACTCCATAACCAGGACTTCAGAGGCCACCTAAAAATCACGGAGAGGTCACCACTTTGTTAGCCACTTACTAAGGTCTAACACGTTGCCCGAACAGGAAGGGTCGGTGCCTCTCCTGAATTTGCAACGTGGCTTCTAGATGCAGCACGACATTTCATATGAAGTCGGAGGACTGTTTTTTTTTTATAAGAGTCTTTGCCAGGTGGCACCTCGGCGAGAGACACTGAACCCACTAGGTCTGAAGTTCTCGATTCTGCAAAAATGTTCATGAGACGGACATGGGTACTTTTTTTAAAAAAAATTTATTTATTCATTTTTATTATTTCTTACATACATCACAATAGAGGAGTGCCTTACATTCATAATTTTTTTTTTGGAATTGCCATTCTTAATACACCTTCAGAGCCCAATTTATCATCCAGAGCTTTACATATCTTTTATATATTTTTCACCTATGTATTTCCCTATGTATTTCAAATGTGTTAGGGTCTGTAAACAAGTCTGGATGGCGCCTGACATACTGCCAGAGGGAGTGGTTTGTGAAGTAACGCCAGCGAGCCAGTAAGTGTGGAGATTCCTTATTGGTTGACTGCTGTATCTAGTTTATGTTAATACCATTAAGTGTAGAGATTCCTTATTGGTTGACTGATGTATCTAGTTTATGCTAATGAAGATAAGCTGTGTGGAATGTATATATACCCCTCCTGTCCTACAATAAACGGCTCCCACTCCTGCTGTATCAATGTACACAAGTTGTTCGTCACCCCCCGGTTATTTTGCTGCAGCCGGACTGTGGCACAAATGTATTCACATATATGACATTCTATTTATATATTTCATATAGAGTTATATATATGAAATATCATAGATAGTCATAGATACAGTCATCTATATGAAATATCCACAGTTATCTCGAACACAGAGTTTTCAATACCTAGGTTATCAGCTGCTCTCATCATTCGCCTGTATTTACCAGAAGAATACAACTCTGAAAAACCTAGCCTTCCTTTGAAAATGACCTTGCGTGGTTAATGTTTGCTGCTCCGTATATTTTTTATTTTAACAAGTGTTCTATAAACAGGACGATGAGACACAAGGCTTCACAGAAAGTTGATAAAAATGCAAAGACACCCCTGCCCCGGAGGAGGGCTCCTGAGTCATAGCTCTGGTTCGGCTGCAGCACGAAGTTCTCGCAGCGTGATGCATCTGGCCACTGCAGCCCAGCTGTTCCCCAGAAAAGGTGCAAAAGAGAACCGAGAGCCGCCTGCAGGCACAGGAGACGCACCTGACAAGGGTGGCTGTGAACCAGGGAGGGGCCGTTCGCCACGGCAGGTTTCTGGCAGGTTTCTGCACAAGCAGGCCCCGGAGTTGAGATGCCTGCAGACCCAGGGGCCAGGAAGGCGGAAGCCCAGCTTCATCCAGCGGGCTGGGTGGCAGGATGGCTTGACAGCAGCACTTCCCAGCCCCTTAAGAAAGCCTGTTTCTTGCCCTCCTAGCCGGTGCCCTGAATGCCTAAGAAAAGCCCTTCTGAAAGCAAACATGCTGAGCAGCCTCCACTCAGGAGGAAGGAGAGGTTAACCCTTGTCAGGACCTGTCTTCTCCTCTCCCCCTTTCTAATGAAATTTATTTTTTTTGCTGTTTTTTTTTTTTTTTTTGCATCCATCCGTTTCTAACCAGGCAGCCGTAGCCATTCTTATTCATGCTTTGATTCCCTCCAGAATAGATTTTTTTTTTTTTTTTGAAAGTCTCTTTACAGCCTTCCCTTCCCAGGGTCTTTTTGAAGCTGCAGCCCAGCCTGAATTTAGCAGGTTGCTTCAAGGCTCACAGCATCTTATTGCCTCTTCCCGTTTTCTTTCCGTGACTCCCTGGATCCGACATGATTGCTCCTCCGATTTTAATTTTTACCTGCTGTGTCACCAAACAGCCTTGTTAGTCCGATCCGCTGAGCCCAGCTGGGGACGCGAGGAGGCCTGGGTACTTCCACGCTCCGTGAGCCGCGGTGGTATTAGCAAGTACAATTGCCAGACTCCGCAGCACAAGAACTCTCTGGCTTTATTTGAAGGGAGGGGAAGGAAAAAATGCTTCAGAGAGAATTTAGGGGAAAGAAAAATCACAGCGAATTCTGTTCGCCTCTCAATCGTCTAATCACCAGGCGATGGAGTCTTCGGGAACCAATTTCAACCTGATGTCTCTCTTTAGAATTGGATTGAGAGACTCTGTGTATGTGTACACCGATTCATATGTGCACATACCAACAGATATGTAGTTGTAGATGGACATGATACCATGATTTTTTTTTAAGTTAAAGCATTTTTTTTTTCTTTTGACATGCACGTTACAAATTTTACATGTGGCATAAAATTGAACACTTTTATAATTTCTAAGTGTATAGTTCATTGTCACTGAGCAAATTCACATTCTTCCCCCCCCTTATTTAGTATTTTTGTGGTTGTTGTTCTAATTAGTTACACATGACTGTCAAATGCACTTTGAGACATCGTGCACAGATGGTGTATAATTTCTCATTCTCCTGGTTGTACATGATGTAGAATCCCGCCGGTCGTAGAGTTATATACATACATAGGGTGATGATGTCTGATTCATTCTACTATCCTTTTTATCCCCATAACATATGGATAAGTTATAGTTATTCCCATAACCCCTCCCCTCCCTTGACTGGCCTCTGCCTAGTCCAAAATACTTCTATTCTTCCCTGCCCGCCCTGCCCACATTGTGGATCAACATCCACATATCATAGAAAACATTCAGCCTTTGGTTTGGGGGGGTTTGGCTTATTTCACTTAGCATGATATTCTCCAACTCCATCCATTTACCAGCAAATGTCACCATTTTATTCTTCTTTAAGGCTGAGTAATATTCCATTGTGTATCTATACCACAGTTTCTTTATCCATTCATCTGATGAAGGGTATCTAGGTTGGTTCCATAGTTTAGCTATTGTGAGTTGAGCTGCTATAACACTAATGTGGCTGTGTCCCTGTAGTATGCTGATTTTAAGTCCTTTGGGTATAAACTGAGGAGTGGGATAGCTGGGTCAGGTGGTAGTTCCATTCCCAGTTTTCTGAGGAATCTCCATACTGCTTTCCATATTGGCTGCACCAATTTGCATTCCCACCAGCAATGTAGGAGTGTGCCTCTTTCCCTGCATCCTCGTCAACACTTATTGTTGCTTGTATTCTTGATAATTGCCACTTGCACTGGGGTGAGATGAAATCTTAGAGTAGTTTTGAGAAATGCAAATCAAAACTGCCTCCTTGTATTTACTTATTTTTATGTGGTGCTGAGGATCGAACCCCGTGCCTCACACGTGCTAGGCGAGCGCTCTACCGCTGAGCCACAACCCTGGCCCACCTATGTATCTTTCACGTGGTATTTGAACCATGATGAAGTGAGCACTCTTCTTTGATTTTATGTGTAGACCGCCTTGATTTTCCGTGATGGAGAAATATTAGACAAACCTATGTATCTTTAATAGAAATTCAGTGAAGTTACAAACTGAAGGTAAATAAGTAGCCATGAGCAGCCGAGTCCCCACAAATCCGTTCAATCAGTTGATGTGTTTATTTGCGCATGGAAACCCGTGACATTTGGGCACATGTTGCCCCAACACGGTTCCATGAATGTGGGAATAAAGATCCACTTCCTCGATTCTGTAGCTGAACAAATTCCCTCCAGCGGTTGCTCATGGTAATACATTTTCCTATTCCAAGGCCACTTTCAAATGGGACAAAGAAGACTGCTGTTTGTTTTCCGGCTTTGAAAATCCATTCTGATCTAAGACAGAGACTTGCCTGTATCTAATAAGATCTCTCTATATATATATCCCTAGTATTTATTGATGATTTACTGGGTACCCAGCCTTATGTGGAATAATTTGTGTTAAATATCCCATTTTAATCTTCAGAAAAGGTCCGTCAGTATGAGCCCCAGAAATCCTATGCACAAAGCACTTGGTGATCATCTGGTTTTGAAGTGGACTTAGAGGCCAGCCTTGCGTCGAATAGCCATTGTAAGAAGTGCTTTTACTGGGTGTGTATGTTATCAGTCACCACTGCAGCGGTTCCTAACGCTGCCATAAGTCACGCTGCACCTAACCCTGAAGCTCTGTCTCCCACCCACTTCAGAGGTGAGGGGCATCTACCTGCAGGGGCCCTGGAGAGATCAGTAGGACGTGTGTCTAAGGCCCTCCTGCGATGCTCCGTGGCCACGGGACGAATTTTAGATTCTATTCTGTTGCAGTTTTAAGAACGGTGATGAAACGGAGGCTCAGAGAGTTTACTCGGTTTCTGAAGATCACAGAGTCATGAGATGGTGGAGAAGAAATTTCAAAAGGCAGAATGCAGGTAGGAGCTTTGGAACCCCGTGCCTCTTGCTTCTCTAGACCAGAATGAATTTTCCATTGCACCCAAGTTTTTTTCTTCTTTTCTTCTTCCTTATTGCAGAGGGTCAGAACACACCCGGATGACCCATCCAACTACTGGAAGTTGTGCTTCTATCCGTGTCTGTACCTTGGCTTTTTTCATATCTCAAAACTGCAATTATAATAACGACATAGTTATCCTTTGCAGAACTAGGGGTTGAACCAAGGCAGGCTCTCCGACGAAGCTACGTCTCTTGTTATTTTATCTTTTTGTGACCCGTGTCTCTCTACGTGGCCCAGGCTGGTCCTGAACTTGGGATCCCCCTGCCTCAGCCTCCCGAGCAGCTGGGATGACAGGTGTGCACCACCACACCCAGAGATTCCTTCCTTCCGATCAGCAAACCTGCTCTGGGTTCAAAGTTTGCCACACCAGGGAAGCCGCAGATAAACAGTCCGTCAAAGAAAATCATTCTGTGGAGGAGATTACATCAGCATTATTCCTTATTGCATGAGAGAGGGTATTTTTGTCAATTCCCTGGCAGAGATGCAAGCTCCCGGGGGGATCGAATGAAGGGAGAAGCACTAGGTAGGAACTGAATGGGGTTCTACACCGCCTGGAGCTTTGAGTGAGTTATTAGCAAGAGTGTAAAATAAATATCTTTTTTTTTTTAATTGAGATTTGGAGTTCTTTGATCTTAGGTGATAAAAATGTAGAAGCTTGATCCTGCACTCATACCCCAACCCTGTGTCAGTTTGTGGGATACTTACAAAGAGATAGCCTAGTCAACCCAAGGGTTATGCAGGCTGGATGCTAAGAATCCATGGAACCGCAGAAAAAAATACGGGACGAGCTACCTTCTTCAGATGTCTTGAGCGAGATTTGAGTCAAAAGCATTTTATTGAACACATATGAGACTATTTCTTACCATGCACAGGCAACCAAAGGAACTCTTTGAAAGTTTAGCTCACAGAGGGGCTTGCATGGATTAGCAAATATTAACCTGGGAATAATTTTTTTCTACATTTAATGAACTAGAGTTTATTATTGGGGTCTATTCTAGGATTCCTGAATCTCTTCCAATTTTTCTGTGCCTCTCGATTTTCTGCCAAATAAATGAATAATAGGGCCAGGGCTGTGGCTCAGTGGTAAAGAAATTTGCTAGCATGAGTGAGGTCCTGGGTTGGATCCTCAGCACCACATAAAAATAAATAAAAATAAAGGCATTGGGTCCATCTATAACTACAAAAAAAAAATTAAAAAAATTTAAAAGATAATGATAATTTTGCTTTCATTCAGGAAGGAATCAGTTTTATTCATCCTTAGTGAGCATCAGGCATGATATCGGGGTTTAAGTAATAACGGATCTTCCCCCCACAGGCGAAAGACAGAAAACTCACAATATTGAAACTAAACTTAGTATTGAGATAGCTTTTGTGCCACTGTGACCAAACGACCCGCTAAGGACCATTTGGAGGAGGTAACGTTTGGTTGGGGTCATGATTTCAGAGGTTCTGATCATCAGATTGAGTCAGCTAAATCCATATCTCTGCACCTGAGATGAGGCAGAACTTCATGGTGGATAGGTGTGGAGGAGGAGAGCAGCTCAAGACATAGCAACCAAGAGGGAGGGAGGGAGAGAGAAAGAGAGAGAGAGAGGGTGAGGGGACAAGAACTCTCTAAGGACAAAATATAAACCCCAAGGGCATGCCCCTTAGTGACCTACTTCCTTCAGCCACACCCCCTACCTACAGTTACCCCCTTGTTAATCCATTTCAGTGGATCAATTCAGTGATGGGGTCAGAGCTCCTCTAGTCTGATCATTCCACCCCCCTGAACACTCCTGCATCTTCTCACACCCAGGCTTTGGAGGACCCCGTATCCACACCACAGCACGCATGAAATTCTGTGTTTCCTTCAGAAAGCGGTCTAGAATTTTCTACCGCAGGCAAGTCATGAGAAATCGTCATTTTCTCTCTCGCACTCGGGCAAGTGCCCGTTTATCACAGAGATTTTTAGGTGGCACAAGAAGGCAGATCATCAAATCTCGACAGAAGCCACGTACTACAGAAGAGAATCCTGGTCGTCTGGTGATCTCAGGGTCTGAATAAAAAGGATGAGGTAAATAAAAAGAATGAGACTCCGAGTAGAAAAAGAAAAAATAGTGGTTTCTACCACACAAACCTGGAAACTTTTGATTCATGACTCGCATTTCGTGTCCAATGGCTTAGAGATTTTTTTAATTTTTCCTTATCACCTATCCTTGAAAACAAAATGAACTGCATAGGAGAGGTACACCGGAATAAAGGCCACCCAGCGTGGGCTCATCTATGCCTCCTGGAGCCTGCTTGTGTCTCTTGTGACACCCAGCCAAGCGTGAATCTGGGTCCTTCTGTTTCCACGCAATTGCTGTGAAGACACCCAGGACACACAGCAGGTCTCCAGTTGTGCTATCATAAAAACCCACAAGCTCAAATTTCAGGGGCGCAGCTGGAGATGTGCTTTTCACTGACACCGCATCGTCCAGAGGGATGCAGCCGGAGAGCCCCTGTGTTCATGGGTCACTCAGAGACCTAGGCTGGCCAGGGCTTCTTCCCCTTCGCCTCTGTCCCAAATGCTGTCCACGTTGGGAACCCATATGGGGTAGGTCACACAGGCTCTCTACATTCCCACCAAGAAGCCACCTTTCATTAATTTCTGGCATATTTTATAAGCTAGGAGCAGGTCTTATGGTTAAAGAACAAGAAAGTAGAATTCTCCCACATGCCCGGTAAGATGTCTCCAGTGACTTCCACGCTGTGTGACTTGGTGTCAGTCTTGAGCCTCTCTGAGCGTCAGTATTCCAATCTGTTTTAAAAGGAAATAGAATGTTCCGGACTTCCCATGACCCTCCTCTGAATTATTGTGTATGATGAAGACCAGGGTAAAGAGGGTTTTTTTTCCCCTATCATTCAATCAACAAATAGTCTTTGAGCTCCTATGTGCGAGGTACTGAGGAGAGACTTTGGAAACACTTGCTGAAAGATACAGGCAGCAGCCTCCCTGGCACCATGGATCTTGCATTTTAATGTGGTCGACACTAGTTACTCCTTCAGGTGATAGAAAGGGCTGTGAAGAGGAAAGAAAGGGAGGACTTTTCAAGGATGGTTTCTCTAATAAGAGTAAATACAAAGGAAAACCCAAATATGGGACTATCCCTGGTTGCAGCTCTAGAGCAGAAAGAACAGAAAATGCCAAGCTCTGGGGCAGGATTCTGCTAGATTTAAAAAAAATACACATGACTTTATTGAGGTATGATTGACATATAAAAAGCTGCACATATATCAAGCGTATCACTGGATCTGTTGGGAGACACCCATGCACCCCCGAAACCATCACCAGCATCCGTCCATAAACCTATCCATCACCCCCCAAAAAATTCCCTTCTAGCTTCTTGTGGTTGTTATTGTTGTTTTCTTTTTGCAGTAAGGGCTCTTGACATCAGATCCCTCCTTTTAGCAAAAATTTAAGTCAGCCACACAGTCTTGTTGATCCTGTGCCGTATGTTAGAGGGGAAATCTCCAGCCGGTGCTTTATCCCACATGACTTCAAAGCTGGGCGTTTTTTTTTTTTTTTTTTTTGGAGGATCAGTGAGAGTCTGGTGTATCTGAGGTACAGAGAGTGGGAAATGGTAGGGGACTGTCTTCTAGGGCCCTGTTGGCAAAGTAAGGACTTTTGAGATGATGATGATGATGATGATGATGATTTCTGAGTGAGCTGTGAAGGATTTCAGTGTTTCAGACAAAGGCCCGTCATGGTGTGAGGTCATTTCCATTTCCTCTGCTCCTTGGAGAATCATCTGTAGATCAGCGACGATGCCAACAGGAATCCCCATATCAACCTCTTGCAGTTCGTTAACCCCTGGGAGATAATGAGGGTTGGGGCCAGAGTGGTAGAGTCGAGAGTTGCAGGTCATTTTGGGGGAAGAACTGAACTCCCAGATTTTGCTCATGATTGCCAGGGGACGTGAACTTACTGCAGTCACTGTTCCTGTATTAATTCCATTTTTCCCCCCTATGGTTGGATATCCAGTGTCTGAAATGCTTAGGATCAGAACTATTTTAGATTTTTTTTTTTTCTGTTCCAGGGAGTATTTGCATATGTAAATGAGATCTCTGGGTGGGGGTGGAACAGGGCCCCAAGTCTCAGCAGGAAACTCATTCACAGTTTCCTATAGTCCTGATCCACACAGCCTTGAAGATCCTTTTATGCGGTATTTTAAAAAATAATTTTCTGCATGAAACCAGGGTTTCGTGCGGTGGAATTTTCAACTCGATATGTCAGCACTCGGAATGTTTCCGATTTTGGTATTTTCTGCTTAGAGTTGCTCATCTCGGACTGCAAAACCTTTATACCCTGTCAGCTGTTGCTGTATCTGGGGGGGGGGGTCTCAATGGTTGGATCCTGGTGGGATTTCATTCTAGTTTCAAGAAGGCGAATGATGAATCATCCGAAAAGTCATCCTCAAGAGAAGACGGGCTGTGGGGACTGCTAGGAGGAGAATGAAACGTGGAGACGTGGGTGAAGGAAATGGCCGCTTTGGACGAGGAGACCAGGCCAGACCCCGGGAACACAGGCCTGGGAGGAGAGCCGCAGGAGGATGGCTAGGTTGGGGAGAGGGCTCTGGGCAGCGCTCAGAGACTGCGGCAGAGATCCCAAGGCCTCACAAGGAGACGGGACAAAACGTGTCCCTCACGCAGGGCTCTCCATGGGTGGGGAGGTCACCAGGGGCCAGGTCACACGTCTTGGAGGCCAGGGAAGAACTTCACGTCACCCTTCTCTGACAAGAAGAAGCCATGGTAGGGTTTCAAGCACAGAAAAGGATGACCTGGTTTATCTTATAAAACAGAACAGGGCAAAAGAGAAACATGTTCCCGGGGGTGGGGGTGGGGTCAAGAACGGACTTTAAGGGGACTTTGACAATTCGAGCACTTAGCTGCAACTAATTCCACGTTTTTTTCTTTAGTTTTATTGATTTAAAAAAAAATACAAAACAGCGAAACGCATTACAATTCTTATTACCCATACAGAGCACAATTGTTCATATCTCTGTTTGTATATAAAGTAGGTGGACGCCCAATTCGTGTCTACATACATGCACTTTGGATAATGATGACCATCCCATTCCGCCATCCTTGCTAACCCCCTGCCCCTCCCTTCCCCTCCCACCCCTCTGCCCTATCTAGAGTTCCTCTAATCCTCCCATGCTCCCCCTCCCTACCCCACTGTGAGTCAGCCTCCTTATATCAGAGAAAACATTCAGCATTTGGTTTTGGGGGATTGGCTGACCTCACTTAGCATTATCTTCTCTAACACCATCCATTCACCACCTTCTTTCCTTTCCATAATAAACAAATGGATGTCAGTTCTGTTCTTAGGGTAACTGAAGGGTCGCCTTCCCATATCCCCAACACTGCCTGTTCGGTGTGTGTGGGGCGGGGGGCAGATGCCCCCTGGAAGAAGACTCACAGAGGAGCCACGGCGTCCCCCCTGTAAGATGGGTGTCTTCAGAGACACCTGGTGCACACTCGTAAACGTTTTATGCAGGTTGGGCCCCCACTTACCATTTTAAATCCAGCATTGTGGACAAGCCCCACCCTTTTCCTGGACCCCCTGCCTGTCTTTGCCAAAATTGGTTAAAAGTGAGGACCTCAGAACTTCAAGCCTCCAGACCCCCGGATTAGGGTGGTGGGCCCCGTTCTTTCCCCCCTGGGTCCTGACCGTGATGTCACTACGCTTTCCTTTCCCAATCTCCCCTCTCCAGGTTTTCAAAGCTTTTAAGCTTCTCTCAAATTGACCCAGAGCCTCCGTCACTATAGAAATCGTGTGGGCTTTCCAACTAACCTGTCCTTCTAAACCCGTTTCTTTCGGTGTCTGGTTCAAACTATATCTGCTTGGGATTTTTGTTGGTGGGTTGGTTGGTTTGATTTTTTTTTTTTTCCCCTGGAAAATGTCATCTGAGCGAGGAAACACTATCAATTGCTGCAGTCATACTCTAGAGCAGTCGGGATTATTGCACTGTAGCTGGTTGTGTGCTACCTACAGCCCAGCAGTGGTATTCTGCATGTATTCCCCAGACAAATATGTGCATATATTTTAGAAGACCCCTACGAGGATGGTTACCAAAGCAATACTGTAATGGCAACATGGTAGGAGCAGCCTACGTGTCCGTTGAAAGGGGAGTGAATGAATAATCAGCGTGTTCCTGTCATGGAGTGCTGTCGAATAAAGTAGCTGGATTAAAGTCACAGGTACCAAGGGGAATAGCTACAAAAATGTAAGGTTAAGTTAGAGAACTTCAAAAGGATGCAAAAAGGCTGTCTGACCGAGAACTTTTCGTTTTTGTTTTTTAAATAAGTAGGTTTATGTTCCCCAAAATACGAATTTAAAGCACAGTAAAGTCAATGCGTAAGCCAGGAACACGGTCCTTTATTATCACGGTCAAGCATGATTTCCCCAGCTTCCACCCTGTTTGAGTGACAGGTCCCACAGTGGGTCTCTTTACACCCACATCACCACCAGCAGGTGAGCAAAGCACGGCTGGATGACCTACCCGTGGCTGCAGTGTCACCAGATGGTGGGATTCTTTTGGCTGCGTGGTAACCTTGAGGACCAACGCCCAGCGTGTAGTCGGTGACCGGCTGGAACATTATTGTGCGGCACGTGACCGTGTGTGTGCACCAAGGCTCACGTGCACCTGTGTTGGTGCACTGTTAAGAAGGGTATGAAAATGTGTGACACATTCCAGATTCAGAAAGCTGATTAAGAAAACAGTCGGAGGTATGGAGAAGCCCTTAGCAGAATCTATCCTTTTTTAATGTTACTATATATATATATACTTTTATGGATGCATTATAATTATACCTAACAGTGGGATTTATTATTACATATTTGTACTGAAGCTCTCCTTTTTCAAAATGCTGTGCTAAAGAGGGGAGATAGACCTATCTTCAACCAATTATAAAATGTTCTCTATTAAATCGGATTTTGAGTACCTGGGGTATCAAAATAATTCATGAATTCTTTTTTGTGTTCGAAGTATTTGATGATTTTAAATATTCAATATATTTTTTTAAAAATATAATCATTTCCATTGTATTTTGCCCACAAGCCACGTCTCCACCATCCGTTATTCTATTATGTGTTATTATGGTAGCTTTGCATACCATATCAACACAGAATAGAGTATTATTAATTTTTTTTATCTCAAGAATGGCTGAATCGTTTTCAGACGTGAGGCTTCCCTGAGAAGGTTTAAGTTGACCGTTCAGTAAAATCAGACGGCTGTGAAATCTAGCCAAGGAACTGAGATAAAAATTTGACTCTGGTGAAATCGGAAGCCTTGCTTGAACCTCCTTACTTATTGAGCACAGGACGTGATTCAGGGTTTGGGCCAACATCTCCTAAGCATTTTGCACTGGGGGTCAGTGGGAGGGAGTGAAGGCAGAGAAATACATTTTTTGACGGTTGCACTCAATGCTATTAATACCCGTGTCTTTGAAAAAGATGCATCGAGTGCAATAGTTAGGAAGGGAGTTGGCGGCCACCTCTCGGACCCCTCTAAGTTTCCCACCCTTAGGAGATTTCATAGAAATCTTTTCTATGCAATATATTCCCCAGCGACGGGCACTCCTGTTGGTACCTGCAGCCAACATACAAGCTACGTTTACTCTCCTTTCCCCATCTCCCGAGGTAGTCAGCAGCAGAAGCTGACGAATCCCCCCAATCCTTTAGCCAAGTCCCAGTGAGCCATTCTGAGGACACGCAGACTGGATTACTACTGGGCTTTTTCAGAGATCAGATACAAGTTTTTCACGGGCTGGTCGCTATTGTTGTGGCTCCAGTACGTCCCCTCCAAACTTTGTGCTGAAATTGAATCCTCGTTGTGGAGGTATTGAAAGGTACCTTTTGTAAAGTGGTAAGTCAGGAGACAGCATGGATGTCCTGTAAGAAGAATGCAGGGATCTAGCAGAGGCCCTCCTGCACTTTTTGTCCTTTTGCCTTGTACCATGGGAGCACAAGCTGTTCAAGGGACTGTTTAGAAGAAAAGAGTCCTCCCCAGACACCCCCAAACCGGAGGGTATTTTCCTCTTGGACTTCCCAACCTCCGTGAATGTGAGTGACCAACCCCATGTTATTTATAATGTAGTCCGCCTCAGGTGTTTTGTTACAGCAGTAGCAATGGGCTAAAATTTAATAAAGGTCTCTAAGCAATGAAACAGCTATGTGTACTTACAGGATATAGGTGTTTCTCAAAAGCAGTCTGTTCAATAAAATAGCTCTCCAGCTTCTAAAAAGTGGATTAACATTATGAATCACACATGAGTTCTGGTTGCTCTTTTTTTTTGTATTTTTTTTTTTTAAAGAAAATATATCTCTGGGACTTGAACAATTAACATATAAAAACATCGTGCTATCTGAACCATCACCTAAAAACTAGAAGGATATCTTTTTCCCTTTTATAGAAATCTCTATTGTACAGTTTTTCAGATAAATTCTCCCCCTTGCATCCGCTGAAGTGGTACTTTCATGTTTGCGTAACTTTATAGACGGTATCCTTCTGTTTCATCGCATTCATATCACCGCTGATTTCAAACACACCTTCATCTTGAATTTATTCACCCCCCCCACCCACACACACACACAATACCTGTGATCTCTTTGTTGTTGTCCCTTTGAAGTAGAGGAAGGTGTCTTGGTGAGGTCTCTGTGCCTCCTGGTCCTATCACTGTGAGCTGCACGTATTTAGGGAGGAAGTGTCTATTGACTGGTGAAAGTCTGTACATGAGAAGTCAATGTAGAATAGAATATTGTCTGTTGGTGCATTATAGGTTTTTCTTTAAGCCATAGAAGTTACCAGTGTCTGCTATACTATGGATTTATTTATTTTTATATTGTCTGTTCCGTTACATAAAACGTACATCCCAAGAAGACCCAGACTAATCACCGACACCCCTCTACCCATCCAGAATATTGCCTGTCCCACATGAAGTGCCTGATACTTTTTAATCAGTGAATGAATATGGGTTTGCCATCACAAAGAAGCAGATTGCTTAGCAAAGGGCCAGGAACAGGGATCCTCTTTAAATTCTCTTCTGGCAGGGTTTCGATGTGGACCTGGGCCTTCTAAGCTTCTCCTAGAAGAATGTTCTAGAATCACCCCCTGTATTCCTGTCTGCAGATGGAGAGCGGGTCATTTTTATTCCATTGGATTTGAGGGAAATCTGATTTTTTTTTTTTTTAATGTGTCGGTCTATAGTCTGGGGAAGTTTTCCCACGTTCATTGCTAAAATTGTGACCTTCTGTGACTAAAGGGGAACCCAGGAAGGCGTGTGTCAGAGTGTGTCTGACGTCTTTAGATGATTTGACCACTATCCTCATCTTTTCCTTTTCTTTCTTTCTTTTTTTTTTTTTTTGGTACCAGGGATTGAACCCAGGGGCACTAGACCACTGAGCCACCTCCCCAGCCCTATGTTATATTTTATGTAGAGACAGGGTCTCACTGAGTTGCTCAGCACCTCGCTGTGGCTGAGGCTGGCTTTGAACTCTCCATCCTCCTGCCTCAGCCTCCCGAGCTGCTGGGATCACAAGTGTGCGCCACCGGGTGAGCGAATGGTCCGTAAATGTACAAATCCCAGGTCGAGAGGATTCCAGCACAACATTTTCTTTTAATTTTGTTAGTTTGAATTTCTTTGGGGGAAAAAACAACAACAACAACAAAAAACACGAATAGGTCTCTCCAATGACGGATCTGAGAAGGTCTAGAAGATACAAAGGCACCGACAAGCAGGGGAACAGCCACTGTGAATATTCCCGGTGCTCCTTGACTGAAAATAGAGCGAGCTCCCTGGCATCCCACTGATATCTGCCCATTCTAGAACATGACGTAAAGTTATCAGACCTGAAGTGGGTGCTTGGGTTTGCAGTTGATTAAGTGTGAAGATGCCTGAACAAACAACGTGTCTTTTTTCCCACCCGAGTTCTTTCCACGTGAATCTTACAACAACACGTTCCACATCCGCCGCAGTACGTCTGTATGTATTAGCTCTCTCAGTGACCATCCTGAGTCTTTCCAACAGGTGTCTATGCTATATCCATTTTATAGATGCTGTGAGCCATGTGGGTAGACGTGCGGGGACATCGCGGTGTTGGACAGCGACAGACCTCAAACTCCTCACCTCCACTGTGTTTCGAGTTTTCACGTAACACGTGCGACCGTGAACTCATGAAGACCCTGAAGATCTAGGGTCTTCCCAAAAGTCTTTTTTTTGGGGGGCCAAAAAATCTAGACCTAATAAAAATGCCTCCATTTGTGACAAGACTCCTCCTCGACAGGTGACAACCAAGGGAAGGGACAGGCCAAAGTGGCCAGCCTATGACAAAGTCAGTATGTCCCCAGCCCAAGCTCCAGGTCTCAAGAGAAGAGCCAGTAGCCTGGTTGTTGACCTAGAAACTGTTGCTATTTATAGAGACAAAGATGGGCTTGATGGTTCCCAGTTCCAGTAGCAACGAGGTTCCTGACAGCTTCTTTTTGTTTTATTTTATCTTTTAAATGAGTTCTGATGAGTTACAGGCGACAGTAGAATGCACTTTGACATATCACATATAGATGGAGTATAATTTCTCATCCTTCTGGTTCTACGTGATGTAGAGTCACACAGGTCCTGTGATCATATATGCACAAGGAAACATAATGTCTGATTCTTTCTGCTATCCTTCTGACGCTGTGTCCCCTCCCCTCCCTTCCCTCCCCTCTGCCTAATCCAAAGTAACTGGATTCTTCCCTGACCCACCGGCATGGTGGATTAGCATCCGCATATCAGAGAAAATATTGGGCCTTTGATTCTGCAGGATTGACTTATTTCTCTTGGCATGATGTTCCCCAGCTCCAACCATTTACCAGCAAATGCCATATTTTCATTATTGTTTAAGGCTGAGTAATATTCCATTATCTATAGACACCAAATTTCCTTTATCCATCCATCTGTTGAAGGGCATCTAGGTTGGTTCCAGAGCTTAGCTATTGTGAATCGGACTGCTGTAAACATTGATGTAGCCCCGTCACTGCACTATGCTGATTGTAAGTCCCTTGGGTATAAACTGAGGAGTGGGACAGCTGGGTCAAATGATGGTCCCACTTCATGTTTTCTGAAGACTCTCCATACCACCTTCCATAATGGTTGCACCAGTCTGGAGTCCTAGCAGCCGATTATAAGTCTACACTTATACCTTTTCCCGCGCCTCCTCGCCCACATTTACTGTTACTTGTATTCTTGACAATTGCCACTTTGACTTTAGAGAAAGGAAGATCATAACAGATTCTTAGTATCCACGGACCTGAAGGCAGTGAAAGGATTTCAAGCAGGGTCATGGATGTATCTGGTTAGGTATTCTCAGAAGTTGCTTCTCTGATACCTAGGGAAGGGTGGAATAGAGAAGGAAAGGAACCTAGAAAGATCCATTCGATTTTATTTCAAAAGGAAGAAAGATACGCATGAAAGGAGGAGTCTAGGTACCTAAGGAAAGAGTGTTGGGGTTTTGGGGACCAAGAACAGAGATAGTATGGTTTAGATCTGGAATGTGCAGAGGTCGGGATTTGGGGAAGTGATTGGATCATGTGGACTCATATCTCCTCAATGGGTGAATTCCCTGATGGTTTGTTATCATATGATCCATTAGAAGTTAGTGGGAAATGTAGAAGATGGGTCTTGGTTCCAGGAAGTAGGTCAGTAAGGGGCATGCCCCGGCTATACCTTGTCCCTGGCTCTTTCTCCGCTGCTCTGCTTTCCTTGCTACCATTAAGTGAGCAGCTTTACTTGGTTCTACCCTCCTCTCCATGATGTTCTGCCTCACCCTGAGCCCACTGTGATGGGGCCAGATGACTACAGATTGAGACCTCTAACACCATGACAAAATGAACCTTTTTTTTTTTTTACCTATAAGTTGATTTTCTCTGGTATCGTGTCACAGTGACTCAAAGCTGACTACCACAAGAGGAAAAAGAACAAGAAACTTTTAAGAGGCTCTCTTGAACATTGAGAGAAGAAAGAGCAGTTGGTGAGGAACCTAGCTGAGAGGCTTTGTCTATCTTTCATGGGATGCATTGTCCCTAGGAGATCTCCTTCACAAATGGTTATAAAAATTTAATAACCTCTGTGAATACCAGGTGAACATTTCTTCTGAGCGCCGTTAAGCCTACAGGGAAACAAACGATTGGGTTTCCCGGTTTTATTCAGGTTACACAGAGGATGGAATATTATAATGCCGTGTCTATGAAGATGCTTATTAAATGTTCCCAGCGGATACCATTTTAATGGCTCAAAACTCTATCACCCGCTTTCAGCGCAAACCTATTCAACCGAATGCAACCAATTATATAGATGTGGCGCACGCACAGATGCTTTTGTCACCATTTTGAAGCGAAGACACCTCTTACATTAATAACAGTTTTTTTTTTTTTTTTACAAGGCAAGGGGTGTGTGATGGCGAAGGAAATTCAGTGGAGAAGATATTGCTTTCAGGGAGGCAGACCAGGTCGATAAAAAGACATTTTGATTATTTGAATGAGGGGTTTCATGTGATAAGCTGTAGTGCTCCATTTCTTGCATCTGACTCTTGCAAGAAATCATCCCCTTCTTTATGATGTCTCTTTTTTTTTTTACAGATTTGACAGACCAACGCATAGGATAGGGGTTTCGTGTACTCGGGTCCGACTCTGTACATTTAAAATGAAAGGGGGAGATGCAGCTCAGTCGAAATGAGCCGTGTCTCTCACTTTAACCCCGAGAACACTGGGGTTGAAATTTCATGGGGAAATTTTGAATTCCATTACCAAAAACAAAAACAAAAACCCGAAATGAAATAAAATACTGGCCAGACAGCGTCTGCAACCTGGGTGTGCTCATGAGTATACTGTAGAGCTCTGTCTGCATCTCACCTGTGTTTGCTTCTATCACCTTATAAGATGCTAAACACAAAGCCCTGCGTATTATATACATCACCTTCGTTTACAGTATCTTAGAGATTTTAGTGGGACTAATTGGGGTTATAATTTTTGTGTTAGGATTGAAGCTACCCTCCAGTGCATGCACAAGACCAGATAGCTCTCATACCGACAGTTCACCACTTACTGTTAGTGGATCTGTGTGCACACAGCTGTTCTGTTGGAATGTAAGAACTCATGCATGCTAGACAACTCTTCTCCAGCTACCCACCAGCCATACCGCAGTAATTTTTAAGTGTGCATAGAGTCCTAGCTGGCTGACTGATATATAAATCCGATAACAATTCATTGTTTTTAAGGAAACCAGTGTAAAGTGTCTTTCTGCTTTGATCTTTAATAAGCCTCTCTCCCGATGTGCCGATAGCCATGCCCAAAGTGGTAAGTGCCATCTCAGCGTCTGTCCCTGTTCGCATCCCTGTGAACCCACCAGTGAACGAGGCAGGGAAGGTACCTGCTCTGATAGAGCTGATATTGTATTGTGGAAAGAAAAGATAAATGACCTGATACGTTGGTTTTAATTGGCTTTTTCGCTGCTGAGACTAAAAAACCCAATGAGGACAATCGTACAGAAGGAAAGGTTTATTCGCGGGGGCTCACGGTTTCCGAGGTCTGAATAGACAGACAGTGGGCCCCCTTCCTCCGGGCTCCAGGTGAGGCTGAACATCGTGGCGGGAGAATGTGGTAAAGGGAACAGGCTCACGTGATGATCGGGAAGCAGAGAGAGACTGCACTCCCCAGGTACCAAAAATACACCCCAAGGCCTCGCCCCCAGTGCCCACCTCCTCCGGCCACATCCCACCGGCCTCCTGTCACGGCACGGTTGATCCCATCAGGGGACCCATTCACTGATTGGGTGAAGGCTCTCATAACCCAGTCACTTCTCCTCTGAACCTTCCTGCATTGTCCCACACGTGGGGGACACCTCACCTCCAAACCCTGATGTAAGTCAACCTCAAAAGTGGTACAAAGTGAGACAGCAGCGTGCCCTCCACAGCAAGCCAGTGAGCGGCTACTGTAGATAGTCAGGGACATCCTCTCTCTGAGGAAATGGAGTTGAAGCGAAAATCAAAATGATTTTCACAAAGACATCAAGGAGGGCTGGAGCTGGGGCTCCGTGGTAGAGCACTCGCCTTGCACGGGTGAGGCACCGGGTTCGATCCTCAGCACCACCTAAAAATAAACAAAGACAGTGTGTCCATCTACAACTAAAACAAAGAAGAAGAAGTCGACATCTAGGACCTGAAAGGTAACATCCAGGGGAGCGCTTTCTCAGCTTGGAATGGCTGGTGCAAACACCCTGTGGTCGGAACTAGCAGGGACTGTACTCAGCCAACTGGAGAGAGGGAGAGGAGGTCAGCGAAGTGTACCAGGGCTAGATAGTGTGGGGTTTCCCTTATCCAAGGTTAAAGAATGGGCATGGATTCAAAGTAGAGTGGGAAGCCATGACAAAGCTCCCCATCAAGATAGGGACTGCCATCCCACCCAGCTGCTCAGGAGGCTGAGGCAGGAGGATCTCCAGTTCACAGCCAGCCTCCGCAACAGCGAGGCGCTCAGCCACTCAGGGAGACCCTGTCTCTAAATAAAATACAAAACAGGGCCGGGGAGGTGGCTCAGGGGTCGAGGACCTCTGGGTTCAATCCCTGGTACCCCCCGCTCCTCCAAAGAAGAAAGCACAGACCGAGAGCCCCTCACGGGAGGAACAGGGGTGTTTGGGAGAGGAGGGAGCACTGTGAAGGGTCCTGTCGGGTCCTATTTAGGTTGAGATGCATCTTGGACATCCTTGGAGAGACGCCGGGTAAACATTGGGCTGCATCAGTTAGGAACTCGAGGAAGAGCCGGGGTCTGGAGATACAGGTTTGGAATCCACTTGCCTATGAGAAAAAAAACAAAACAAAACAGAGAAGGGCCCACACCTTTCTTTTAATTAATTCCTCAGCGCATCCTAAAGTATAATTTGGATAACGGGGGAAAAAAATTTGGTGAGCACTTATTTATCGAAACGTTTGTCTTGAAAATTGGTTGACAGCAAGTCGGCGGAGAAATTGATTGATGGCTCATTTCATCAAAGTTTCCCTGAAAGACTAAGAAGGTTTGCTGCGATCAGCTTTGGCTGGCTTTGAGAACTGGCAGGTTTTTTGGGGGTTTTTTTTTGCCCATTGTTGTTTGTTTGGGTTCAGCCATGAAACTCTCTGCTCTGGCTTCCTAAATCAGGCAAGGAGACCATTGTTAAATCGTCTCTATCATATTAATTAAGCCCCGCCACAAGGCTAGCATCCCAGCCGTTTTATAACAGGGGATGGCACAAGTTGCTCATGGGTGGGAAAAGTGACTAATTAACGAGCCACCCCCGTCAGCATTTTGTGCAGAAGTTGGTGACATTCAGCTTAATTAAACTTTGCAGGTGTCAGGAGCTAATAGGAAAGAATCTTTCATCTGTTTGTGCCTAAATTCCCCCTGATCATCGGAACATCTGTACAAGTTTAGAGTCCCCATTTCGAGGTAGGTAAGGGGATTCCGGTGTCTTAAAAGCACTTTGCATCCTCAGAAGCCCCCGTCTTAACGGATTCATCGAGATCTCTTTGGATTAAGACAATGGCGTGAAGTCTCCCAGAACCCTTTCATCCCAAATAAGCTCGAGGTGTTATTTACATACGGTAAAAAAAATGGACTTCTTTTAAGCGTGACATTTAACGATTTTTCGTTTATATCTGGAACTGTACAATGATCACTTCACTGTAATCATTATAAGTGAAATTTTAAGGTTTGGATGGATTTACTCATTAGACAAAACGGTGTTTGTAAGGGAAGCCGAGATATACCTGGTCTTTAGGAATGACCTATAAAAGGATTTGGTTTGACTTTTCTTCTGGTCCTAAGGGGTGTGTGTGTGTGTGTGTGTGTGTGTGTGTGTGTGTGTGTGTGTGTGTGTTGTGTGTTATTTATTTATTTATTTATTTTGCATCCGCCAATGTTCCCATCAAAAACAGGATTCTAGACGGGATGAAGCAAGGATTAAGATTGATCTCTTCCTTAAATAACATTTAAGTACCACAAATTCCTCTCTAATTACTTTATTTGGCAAAAAAAAAAAAAAAAATTAAGACTCCTCGTTGCTGGAGACGCCCTGATTACTTTTCGGAGGTAGCTCTCTCACAGTTAAGCCAAAGAATACAGAGGATGGTTCCCAAATACAGTGCTGTTTCTTCTTAGTTATGATCTCTGTGTAAGCAAGGTGTCATTTTCAAAAAGTTGCTTCGGAAATGGCCAAACGTTTACATTTGAGATCTAGATAAGCATGCACATAAAAATATTTGTCTGACCCAGGCCTGGTGGTGCGTGCCTGTAATCCCAGGGGCTCAGGAGGCTGAGGCAGGAGGATTGTGAGTTCAAAGCCAGCCTCAGCAAAAGGGAGGCACTAAGCAACTCAGTGAGACCCTGTCTCTACATAAAATACAAAATAGGGCTGAGGATGGGACTGAGTGGTTGAGTGCCCCTGAGTTCAATCTCTAGTACCAAAAAAAAAAAAAAAAAAAAAAAAAGAAAGGAAAAAAGGTCTGTTGAAGACATTATAAGAAACTAATGGAAATTTTCAGGAGATAGTCAGCAAGTTGTTGCAAAGAAGTAGTAATAATATACCTAGTGGTGATCATGCTTCCTGTGGGCCAGAAATGGATCTAGGCATGTATGCACACACACACACACACACACACACACACACACACACACAATGTACACATACACATGTATGTATGTATAGGTGTGTATATATACACATATGTATAGAGTACTTAGAACTCTGTATGCAGTACTTAGAATATATGTATATGTGTGTGAATATACGTGTATATGGGCGTAGGTGTGTACAGACTACACACGTGTACAGGCACACTCGTTTAATTCCTGCAAAGCCTTCACGGAGTCTCCCCATTGTACAAACAGAACCTGGGGCACAGAGACGTCAGTCTGTTCAAGATGCCCCCAGGGTAAGAGTCTCAAGCCCTTTTGATCTGACCGAATCAATCTTCTCCTGCCAGAGGTGTTGACCCTCAATATTATTCACATCACACAGCTTCTGTCGTTTACCATCGGTGAACCCTAAAGAGGTTTCCTGTAGCGCCCCCGTCTAAAAAAACAAAAAAATAGAGAAGAAACAGAATCGCTCAGAGAGACTTCTCTTCATAGAGTTAGATATTTTCAGACATGTTGGCAACCTGGAGTTGCTCAGAGGATGACAAATAGAGACATGGGTTAGAGTGAGAGTTCTTCTAGCAGGTAGTTGCAGAAACTCAGGAAATCACTTCGTCTCACTGAACTGGTCATTTATAGAACACAGAGAGGATCAGTGACTGGCCTGGGGGTCTCTCTTCTGCCCCTTCCTAATACCCAGACGGTAGCAGTAATGTCACCTGAAGGGTCTCATGGACTTTCCGTGATCTTTCCGTTGACTGGAAGCTCTTCAAGGGCAGAACCATGTTTTTATCTTTGCACCCTCAGCATCAGGTAGAATTCTCCCTGGTATCTCAGAAGCGCGTGTGAAATATGGGCACCCGTGAAACGGGAGGAAGGGGTGATACCGAGTTTCCCAGAAGACTTATCATCGAGATCGGATGTGATAAGGAAAACCCTGTTCTGGGTCTCTTGCTACCAGCCACACTACGACTGAAATACCAGGGAGGCTCCATCTAGTAGGGATACGGATGCGTTCAGGGACACGGACAGGGGCTGGGGTTGAGGCCCCGTGGTGGAGCGCTTGCCCAGCATGTGTGAGACACGGGGTTCGATCCTCAGCACCACATAAAAAGATAAATAACGGTATCAAGTCCATCTATAACTTAAAAAAAAAAAAGACACGTACACAACAGAAAAATCACCTGGGCAGTAAATATTTTCAAACCAGCTGCTTGAGGAATAGAGTCAAAATATCCCGTTAGTCATCTATGGGGAAAACGTTTGTAGCCTAACACCTTTATTTTGTGTTCCTTCTTTTTTTTTTTTTTTTTGGTACTGAGGATTGAACCCAGGGGTGTCTAACCACTGAGCCACATCCCTAGCCATTTTTATTGATTGATTTATTTTGAGACGGGGGTCTTGCCATGTTGCTTAGGGCCACACTAAGTTGCTGAGGCTGGCTTTGAACCTGAGATCCTCCTGCCTCAGCCTCCCGAACTTCTAGAATTACACAACTCATTCTTTCTTTTCTTCTTTTAATTTTTTTTTTTTACTTGTTCATGGATCTTTCATTTTATTTATTTATTATTTATACGTGGTGCTGGGAATCGAACCCAGTGCCTCACACATGCTAGGCAAGCGCTCCACCACTGAGCCCCAGCACCCCGCTACAGCTCATGATGTCTTAAAGTCTCCCAAAACTGTTTATCAGAGAAGGCATGGCTACTACGTCCCAGCTGGACGATGATTGACAGCTGAACCGTGCAGTTCAGTGCTGGGGAAGTGGGCAAATTTAGTCATCTCTGGTTCCCAGGGTTATCTAAGCAGCCTATGAATTGGGGAGAAGACGTCTGTTTTATTTGCCTGATTTAAAAAAAAAAATGTGAAGGAACAAGTACTTTTCTCCTTGAAATGTTTTTTTGTATTGACCAGACACGTTAATAACGCAGCATGGACGACCTTGGGTGCAGCGTATTGCGTTCTCCTCTGTCCACAGAGCTTCGCTGTGGATTCCATGCACCTTTCTTTTTATCTGCAGTCGTGAGAGCGTATGGCTTTAACTCTTCCCACTCTGGACTCTCCTGTTCCTCGGACACACACTCTGTGCTCTTGGTTTCAGTACCCAGTGCGTCTCTCTGCCCTTAGCGGAGGGCATCAGAGTCTCTCTCCAGACCTGTACCACGCAGGGACGCTCAATCCCCTGTGGAGCGATGACAATTAGCAGTAAGCCTGCCATTCAGGTGGTCATAAAGGGTGGAGTCATTGAGATCAGAGCAATGGAATCATATTTCCCTTCTCAGGATCATGGCATCTGAGCTACTCTGCTGATGCAAAAAAAAAAAAAGGGGGTTTTGAACTTCACAGAATTCTGAGTGGTAAGATAAGCGGGGAGATAAACTAGCAGCCCCCCCCCCCCGTACCTTTATTCCATGCATAAAAGATTCGGCTTTGTAAAGTAAATATTGCTATCAGTTGCTTTTAATCTTTTATAATTGCTTGGATTTCAGCGAAGACCCTGTTTCCACAAGGAAGTCCTCGTGCGTGGAATAAGTAGGATTTCAGAAAACTGGGAAGCCTCATTTGCACAGAAGGATGTACATCCCTAGACTCCAAAGTAGCCCCCCTGCACCGAACGTTACCCTTCCTCTGAAACAAAGCACTCTAATCCCAGAAGGGCCTCTGTTAGGCATCAAGTTTGGTGACCCACGACTTTTCCCTGTGGGCCCCTTGGTTAGCTATTGAACAGAAGGAAATTCTATGTTTGAAGAGAAACAAACGTAAGCATGAAAGGAAAACCGCTTGAAATTTGGCCCTAAGAAGTACCTATCTGAGCACAAATGACTTAAATGTGCTTTACCAAATCTTAATTTCCTACTTTCTAAAATTAAAACCATGCCGGTCTTCAAAGGTCATTTGGATGATTAAAAAGAGAAAAGTCCTGCAAAAAAATCCTGGTAGGTTGTCGGACACAGGCATTCCTCAATAAAGGCTGACATTCCAATGTGCTCCTCCTCTTCCTCTTCCTCTCCACCTGGCTACTATAAATATAAAACATAAGGTTCACAGAATTGATAGATTTTTCTAGAAGGGGTGCCTCGGCTCATCTATCAGTTGCTTTTCATCTTCACCAGAATTTTGACTCTGGTTTTCATTGCCCATCTCAACACCTGTAACAATCACCTGGACAGGTCTGCGCCTCTATTTCACCCCACACTCCGACGACAGGAAGAGAACTCCGTGGAATGGGACTCGGTGACAATGTACACGTATTTAACATGTTTAACGACGAAGTGGCATTTTTTTTTCCCCCAGAGGCTGTGATATTAATTCCCCCCTTCCCAAAATAGTTTTCGGAAATCTTGTGCGTGCCTCCCCAAGGAGTCAAAATCGCTTCTGATTTAACTTCTCCGAAGATGGACGTCTTCTCTGGCTCCTTTTACGAGCCCCGTGTGGCATGCCACGGGCTGTGCTGGGCTGTCATCTTGCTTCTTGACTTCTGGATTGCCCGTGCACTCTGTGGGATCGTGACTTTGCTTCACCTTAAGATGCAGGGAGTTCACGTCATGGGCTCCCCAGCCTGGTTAATCCGTGGTGGGGGCTCCCCCTGAGCTCACACCTTGCTTGGTTGGAGGGGCCAGAGGGTGGGGCTGGCCTACCAAGAATGACTACTTATTGCATGTTTTAATAGTGGGCCAGACCCTTGGAGAAGACCCTCGTAGACATTATCTTAGCCCGTTCCAAAGCGATCATGTAAGGCTGAGTGTGAGTTGTTTTTCATTAGCTTCTTACCACTGTGACCCCAATACCCAATAAGAGCAGCCTAGAGGAGGGAAAGTGTATTTGGAGCTCACCATTTCAGAGGTCTCCGTCCATAGAGGGCCAGATCCATGGCTCCTGTCCAAGGTGAGGCAGAACATCATAGCGGAAGGGATTGAAGGCAGAAAGGACAGGGCAATCAGGCAGCAGAGAGATGGGTGGGGAAAGAGCCCCCCACCCCCGGGAAGATGCACCCTTTCAGGACATACCCCCAGTGACCCACCTCCTCCACCCATACCTCACCTGCTCACAGGTACCACCCAGTCAGTCCATTTAATCTAGGATCGACGGGTTAGATGGCAGCTCTCATAATCCAATCATCTCACCTCTGAATATTTGTGCATTAATAGGAGCTTGTCGGGGTGGGGGGCTACCTCATTTCCAAATTATAACATTGATATATCCATTTACTGATGAGTTCAAATCGGCAACTCAGATGTGTTTAACTCTCACCCCACATCGGTACAGCGGGTGTAGACAAGCTGCCATTGGAGACCAGAGCGCTCGGATTCAAACACCCGTTAAGGACACAGTCTCCTTGTGTGAAAGTGAGTCAAAGGATAATGATGGGGGCACAGCGCTACTTTTCTCTGTTACCCAGTGTCATTGCTGCCTTTACACAGAGTAAAAGTCATTGTCCTGTACCGGTCAAGGAGTCCGCTGCACACCAACAGGTGGAGTTGGAGATCCACACTGCGTCCTGGAGGGCAGACTGGCTTCCACCTTGGTTAATGGCGCAGAGCGTTATAGACCACGGCTCCCTGGCTCAGGCAGAATCCCTCCATCTCCACCTTCCTTGAGGGGGATCTTGTTCGGGGCCTGGAAACACTAAGCAGGAGCTTCCTGAAGGACCCTGGATGGACACTCATTCTCTTTTATTTCCATTTTTTTTTTTTTTGCTCTCCTGAGTTTCTCCTTCCTGATTTCCCGCCTCCCCCTCCCGGTGCCCATTCACGGTCCATATATTTCTGTCATTTTGAGCTTCTCGTCCTGAAGCTCGGCCATCATTTCTGAGTTTTATGGATCGCTGCACAGATATTCTGGTGGTGTGCTATTAATCCTTCTTGGACCACATGGCAGCTTTACCAAGGCTTTGGGATGATATTTAGCTGTTCCTGCGGAGCTTGCTACTGCAATTGTGGACAGCGGCGGGGGGCGCGGGGGGTAGGTCAGGGGATAGGCAAACATAAATCAGGTTTGTGCAAACAAGCATGATGATTGCTAGTTCCCAAACTGCTCTGCCTTTTGTCAAACTTATATATTGGGAGAGAGGGCTGTGTGGCGTGAATGATGAATCATCCGACGGCCGGCTCCCTGGTACAGAACCAGGCATGCAAAGGACGGCCGTCACCCAGGAGCCTGGATTCATCACGGGGCTAGGGAATGCGCAGGGGGAAAACCATCAAGTACCTAGAGTGGATGGGAGCCAGCAGGAAAAGAAGGGAGCAGGTGTCCCCTGCAGGCAGAGACCAGATCAGTCCCGGGAGGCAAGCTTGGGAAAGCAGGTTAAGATGCAGGACATCCGGGTGCCTTGGCCAGAGCTCACAGGTAGAAAAAGAGCAAACCCTCGGTTCTATATTCACTGAAAGTTAGGAGTTCTTTGGGTTAGGAGTAAGTGCATAATCAGGAAATTATGATCAGTTCACTGTGGCTTTTACCACCAGAAGTCCCTAATTTATTCATGTACTATATTTCATTTTTTTTATTTTTTAATTTTTTCTTTTTTTTATTTTTAGTTACAAATGAACACAATACCTTTATTTTATTTATTTATTTTTATGTGGTGCTGAGGATCGAACCCAGGGCCTCACATGTGCTAGGCGAGCGCTCTACCACTGAGCCACAACCCCAGCCTCTGAGCTATATAGTTCTTATTGATAAAATCCTGTTTAATTTTTTTTTTTTTTTTTTACTGTTCTGAAATTTTAGGAGTCATTACACTAATCACTACACATGCACACACACACATTTTTTTGCAGCACTGGAAATCAAATTCAGAGCCTGGCACATACTAGACAGGTGCTCTACTGTTGAGCTACGTCCTCGGCCCCCAAGCACGTATTTTATTACAAAACTGTAAGTATTTTTGAAATCATGCTTCTGTATCCATCGTTACGTATGTTACTTTGTGCACTAAGAAATATGATTCTGAGAAAGCGCCTCTGGGTTTCGCCAGAGATCTAAAATTTTCAAGGGGACGACACACAAAACTAAACATGCCATCGGCTCTTACAGTAGATGTCAATGGTAGGTAAAATCCAGCATGTTAAGGGTTCAATGCTTTTTAAAAAATTGCTTGAGGAGAAAAAAAAAAAAAGTTCTACTTTTATTTATATGTGTTCGGTACCTGATGCTACTAGTCGGTATCCGCCATGAATTTAAAATTCTCCTTTTCTTGATCAAACTTGGGAATGTGAATGGCAAGAAGGAGGCCGTTGTGGAACAGGTTGTGATTTTCAGACTGCTGGGGGTGAATCCCACTTCCACTTCCCTCTGCTTGTGCTGTGTAGGTAGAGGACCCGCTGGGATTGAGAGACCTGGCTCTGGAACTGGAATGCCTGGATTTTAATTTTCATGTGCGGCTAAATTCTCAGTGTGTGACACTGGGTGCATCATTTTAACTTTTTAAACCTCAGCTTCATGCTCTAAATAGGGGAGTACGACCTACTCTACCTTCCTACCTACCAAATCCTCTGCACCTCCCCTGGGAGGCTACGTGAGCACATTTGGGTGGCCCAGAGTACCCCGGAACCCACCTCGTATGATACCAAGTGGACCATGATGTTATCTTCTCTTTTAAAATCATTTTTAATAAACATTGGCTCAATATACAAAAAAAAAATATTCATGAAATATGTGAAAGACACAAAGAGCAACCACATCTCATGCCATCCTAGGGCACGGTAAGCAAGAAATGAATCAACGCCATTAACTCGGAAATTTCCAGAATGTTCTTTGGGAATCCTGCTCTCTTTCCTCTCCTCAGATATAACGACCAACTTGAATTTGGGGCATATTTTCCCACCGCTTGCTTTAATAGCTTTACCACACGTGTTTCTAAATACGGGGTTGTGAACGGAGTGGATTTGGAAACCTCGTCTTGCTTCTGGCACTCAAGTTGCTGAGATCGATCCGTGTGGTTACAACTTGCTTTAAAACATTTATTTTCCTTTTGTTTCTCAGTCAACTCTTCTTTTAATGAATATACCACAATTTATTATCCATTTTTTTTTTTATTGATAGCCTCTTTTTTAGAGCTATTACCAGTAAGTGCTGCTATGAATGTTATTCTATGTCTCCTGTTGGACCTGACTGAGAAACAGAATCATTAAATCAAGAAGCTAAAAATCCCATCACTGCTTCCCTCTGTGATGCTAAATTGTTTTTCAAAGGGTTGGTCCAATTTATATTTCTACTAGCAGTGTCTCAGTGTCCCCCACATTCTTGCCGACACTTATAATTGTCAGATTTCGGCCTGTTTGGAAAAAATCTGTTGGGTTGGAAGTGGCATCTCCATATATAACTTTGATTTTTGACTTCATCTTATTGATCCTTCCTTTCTCTTCAGGGAATTGCCTGTCTTCTCCTTCATTGTGGAGAAGTTCTGAATAATCCAGACACTGACGTTTTCTAATTCTGTGGGTCGCACGTATCTTCTCCCGGTTTCTGGACTGACCCTTCACTCATATTGGAGCTCTTTTGAACGTGTATGAGCCTGTTGAGCTATTTTCTTAGGATGGTGGTTTGTGTCTTATTAAAAAAAAAAAATGTCACGTTCTAGTTTGCCTAGAATTAAGGTGGATCTCATACGACCCCTTTGTATCAGCTAGGAGGGGAAAAGAAGTCATGATGCAAGCGAAAAGCATTGTGTGGGCTTGGAAGTGGTTGCTTTTGCATGTTTCATCCACGGCGACCCTCTAGCTGAAAAAACAAACAGACAGAAAATTGCTTGTAATTACTTGAGCTAATAAAAATTTAATGTCCCCCATGGTGTTTGTCTCTAATTCAAGAGGCTAGGTCAATTTGTTTGTTTGTTGACTCAGATGTACTAGACGCCAGAGATACAAAATCTGAAGAAGGCAGAAACAGCATGTCTGGGCTTCTCACGGGGTTAGCATTTCCCACCTTCTCTGTGACTCAGGAATGAGATTCAAGGCTGATACATAGAAGTAAATCTGTATTTATGTCTTTTTCTTTTTTTTTTTTTTTTTTGCCTGGTGTGGGGTACTGGGGATTGAACTCAGGGTCTCTCAACCACTGAGCCCCATCCCCAGCCCTATTTCGTATTTTATTTAGAGACAGGGTCTCACTGAGTTGCTTAGCGCCTCACTCTTGCTGAGGCTGGCTTTGAACCTGCAATCCTCCTGCCTCAGCCTCCAGAGCCACTGGCATTACAGGCTTGCACCACCGCGCCAGGCTCTATTCATGTTAAAACCCGTAGCATTTAATGTGTCTATGCTCCCTCTGCACTTGGTCTCTGATCCCCACTCTGCTCATCTGCTCATCTGATTTGGTTAGGACCTCATCTCCCACCCACCCCCCCATTGGCTGGCATTGGGGAGTTTCCTGAGGTGCAGAACCGTTCAGTGCTAAAACCCAAGCCCCGTGTTGCTGGGACACAGTGGTCCCCCTCCTTTGAAGCCGAGGACTCTGTGTGTTGCGTTTTTTGCATGAGATGCCACTCTTTTCAGAGTTATGACACTTAGTGGTTTAAAAGTGTGCCTTTCATGGAGTTGCAAAGCATGCATTCTGTCAGAAATAATGAAGTGCTGCAAGAAATCAAATGTATGCTTCAAAAGTGGCGAGGCAAACCTGAACTTTGGCACCAGGGTCCTGCTGGCAAGCACCTGGGCTGCAGGTGTACCTGCTTATATCTCTAACCCCACGGCAGCCCCGCCCTTCACTCTGATTGGAGGAGGTCAGGATCACTCTCTACGTGATTGGCTAATTTTAGAATTAGGGCGGGCAAACGGGAAGGGTGGATCTGATCAAGGCTGAATATTCTAAAAATGGACCCTCTGGGATTTTTATTCCTCACAATTCTGACATGGATCTTCATACGTCTTTCTGGCCTGGTACATTTATTTTCTAGCATATAATATCATGAAACTGTCAGGTCTTATCTATATTTAATCATTTCAATCAGGTGGCAAGAGACTTGGTTGACCAAGGAGTTTTAAGGAGTTCTGTCATCTTTAGAAATGTCATTGCCGGGAGCTGTGATATGTTTCTCTTTCTGTCTTCACAAATAAATAGGTCACTGTTCCCTAGTTAAGATAAATGTATTATGAATTTTAAGATTAATGAACAGATGATTTTTTTTTTTTTTTTTTTTTTTTTACAGATTTGGGGGAACGTGATTCAGGTTTCCTTCTGTCAACAGGCATCTCTCAGGATTTTGAAAGTTGTCGTTATTGAGTTTTCTGCCATTGTTGGATCCTCCTGCAGGTGACATGCCTGTGTATCAAATAGGGTTTGCATCTTAGTGTGAGTTGCAAGGTGGCTGACATGGCTTTGGTGGCTTGAGCTGTCTCTTCCTTTGGCCTGGTGACTGTGAAATTTCATCTCTGTCATCCCATCCGTGGGCTGGCTGAACCCTTATTCCCTCCAGCAGACTCTGCTAAAGCAGAATTACAGGAGGCAGGAGGCTCTGTGTGTGCGAACAGGTTTAGTCTCTGTTCTTTTATCAGTTTATCAGGCTTCTTTCCAAAGTGACCTCTTAAAAATGAGGGGGAATTTGATGTCGGGGGGGGAGGTAGTCATCGACGAACCCTGGTAACAGGGAGGTCAGGCTGCCGCAGTGCATTAGGGACCCGGAGCAGGACACCGTAACAGAAATCGCTGCGGAGACCAACTTGGCTCTTCCACAAGGCTCTGACCTTGGACGGGGGAAATGTCTTCAAAAGATTTGATTCATGAGACTCTTTCCCACTCTAGATAAAAACGCAATGGATATCTGATGTAGTTCTGTGCCAATCTAAGAGACCATTGAGAGAAGATTTCCAAATTTCTCTGATTACCATCCGTAGGCAATGATGAAGTGGAATTTCTTCCCCCATGATCGCCTTTATCAGTGTCAGTAAAATGAGCACAAAGCTCCCAGTGGCCCCAAATTGGAAAAAAAATCACATCGGAATCTTCAAAAATCAGCGGAACATCCTGCAGCCTGTCGTTTTATGTCTGATTTGTAGACCTTTCGACTGCCTTATTGAAAGAAACCTGATCTTGTGATCATTGGGAAGGGGGGCATCACCAAGAAAAGTGTTTTGGTTTTTTAATCACCCAATAATTTTTTTCCTGGGCTGGAAAAAATGGGGGATGAGACATAACCAAAAAAGTTAAAAAAAAAAAAAAAAAAAGAGAGAGAGAGAGAGAGAGAGAGAGAGAGAGAGAGATAATTTTCCTTTTTTTTTTTCCCCCTGAGAAAAGCTTCTCCAATTGTGTGGCTAAAACATCAGAGTGCTGCTACTGTGGATCCTCAGAATAGTTTAATTTGGTCAATTATCTGAAATTGTAGTCTATGGAAAATTATCTGAAATGGACACGTATTATGGACGGAACGGTGTCTTTCCTCCTAAATGAAGTTCTGACTCCAGATGTGGCTCTTGTTTGCAGAAAGGGAGCTGGAGGAGGTAATTGAGGTTAACTATGGTCATAGGCGGATATCACTAATCTGACATGAGTCGTCCTGATGGTAAGAGGGAGGGTCAGCAGGGACGCATGCCGAAATAAGGCCCTGTGCAGACACAAAGAGAAGGTGGTCACCCAGGAGCCCAAGGGGAGCCCTCACCAGACCCAGCCCTGCCAGCCACTTGATCTTCCGGTTTCAGCCTCCAGAAAAGTGAGGGGGAGAGTCTCTGTTGTCTAAGCTGCCTAATATTCTGTCTGGCCACCAGAGTAGGTGAACAGAGCATCTAACGGAACAACAACCTTTTTTGTTGTTTCCCCCAAATCGCTGATTATTACTGATTTCTTTTTGCTCAACTTCTGGATTAATGTCTCTAATTTCTGATGAAAATGTGTGTCCCTGGTCTGTCCCATGCCATGTTGATGGTCAGACTGCTGGTCCTCTCCAGGGATATACCAGTCTTGAAGGCTGGTAACATAACTTTGTAAACTTGATAAAAGCAAAAAAAGAAGAAGAAGAAGAAGAAGAAGAAGGCCCAGGTTTTAGCACGAGCCCACTTAGTCTGACATAGTTCATGGGTCCTCTTTGGGCCTCTACAATTCCCGAAATATACTCTACTTCTCTCAGGTCCCTAATTGTTTGACGGGATAATACGTGATACCTGTTTGACCCGATGCTAGGTGTTGTTCTTTGTTTTTTATCTTTTGTTTTTTATTTTACTTTGTTGTTGTTATTTTCTAAAAGGGAAACGTGAATTATTAGAAATGGCATGATACTCTGGGATACATTATCCTCCAAATATCAATCGATGGTCATTCTCCTGCCCATCCTGCCTCAGAAACTCAACTTGAAGCTTTCTTCTATATTTCTCTGTGAGAAAATGTGTATACTTTGCTATGTTACCTTGTCTCTTTACCTAGGGGGCCAGCAAACGAGGGCCTCAAGCCAAAATTGGCTCTCCCACCACATCTGGCCCTCCACTTACTTTGTCAATAAAGTTTTATTGACACACAACCATTGGTTTGCATGGTCTCTGTGACCACTGTTAGGCTACCGTGTCAGGATTCAGATATTGCAATACAACACAAAGGGACATGTGAGACTAAAATATTTACGGTCTTTGTATCCCTGTTACTAAATCCTTTACTTTGCATGATAGCTCCAACCTACTGTCCTCCCTTATTAGTATGTAAGTCGTAAGTCATGCTCAAAAGCAATCGATAACTTAATATTGTTAATTTCTCTCTGAAATTACAGTAAAATTTCAGAGAAATGCCTGGGGGGCATCTGTATCTTATCATGGGAGTGTGTTTTTATATGTGTGTAGGTACATGTGTGTATGTTATGCATTGAATAAATCTGAGGAACACTAGCCATAATTGAGGAGCTTCCCTTTTAAAAAATATATAAAATTTGAAATCATGTAAGTAGGATTCAGGAGTCTTATTAGCTTTCGTCAAAGATTTACCTGGGCGAAAGCAAGTCACTCACTGTACTTGATCAAGCCCACTTGATCAAGTACATTTAATATGGACTGACCTCAGTAAGAAAGATTTTCTTTGTGTTCCCCTTAGGTCTCATCCTTATGGGCCGATTGTGTGAGTAGAAATAGTTCAAGGCATAATTTCTCCAGAAAATGAAGCCTCTTTGATGTTTTCCAAAAAAAGCAGGGACTCGGATGTCATGCTTGATGCTTTTTCTCTGTGTTTGCCACTTGGGAACACAGGCTCCTGGGTCAAGAAATGAGCAGGAGGCAGAATAAAGGCAAGCAGTGGAGCTGAGGTTAAAATCCATGCGGCGTGATAGATCACGGTGGCGAACACTCAGTTTTGAAAGAGTTCATTTATTATGGATAGCCATGTGCAGTTAGTGGGATGTGTCTGTGAGTGAGCCTCACAAATGTTTTAGTAACTCCCCCGGGACCAGCCGGATGTTCCTGTGCACCATAAAAGGGAAGTGAATTTGATGTTAGATACATCCCATAATCCCAGGACAACAAGACCCCTAAGTAAGCATTACCATGTACTACAGGCAAACCCCTAGTCAACCCCCCCAGGGGCATTCAGAGCCCAATTTCCATCTCCTATAATGATAGATGTGATCATGTGACGCAGGTGCTGCACGGAGGGCTTCTTGTATCACGTGACTGACCGACTGGCTGCCTTTCAGTAAATCCAACACTTGTGAGTTTCCTTCCCCAGAAGGCTGGAACAGATTGGTTGGGGTTGAGCCTTAGGGACAGTGCTTTTCTCTCCTCTGGGGTATATTCTAGGTAGAATATGTCCCTCCAGGCCCCAGAAGCATGCTCCACAGGCTCCGAGAATCATGAGGCCATCCAGACCCACTCAGCAAGCTTCAGGTTTGCACCTTTGTCCACAGTGTCATGGACCAAATTCTGCAGGGGGCCGTCCAAGGGCTCTCAGTGGGAATTCCACCTGTGGAAGTTACATTTACCAAGGATCCCAAAGCATCGCGCCATTTGGCGGGGATGGAAGAATCTCATGGTTCTTCCGAGCAATGGCGTGCCAGCCACCTAGCCTGAAATCTGCCCTTAATTCTCTTGATTCTGCACAAGGTGTGTATCATCAGTGTTGTCTTTGTTTTAGGGGCATGAAATCAAGGGGCAGAAAAGCTGATTAAGTTACTCGAGGTCCCTCTGCGAATGAGTACCCAGATCAGAACCTAAACACCCCGCGCACACCCTCTTTGCCATCCATCCACACTGTCTTAAGTACCCAAACCATGGATAATTGGAACATTACAAGTAACGACAGATCATATTTAAGACTGTACGGTATCTGGCTCTGGCCTCAAGTTGCTTTATTAAAAAAAATATACACTTCTGTATATTTATTGGTTCATTGAAATCATTTAGCCATCTCGGTGTAAGGAATCCAGTCCTCTGAACATGAGCTGTAGTTCACCAAGGTCCACTATCCAGCGCACAGCCCTGGAGCTGTTCACAGGGCAGGTAGCGCCCCCTAGAGGCAGTGGATCTGTGCCTGTCCTGCCTGCTAGATGTTGGATTCATCCAGAAGTTTTGCTGAATGGATGACCTTCTAGGACACACTAGGTACATTCAGGACTTTGCCTCCAAAGCCTGCTCCTGTCTATATTTAATACACAAAGATGTCAACACATGATCCAACTTTTTATTGGGGGGGGTGTTGGGCGGATACCGGGGATTGAACTCAGGAGCATTCAATAACGGAGCCACCTCCCCAGCCCTATTTTGTATATTATTTAGAGACAGGGTCTCACTGAGTTGCTTAGCGCCTTGCTAAGTGGCTGAGGCTGGCTTTGAACTCGCGATCCTCCTGCCTCAGCCTCCTGAGCCGCTGGGATTACAGGTGTGCGCCACCACACCCTGCTTACGTGGTCCAACTTTTAAGTTGTGAGAGCTTCTGTTTGGTGGCCTGAGGGGGGGGGGCAGGGGTCCATCAGCCCTTTGGCTTCTCGTCTTCATATAGAAACCCACCCAGCCTTGATTTTGAGCTTCCCCCGACTGGAGACAGGCAGCGTATCTTTTGATTGGGTGGAGATTTTTCCAAAAGTATCTAGCACGTCTGTTTCATTAGTAATAACAATGTAATCATGAAAACAGTTGGACCCAAAGTGTCTTCTAAGTGGTCACACTCATCTTCCAACTGTCAAGAGTCCCCAGGAAAGCAGAAGCGTCACATTCGTAAGCTTGCTGGCATGGGGTTAATTTCAAAAGTCAGTGGGTCTCTGCTCTTGACCTCAAAGTCTACTTGCCCTGTAGGAAGGGGAAGGGGGGCAGTGGGAGGGACCATTTCCTTTTGTCCCAGGTCAGGAAATGAATGGAAGAAATGGGATACTCAGAGGAACGGAATAGAGCGGAAACCTCCCATTTTTTTTCTACTTTCATTTCCATTTCCTTTTTATATTGTTGAGAGGATCGATAGATAAAGAAAGGCCCGCCTGCTCTCTACAGATCCTCTTCTGTCCTTGACCACCTTGTGGTCTCTCTCGTGAGCCGGCGAGCACAGTAGTTGGAGAAACCCATTTAAATGGTTTCCAAGTTCTTTGGGGGATCTCATGTAAATTCATTAGTAACTCGGGGAAACCGTCTCCTCGGCGTTTCAGGTAATGAAAAATGTATTAGTTTCCCTACACAAATGTATTAGCATCCATTCTGTCCTTAAATGAAAAATGTATTAGCCTGATGTATAAATACATTAACATTCACTCTGTGGCATTTTTCTTAGACGTTGCTCCACTTGAACTAGTCTGTAAAGACTCAATCCTAGAGAATTAGACTTTTAAAAAAAAATTCTCTTAAGTAGCAAAAAAAAAAAAAAAAAAAAATTGGCCGGCGTCTGTAAGTTGTACTTGTTTATTACAACAAATAAGCTTTGCTTCCTGGGGAAACTGCTGTTTCAGAGACTCTTCGGTGCTAGTTGTAGAGGATTCTAGGGAAGGATCTTATTTTTAACAACATCTACAAATCATTAGACTCATTAAACATATGACAGGCAATTTCTTTTTAACCCAGAATTAGAATGAAGATGATTTTCTTCAAGTTCAGACATAGCACGAATCAGTCAGTTATCCAAAGGATGACTTTTTATTTTATTTTGTTTTATTTTTTAGTTGTAGGTGGACACGATACCTTGATTTTATTTATTTATATGTGGTGCTGAGGATCGAACCCAGGGCCTCACACATGCTAGGTGAGCGCTCTACCACTGAGCCACCACCCCAGCCCAAGGATGACTTTTGGGCTGTAGATCAGCAAAATGTAGATCAGCATCCTTCTCTGAACCTCCAGAGGAATTTTCAGGTTTTCACGGAATATTTATTTCCTCTTGAATGATGTGGCTGGATGACATTTAAACTGAAACCTGTCCTTACCTGCTCAATTCTTTCCTTCTGGCTAACTGTTCAAATTTCTTGGGTTGGGGGGCTGTGGCTCACATACGGGAGGCACTGGGTTCGATCCTCACCATCACACCAAAATAAATGAACAAAATAAAGTTATTGTGTGTATGTATAACTAAAAAAATTTTTTTCAAAAAAAGTTCCTTTCTGTCTATATCGTTTTTGAAAAGTTGGTTGGATCAATGTGACCATCTCCAAAAGTCAGTTGGTCTCTGCTCTTGACCTCAAAGTTTGCACGTGTCTTCCAAAGTTCAGAATGTCGTGACCATAGGAATGACCCAGTTAGGACAAGAGTAGGTTCCTGATGGCAACAGGAGGAGTCCCCTGCCTTGCCCCCCCCCCCCACCTCCCCAGCACGCACAGGTCTGTGTATTGCCAGCTCTTTTCCCTGTACTTTCCACCAGGGGGCGACACAAAAAGATGGCAAGAAGAATATAGACCCCAGACCTGGGGCATCCCAGCCTCTAGAACTGTAAGAAGTCCATCTCTGTTCCTTATAAATTAGCCAGTCTGTGGTTTTCTGTGATAGTAGCCCAAAATAGACGGTGTGACAGGCTCTCGCTAAGTTACTCGGGGCCTCGCTAAGTTGCTGAGGCTGGCTTGGATCTTGAGATCCTCCTGCCTCAGCCTCCTGAGCCGCTGGGCTTACCAGCATGTGCCACCGTGCCTGACTTCCCAAACTTTCATTTGATATCAAAATTTTTTTTCTCTTGATTTTATAACTGGATCCAGTGATCTCTGCCCTTGGTCCTTCATTTATTTTTGGAAGCTCCTATAAGGGGCCCGCAGAATGATTTGTTAGTTGGGAGGCACCTCCCAACACCTGCCCTGTTCTTTTCCTGCTCCAGCATTTTCTGATCCTGTTCAGAGCTTGCAAGAGTCTTTGGTCTTGATAGGAGCTGCCACCGGCCATCAGGAGAGGGGTGACAATTCAGCCAAGCCCACTGACTCTCAGGACCTCCTCCCTATCACCCGCCGTGGACATCCACACGTCCCCTCTCCTCTCTGTCCCCTGCCTTCCTGCTGAGCAGCATGAAATGTGTCTGGTTCAATTGGAGGTGGACGGTGCCACGCTCACCGCCCGTTAGGGACCGCGCCGTCACTTGACAGGAGAAGTGTGAGACCTGCAACCTGTTAAGAGACACCTCACACAGGTTGCAAACCAGACACCGTCTCTGCTCTCCCCTACCTGAGCTCACCTGGAAAGGAAATGGCTTAGAAAATAAATAGAAAATTCTTCTCAGGGCATTTTGTGGTCGGGCGAGATCCAAGCTACCCTGGTCTGACTTTACTCCTGTTGATGACTCCTCCTCGTATCCAGAATGAAACCCAAACGGTGCTATCAAATCCTAACCGGATCCTAAGGAGGGGAGTTTTAAGGCTTCAGACTTTATGAAGACTCTTTCTGTTTTATTCAAAGACATTTGCTGCTAAGGAACAGAATAGCATTACCCATCTCAAATGCACTTGCTTTAGAATGGCCAACACAGCCCTCTGTATGTTTCTGTATCTGTTTTTAGTTATTTGTAAATGTGGTATATAATTTCCTCTCTATATACATGCAGAGTTTTTTTTAATAACAATTTTAATAAGCTCATGTTTCCTTTGACTGATTTCTAAAATAAAGGGCACACATTTTAGCTGTTTTTCTTCAGCTTGTGTAGTGCAAGAGCCCAGATAGGTCATCTGGGGTGGTCCTTGCATGAAGAGGAAATATCACTGAGCTTTGGAACCTCCCTCTTGGGATTTGTATCCCTCCCCCTGTTTTTCCATTCTGCTTATTCAACTCCCAGGCATCCTGGATTCTTGGCCAGTAGCTTGTGTTCTTGAACTACAGCTGTCCCCAGGAATATGACCCGGGTTATCTGCCCAACCTCTGTTCCCTCTAGACCTGCGATGTCCTGCTCCTGCCTCTCACTACCTAAGTGTCTTTCCAAAAATCTCTAGCCCCCAGTCGCAGAAGCGACTCCTAGTGATTCTTAATCTCACTGCTCATCTGACTTGAACTGCATGTAGCAGTCATGCCTAGAATCAGACCCCTTGCACTGTTAATCTGCAAGACCTTGGACCATGGCTGATCCCTTCTTCGAATAAACTCTGCCTCTACAAGACAAGTAGAGAAGTCTGACTTGATCAAAAAAGACAAGATACACAATCTAAAGGTGTCTGTTGTGATTTTTTTTTTTCACTTTCGACCATAAATTCAGACATGGCCCTGATGTGTGTTGGTTTTTTTTTTTCTTTTGGTATATAAAAAAAAAGCTATTAGCAATCAATAAATAATTTACAATAAATTTTATTGTGCATATTTAAGTTATGCAAAATGATGTTATAGGGTACAGACAGATAGGTTCCCGTAGCGAAGCAAATTAACCTATCCATCATCTCACGTAGTTAACCACGTTTTGCTTTATTTTATCTCATTTTATTTTGTTGTTGTTGTTTCGGTGGTGAGAGCAGCTAAAATCACCTCGTTTAGCGTGGATCCCACATGCAGTGCCACTTGATTACCAACAGTCCTGCTAAACCTTAGGTTCCTAGACTTATGCATCCTATGTATCTGTTACTTTGCTTTCTATGACCGGCATCTCCCTGTTTCTCCCTACCGCCCATTCCTGGTGGGCGCTCTTTTGTTCTCTGCCTCTGGATATTTGATTTTCTTTTAATTCCATGTATAAATGATATCATGCAATTCCCCCCCCCTCGTATCTAAACTATTTGACATAGCATAGGGTCCACCAGGCGCACGCATGCTCCGATAAAAGGCACAGTCTCATGTCTTTGATAGGGATGAGTGATATTTCATCATACATGTTCTTTCCGGAGTCGTTCATCCATCGATGGATGCTTAGGTTGTTTCTGTATCTTGGAAGATGCAGATGACAATGCAATGATCGTGGGAATGCAGGTGTGTTTTCAAACTAGTATTTTCATTTCGTTGCTGTGTGTGTGTGTGTGTGTGTGTGTGTGTGTGTGTGTGTGTGTGTGGTGTGCAGAAGAAAGATGGCTGGGTCCTATGATAGTCCTGAGACTTATTATTTTCATTCTAATTGCAACCCTAGCAGCAGATCAGAGTGAATTTTTGTACATAAAAAAAATAGATAGTTTTTGAAATTATTTAGCCAGCCATACAGTGCGAGGTGCAATACTCTCAGGTCAGACTCAGTGGGTTTGCCCCACCTCCTCAATTTCTCTGGTTCACCTGCTCGGTTTTTTTTTTTTCCATCTCACTTGATAGCGACTTCTTCTTAGACAAAAACCTTTGATTCCTCTGCCGTTCTTTCCTTCCTGTCATGTTTCAAATATCTCCAGAATCCTGCTAGCTCTCACGGCGGTTCCTGCCACCGTCCTGACCCGAGTCACCAGCCGGTGTCTCTCTCCTGCTGCAGCAACACACCCTCTGAATTGGTCTCCTCTTGGCTCCCTACAATCTGTTCTCAACACAACCATCAGGGCAGTGGTTTTGAAAAAGTCAGCTAGAGCAGGCCTTTCCTCTGTTAGAACACTTGCCTGCACTCTGCATTTTACGGAGAGAGCAAAGCCAAAGTCCTTCTAGAGTCTGCCCTGAGCCCCCACCCCCAGCGAGTGCCTGTCCCCCTGATTCTGTTCCACTCTGTCCTTGCCCCATATGAGATCAAGGCTCTATCCACCTTTCCCATCATCTGCCATGATCTCCTCTTCCTTGAGATCAGAACTTGGCTCATTCCAAGTCCTCCTCAAAGCTCTGCTGAGATCTCCCCTGCTTTATGGGGGCCAGTCCTAAAAACTGGATTTCCTCCTGCACCTGACCCACCTCCCTCCTTATTCATGGACGCCCCCCCCAACCCTCTCCTGCTTCTTCTTTTTCCTGTGATTTGATAAACTTAGAACACTCCATACGTTTTGCTTTCTTGTTGTATTTGCTTCTAAGATCTTCAAGGACAAGTGTCTTCATTTGGTCTAAGACTGGCACAGTACATTCATTGAGTAATGAATGAATGAATGAATGAATGAATGAATGAATGAAAAATTAACTAATTTCACCTTTTCTGAAATAACCCAATCACTTGGGATATATATTTATGTTTTATAAAAGTGTTTTTTTTTTTCTTTCTACTGCTATTTCTATCTAAAGTTGAAACGCCAAAAAGGAAAAGAAAAGTCTCACTGGTTAGCTGGCTTTGTGCAGATAAAGCCAAATGATTGAATGCTTAACTGAACTGAATGGTTGTTTCGACATTTTTTTTCTTTTTTGTATAATAGCTTAAGGAGAAAGGAAGCTCTCTGACTCCCACCCCCTCACCCTTTGCCAGAGCAAGAGTTTTCAAAAAGGCACATAATACACACTTGGTTTTTAAAGAATTTAGTTAATTGAATTCAATGAAGCAAAAACACTCACAGTGAAAATCATCAACATTTATATGTAAAACAAAATCTGTTTCTGTCTGGCTTGAAGGGGATGTAGCTGGGGGCTAAAGATTACAAATGAGAACCAGCATCGTCTGACGCGGCTCTTCTTTGCACTGGAGCTTTCTGAACACTCAAAGAGCAGCGTTGGGAAATTCGTTCCGTGATGGTACAATTTGGAGCTGACATTGAGCAGCAGAAGCACACGCAGGCCCATTGTACGTGAAATCTGCTGTCGAAACAACAGATCCAACGCTGCACTCTAACAGCACAGGGATTCATAGGACTCGGCATGACCTGCTGGCAGAGATCCTGTAAGGCCTTTGCCCATAAGCATGGATGGAATGAGGTCTTCCCCCCACAAAGGAGAAACTGTTTGTAGGGAAGTGTGTCTGGCAGGATGGTGCCATCGGGAGATGGTGGGTTGGTGGAGCAGATAGGATGTCAAGGGAGCCGGGGTATGTGGTCCGGAGCCAGTGGTGAACCCGATGTGGTCCTTTAGGAAAGGAAGTCAGAACAATGGTAGATAGTCCCTAAGAGCTCTCCCAAAATACACAGCAGCTGTGGTATAAAGTAACTAGACGCAGAGACAGTTATGTAAGGTCCTAGGATGGCTTCTACATGTGTCTGTGCAAATACTTACACACATGCACACCGACCTATCACACCCACTGATGGATATGTGTGTATATCCATGCATAACATGCACACACATGCCTATCACACATCCATATATAAACACATACACACACATGCCAATCATGTGTACATATAGAAACACATTTGCACATCTACCTATTATATGTATAAATACATGCATATGCACACGCATACCTCTCACATGCATATCTACAAACACATATACACACATACTTATCACATGTATATATAACTATATATGTTAGCACACAGCAATCACATGTATGTATTAATGCATATACATGCACACCAATCACATGTGCACACATAAACACATGCGTATGCACAAATACCTATTGCAAGTATGTATATAATACATGCACATGCACATAGCTATCACATATGTTATATTAATACATATATGTGCATGTGTACATCTATCACATGTGCATATAAACACATAGATATGCAGACACACCTGTCACATGTGCATATATAAACACCTATACATGCACGCGTATACCCATCACACATCACACGCTCACATATGTTGCATGTATATATGTGGAGAACACAAGCAAAAGTCCTTCATGAAAAAATACAAAGACTCCCGTTCCGTCCTCATTATCAAACGTTCCGCCCCTGACCGCCAGGGCCTTTTAGCTGATTGACTTTGGAAGCAGAGGCCCTTCTCACAATGCAGCTGTATCTAGGACCCTACGGTCTCATCAATGGCTCTTTGGAGAGGTGTCACATTTATCAGGTCACTTTTCTCTCTGATGGGAGGTAGCTTCAGAGAGCTGGACAGAGGATAAGAGAAGACAAAAATAAGGATGATTAACAAAGAGAGAGAGAACCATCAGATGGTGGGCCGGAAAATGTTCCTTGATTCCTCCATTCTGCCTTGGCCCCAGGCTGGAAGAATTCTGCCGGATTGCTCCTGAAATCTCAATGCAGTCATTAATACCCACGAAATTAGTGCACCACACCACTGTAAGTCTGTGTGTGTTCAAAATGCACCGCATGCCTCAGGTTGTAGTGATGGATGAAATGAAATGCCGTCACGCGCTGGACAGTTGCCAGATCATTCTATTAATTATGATAGGTATCTTCACTGTGGCCCATATTTAAAACTCCATCGACTTCACCGATACGTCGATATCAAATGCCTTGCATGTCTTTCCTGAATGCTTTCAGGGCGATCACTTTGTTTTCTTTTTTTTTTTTCACAGAGACACGAAAGCAGGAAACATTAAAATCATCCCGAAATCAGCCTTTGCATTCAAACATCCAGTTTGTTTCATTCCTGCCGACTGCAGGAACTCTCTCCTTAAAACAATCTGCACATTTGTCAAACAAGTGCAAATAAATTTTCCAGCGGAGAATGACAGATGCATCAACTTGAGTTCCTCCACTCCCAGTGTTTTCAGTCTTACCCTTAAAACCCGGCTCTCATTTCCCTTTCCATTGCTCTGTTTGCAGAGGGAGCGCCCAGTCTTATTCCTGGTTGTAGATGGTTCCTCTGAGTGGCTGGAGCAAGACCTTTGTAGCCCAATGAATGGCCACACCCTTGGGTATCCTGGAGGTGGATTTGTGAAAAAAATCATCTTGTTCCTGGCTGGTCTGCCAGAGCTTACGTGGAGCCAGCCAGGAACATTTCTAGGATTCTGTCACAGCCTGAATCGACAGATGGCATTTTTAAAGCCCGTCAGATTGCAAGCTGTATGTGCACGATGTCGAATAATATATTTCATTATAACTGTATTTCTCTCACACCTTAACTTTGGTGGAGCTAAAACTATTTCAGGACGACTTTGTAAAAAAAAAAAAAAAAAGGGAGATACTCTCATTTCTCAAATAAATCATTTAAATTATAGAAGGTTCATTGCTGCTGTTGAGGGCCAATGTCTTCCAGCCTTAGCAGGTTTTTTGCATATACCTAGATGCAGGTATGTATGTAACATTTTCTGTGTCTGTTTATATTATGGCCAAGTCTAAAATGCACGGCTTTTCTGTCTTTCATGCTTCCTGTCCTCAACTGCTCTTGTCTTGCTCAGTGATCACACAAATATTTATTCCTGCCCGTGAAAGGTATAAATCTTATATATTTCTGTGTTTCTGGGTTTGTGACTGTTATTGCTTCCTTATCTCCATTTATTGAAATTCTCCTTGTGCTTTAAGATCCCATAGACATTGATTCCTCGGGTCTCTGTGTGCAATCCACCAACAGAGAGGCTGTGTGATTTAGTGATGCAGCCTAAGCACTCTGAACATCCGTGTCCTCTTCTAGACAGGGGAGATGGTGGTAGAGTATATACTTCATGGGGCGGGTGTGAGGTGGCATTGAAGTCATCCCTTTAAAGCACTGCACAGGAGACCTGCCGTGTCAGAAGGGCTTCGACTATGCAAGTCAAAGGGTCTTCGACTGTGCAAGTCAAATAATTATATAAATGGCAAAATTTCAGGTAGAGATCAAGCTTTGACAGAAACGGAAGAGGTGATCTGGTCGCAAAAATCACACTTCAATGACCAAGACCTCAGATTTTGCTTTGCTGCAATCTGTTCGAGAGGTTCCACTTAAACGTCTGCGTTTGGGTATGTAGGTTGGAAGCTATGCTCCAAAGAGTAGAGAGAGAGGACCTACTGCTTCTTGGCTGTCTTTCAAAGCCGTCCGGATCTCCTGGGTCAGGTCCCCAGCAGTGCCATAGGAAGCCACCACCGCTGTCTGTTAGCGTGGGGGGAACTTCTCTGGGAGAGCTTCCTCTCCTTCAAATCCACGTTCTCTCATCAGACTCAGACTCCCTTGTATCCGATCACCCCATTTGGATCATTCCTGTTCTATTCCAATTAAAGGTGTCCGGTGTGGATGTCCGGTTCAGCCCAAGACCCAGTCACCGACATCGATGCTGCCTGCCAATTCCTTTAGCCTTAGCCCGGGAGCTAAGCCCAGGGACCCTGCGTCTGCCCTTGGACATTCTTTGAGTCCAATTTTTTCACTGCGGTGACGAAAAGGACCGACCGGAATAGTTGGAGAGGAGGAAGAGTTTGTTTGGGGAGGTTCACAGTTTCAGAGGTCTCGGTCCACAGACAGCAGGCTCCATTCCTCCCTGGGGCTCAAGGTGAGGCTGACCTTCACAGTGGAGGAGACTGGCAGAGGGATGCAGCTCCCATGGTGATCAGGCAGCAGAGAGAGACTCCACTGGCCAGCTACCAACATATACCCCAAAGCCACGCCCCCAGAGCCCACCTCCTCCAGCCGCACCCACCTCTTCAGTCACCACTCTGTGAATCCCTATCCCAACCCCATCGTTTTTGGTTTTTTCCCTGTGACGTTTCCTGCATTAGGTCACTCGTGAGCTTCTGGGGGGACACCCCACATCCAAACCATAACAGACTCGCATCAGCTCTTGGCCTCTCCTTCCCACTTTGTGTTCCTCTTGCCGGGGAGGGAAGAAGAATAGAGAAGCAAGCCGCTAAAGGTACATTCTAATGATGTCCCCAAAGGCACAGAACTTCATCAGAGATGCTCCCAACATCGGTGTCAGCTGTCAGGGCTGAGGGTCCCTGTGGAGGCTGAGCAGCAGCCGGACAGCCCTTGTCCTCACAGTCAAATAGGAGGGTCGTTGCACTGAGTAGGTCTAGGTTTCTGGTACTTTCCACAGCGCTTTTCAGAACCTCTCCTGAGTCTCAGAGCCAAAGCTGAATGCCGAGGGCGAAGGGCGATCACATCCTTCTTGCTGGGCTTGCCTGGTCTGTCTGTCTGTCTGCCTGTCACTCGGTTCAGATACATGCTATCTTCTCCATCCTCCAAAACACCACTGGATTAAATCTGAGTTGGCAAGCTTGTGGTGGAATTTGTGTTTTTTTTAAAAGATTCCATGGATGTGACTCAACACGTCCTGTAGGATCTGTCTTTAGGAGGATCACAGAAACGTGGGACATTTGAGTTTTCTGGCCTCCGTCTTAGGGTACCAACCCTGAGTGCCCTCCGTCAGTGCTCCTGTCTGGGGCCATGCTAGTAGTGCCTCAGCTGTAGGCAAACACGGTGGCTCTACCTGGTGTCCAGAGAACCCATTAGTCGCTCATCTCGTGTCTTACCGTGGCTCTGCTTATGACCTTGTTTCCAAGACGCGGGCCTTGGGAATGAATTCCTCCTGTCCCAGGGAAGGTATCCTAAATTCTGTGGCCAAGAAAACGAATCTTGAAGACGAGTGGGAGAAGGGGGTTGTACTGAAAGCGGTATTTTGAAGAGATCGGAGAGCCACCGCCAAATGAAGAGAGACTGAACTCTTGCTCCGTTTCTCCTCCTGATTCTTTTCAGACACGAAAATTTGCTCACACTTCCCGTCTAGGGAGTGGGATAGCATTGAATATTCCAGAAAACCAACAGGCCCTATCAATCCATTGTGCTCTGGGGGAGGAAGAAATGCCACGGGGGACATTGTTCCCTTATACGCTAGAAACCTGGTAACACCTTATTGTGCATCCAGAGTATAAGCAGATTTCATTGTAAAGAGGTTCTCGTGACCAGATCCGTGAGGAACGTGATGTTATCGACTTGGACGTCGGCCCTTTACAGTGTAGCTTTTCCAAGATGGTCTTTTTTGTGTTGGGCTACAGGTGGTTATTTAAGACAATCAATTTACATAGAACAATTTATTCTTTTTTTTCATGCTGTTAAAGCAAATTGGTATGTAATTAGATTTATATACTGAATAATCTCATTTGCATATCCAATTAATTCTTCCTGTTTTAATTTGCTAGGGTTGAATTCACATTAGTAGTAAAAATAACACTTAAATTATCAAGGCCTCCAATTTTCCTTTTGCCGCAATTTGTTCGAGATGTTCCATTTAGAAATTGGTCCCCAGTATCCTTTTTCTACACCTATGGGGAATAGGCAAAAAAACTTTTTTTTTTTTCTTAAAAAGCACCCTTAGCCCAAACCCACAACATTGAGGTTTACCTTTTTTAATGCGTGATCATGGGTTGTAGAAGCTATGAGGCACTTTTTACACAATATTCTTAGGAAGAAAGAAAAGCTAGGTTCCACGTTTGCAACCTCTGACTCTTTTTACATTTCAGAATCTGCAAAAACACAGACACAGGTGTGTGCAGAAAGCACATCTCTTCCTACATATCTATATTGATTCTCAGTTGTATCCCGCCAACTCTTGTGGTTTATCTCCATAGACGTGTAGGTAGAGAAGGAAGGTATGGGCCTTTGAGATTCCAGAGCAGAGGACTCCAGGTGGATCATTTCTGTCATGGATTCTGTGGGTCAGTGGCCTCTTCTGTTGAAATGGGGGAGAATAAGAGGTACCACTTAGAATTACTACGATGCAAATGAAAGTATCATTGTGCACGCGTTAGTATCCTTGGTTTCCACATCTGCAGACCCAACCGCTCATGGATGAAAAATATTTGAAAAAACAAAATGTGGGAATGGAGCATGTGCAGACTGTGTGTGTGTGTGTGTGTGTGTGTGTGTGTTGTGTGTGTGTGTGTGTGTGTGTGTGTGTGTGTGATTATTTCCTAAAACTATTCCTTTAGCATCTACATTGTACTAGGTGTTGGAAGGCATCTAGAAGTGACTTTGTTTCAAGTGCATGGATCCTAGGCGAATGCTACCTGATGGTATATAAGGGACTGTCGCATGGTCACATATGGAGGGGTCACTGTGTCCTAGAGGGAGCTCACGGCACCAGATCGACAGCAATTGTCTTCCGTTGGCACGAAAGGTTCGGGAAGACTGTGGAAATGACTATTCAGTTCATGGGACGCCGTATTTAGGTCAGTGAATATTTACTGATGAATATTTACAGTTTCTGGGCTAGATCCTGCACTTCAACATGGGCCGAGCAGTTTGTTGAAGTAACTGAATCCCTGCGGGCCTCAACTTCTCCATCTGTAAATAGCAATAACAATACTTGGTTCCCAGTACTGCGGTCAGCATTCAAAGTGTTCCAACAGGTTAAACCCTTAGCATATTTCTGGGGACATCTTAGGTGCTCAATAAGTGTCCACTGTGACTATTGCAGCTACCATCTTAAAATGACATATGCCCAGTTCAGTTTCTTTCTCGTGATCTATCACCAAGCCTGCTGGGGCTACCACAGACTGGGTGTATTTAACAGCAGAAATTCAATTCCTCGTAGCTCTGGGGGCTGGGGAGTCTCAAGATCAAGGTGTGGGAAATCGGGTTTGTCCTGAGGCCTCTCTCTGCGGCCGCCTGCCCAACCTGGGTGCACGTGGACTTTCCTCTGAATGCATTCAGATTTCCTCCTCTTACCAGGTGCCAGGCGGGGTTAGGACTCACCCTCCTCGGGGCCTCATTTTATCTTCACCATGTTTTTCAAGGACCCGTCTTCAAGTAACTGTATTTGTACCCACTCTGAGGATAGGGGGATCAGGGTGTTAGGAGGTGAACCTGGAGGGGGCAGGGATCAGCTCACACCCCCCCGACACTGTGCCTTGACAAGTACCACCAGCATGGACACGTCCCCTCTTCTCAAAGGATTTAGAAAGCATAGGTCATCTCTGCCTTATTTCTAAACCTCCGCCTGCTTTCTGTGACCACAGCCATTATTTCAAAGCCGTGGTCTGGTTTTTTCCCTCTCCCAATTTTAAAACTGGGGTTCCGACCCAGGGAGTAGAATTCTCCTAACATTTGTGGCCCAGAGACCGAGGCTGTCATCTCGGGATGGCTAGTTAGTTATACCGACAGGCACACACAACTTGTGTCAACTCGGACAAGTTATCTCACCCTGTGACTCCTCCTTGTACTTACCTGGGAACGGGGACAGGCATCCTCACAAACCGATGTGAGCTGAGACAGGACAGGGGAGGGAATTGGGTAAATTCCAAATTGCTGTAAAAATCCCAGCCATCTCTGCTTACCAAAATAATAATAATAATAATAATAATAATAATAATAATAATAATAATAATAATAAGGCCATCTCGATCCTGCTTTCTATATTATGATCATGGTTAGTTTACAATTATTAATATCAAATGGTTTCAGTGGTCCCTTTAGAAAACACATGAAACTCATTACTAAAGTAGCACGTTTACAATTAGATGCTGGATTCTTTGCAGACTTTAAGGAAACTGTAATCTGCAGCGGACACTTTGGCAGTGCCCAGCCCTCGTGGAGTGTGTATAACAAATATAAAGCAGGTGCCCTGGAGATGGTGCCTTTTATTTTATTTTTCCTCCCTCTGTCAAAGTGCCACTTTCCCTTGGGAATCACCCCTTAAAACGCCACAGTAGTGTCACTCTGTTTGTTTGGATTGCTGATATCCTGTGTGTAACTCTCCAATAGACTACAGACACTTGATACAAACTATCCGATCTTCTTCCTCCTTTCATGTTGAGAAATGATACAGTTAGGGAGGTGTAGAATTGTCTATGCTGTGCTTCGAAAACAAATGGGACTAGTATTTATATATATATATTTGTTTTACTTGTAGTTGGACACAATATCCTTATTTAAATTATTTTTGTATGCAGCGCTGAGGATCAAACCCAGGGTCTCACCTTTGCTGGGCGAGTGCTCTACCACCGAGCCACGCATGACCCCAGCTCTGGTACTAATATCTTTTATTAACAGATACGAACTGACCACATTCACAGATCAGGAAGACCATGTTAGTTGTTTTCCTTGATAACATTCATCAAAACATGGAGAGTCCTCTTGGGCTAATACTCAAGAGTGACCACTGTATCTGTAACAGCTCCATGTTATAGACATCCATCCATATCTGTATCATCTATCTATCTATCTATCTATCTATCTATCTATATACATATCTATATTTCTGGACTGAGATATAGATATGGATCTATATTTTGGTAAACTGAAACAAGTTTATTTAAAAGCTAAAAGAAGCAAACGTTATCTGTATATAATTCTCTTACATTCAATGCAAGGCACATTCATCAAATAAATATCTAGAATGACCTCCGTATGTGCTCAGCATTACCAATTCATAATTACATTCAATTAACAATCCCAACAATATTATGAAATGGGCATTACCATTAATTATCATTTCTTTTTAAAAAAATCTTTTATTTGTTCTTTTTCAACATAAATGACAGTAGAATGTGTTTTGACAGACCTACAGGGAATATCCCTCGTGAGGATCCCATTCTTGTGGTTGTGCATGATGTAGAGTCATGTACTCGAATACAAGGTTGGGAAGGCCTTTTAAAACCATCCTTGTCTCTTAGAAAGAGGGCCAAAGCAAAACGAGTCCCTCTCTGATCCCTCTGCTTCTTCCATCTGTGGGTCTCCTTAGTAGCTCTGAGCCTTTCTCCTCCCTCCATGTGACTTCTTCCCCAGGGCCACCTGGGTGTGTTGTCAGTCCCTGTGACACTCACGTGGGACCTCCGAGACATGCATCCTTTTTCACATCTCCAAGAATGGACTCTCTGAGAGAGAGTCTAGAGCAGAAGAGACAGCGAGGGGCTTCATCTTATCACGTGTCCATTCACAAAACGAATACGTCAGGACGCCTGAGCTGGTTCCTGAGAATGTGGCCCACCGCACAGTTTCTGCCCTCGGGGACCCGCTCATCTCAATGGACACATCGTCCTCCACCAGAAAGAGGGGATGTGCTAGTGTGTCTAGACGCAAAGAAATGAACAGGAAACTCTGCAAGGTCCCAAAGGATACTGGGACTTGTCCAAGGACACCAGCAGGAGAGAGTGGCACAGGTCTTGGTGGGATTGGTGCTCAGGATGGGAGGTCATTTTTTGGTGGTGCAGACTGGATCTCCCCTGGGTGCTTCATCCACGAACACTTCCCAAACTCTGCACTTTTCTTCATACTTTGTTATTTTCAACATTTCTGCGTCGTCTTCTCTGGAATTTTCTTTATGACGTATGCTTTCTCCCTCTGAGTATTTTAAGTTGCTGGTAAACCCTGTCCTTTGAAGTTGGATTTCATTTTCTTTTTTGGCAACAGCGAAGCTTCCTATTTTTGGAAACCTGTTCAGAGCCAAGTCACAGGAAACCCTGGCGCTCACGCTGGGCCTTACCAGGTTTTTCATCCCAAATGAATTGTGACTATAAATTAATGAAGGTGATTCTCAATCAGCTCTGGATCATGTTTTCAAAGAAGAGTTTTTTAAAAACTTGCGTGAGATGACACACGGGAAAGCTGAAGGTGGTGAATCGGTCCACAGAAGTCAAGACTCCATTTGCATGGAACTTGGGTGATGGTCGGTACATGGCCATGAGATTCATCAAGACACAGAGGAGCAAAGAGTTTTTTTGGGGGGGGGCGGGAGAAATTCGACGGTGAGTGTGTAGCAAGAACATGAGAGAGACATCTGCCGAGGAACTCAGATGGGGTGTGGGTTAATATGTGCTTTTGAGTTCTTTGCCTCTGATGGGCTTTTTTGCTAAGTGAAGGGTGATTGACAGATTCCTGGGTCTTGCCCATAATGTTCATTATAATGGGCCATTTGGGGCTATTCCCAGGTTTTACATTAGATGCATGAGACACAGGAAGTAAGTGTGAGATCTTCAGTGGGGGGGGGGGGTCTCCCTTGTGGGTTAAAGTAGGTGAAATTGGAGTGTCTCTGTGCGTGCTTCTCAGCAGGGTTGGACAATCTTGTGATAAACAGAATCTTCTTCTGTATAATCTGGGAAAGTTACCAACTCTGATCACAGCAAGAGGAGAGCATGAAAGATAGGTCCTTAGAGGTCCTTGGCCTCACGTTGGTTCTGCTGATGAAGGTAGAGAAGAGCCTGGGACGAGGGTCCCTAATCCATCTATTCTGCCTCGTCAACAATTCTTTTTTTTTTTTTTAATGCAGGGCCAGTCAACTACTGAGCCACATCCCCAGCCCTTTTTTATTTTTTAAATTTTGAGACAGGGTCTCCCTGAGTTGTTTAGGGTCTCACTAAGTTGCTGAGGCTGACTAGGATCTTGAGACTCTCCTGCCTCAGCCCCTTGAGCCCCTGTTCCTGGCCCCTTAACAACTATTTGAAATCATCGATTATATTTCAACACGCTGCTTTCAGCCTCAAAATGCTGAGCACAGTGGTGGCGCACACCTGTCATCCCAGCGGCTCGGGAGGCTGAGGCAAGAGGATCGTGAGTTCAAAGCCAGCTTCAGCAACTTCGCAAGGCCCTGAGCAACTCAGTGAGACCCTGTTTCTAAATAAAATATAAAAAGGGCTGGGGATGTGGCTCCGTGGTGAAGGGCCCCTGAGTTCAATCTCCAATACCAAAAGAAAAACAAAAAAAGACTCACTACATATACTTTAAATGATCTGACCACTAGCTGTTTCTTTAATAACTGTTCCTTTGGTGTGGTGTCTACCAGTGAATCTGTAGCTGGAGCTCTGTTCTATATTCAGTCTGTGGTTCCTAGGAAGATATCTTGGGAGACTTGTCAAGGGAGGAAAAGAAAGCTCAGAAAGGAGAAAAAGAAATGTGTCAGTTTACAAGAGCGGGCAGTGGACCTGAGCTGTGGGAGCTCCTGATCGTTTGGAAGCTTTGTCCTTAACAAGGACCAAGCGACGGGATTGTCTGTACCAAATCCAGGGTGTGTGTTTTTGATTCAAGGGTTTTCGAGTTGTCAGTGATTCCACGGGGCCAAGAAGCATCTGGAAAAGAGTCAGTTTGGGAATACAGGCCTTTCTAGGGAGGCGTAAAAGGGTTCTTCTGGTGGTGGTTTCGATGCTGTTGTTAATTCCGTCTTGTTTGGTTGTGTTGCTCTTGGTACATGAGACCACCGTGATGATACAACTCGCTTTGGCCCAGTGACCCCCAGTGCCTTGCTTTCTGTCTCGAAAACCGTCGGTGTGTCTCAGGGAACGAGTTTGGCCTCCCGTGCTCCAGAGCTGAGCTGCAGGAATTCAGTGGCATCTGGATATCACCATTGCCAAAAGCATCCTTTATCCGTGGCCCAGTTGGTGGCCCGGCCGGACTCTTGGTTGGTGGTTGAGAGCCTGGTCCAAAAACCCCCCTCAAGTGGGAAGCCCTTTAAACTATTCAGATCGAAGGCCCCACAAGGAAATCTTACCATTTTAATTATCACGCTGCTTTCAAAATTATACTGTTTGCCATCATGCATGTCGAAATAGCCTAAAAATTGGGGCTTAATTATATACTTCGGAACCACGAGATAGATCCCATCTCCTCCCCCCACCATGCTTTTTATAACCTGGATCTCCTTTTTTTCAAAGACGTAAAGAGGCCAGTCCAAGGGTGTCAATTCTGAGAATGAGCCAACCCAGGGTTATTATTTCTCAAAACTGGGTTAGTTATAAGCGTTCAGCTCTGACCTGCAGCATGGATTGGAAGAATATATATAATTCTTTAGGAAAGAAAAAGACTATCTGGGGAGAGCGTGGGGTGAATGATATGTGCCGTACCCTTTGAATCTTTTAATCTTTTTCTGCTCACCCTTAGCAAGCTGGATAGGATTTTATAAACGCAAACAGGACTCTGAAGGTCTTCTTGGAAGTTCACTCACTTTACTGACTACTGCATATGACAGGTATTATACCCGGCTAAGAAGGAACTGGACCTGTGGACATTATTCGGGCAGCCAAACATTCTAGAAGCTGTAGGACCTTGTCCATAAGGTGGTCATCTCTCACTCTGAAATCCGAAGGCTTTCTAAGAAGCTCATTCCCTGAACTATTGTTTTGGAGTGTACCCAAGGTAGAAAGTCCCACGTGGTCCCTTTCTCTCGTAGAAGTCACACTCCAGGAGGGATCCTAGGGCTGACTTTCAAAGAATTTAGATAAACCTTCTTGTTTGACTCCTCCTCTCCCCGGAAGGAGAATCTCCATGAGAAGTTAGTTGCCTTTTGAATCAGGAATGCGCGTGCACCCTTAGGTCACCAAGTGTGCGCGCCTCCGTCCGTCTTTCTATTTATAACATTTTTAATGACAAGCTGCCTCCTGGGTTCCGTGTGCCCTTCACCTTTCCCAGGATGAGATTGCTAGCGACAGTTTCTCCGCTGTTCTCATGACAGTGGAATCAAGGGTCTCGAGGTTGGTTTAAGGCCCTGCAGCCTCATCTCCCATTTATCTAGTGGTCTCCTCTCTGGATCTGTCCCCCATCCTCATATTGTAGCATGCACGGCCATTTCCCGGGATTGGCCAGGCAGAATGGAGGCTAGTCCCAGAGTAAGTCACGGATTCTGCCGGAAGGATGATATCATACTGAGATACCCGACATCTCTGTAATGTAGAAAAAAAAAAAAAGAGTCTTAGGAACTCGGCCAAAGGGTTGGAGTTTACCAGAGTTATTTGAAATGACGGAACGTGAACTTTTCAACATGTAGTATAGTAAGGCCTCTTGGCCGGAAAGATGGTCATGAGACAAATATACAGATTGTTGTCACATTACCAAGGTACTTTTCACTCTGGGTCTCAGAAGGCTCCGCCGCTGGCTTGTCAGCTTTCAAAGACTTCAAGGCCCATCAATCACATGGAGAAGGAATTTGACTTATAGGCAGTGGCCTGAGAACTTGAAGAAAAAAAAAAAAACTGGGGGAACATTCTAGCTCACATTTAGGATTGGCTTACTGGTCATTAGAGGTATCTCAAAAGTAGAACGGACTTTCTGGAATGGAAGAAACAAGAGCAATTTTTATTGTCTAGGAGGAATGAGAATTGGGACCATGTTTGGCCAAAAAAAAAAAAAAAAGTGGTGATTGGACGGTGCGTTGTATGGAATTTTAGAAGCAATTAGAGTAGAAATCAAGTGACGAGATTTTACTTTACAACTGTTGATGAGGATGTATATAGTATCTCAAGAGAGAGAAAAAATTGATGTAAAGCCCAAGAAAGTCAGGATAAATTTAAAAAAAAAAAAAAATATATATATATATATATATATATATATATATATATATATATATATATCTCATCAGAAGAATCCTAATTACTTTTGCCGATGGAAAAAGAATTTTGGCCTAGTGCCAGAAGAAACTGCCCAGAAGCATTTTGTGAGGTTCTGTCTTTAGAGCCTGTTTCACCAGTTGTAATCAGAGATTTGTTTTTGTGACTGATTAATGTGCATTTTTTTTTTCCCTCTCAGTGCACTGTATCTTAGGAAGAGCAACTGTGACTCTCTGTTCTCCATTTAAATCTCCAATTCTACCACAGTGCCTGGAACCCAATATGAACTCGCTGAACATTTGAACCCATGAACGCATGAGTGCTTTTGGGCAGTTTAACGTGGCAATAAATTATTGAGAGGTCAAGTCTCCGAAAGGAGGACTGAGCTAATTAATGTTTTAAGAGTGTGTGCAAAAACAGCTTGCTTTGCAAAAGCCTTTTCTGTAGATGTGGATAGTGGAGCAGCACCTGGAATTTCAGTGAAGATAGACATACCCAAGTCTGGGTACCCTCTCATTCAAGAATGTTTCTCAGACCTTATCAATCGCCCTCATTTTCCTGGGGTGTGAGGATTAACTAAGTGATTGGCTATAGCGTTCAGATGAATAGGTCTTTGGGAGTTCTGGTAGGGTACTTCCAAATTCAAATGAGCAATCTCTCTGGAAAAACCTATTTGTAATGCAAAATACTTTCAGGTTGCAGGAGTGGCTGGGTGTGTAGCTGCACGCCTGTCATCCCAGTGGCTCTGGAGGCTGAGGCAGGAGGCTCAACAGTTCAAAGTCAGCCTCAGCAAAAGTGAGGCGCTAAGCAACTCAGTGAGACCCTGTCTCTAAATAAAATACAAAATAGGGCTGGGGATGTGGCTCAGTGGTCGAGTGCCCCTGAGTTCAATCCCCAGTATTAAAAAAAAAAAAAAAAAGATTTTAGGAGTGGTTTGATGTGATCTGCAGCAGTTCACCCACTCATGGTTAACAATAAAAATAAACGATGGAATGGGGATAACCAACTATTAACAGTTTGGAAAACTGTAAAAGGCTGAAAATAAATTCACAGGTTAAGACCATGAACCGCTTGACCCGACAAGCATATTTTTCCCATTCGAGGGCCAGAACGTATCTGTAAACATTCTCGTGTGTCTAGAAAACTAAGAGAAAAATGACCTCTACCTTTGAGGTACTTATGGAAAACCTATTTTAAATCGAATACACCAAGCCCAGATAATAGAGGCTGTTTGATAAGAAACATTAGAGAAATCTATAACATGAGGCTTTTTATTATGGGTTTATTACATCAATCTCTCCAGTGGGTAATGGAACTTGTAAACATGCTGTTATGCAAGGAGTCTCCTTGCGGGCTTTTTATTCATGCCAAAGTAAGCACAGCAAACTTATTTGCTGTCAGGGTACATTGAATTTAAGATTAGTATTTATTTTGGTTCTAAGGAGGTTTTGCTTTTGTGAATTGGAAGTTTGGATCAGCTGCATGAAAACAAGATGGGTCTACCGGGAGTACAGAAGTAAATTAGTTTTTTTTTTTTTTTTTCCCTAAATATGCACTCTGTCAAACTACATAATCACTGAGGCTGGGTGGTGCGTGCACTGCTTCACGCACCCGAGGTGGGTGGTTAAGGTGCAGTGGTCTGGGGACAGAGAGACATTCAAACTGACATTCTGCAGTGGCTGGTGTCTCATGAAAAAAAGTTCTAGAGGAAGAAAAGATATTTTTTTGTGTGTGTGTGAAGCCAATTCAGAACCTCATTTGAACCAGGCGATTCATTCATTCTAGGGGACGGATGAAGTGAAAGTGTCCCCATCCATCTAGCCACACTATCCACTCAAGGCACATAGCATCGTCCAATTATTCTAACTTTTGATGATGCTCAATACAATGTATCAGGTGTCCCCGGTGATCCTAGGAAGGACCCCCATAGCAATATTAGATATTATGCTAAGTGATCTGTGCGTTGCCTCATTCAATACTAGGATTAAATGGCATAAATATGAAGGCAGATCTATTGACACTTCTGCTTACGGGGGAGGAAAGGTAAGACCTCAGGGAAGTAAAGTGATTGATTGAAGCTGAAAATCTATTTCCTATATCTGGACGTATTGTTGTTCCATGATCTGACTTCATATCCGAATAGGATCCTCTTTGCCATTTTCATAAATGCTAGATCATGAATATTATGGGTTCCATCCTTTATTTCTAATAGACATTTACAGTGCAAAGTCCTTTTTACCTTGAATATGGGGCTCACCCTGCATCTCCTCTAGACGTCTGCCCGGGGATCTCTATTTTATTGGATCTTAACTCATCCTTGGGGAAGTGAGTGGCCTTCTTCAGACTTTATCTGAAGGAACTGAGACTTAGGTGCAATGGCAGAATGGCTTCACTGGCTCTTCATTTTAATCATTTTCCACCAGAGACCCAGCACTGTCTCAACTGGAGCCCATTCAGGGTTCTAGAGTTTAGTCACGGAGGCGATTAGCTGCACGCCTTCATGAATTCGCGTTTATGCGAGTCATGAATCCGTGGGAGTCAACACTGCTTGAAAACAAAATTTAATGTGGAGGTTCACACAGAGCTATTAATTATTTCAGGTCTCATTAATTGTATTTGCTTTCAAAATACATTAATATCCGAGGGAACATGTTAAAAAATAACAAAAAAAAAATGTGTCATGCAAAAAACAAAGCTGGTAGTCTGTTTTTATTGAAGAGTCAAACTTTATAAGAAACTTCTTAGAAACAGAAGCAAAGTGGTAGGAATAGTGGTGATTGCCTATAATCCCAGCTTCCGGGGAGGCTGAGGCAGGAGGACCGTGTATCCGAGGTTAGCCTCAGCAACTCAGCGAGGTCCTAAGCAACTTAGCAAGACTCTGTCTCAAAATTAAAAATAAATAAATAAATAAATAAGTAAATAAAAAGAGCTGGGGCTTTAGGCTAGTGGTAGAGCACCCCTGGGTTCAATCCCCAGTATGAGAGAGGTGGGGGGAGAGAGGGAGAGGGAGGGAGGAGACATAGAGTAGAAGGCAAATCCCTAGGCTACTAGTCTGCAGTGAGGTTGCTTTTCTCTTGCTCTTACAATGAGTGAGTTGTGATATCTTTTACGTTGATTTTTCAAGTTGTTCCTTAGTTATTATTATTTGACATTTCGCTCATTTTACTTGGCTTCCTAAATATAAGATGATCACCCAGCAGCTATAAATATATAATATATATATATATATTTGTGTGTGTGTGTGTATTAATCCTCTTGGGTTTTCTCATTGTATCCAGTCTATATTTGATATGCACATGTATTTATTTAGTAGCCTCCTTTGGGTCTGGTGGTCTGTGAACTCACCCTCAATACACATGATCTTTTGGAAACATGTTGTATTAAATATGGCAACATGTGAATGCCTGAAAAAGTTGCTCTTGTTCAGATCCCTCAACCTGGGAAGCCGATGGAGGATTGTTGGAAGAGCTTTATTTTCTCAGCTCTACCTGGCCCTCAGAAATCCCATTTCCAGTTGTCATTCAAGGGCTTTTAAGAGTAGCATGACAATTTGATGCAGAGTCACGGGGCTTTTTGCCAATCTCTGTTTTCCTCTGTGGTCACAAGAATTTTTACATTCTTCCCCAGACCTCTCTGGGCTGTGAACAACCTGTGGAGGGGAGACCTCCTCACTTTGGTGAAAAACATCCGACATCTTCAAAACGGTCAAGCCACAGCCCTGGCAGATTTTCTGAGGTCGAAGAGATGATTTATAAGTGATAACAAATCTATAGCAGCACACTCCAAGCATTAAAAAAAAGATAGAAAGAAAGAAAGAAAGAGAGGGACTTTATTTAAGAAAGATGTGCTAATATTGGGGGGTGGTAGAGTCAATCACACTGTGACATCAAATAGGCATTTCATGTGTGCAGAGAGAAAGCTGCAAACTAGGCAGAATAAACAGCATATGTTCACCTTAGGTAGCCGGGGACCTTTTACTCTGGGTGAATTTGCTCTGCTTCTAAGAATTCAAGGCAGTATTGTCTGTTAGACAGATTCTGCGTTGGGTCTGCTTCAGGCCCATCTTAACCCTGCTATTAACTGGCCTATGTCCAGGCAATTAGAATCGTGGAATCGAGCAAATGGGAAAATAAACAAGGAGAGAAATGAATTACAGTAGATGGGGTAGAGAGAGAAGATGGGAGGGGAGGGGAGGGGGCATAGTAGAGGATAGGAAAGGTAGCAGAATACAACAATTACTAATTGGGCATTATGTAAAATTGTGGATGTGTAACCGACGTGATTCTGCAATCTGCATTTGGGGTAAAATTGGGAGTTCATAACCCACTACAATCTAATGTATGAAATAGGATATGTCAAGAGCCTTGTAATGTTGTGAACAACCAATAAAAAAAAAAAGAAAAAAAAAAGAAGGTGAATTTAAAACCTGAAAGTCATTGGAAATTTCAAGGTCAGATGGAAATGACATTGAATTATCATCTCTGGGGAATTACCCCTACCTCTGTGTGTCCCCACCAGTGGTGAAAATCTAGATTTGATTGCTAACTCCTTGCATCTTCAAAAGAAAAAAAAAAAAGTAAGAATGCAATTTTCCAAAGACCAGAATGAAAGATGGGGGGCTGAAGTTGAAACAGAGTGAATCCCAACACGACAGTGCAGAGCTCGGAGTCGGAGGCCATGGAATCCCACCCTATTTTGACAGGAAGAACCCAAGCACGGAGCGGTCCATGGGACTTGTGTAAGGTCATCACCACGGGGCTGGCTCCCCTTCAATGCTCAGTTACTAGTGATGGTGGACAACATTGAACTCTTGCCTGCATCAAGTTCTACTTCAAACTCTTCCCATGTTTTGATCATATCGTTGAGGACACTGAGTTTGCTGTTCGTCACTGTGACCAAAACACCCAATGAGAACAACGTGTAGGAGGAAGAGTTCATATTGGCTCACAGTGTCAGAGGTTCGGTCCATGGCCGGCCGACTCCATCGTTCTGGGCCCAAGGTGAGAAGGAGCATCTGGCAGAAGGGCATGGAGGCCACAAAGCAGATAGATCAGGGGCAGAGGGCTGAAGGGGAGATGCACCACTCCAGGGCACATCCACAGTGACCCACCTCCTCCACCCACGTGCCACCTGCCTATAGTCACCACCCAGGAAGGGCATTCCCATTAGGATGGACTGATTAAGTCACTCTCGCAGTCCAATCGTGTCACCTCTGAATGTTCTTGCATTAACCCAATGCAAGGGGGGACACCTCATCTCCAACACTAAGGTCCAGGGTGAGTTAAACCAGTTTCCACTCTATCCTTACTGACTTCCAGACGATCTTTCTAGCTGAGATAACAGCTGTAGTCATTCTGGCTCATTCTGAACCCAAGAAAGACAACAAGAGCAATGTTCAAAGCATGCTCGATTTTATCATCAAGTGCCTTTCTGTATGTTATTACTCATGGCAGAAAAATAACCCAACGCGAGGCATCCCTCAAGAAGGGGCACTCTGGTGTAGTGATTCTAGAAATTGATCAAACCCTGAGTATTTCAGTTGACGCTCTGATTTATATATTTAGGATGGAAGTACAACATTTCTGGGTATCCATGGAAGATTTTGCAATATTTATATTAGTCAAGGTCAGCTTTTTCCGAAATATGCTCTGTGATTCATTCTTTCGAGATGTTCTGGGAGAAGAAGGAAAAAAAAAAAAAGAAGCCCGTGACCAAATATTTTGGGGAAAAAAAACTACATCATCTTGATGATGCTCGTTATCATGTGGAAATTCAGAACAGACCCACAATAAAGAAACACGATGCTTTGTTTAACCCAGCTTTTTTGCAAAGTTAGATAAACAAAGATACCACACCCCTACTATCACTACCACCTTAAATTAAAAAAAAAAAACTTGTGTTGATATTCCAATGAAATAGATGTGGGGAAATATGTGTGATTGTACCTTGAATTCCTTAAAATATTTTAATATTTGTCGAGTAGGCTGGATTGTTATGGTAGATGGTGGCTTATAAAGATTAAAGACCCAATTCCCAAGACTTCATGCAGCTCACAAGCTGGTGAAAGAGATAAGTTTGAAAACCACAATTACAGTCCAAGGTGGTGAGTGGTGGGATGCATAAAAGTGTGGAGTCTACAGAGTTAGAAATGAAGATCACCTGATTGTTAACAGGATCGTTGGCAGCAGCCTTGGGTTTAGTGCTCAGTTCTGAGGCTCAAGATTGCCAAGTTTTAGTTCTGACCCGTGGAAGATTCACGGGAGGAGAGAGGAGGGAAGAACTGTGGGCCAGGAGGTCATTCAGGGATGTAGACCAGTCTTCAGGGTGTGACTTGCAAGATCACAGTTTTTGGACGTTGACCTAAATGGGAAACGAAAACAGGATAACGTTGTGCAGGGGACTTTTATGACCTAGACCCAGAAGATCACTGTCACTCCTGGTCCAATGACTGGAGTTTATTCATGTGGCTCCACCTACCTGCAAGAGAGGCCGGGAAATGTGGTCTAACCTTAGATCCATCAAGGACGGGAAGAAGATTGGAAAAGCATGTAACTAGTCTCTGCCTCAACAGACAATGTGAATTTAGACAATAAAAGGTGGATACCATCCAGTTCATGGGAATACCCCATCCAGTGATATAAAGGGGAGGGAGATCACAGCACTATAAACAACCTACAAAAACACCCCAAAATGACTAGTGGAGAGGCCCCCTGTGGAAGCGTGGTGGGAGGTAGGTTAGAGAGATGAAAAGCCAAGATCACGGGGCCATTTTGTACTCTGCTGAGGAGGTTGGATTTTGTTTTTCAATGTAGTGAATTATTCAATAATCTAAAATAAATTAACCTAGAATCCAAAAAGTGAGTCATTTGTGTGGGATAGATATAAATGTTGAATTGAGGGGTAATGGATGACATGGATTAGGGATGGAGTGGAGACCTCTCAGTAGGCAGGTTATACATGGTTTGGGGATCCTAGAGGTCCAAGTGAGGGAGAAGAAGGAAGAATCAATAAGATCTCCTGAGGTTGTCTGACTAGTTAGATCCTGGGCTGATTTATTAAGAACAAGAGATTTGGATGGGAATGATAATAAATAGGACAACCACAGGGCCTTGTAACAAACCTGCAAACAGAATTTAAAGAACTAAGAGAAGAGTCTTTTCATGAAGAGCCCTGATTTGGTCACAAGGAGAATTAAGAAAAGAAAGAATTCTCAGAAAAAAAGGTAGGAAACAGCCCAAATATCCATCGATTGATAATACATAAAGACAGGGGGTATATTGATCAAATAGTATTATTTAGCCATAAGAAGGAATGAAACTCTGATACATGGGTGGTATGGATGAGCCTCAAAAACGTACTGCAAGGTATCTTGGAAGAAAGAAAAAAATGCTCTAAAATCAATTTTGTTGATAATTGCATAACTGCAAAAACAGTGCAAACCACTGAAATTTGACTTCATTAGGTAAATTGCCTGGTTTGGGAGTTATATCTCCTTAGAGATATCATTTGAGGAAAATAAAAGAGAGAAAGAAAGAAAGATGAACCCAGCAATGTCTTGAATCAAAGAAATACCAGATGTCCTCTAAGAACCTGTTGGAGGCAAAATTCTGTGATTTCTGAACCAGTCAGGTGATTTTTTTGAGGGGGACAGGTCCAGAATCATATTTAAATTTCTAGGCAGAAAACACCTGTATTTTTCTTCTGTCATCAGTGGTCCCATTTGGGGGTGCATTGAGGTTCCCAGCATTAACTTTTCCTTCTTTAAATGAAGTCTGGGTTTTCTGTGAATCCTCCGTGAAGTTGTATGATGAGTAAGTTGGCAAAGTTTTATTCCTAGCAATGTCACTTTTCACATAAGACTCCATATCCAAATCACCTTGGAAACTCTTCTGTGAGCTGCGAACACATTGCCTCGCCGTATTCAAAGCTAAGGCAGTCATTAGTCCCATCCTCGGGCGTGCCTGGGACCCAGGGTGAACCCAGCATCGGAGGAAAACATTTGCCGTTTCACATTGAAATTCTCATCCATGATAGTCTCCAGGTTTTCTTGGAGCTGGAGAAATATCACAGTGATACATTATTTAGTCACAAGGCTTGCTTTGCAAAGGTCAAGTTCATGCTGAGTATGCGACAACACAAACAGATTTGTTGTTTTAGAGAAACAGAATTTGATGAGTGAAACGAACTTTTCTTTGGAAGAGAAAAAAATATATATATGTCTCCTTTCCTGAGCATTTGATTTGCAAGTGGGTTTGGCTTCATTCATGTTTAATCGCCTTTTTAATCCGTATGTCAGTTTTTATTGCAGTCTGCTCCGAGGGAGATTTCCTTTTGAAATACCAATAACACCCATTCTTCACTCTCACATCCAAACAAGCGCCCTCTCAGGGGGCCGGCTCGTGGCATTTCATCTCTGGGGATATAATTATTTTGTGTTTATCCACAGTTCCTCAAGGGGCTGATGATGTAGGACACCTTTCTTAAAGACCTTGGTGATTTAAAGAAACGGGTCTGATCTGTTGGTGTTGCAAATATTAATTCTTGCATCATTCTCGCGAGTTGCCTGTTCGTAACCAAGCTCTCTGCGAGTTCTCCTTTTTATATTTTATCAGCATGGTAGTTGCATGTTTGAAACTATATCAACAGATCTTTTCAAGAGGTCTTCATATGCCACCACCACGCTGGTTGAAAGGTAGAATTTGTACAGAGCTTCGTTGTACTTCAGTCATTTAGAGAACAGGGTGTCTCTTCTTGTTGATGTGTTCTGAACATTTAAATTTGTTTTCCGGCTCAGAATAATTCTGAACAGAGAACAGCATTATCCTCAACCCACTCTGAACTATCAACACAATCATAGAGAGCAATAAAACTACAAACAGGAACTCAGAGTCCATATTTCTAGAGATTGATGTGGAGAAATTGAGGCTGACACCTCTGCAGCAAGCCTGAGTCTTTTTCATCAAAGTTGGTAATGGTTAGTACCTGATGGTTCAGGAGGATCTGGGTGAAAAAATTGCGAGTCACGGTTTTTTATTTCTGATAGAAGAAATCCATATGGTATGAGCTTTGACTTAATTAGGTAGCTGCTCTTGGCCCTCTCAGGAGAGAATTGTGAGGGTAGATGTATTGAGAGAAACTGAAGTACCTCTGGATCCATCCCACATTGATCTCCAGCTGCCATATAAGGGAGGAAAAGGCATATGGCGGACATATGTTTTCCCACATTCTACAGAGAAGGCTTACCAAGATGGCCGCTTACCAAGATGGCCCCAGGCATCCACAGAATCTGTCTTATGAATGTCATTGTATCATGACTTTGATTTTTCAAATTTTCATCTGTTTTTAAAAAGAATAGTATTCCTGTGGAGGGGTATACTTTCAAGTTAGAATAGAGCCTGTGATTAAGAAGGTCTGACCCCCTTAGGTATGTATACAACTAATCAATAACCTGCATTGGGAACACACTCAAGCTAACAACAGAATAAATTTTCATGACCTTACTTTATAACTTTTCCTAGAAGAGGATTCGCAGTGAATCATCTTTTCCCCAGGCCAATTAATACTCTTCCTCTTTAGATTTCTCAGTTCCATTTACCAACCTTATTTTTGGTGTTAGAGGAACTGGTTTCACGTCCTTGGGGTTTTCACCTACGTGTAGAGTCTTGTTTCTGTAGAGTAGCGTAAGCCTTTGTAGCCGTTGTTTATGATTCTAAGAGAATTTCATTAAGTAAGATCTGATTTTTTGTGGACGGATATTAAGAAAATGAACATGATCGACAACAACCTGTTCCAGGGAGCTGCCATTTTGCTTTCCAGATCATAGTGTAATAGTCGGCTCTTTTATGATCACCCTTGACTTGTTCCAAATAAGACAAGGCTGATTTATTCTATCTGTGCTCGCTTTTTTCCTTCTAAAAAAGTAAACCCCGAGGCAATTTTCCTCACAAGAAATAAAAAATTTCAAAATATAAAACTTTCCATTGCCCAAGGCAGAAAACACCCTTAATTAGCTTTTGCAACATTTTTGAATTCATTAAATCCCTAATAGTTATGTGAAGTCTGCTGTGAAGCGGTCACCCACTGTTTCAGGTCCCCGGGACACAGCAGATGCACAGATGATGAAAACCTTGTCGTTGACCTAAGGGAGCTTTCAATCTAGTGGGTAGAGAATCACATCATCAGGGAAACTTCAATGGAGTTGGATGACCACCCTAGTTTTTCAAAGTTATGAAAAACAGGACATACTGGTTTCCAAAGGACTTTTGTATTTCGATTGCGGAAAGCATTCCGTGGTCTTAATTTTCCTCTCCTCTCCGTGTACTATAACGAGAAGCGGTTGAACATTTTTGATTAAAAGTGCACAATCTGTGGCCAGATTGCCCAGGTTAAGATATCCAGCCTTAATGACTAGGAAGTCATTTGACCTCTACAGGCTTTATGTGGGAAGCAGGAAAACAAGCATAGAATGGAGCTCTCCTCTGTGTAGATGTGACACTATTTCTGGTTTTGCTGTGACATTGCATCCAGGTCTCTGCTGCTATTATCCCTCGACCCCGACCAACTAGACCTCTTCCTGAGAGAGGTGACAGATTGTGACCTTGGACTCCTCCCAGGCGTGCATGTGCTGAGACCACCAGGGCAGGAGGCCAGTTGGGCCAATGGAGGATGAGATCCCTGGTGGAAGGTCTCTGAGGCCACCTGGCAGAGCACCAGCTCTCATTCCTGGACATTTGAGTGGGGTCACCTTGACCTTGCAGACCAGCTCATCCCCCAACGGAACTCGGCCACACAGTGAGCCCCGCCCGATGAAGGGGGAGGAGAACTGACAGGTTGCTGGGTTCTAGACCTGTCCATCAGGCAGCCATAGATGACGAAAGTACTTATCTCACAGAATCCTCGTATGCCTCAGGGTAGGGAAAAAAATGTTTGTTTTTTTTTTTAAATTAAAACTTAATTTTTATGAATCAAAATGGCATAGCATATATTTTTAAAAAGGGTTCTTTCCACTGGATCTGACGCTGCCGGCCATTCCCTACCCAATCACCTTCCACCTTCTCTCTTAATCACCACCGACCACAATGTTCCAGAACATTCGGAGACATCTCAGGTTTCAGGGTTTGTTTGTTTTTTTTTTTTTTCCTTTCTCTTTTCTTGGAGTTTTTTTCCCCCCCAGATTTTGACGTGCCCGATTCTGTCTCGCAGATCAGCTCTCACCTAAATGACACTTTCTCACCACGGTCTCAGACTTCCCAGAATAGCCTCACACCCACAGGCAGCCCAGACGTAGTTAGGTGTCCCCGTTTTTGTTTCTCCCCCAATTACCTTGTGTCTGTTGACGTTTCCATTATCATTTTTTTTTTTCCCTCTGCTCTCCTAAGAAGGAAAGCTTTGTAAGGTCAGGCACAGCACTGGTATTCCACTGTGCGTCCAGCCGGAGGACAATGTCTGGCGTGGGGCACGTGCTTGGTAGATGCCCGTTGAGTGAAGAGGCAAAGTTGTCTCTCTGAGAAATGGCTCAGAATCCCAAATACGATCGTAGCTAGCGGAGGACCTGTTTGGAGGCAATCCTAATAAGAAAAATACCCACCATTCTTCCTACTTACGATCACATTGTAAATGCTTTCTTTATACCAGCCCATGCGTTGAGGCTTATTATATCCACGATCCCATTTGTTCCTCCTGTCAACCCCTGTGTCGCAGATTCTAGAGTGATCTTTTTACCCATATTTAAACGGAGCCTTAGAAGATTTAAACGAGTGAGACAAAATGTTCAAAGTTTAAACTCGTGAAATTTCACCATCGGGTTCCTTTTAAAAATAATGAGCTGGACTATGATTGCCCGAATAAATTATCGTTGATTATTCTTATGCTATTTTGATCCCCTTCCTGGAACATAGTAATATTTTGATGAGGTTTGGATGCTGAGCACCAAACACCTACTCAATAGAGCCAAAGATGTAACCCCATTGAGAGTGGATCTCAGTGGATCAATTCTGTCCGTGCTATTTGGAGACACCGGCGAAGCTACATGGAGCAGAAATTCACTGGGTGTAGACTGGGAAATGCAGATGGGTAAGTAAGGCAGTCGATGGGTTGTCTAGGGAAAAGAAACTACAAGGCAGTCTTATGATATGATTTAAAAAATTTACAGTGTAGAAGATAATGTTCGGATGAGCAAACCTTCCTGGTGCTCTGTATGTTGTTTTTGACCTTGTTGGAAACTTCAGAAACAAAGAAAAAAGACACGTAAGAACATGATTAAAGAACCGATCATCCAGAGAAGCCCCTAAATGAACAACATGGTTCAATAGTTAACAGAGACGCACCTTGTGGGCTGGGAGTATTTACCTGAATGCGATCTGTTGGCTGCAAATAAGCCCTTTAGAGAATATAGCATTCTGGTTTTTTTTTTTTTTTTCAACTAAGTGTCTGTCTAAGGAATAAACTGCACATCAAATAACTTAAGTCCAGTAACAGGTGATAACTGTTCAGGGATTAACACACCAGATTCGATTCACTCCATAAGACTGTCTTGGTGGAGCAGAAATGGTGTGGGAAAAGCAAGCAGTACTATTGCAAGCCCATTTATGCACCCACACACACTTTGTAAGTGGTTTCTGTCCCAGAAGCAATGCAGTCTTGATGAAGATGGTGGCGCATCCTCAAATGGTAAGGGTGCGCCGTGAGTTTTTGTTTCAGGCGTCTTAAACAGTTGACTGCAAATTCCCAGCAGATGGTAGTGGCAGCAGGCAGGCACCCGCGTCAATGAAAAAAAAAAAAATCAAAGTGAACTTTTAAAATAGCTGATTCTTAAACTTGAAACAGAAAGGAGTGGATGTTAGGAGAAGAAAAAAGAAAGGAAAAAAAATAACAGGTTTCCCCACAATGCATCTTATTATGCGCAAAATGCAAAAATGAGAGAAACCGTAGCATTTGCCAGAGACACGGAATGCGTGTTTTGTGTTATGGAAATGTGAGGCATTGAATCATTGTGTTAGCAAAGAACTTGAATATTAATTGTTACTGAATCTCTTTAGCATAGAATAATCTCCGAAATACAGACCAATGGGCGTGACCCCAATAGAGCTTACTGGGGTTGATTCTAAAAAACTTGTGTTTTTTCTATTAGTGATTTAAGGTTAAAAAAAAAAATTAGAGGTACATGGTTTCCTACTAGCCCATTCCATAGTATAACGATGATGATTTTACTATACTTAGAATTATTCTTGCTATCGTGATTGTTTTAATACTATTTGGGGGAAAGAAGTGATTTTTTTTATTGTTAAAGTACTTTATAGAGATTCTTCTAGTATTTCAAAATTTATGCTTCCACTTTTGTGAAGAAATTGTTATTCAACCCTGCTGGGGGAAAAAAATCATTTTTAGCTTTGGTCACATTTACTCTCACCTTGTCCTTAAAAATATTGTTTGTTTATGTTTGGTACCAGAATTTAACCCAAGGGTGCTTTACAACTGAGCTATGTCTCCAATCCTTTCTATTTTATTTATTTATTTATTTATTTACTATGAGACAGGGTCTCACTAAGTTGCTCTGGACGTCACTGAGTTGCTAAAGCTAGCTTTGAACTTGCGACTCTCCTGCGTCAGCCTCCCGAGCTGCTGGGATTGCAGCTGTACGCCCCCCGCCCCCCCCAAATATTGTTTTTTTAACTTCTCTTTTCAGTGAAAAACATTACACATTGTTCAACTAAGGAACTGCTGAGTAAAAACCAAAGCAACATTCTGTGGCTCTTTTCCCCCTCTCAGTTGTCTGTTTTATTTGTATTTGAGCTCTGCTCCGTGAGGGTGGAAGAGATGGTTCTGGGGGGTAGACAGGGGAATTGATTGCATGAAGTAATTGGCCAGAAAAATCACAAGAAATACTCCTCACCCAGGAAGACCATGTTTGCATTGGTTTTCCATTTTATTTCCTATGCTGTGATCTTCTGCTACCCAAGATTGTCTGGGTTTGTATGGTTGGGTATCAGCAGGCAAGGGAATAGCTCAAGATACCACTCAGAACTTCACCAAATGCCGACCATGGTTAAAGTCTGGAATACACCACGAGGCAGGGCCCCATGAAGTCCTTGGAGCCGTACGGCTTTGCTCGTGCCTTAGAAAGCCAACAGATGTCACAGCTCCCCCACCAACTGGCTCCCGTTTCTATCGTTGAGGGATCAAGATGATAAAAATGCAGCTGTCATTGTGGCTAAAAATATCCCCTTTTACATTAAACCACAAAAGTGCCCATTTGTGGTCTTAAAGTACCCTCTGAATCCATTTTGAATTTCAGTTCATGGGATGTCATGAAAATTCAATAAAACACACAACGGGGCTAATGTCTTCAATGAGGTGCTTAATTCCCCGTCTCAATCAGCCATTTTCCATCCCGTTCGTCTTTCCTGCCTAGCTGTCAAATGTTCCTTAATTAAGAATTATTCTTAATTACAAAGTTTATGTGTCATTTTATTTTAGAGGTAATTAATTAAATTCAACACTAATCATTGGGGATATTGCCTTTTTCTGAGCGCACGTTGCTGCTTCATTATTGGAATACCTGGAGTCCTTTGACGGATGGGGGGAGGCCATATTGATTTGTTTTGTGTCTGGTATGTGGGAGCTCATACTGAATAGGACAGAGACTCAGCCCATCCGCCAGACAAAGAGGTAGGAAGCATTATTTTATTTTTTTTTTCTTCCCTTAGTTGACAAAGGACAGTGAATGAACACTCTGGTCTTCACTGCATTATTGTGAAATCTCTGAGGGGCAAGGAGGTGTGATGATTATGGATGAAATTCGATCCTGAAACAGGACCGCCACAGTAAAGCTCTGGTGGAAGAGTCCTTGGATACTTAGTAGAATGGATTTGCCAATTTTTGTGGCTGTGTTTGGGGTCTGGGAGGTTATATGAAGGTCAGAGATGAAGTGAGTCCATCACCCGTCTGAAGGAGAGGGAGATCCGGTGGCCATATTGGAACAGGAAAGCATGAGTTCTGGGTTATTCCCCTCCATTTATTTTTCCCTTGAACACTCTCTTCTGATCTCATCTCCAATATTAACTCCTCAGAGAGCCTTTCACAACTCGATAACAAACCATTTCTTGACAACACTGGTCCCTCTTATTATTTCAGTTCACTTGACTTGGTTCATTGTCCACCTCACCCAATGGATGAAATATCTGGGCAGATATTCAGAGATCCTTGCTGAGTTTGATTATCATTTATTTGTCACTTGCTTAACTTATTCCCTGACACAGAGCAGACACTGGTTCTTAGCAGACACGAAAATTTTAAATGGATGCATCAATGACTAAATCTATTTTTTTTAGAAACTGTTCGTCATCTCACCTACTTGAAGTCCCAAATGTCCATTAGGTTCCATACCCACTGTACTATCAAGTTGTTAAAGCAAAAGATGGATGAGCAGAAGGTAATCTCCGCCTTTAAAGATTTGTAACGCAGGGAAGAAAATCATACAGGGAAGCATCATACTAAATCAGACCGTAATACATGTTGTAACAGAGATACGAACACATCTTTTTTAATTTATTTTTTTATTCTAACTTGTTCTCTATGACAGCAGAGTGCATTGCAATTCATATTACACATAGAGAGCACAATTTTTCATATCTCTGGTTGTATACAAAGTATATTCACACCATTCATGTCTTCACATAGGTACTTAGGGTAATGCACTTAAGGCTTGGGATATAGCTCGGTTGGTAGAGTGCTTGCCTTGCATGCACAAGGCCTTGGGTTCAATCCCCACCACCACCAAGAGAGAGTGGGGTGGGGAATCTAAATGAGAATATATAGAAGTCTCGGTATTTCTTCTTCTAGAAAATCTATGCATGATCAGAGGTTTGTACAGTTCTATCTGATCAAGATTTTTTTGTCAAAGCAAATTTAACAAATATTAATAACCTAAAATCACAATTGTCGGCCAGTGATTAAATGAACTACAGAATTTCTTTGGGATGAAGCACCATGCATCTATTAAAAAAAAATCACATTTTAGAATGATATTTAATGGCCTGAGGTGAAGCTTAACACAGAATGTATATACATATAATGAACAACTGAATATAAAATTTTATGGTGGTTTTGAAAGACTAAATCTAAAGGGAAATTAAATAACAGCAGTCAATCAATTTGCTAGCATTAATTGTCTCTGGGTAGTAGGTTCACAGTGATGTGCTATGTCTCTTTCATTTGGTGTTTTCTACGTTTTCTACAGTGGCTTCATTCATACGAAGGAAAACAGATTCAGATTTGTAGGTTACAACAGAAACGGGATGGATCCCATGTCTAAAGTATAAAAGGTAGAAGGAAGCGCTTTTGGAAAACGAAGCGGCAGTCTCAAAGTTTCTAGACCCTAAGGTGAACAGAGCATAGTAGTGAATATTCAGGATAATGGGGAAAAGCGCAAGATACGGTCTTCCAATCAAAGGATTTTATAATCGAGCTGAGGAGGCAAAACGTGAATGTGTGATAGTGAGGTCAGATAGCAGTTCTAGTTACAACCAATCGCCAGAGGCCAGGCTCAGAAGTTCCAGGAGAGATTGGCCTGTGGGAGAATTGTACAGCTTTCCTAACTGTATTTTGTCACTCACTTGTCACGGCCTGCGGTGGTGAGATTCTCATCACTGTGACCAAGACAGGTGGCAAGAACACCTTCGAGGAGGAAAAGTTTTATTTTGGTTCATGGTTTCGGAGGTTCCGTCCTATGTCGGCCGACTCCATAGCTTTGGGCCCAAGGTGAGGGAGAACATCATGGCGGAAAGGTATAGAGGAGGAAAGCTGCTCAGGACATAGCAACCAGGAAGGAGAGAGAGAGAGAGAGAGAGAGAGAGAGAGAGAGAGAGAGAGAGAGAGAGAGAGAGAGAGAGAGAAAACTCTGCTCACCAGGGACCAAACATAAACCCCCACAGCACACACCCCCTCCCAGTGACCTACTTCCTTCAGCCACACCTACCTGCCTACAGCTACCACCCAGTTAATTCCATAGGAGTGGATTAATCCACAAATGAGATGCTAGTTCTCATCATCTAATCATTTCAACACTGAACATTCTTTTATTCTTTTTTTCTTTTTCTTTTTTTTTTTTTTTGCAGTTTTTGTTTCCAATGTATTTATCTCTTCTTCAAACTCCGTTTCACGTAACTCTAAACATCCTTGCATTGTCTCCCACATGGGCTTTTAGGGGACACCTCATAGCTAAGCCATAGCATGCTCCCTTGAAGAATATGTGGCTTCCCCAGATGTGCAGGACCCATGGACTCTATAGTCACTTGGCATGGTAGCATTGTCAGGGGGTGACTGGGAAGGTGGCGGGGGGGGGGGAGAGTTGGGCAGGCCCCAGAATTTATACCATGAGATATCCAGAAACAAGTAGATTCTTCCCACTGGCCTTAATTCATAAATTATAGGTCTTTCCATACCCCCCCCACCAAATGTCGAAAAACAGAGGATATCTTCTCCCAGACATAATGAACAAGATTATACACACATTCCTCTCTATATGCACAGATGTATGTCTATTTTGTGTACATTTACATGGGTACAGGTGTATATCGACAAACACCATATACATGCATATATACTACACACACATACATGATCAATGTCTACCAAAGTGCCGTTTCCAGTGATCACTCAAGTTTCCATGACGATTATTTATTAAAATACTCATTTAAATGCATTTGTGATTCTCAGTCTTCGTTCTCACAAATTAGCTACCTGCTAAAAAACACTTCTGACTTACTTACCTGATGAAATATATGTACGTGGTTGTCATGGAGAACGCCTTATATTTTGGAAAACAACAAAAAGAATATATTATTTTTTTTCCCCAGATACCTAGAGAACAAATCAGTCTCTCAGTTTTGAGTGTCAAAATCAATTCAAAATATAGGCAGAACTTGAATTTTTTAGATGTTTGCCTAATTTGTGTGTGTGTGTGTGTGTGTGTTTGCTCTTTTGATAGGAATTTTTATGCCCCGGGCAAATATTGATGACTACTCTATTGGGTGCAAAGCCCTTGATTAGTGTTGCAGGCAAATAAGGTACAAGGGAAGGAATGTGACCGTGTAACGTCTATAGATACTGAGATTTCTAGAATAACTAAGATGCTCTCCTTGACCAGGAGACACTAAGGATCCCTTGAAGCAAACGGGTGAGTACAGGCGTTGACTTTGACCTGGCGCCATTGGTAACTGTTGTCCTGTCTCACTTGGGTTGGGCAGATCCCAACCATCTTTATGGAAAAGGTATCCCCTGCTCTAAGCTGTAGGTTGAAGTGGTTGTGAACTTTCTGGTGAGTAGGTCAGAGCCCTCCTGCATCCGTGGACGAAAACGACTATTTCTCGCCTCCAAAATGGGCAAGCCCAGCCCGTCGTAACTGAAGGTTACCCATCTATGGACTCTCTCCAAGTCAATCCAGGGGCTTTTAGCTCACAGGTCCTTAGTTATCAGTGCACAGGATGCATCTCAGCAACTCTAATGGAGAGCTTTGTTGATACGATCTGATATTAATTTTTGATGCTGGGAACGAACGTGATCGCATATTTATTCTTGACTCTAATTCCGCCGGTCTTTCTGAGCCCAAGTCCACATGTTCACGATGAAAAATGACTTCATGTATGCAAACAAAGTGATTCCGTATATGCAGTCCCTTGGGCCAGTGTCTGACGCACGGCACGTGAACACACGCTAAGGGTTTGCCTTTATTTTTGTGATTGATGTTGTTGGTGAGGATGGTTAGGAGTGGTACAATCTGAACTCACTTTTTCTTTTCTTAAAATTTACTTATTTATCTTAATGAGGGATGTATGACAGCAGAGTGCATTTTGATTCCTTGTCCACAATTGCAGCCCAACTTTTCATTTCTCTGGCTGTACACCAGGTAGCGTCACACCACATGTGCATTCAGACACGTGCCTAGGGTAACGATGTCCATCTCATTCCACCGTCTTCCCTGCCCCCAGACTCCCTCTTACCTTTTCCTTACAAGATCTCAGGAAAGGATTGATTGCTTTGTAACCTCTTTGGAATTGGAGCAACCACACAGAAAGATGCATGTACGTGTCCGATCTGGGTTCTGTGTTCCATCCTTGACCAGATGGGCCAATATTCCTTCGGATAGCAGGTTATGTCTTAAGTGCCTTCTCAGGACAACGTGCCTGAAAAGAATCTCCAGTGTGACTTGTTTAAAACAGATTCCTGGACTCTGCCTTAAACCTCCTAAACACGAGTCTCAGGGGATCGGTCCCTAAAGGGCTCCAAGGCTGTCTTTTTCATAATTAATTCCCCAAGAGATGATTCCTGGGGAATCACACTCAAATTTGAGAGTCTCCGCCCCGACCAGACCTGGAAACAGCTCGGGTTTTACACGTCATCGATAGGATCCACCTTAAAGGGGGATTTTAATACAATGAGGACTCTCTAGAGGGAAGCAAAACGTTGGCTCTAAAATATCTTTCACCAATTTCCCTGCGATTCATACTATTAAATATTTATTCCTCTGGATTCCAGTGTACCTACTGGAGTCTCCATTTAAAGTTGAAATACTGGGGGGGGGGAGCCATTAACATCCATTAACACTCCCTGCGAAGGGGGGATTTGAAAAGTCCGTCATTCTGCTAAGGCTTCCAGGGGGAAAGGGAGATGGATGAATCCCACTGAGGAAGAGGAGGGAGAAGGTGCAGGCAGGATAAGCCAGCCGGGGGTCCTGGACAGCCAGAGCGGTATGGAAATCATGGCTCCCAGCCCAGGTGCCAGCGCAAAGAAGAGAAATTCTGCAAATCGTATACATGGGTTTCAGATCTGTTCACGGCCCATCTTGGAGAGGGGCCTCCGAGGACCAGTTTGGCCACTATGACCAACCCGTCTCTGTCCCCATGCCTTTTAAGACACAATGCTCCAGAGACCTCTGCATGCGACGTAGACTCAGCAAAGCCCCACGAAACTGCACAAGATCTAACCCAACGATAACAACCAGCTCGTTTTTGTTTTAGGAATCATTTTTTTCCCCTTCTCTTTATGAATACGATTTCTCCTAAAATATTTTTTTTAAAAAAATCATGCTATATTTAACATTCCCCCCCCGCCTTTTCTATAATCTTCCATAAAATAACTTAACCCAAAATTCATGACTCATGTGGTTTTTCTTATTATCTGTATAAATATGTCGTCGTCCTCGTCGTGTCGATTAAAATGATAAAAGATGAATCTGGAGTCCGGGGACAAGATGAATTGGAGGGACAGAGGAGAAAATATGCTGTACGTAAGCGCGTAATTAGCCGGGCCAGCGCCCCGTTCAGGGCACCGGTGGGGATAATTTGTACTTGTCTGAACTTGTGGAATAGAACGATTAGCTGTGCACTCCTGTGAGATGAAAGCGACGCTCGGGCCGTGATGAGCGCTTGCTTTCTAGGGCCATTCGCAGCGGTCCGTGATCCATGCACCAACATCCATGACTCTAACTGGCCACCTCTTCCTTCTCCTGCGCGGTATGTACCACCTGGGCTCTAGGCAGCTGCTCCATGAGCCATCTCTCCTGGGGGTCCACCGATGGCGATCAAGAGGCCCAGCAAGTTTGACTGAAGAGCTCAGGAAGTCATTCAAGACAAAAGTACCCTCAGCCTCCAACTCATCGGATGAGTACTGCACAGGGAATACCTCCACTTCTGTTCCCTGTAACGGGCGATGAAAATGTTAGAGGTCGTCTTAAAACACAAGAATACATCTCGACCCTAGGAAATCCATGGAAAGTGCATGATTCTTGTCTCACATCCTTGCATCGAGTGATATTTAGCGCATGCCAGGCAAGCACTCTACCACTGAGCTGTATCCCTAGTCCTTTTTGAGACAGGATCTTGCAAAGTTACCCTGAACTGGCCTAGAACTTATGATCCCTCTGAATAGCAGGAGGTAGAGCTGCCCTGAGCAATACAGCATACTTGGTCGTTTTTTTGCGGGGAGCGGGGTAGTACTGGGTCTTATGCTAAGACTACAGGATTCTTTCAGAAAAAATGTGTCTGTTTTGACAGTTAGGCAAACAATTTGAAGGCACAAAACCACAAGCAACGTCCTAGGGTGAGGGTACGGATTGAAACATGAAAAACTAACTTCTCCTTGTGGTTAGGGGATTCTCATTTGTTGTTTTTGTGTTTTAGTTTTAATCGGTCTTTGTCGCCTTTGGTTGGTTGAAGCACGAAACAGCTGTTGTTGGTGGTATTTTTTTTTTCCCCTCTCACTAAATCTAAATCTCCTTTTCCTTCCATTTGAACCCTTTGTTATTTAAATCTCATCACAAAGGAGTTAAAGAGTCTTCAAGCAGGTGGTGGTGGTGGTTTGGGTTTATACCAAAGGACTCTTCACAATTGTGGTTCTATTGCAGTTTCCAACCTCACTAGCAGGATCACGCTGTGATTTTGGTCAGGACAAAACTCAAACTACAAACTAACCTGGTACCAGGAATTCAGCTCAGGACCCCTTGACCCCTGAGCCACCTCCCCAGCCCTATTTTGTATTTTATTTAGAGACAGGGTCTCACTGAGTTGCTTAGGGCCTCGCTTTTTGCTGAGGCCGGCTTTGAACTCAGGATCCTCCTGCCTCAGCCTCCCATACTGCTGGGATTATAGGCGTGCGCCACTGCGCCCCACTGCGCCCCACTCTAAGCTGAATTTTGTTTGGAAAAGATGCACCAGCCCATTCCCAGTGACCTAAGCTGCATTTTAATCCTTAAGGAGGTGGAATTAAAATAACTGCGAATGTGGGTACCCTTAAAGTGAACTTCAGTCTCCATGGAAAACGAGCTCCCTCGTTGTTGGGAGCAAGACAAGACTCTTTGCTCTGGAGGGGTGTGTGATTCCTGTTATCGAACGAGGCCCTTACGCTCGAGAGCACATTCATGAAAACGCAGATGAGCTCGCGACATGCCTCATGCCTGCAGCCTGATAATGAGACCCCTCTCTAGCAGGGTTTAACCCTTGCATCCAGCCAAATCTACCTCCTTTTTACTTTTACTAAATTTTTCTGCTCCTTGGAACCCAATGTGCTAAGGTTAATAATTCCAGAAGCGTAAGGTTGCTCGTCAGATATTAAAGGCAGTGATTCCTTTGCCAGCTCCAACCCACAAGACATCTCCTGCAAGGTACATGCATGCCCAGTGTCTCCGTTCAGACCTGCAGATCTCTCCACCCGTGTCTCTCCATAGCGGCTGCTTTAACCACACTTTAACCACCGGTGCCATGCCACAACTTCTATGCCCTGCATTCTAATTGCATGCAAACTCCGACTGCCATATTCTTTGCTGTGCGTTTCTGTTTTTTCCATAAGCCAACTGAGGTTTGCAGACGCACCTGCCCATTCTGATGGTGCCCACAGTTGAGTTCCTTGAGCGCTACGGGAGAAGGCCAACAGTACACAAATTGGCGCCACTAAAAATTGACAGTCTCCCAGGTGGAGTTGTCTCCCAGGTGGAGTTGCCCAGAAAATGATTCAATATATGGCCTGAGGCTTAGGAATGAGAGCCACACCTCGAGATTTAGACCTAGGCATCCTTCGCCTGCCTCGTGACCTTCATGAAGCCACAGGGGGGCACCAACGTTTCTCAGACAAGGGACAGAACTAGATCAGAAGCAGAGCTGATTTTTCTTTAGCCAGCCATGATGTGCCCATGCAGTTTATATCCGTGAAATATCAAAAGATCTGCCAGGAAAGTTTGGGTTTCTTAATTTTCTTGGTGATTATGGAAACAGTCAAAGTATGTCCCTGCTTGGTAGCAGTGGCTTCAAACTGAGAAGAATCTAGAAACTGCCTCCTACAGACAGAACCCGGGCTCTTTGGTTCTCTGAAGTTCCTAACCCTGGCTCCTGGCCTGCTTCACCCACTTATACGCCAATCCGACGTCTGCAGACAGGTCCGTTCCCAGTACTTGACCGACGTTCGTCAACCCTCACCCTCTGCTCAGTGGCAATGGAATTCGATGGCAGGCAAAAGTGTGAGCTTCTTCGGAGCGTTTTAGGTCATTAGAGACACATATGGCTTGCAAGGTCGGAGTCGGAAGAAACCTTAGGAGTTATTCAGCCAACCATCCGTTTCACAGATAAGCGAATCGAAGATCCAAACAGACAGGCACAGTGTCTCGCTCAGAGTCAGTGTCACAGCCCGAGGACAGAGTGCAGACCACCTGGGTCTTCCTCAACTTTGGAATCTTCAACGGTTGACCTGGGTTGGAACATATTTGCTCTTGATTGATAAACAAAGCAAAACAAAAAGCTGATACTTTTACCTGGATGAGAATTAAAACACACACACACACACACACACACACACAAAGAGCAAAAAAAATAAATAATAAATATGGTTCATTAGAAAATACTTCATACATGTTTGGGAGGCTTTGTAAATTTGTTCATTTCATTTGTGCTTGGAACAGGGCGTTTAAAAAAAAATCTACTTATTTCTACCTATGGAGAGAAATAACTATTTCTTCAGTATTTTCCTTTGGACCATATTGGGATTTTTTTTTTCTTCCAGCACCGTTCATCACGCCACCAAATTAAAAGCTCCATAGACAGCACCCTCCACCCAAGAATCAAAGGGATCTTTCTCTGTGAAAGGTATGAGCCCTGCCAGGCTCTGTAGCAACCAATTACTGATTACCCAAGTTGCATTGTATCACCCCCCAAATGCATGGAATTAAAATAATTGCCAATGTTGTGCATGCACACAAAGAGAAATATATTGTATGCACACAGCAGCTCCGTCCTGTTGGAAAGGGGACTGGGAAATTTGCTCTGGAGCAATCTGTGATTCCTGCTCGTAAGAATAGGGTCCTTAACTTGAGCCCACGTTTATTAAAATGGCACAGGAGCACAGGATGGAAGGCTGCTTGCTATTCAGGCTCTTACGGCCAGTTAACCCTTCCACCATGTCGGAGGCATGATACTCCAGTGGCCAGATGGAAGATTTTCAGACATACATTGACCTCCTGAAGCATTTGGCACCTTTTCTTCTTGTGTGGATCTTTGCGACCCCCTGGGACTGTCATTTGATGAGTTCTTAGGACATTGATGCCTAGCCACGTTTCAGGGTTGAGCATTAGGATCGTTGTAAAAGCTGGAATCATTAAGGGTGAAGCCGAATGAAGGGCAGGGTGGCCCCTGAGGTCACCACAGTTAAGGCTGAAATTTCAATGCCACAGAGAGTTCTGGAACTCGCAGACCCAAGAAAGGAAGAGGGGTGTGGAGAACTTGGTGTCTCTATTTCCTTCCAGGCAACGGAATCCTGACTCCCAAGCTCCCTCCAGATCCTGTCAAGAGTCGGTGAGGAAGTTGTGTTTCCATTCTTACCGGAACCAACCCGGCCCCTAAAATGGTGCATGGAAAAATCTAGAAGGAGACCTGTGAAAAACAGTCTGTTCCGGTTGCCAAGGACACTTCTCCAATTTGCTATGGAATCCCCACTGGTTCCTTGACATCCAACAGCTTCCTAGAAAATGATTTTTTTTTTTAACTGAAGTTAGAGCGTCAGGACCTTGGATAGCACCTGGGGGAGGCACAGCAGCCCTAAGATGGAGGAGTCCTCCTCCCCCAGAGCTGCAGCCCTTCCCCTCTCTGCCTCTTGCTAGAAATCATTGGCTTTCCACCTCCTTTTCAGTTCCTTATAGGACAAAGGGGAGGTCAGAGAGGTAAGCATCGGAGTGGTTCAGGAAGTCAGTGAACGCTCTGAAATCCGCTCGGGATTGAAGAGTAGACAGCGTGATGTAAAGATGTTGCATTTTTAATGCGATAACCTGGCCCCCAATTCCCTTTGCCGCCTCCCTCCCATATACCACTGTGAGAATTCAGGGTTTCTGCAAGAACTCGAAGCAATGCATCTCTCTTTTTCCACCTCCACTCTCTACATAAAAGTTCTTATTGACTGTAAGAACTTTTTTATGAAAAGCTGGGCATGCTCTGAAAGAAGCGTGTGTGTGTGTGTGTGTGTGTGTGTGTGTGTGTGTGTCTCCCTTGTGCCCAAGAACTAAGATGACCTATCTCCTCAGTACTTTGTATGTTTGTGGCTCAGGGGAAAATCCAGCCGTTAAACTCAGGAAAGCAGTCGTACCCGTCTACGAGGTTCAGACAAGCAAATAAATTTCCTCTTGGCTTTACAATCTCCAATTCCTTAGGTGAGCTATGAGGGCAATGGGTTTTCTAAACCAAAGTCTCCCTTCTATCGCAGGCAGGCGGTGCAGAGGCCGGCAGTGCTAGACATTTCTGTTGCAACCGCCGTTCCAGTTATATTGCATTCTTGGGGACAGGTAATGAGAAACCAAATGGCTTTCCTTTGGGTGCATGCAACCCTGCCCAACCAATCGTCTCCCCAAGGGACAAAGCCGTCTGCGGGGAAAGTCCGAAGGAGGTTCAAGTTAGTCATTTCTAGGAGAAGCCATTGAGAACAACGGATAGCACCTGATCTTTGAAATCAGGCTGGTGTGCTTGTTATGGGACCTTGGAGAGGGGTTATTTAACTCTCCTCCCTTGTTGTATCATCCATAAGGAAAGCAAAAATGCTAACGTCCCACTTTAAGTGAGGAATCGACGTTCAGTTGGCGAGAGAGGGGGCTGCAGCTGCTACCCAAGGGGGTCTTCATTTGATCACCCCAAGATTCAGTCAATTCTCTCAGCGGCTACTCCTTCTAGAACAATAGACCATGCTGTCAGGGACACATCCTGATAGTTCCCTGTTTCTGGACCCCCCCTGCCCAGGGAAAAGAAGGATGTGAGATGACAAAGATGATGAGAAAAACACTCTTTATAACACAGGACGCTCCTAGAATTCACATGTCAGTGTCCCTGGATGAGATTCTACTGGAACACAACCTGTTGTCTTCGGGTGTAGCCCACAACGCTGTTCATATTTCGGTTCCAAAGTTGAAGGGTTGCAGCAAAAAAAGCTTGCTCCAAAAAAAAAAAAAAAAAGCATTTTCAATATTTGCTGTCTTTTACCGAAAAAGTTTGCAAAGACCCCACTCTGGGGGGAACCGTCTAGGGAGGACCTAGTGGGAGAAGACACTCCATCACCAGGAATCCCTTTGGGGCTTGTGGTCTTTGCGATGGACGTCCCATTTGAAAGCAGGGTTCACTCCGTCTTGGGAGGGCATGGCTTGCCTTACTCCTTTGGCTGTGATCCTGAGAGTGCGGATCTTTCTGGAAGGGAACAGAAGCTATTAATTGGAGAATGGAACCGGATGATATTTTATCAAGCTATTTACCTGCAGCCACTGCCTCGGGGGAAATCCATGAATTACCATTGCTCTCAGCAAAAGGAGCGCACCCGCTTAGGTTAAAACACACGGATTTTGACTAACAAATTGTCCCCCGCTAAGGAAAGAGGCTTAGATGTTCTTTCTTGGTGCTGCGAAGATATGCAAGTCAAAAGTAAACAATTATTAGAGCTCTCTGTTCTCTCGTTCCTAATTGAGCTGATCTCAAGCCTGTGATGTTAACCTTTGCAAAATATATATTTTCTGACCTCTCTTGGTTAGCACTCCGGTGTGCGTCCACCTATTAGGTGAGGGGGAACCTTCCTGCTAGGGCTGGTGACGTTTGTTCTTATTGTTTTGCAGAGCGTCCTGCGAGCTTGGGGCCAGCAGCCTGCACCCCTATTAGTGTGAGACAACTGCATGCGATCCGGTTGGTTCTCAGGCAGGGCGTTGCCTGAATTCAATCTCAGATTATCTTAAAGTGTTAAGTGAGACCACCTGGGCCCAGGAGACGTAGTAGGAAGTTTCTCACTAGGCAACCGGCAATTCTGTCTGCTTGTTCACAAATATTTGAAGATGCAGTTGGTTGACTAAGTATTCCTGCAAAAAGCAAGGGCCGGGGCAGTTGGTAAGGAGTAGCTGTGAGTCTAAGAAAGTTGGGTAAAGAAATAAAAACCTGCAGGGCCTACCGTTCCCCCCCAACACACACTCTCCCTTTTTAAAATATATTTCTGTTTTGGGACAGGGTCTCACTAAGTTGCTTAGGGCCTCACTAAGTTGTTGAGGCTGGCCTCAACCTGTCAGTGCTCCTGTCTCAGCCTCCTAAGCCTCTAGGATTGCAAGCGTACACCGTCACAACATCCATGGGTCCGGGTACCTTATCAATCCATCAGATGAATTTTATCTTTGAGGCATTTCAAAATAAACGGCAGGGACTCACATATTCCTTCTTAAGTACTTAGAGGGCATATCATTAACTTGCTTACAATGTTTTTTTTTTTTTCTTTTGAACTAAAATGTGTACCCAGTAAAACAGGCCCATCCCAAGTGACCAACGGCTCACTCGATGTAACGGGTGGGTGATGGGATGGTCCCAGTCCCTGGGGGCCCCTGGGCTCTCTCTAGGGAAGAGATCCCTGCTCTGATCCTCTGAGAGTCCCTGCGAGGCAGCTCAAGTCACAGAGAGGCCAACGCCTGGCCCAAGATCACACAGCTCCGCAGACGCATCGCTATATGTCGAAGGCCAACCATCTGCTAGACACCTGTCCGGGCCTCTTAAAAACAATCGATCATCCTTGAAAAAATCAATTAAAAAAAATAACGCCAGAACTCTGTTAGATGCAGGCAGGAAAAAAAAAAAGATAGAGGTGCCAGAGAACACTTGGGTTTTCAATGTGTTTTAAATAATAGCATGTGGGGGCCCCGCGGCGTTGTCTGCTCGTCCATCTGGGCTTACAAGGAAGGTTTTGGAAGAGAAGTGAGCTTCAGTCTAGGAGAAAGAAAAAGGAATCAATGTTATCCAGGGGAAGGATGGTGGGAAAGACAGTTCTAAGAAACGAAATGCGTGTTCTGAAACAAGGTCTCCTGTTCCAGGGTTGGGGACAGTCTGTGAATCTGGGGACCGAAAAAGTTTGCAAAGACCCCACTCTGGAGAAAACCTGGGAATTTGGATCTTCCTCTAAAAAAACCCCAGGAATAAAAAAAAAAAAAAAAAAAAGAAGCACAGAGTTTTGTTGGGATGCTCCGGCCCCCCGCTGAGCTGCAAGGGAATTTCCAGTCCTGCCCAATTTCCAGTCCTGACCCCTCCTGGTCCACTTGGACCAAGTAATGCCAACTGGGTGCAGTGAGTGGCACATTCCTCTCACCCCAGTGACTCAGGAGGCTGAGGAAGGAGGATTGCAAGGTTGAGGCCAGCCTCAGAAATTCAGCAAGGTCCTGTCTCAAAATGAAACTTAAAAAAAAAAAAAAGCAGGGGTGATATCTCAGTGATAGAGTATTCCTAGGTAAATCACCGGTCCTACACACATAGCAGAAAAGAAAAGATAATTCTGCAATTTTGAATTTATGTAAGGGAAGGCCTTGATATCAGTTCAGTTTGGGAGCGTGAACATCCGTGGCAGGTATGGGTTCGACGCACATCTTCGGACTACTGACCCTCTACAAGCGCTGAGCATGGCCACCCTCGCTCGGCTCAGGCTGCATCTGTGTGGAAAGAAGATCTTACTCGTTACAATGTTTGCGGTGGCAGAGAAACCCAGGCAGCAAAGGATGATGAGTCTTCAAATCAGTGGTCACGTCCGACAGGGATTGCTTTCCTTTGTTTCATAAGCCGGTTTGAATCGAGCTCAGTGTCACTTGTTGTAAGAGCCGTGCTTCTCCAGAGACACCAAACCCACAGGATCCAGAGAAAGAGAGAGGGAGAGAAAGATACGTACGTATTCTAAGGAATTGGCTTCTATAATTATGGAAAGCTGTCAAGTCTGGATTCTACCCGGCACCCTGGACCCTCAGGGAAGAGTGGATATTATAGTCCTAACTCCAAGAGCTGTTTGCAGGGAGATTCCCTTCCTTTTTGTGGGGGTTTGGGGGAGAGTCTCAGTCTTTTCTCTGAAGGCCTTCAACTGATTAGATGACGCCCACCCACAGGATCAAGGTTAACCTGTTTCACCAGGCTGACTTCAATGTGAATCATCACATCTAAAAACAAAACAAAAAAACCCCTCATCATCACATTTATCTAGGCTGATTTTCGAACAGACAACTGGTCAAAAATGTGATCAAGTAAAACTCAGTGCACCTATCCCAAGTGTTTAGCTTACATTTTTTTTTTTTTTGGTGGGGGGTACCGGGGATTGAACTCGGGGGCACTCAACCACTGAGCCACCTCCCCAGCCCTATTGTGTATTTTATTTAGAGACAGGGTCTCACTGAGTTGCTGAGCGCCTTGCTTTTGCTGAGGCTGGTTTGGAACTCGCGATCCTCCTGTCTCAGCCTCCGGAGCCGCTGGGATGACAGGCATTTGCCACCTGTGAGGGGCTTTAGCTCAAATCTGATGGAATGGCTTGGTGCTCTTCAGAAGTTGGTGAGGATCTTTTCAGATCTGACTAAAGGTAACCGCTCAGCCCTAAAGTGTACACAGTGGGTTGGACCTTCAGGTTTCCCAGGGGTGAGGCTTCTTGGGAGGGATGTGGAGTGGAAACATCCATCCTTGTCCGTCTGCAGGAAGACATTTCTTGGGTGTGTTTTGCAATGGCTGGCGCGGTCCTCTCTGCCCTCCTGTCCCCGCCGGGCTCCTGGCTGAAGGGGGTGTCCGGATCGTCAAATACTACTTCGGATGAGGTCTGTGTCCCCGAATGTCACGGGCAACTTCATAAAAGAAATTCCACCTGACATTTTCAAGCGTGTCGCCCTTGAACCCACAAAAAAGTCAGGTGTAAATTGAGAATGGATTTGCACCTAAGCCGTTTCCGGTGGATCTTTGGTGTTTGTTTGGAACTGACATTTGGAAAATTAACTCAATTGCCCTCAGAATCCGTTCCCTCTCGATGCAGTGTGTGTGAGGGGGGATGAGGCTGGATGGGCCCAAATGGCTGGTGCAGCCTGCTTTGGGTGGATCTCAGGCCCTCTTATTTATTGAGCCTGGATCGTTTTAAAAAGAAAGTCAGCAGGATGTGCAATCAGGCATGTCAGCCACGTGACCTTTGGGGCAGGAATTGGGTTCTGGATGGGGATCATTGCCTAAGATACTAGAGATGATGTGGCTCTTGGCCACAGGAGCCCGTGGATGGTCGGCCGTGGAGACATGGCTGACGTCCTGCAGCTGATGTTCTGCTCAGATCCAGAGCAGCCACCAAGCAGGCTTCCGCCGCTGGGTGTGCTGACGAAGCAAGGGATGCTTCCTCTCACAGTGTCGCAGCAGCTCACAGACGGAACAGCAAGCTGTTTGACTCTGGGCGTCGCTGGGCGGGAACCAGTCCTTCTGCCTACCCCGTCTACACCACGTTGGTGAAGAGGGGAACCGAGCCACCGAACCGGCTTGGGAGGCTGAGGCCAGAGGATTGAGAGTTCAAAGCCAGCCTCAGTAACTTAGCAAGGTCCCAAGCAACTCAGAGAGACCCTGTCTTTATATAAAATACAAAGTAGAGCTGGGGAGGTGGCTTAGTGGTTAAGTACCCGGGGTTCAATCCCCAGTACCAAAAAAAGAAAAGAAATGGATAGACAATCCCCAAAAAATCAAATGCCAAATGCTTTCTCTGATATAAGGAGGCTGACTCATAGTGGGGTAGGGAGGGGGAGCATGGGAGGAATAGATGAACTCTAGATAGGGCAGAGGGGTCGGAGGGGAAGGGAGGGGGCAGGGGGTTAGAAATGATGGTGGAATGTGATGGACATCATTATCCAAAGTACAGGTATGAAGACACGAATAGTGTGAATATACTGTGTATACAACCAGAGATATGAAAAATTGTGCTCTGTGTATGTAATAAGACTTGTAATGCATTCCACTGCTGTCACATATAAATTTAAAAAATTAATTAAAGAAAAAGAGATGGAATAACCTTATAAAATTATGGGGCATGGTGATTCCCACCTTAAATCCCATCCTCTCTTGGGAGGCTGAGGCAGGAGGATATTGAGTTCAAGGCCAGCCTCAGCAACTTGGCGAGACCCTAAGTAAGTTAGCAAGATCCTGTCTCAATAAAATAATAATAATAATAATAATAATAATAATAATAATAATAATGGCTAGAAATGTAGCTCAGTGGTAAACCATCTCAGGATTCAATCCCCAGTACCAAGAAATATTTTTTAAAAAATTGTCCTGACCAGTTCTCTCATTCTAGAAAAAAAATAACAATGTCACCCAAAAGGATTAAGTTCCCTTCCTAAGTAAGTTAGTGGCAGGAATGGGGCCAGGATCCAGGTCCCTTGGAGTCAAAGAGTGTCATCCTTTGAATAGAGAGGAGGCGGTGAGGGAGTGCTTTGGATCGCCAGCAAATGGGGAATCGAGAATTTTCGTTGATGCAAAAAAAGTCGAAACTTAGGGGCCCTTTGACCCCTTCTTGTACTTATTGTTTTTGTTATTATTTTTCCTGGACATTTCTGGAAGGGAAGACTCCTGCTTGATGTCTGTCCTTGTAGAAATATCCATTTTTAAGTTGGTTTGAAATCAGCCTGTCCTCTGATCCACTGGGATCGAGTTAAAATCAATGCCCCCCCACCCACCCCGCCAAAGTGGGGAAAAAACTAGGAAGACGGGGTTTTATCCTCTGTGTGAGTCGATTCCAGGACGCGGCTTCATTGAGTTGTTGGTAGTTCCCTTCAGCATGAGGAGTCAATTAAGCGTGGCCATGAATTTTCGAAGAAGATGAAAGAATTTCCATTTAGCCAACAACTTCTGCCAAGGAATCCAATAATGCAGTGCCATAAAGGTAGTTCTCGCCCACTCACCTGAATGAATGTGTGCGGTATGTTTTTATGTTTTGATTTGCTTTTATGTGTGTCTTTTATACCTTTTTTTTTTTTTCTGCCCAGAACTGGTAGCAAGTTCAAAATGGCTGGAGTGTGACATCAGGTCGAATGGCTCACAGACACACGAGGGGATCTCTTTTTATTTCCAGTGCTGGGGATAGAACCCAGGACCCTGCACATGCCGGGTAAATACCTTCTGAGCCAGAATCCCAGTTTTTTTGTTTTTTTTGTAGGGGTACCAGGGTCTGAACTCAGGGGCACTTGACCCCTGAGCCCCCTCCCCAGCCCTATTTTGTATGTTATTTAGAGACAGGGTCTCACGGAGCGGCTTAGGGCCTCACCAGTGCTGAGGCTGGCTTTGAACTCGCGATCCTCCTGCCTCAGCCTCCCGAGCCACTGAAATTCAGGCTTGTGCCACCCACCGTGCCCAGCCCGAGGCACATTTCATAGGGACATTTTTAGCACGAATTCAGTAGTGTCTTACGTAAAATCTGATATTGGGGTACAGTCATCCACTTTTCTATGAAAGGGACATGATTATTTCCTGTAGTTCTGATACTCCTGATCTTATCCTTATTAGAGCATTTACAAAATTTCCTGGTAGCCTTTGCCGGGCGCCTTCCTCGGCGCTGTGAGCAACCAGCATCTCTGAAGTCAATGCAGGAAGGAAGTTCCTCTGGTTTGCACTGAACACAGAATGATCACTGGTGCTGATCTGGCAGCAAGAGGTGACTCTGGTGCAGAGGGTCCTGCTACGTGACGTAGGGTCTAGTGTAGGAGATACGGCAGAAGCCAGAGAGAAGGTTCCTATGAAGGTAACAGTGTGAAACCCTGAGCAGCGGTAAGGAAACGGCAGGGTTTACTTCCCCCGGATGAGGATACGACGGGGGCCAGGGCATTGGAACCCCAGTGCATAAGGTTCTGGAAACCCACGTCTCCAACTTCTGTTCTGCGTTCTCTATTAATTGAGCGAGAACTCTGCAGGCAGGTAGGGGTGCAGAGGGCATCCCTGGCCTTGGCACAGAGGCACAAGCCTGTCCCCAGCCCCACCTTGAGTTTCGCTGATGAGACATCAGTGGGTCTTGGCAAGGTCGATGCCTCCCTCAGCACAGCACCAGCACCACGATTTCCACCCCCCGCACCTTCTGAGCTTCCCCCGTTGGTCCTCTTCAGAATGGGTGGATTAGGATGCAATCGATTGTTCAGATCCACGCAGCACCAACAGATCCCGGAGAGTTCCAGCCCCAAAGGGGTTTACTGAGAAGGTACAGGAGTTCTAAGACGGCGCCCACGATCTTGAGCGACTCCAAGGACAGAAGCCACTGGCCAGGGACGGTGTAGGGGTGTAGGTAATGCTGGATCTGTGTTCTCGGGGAACACTTGGCCAATGGAATGATGTGTCTAAAGGTGGCTGCAGTGAGATATTATTGTCCAAGATCCGAATCCTAGAATAGTGTCTGATCGACACCTTTCGAATAATGCTCTAGTGCCTGCCCCTTCGATAGGGGAGGGCTGCCCACGTCGATCTCTACCCGACTGTGACCACTCCATACTACAGAGGAAAGGCCGCCCGACAAAAACCAGGAAAGGGCATGTCCACTCTAGGCATAGAGGTACCTGTCACTCAAAGAACCCTCCAGCCACGCAAGTGCACCGTCCTGCGGATCAAGCCACGCTGTGATTTTTGCGTGCATATATTAAACACGTGGGATCCACGATGTGAACCACGTGGCGAACCTCTCCTCCATGCTCAGCCACACGGGGGGACCTTCTCCTACAGACCTCTAGAAGCTGTGGCCACCTGGACCCCCCGGTGCCCTCGGGCATGCAGATCATTAGGCAAAACTTGACACAGTCCCAGGGGAAGGGATGCTGTCTATGAAGGCGAGGGAGTTAGGGTAAGATTGACCTCTGGGTGAAGAGTGTTCCGGAACACGGTTTGGGTGAGCTCCTTCCAGGAGGAAAATATTCCTGAGAAAGGACAGTGTGAGTCATCTCACCAGGGGGCGAAACACATAGAGAGTGTGTGATACAATCACATGAGGGTGATATAATTCTTCCCGTGCTTGTACACTGTTGGAAGGATGGTCAAGAATAACAAGAAAAAAAAAAAGAATTTTCCAGTGCAAATTGACTATCTTAGGATAAAATAGTCACTAGGGATGTCTTTGGTAGTTTGTTCCATACCTATCAATTTTCTGTCTGCCTTCGAAGAAGAAAATAAATTTTTAAAAAGGGTGTGTGTGTGTGTGTGTGTGTGTGTGTGTGTGAGAGTGTATAAAACAACACACTGCATCTCAATCGATCATAGATTATTTCTGTCAGCTTTTTCATTGCCGGGACCAAAAATCCCGATAAGAATAATTAGAGGAAGAACATTTTATTTGGGGGGAGCTTGGTCCATTGAGGGCCGACTGTCACTCCAACCCGTGATGAGGCAGAGCATCATGGCAGAAGGGTATCCTGCAGGAAGGCGGCTCAGGACACACCAATTAGGAAGCAGAGAGAGAGCTCTGCTCACCAGGGACAAAATATAAACTGCAGTGACCCGGCTCCTGCAGCCACAGGTCACCTGCCCGCAGGTAGCACCCAGGTGAGCCCTGTCAGGGGCTGACTGCACTGAGTAGGTTCCGGCTCTCACAGCTCCGTCGCTCCACCTCTGACCCTTCTTGTCTCGTCTCCCAGGTGGGCTTTTGGGGGACACCTCACATCTGAAGTAGAACGTGTACCCCTGTACCTGTATCTGTATCCACACACACCCCCCCACAATATTAAAGTAGATTCCACCTGCCAACCCTGGACGGTCTTCCCTGCAATGGTAATGGGCCTTCTCACCACGCCCAGGAAGGTTCTCCTGGTGATTCTTGTTAAGTTTCCAAGTGGAATAAGGGAACCAGCATTCCAAGGGGTTTCGCCTGCAGTATCTTGGTCAATTGTCATGGTCCTCTGAGATGACTTATTCCTCTTATCTTGATGGCCCAGACGAGGAAAACAGGGCACGGAGAAGGTCTCATAAAACGTTAGCGATCATCCCATGTCTTTATTAACACCCTGCTGTTTACCCCCGAGAGCAGGAACTCACACTGCACCCTTCTTTCATGTCTGTTCCTAATATGAGTACCTGCTCCACGGCCCACACTGCATTAATGATTGCATTGATATGTTAAAGAGGACATGTTACAAGACCAAAGTGTGTGTGTGTGTGTGTGTGTGTGTGTGTGTATGTATATATATATATAGGAATTTTATGCCTTACTGAATATACTTACTTCCATGGAATGGAAAAACCAGCTCGCCGTTTCTAATTTGCTTTTAGCTCTCGTACCCATTAGCTCACTTGATTCCTACAACAAATGCGTTTAGTTGGAGGGCATGATCATTCCTGTTTTTCTAACTTAAAAATCTGAAAAAGAAAAAGTAGTCTACCCATGGTGACATAATGGTGACAGTTTTTAATTCTAAATGGCTTGCTATGCAACAGGGAGATCCTGAGTAAATGCTGGTACCTGGAAGTTCAGAAGTTTCCCAACAGGCATCATTTGCAGAGGGTCACAAGACGGAGAAGCTGAAAATAAAGATAAAGGGATGACTATGTTGTTGGGCTTCAACGTTCAATGAAAGAGGAGAACAGAAAATGAGCGACAAGAGCACAACTATCAACATTGACAGAAAAACGCGAAAGCAATTGGAACAGGAAAAATATCATAGCTTTAAATGTGTTCGTTAGACCAAAAAACAAAAAAATTGGAAAATAAGAGCTACAGAAAAATTCTTCAAGTCTGAGGGTAAGCTAATTCTCTGGATGTATTTCTTCCAGGATATACTGGGCTGCCCCAGACACAAAGCAACAAGGCTGAGTGACCATGCACTGGAACCTTTGAAACCATGAGCCAAAAGAAACCTTTCCTCCTTTATGTTGATTTATGTCAGGCCATGTGTCACAGCAATAGAAATCTAATGGAATGGCCACGCTAGATGATGAGAGTTTTCTCCTTGGAGCTCCCTAATCAGCAACCCACGGGCCGAGAGCCAGGTCTCTTACTATTCACAGGGTGTCTGTATTTTTTTTTCTTGATTGTAGAGGTGAGCGTTATACACTTGTAGAAAAATCACGAACAGCTAGTCCCCCATTTGGACCTTCGATTGATTAAGGGTATGTGTCCAAATCCCTAAAATATGGGTTTAGATACGGATCATCGGGTGGACTTTTAAAATGCATTCCCAATTTCACATTTTTTACAAGGTAGAAACATTTGGACAGAAAGAAAATGAGAGAGATCAAATAGAAGACTTTAATGTGTGATGTATTTTCTTAAAGCCGGTGTGGGTCATGAGTTGAGGTTTAAATCCTGAGACTCGGTTCCGAATGGGACGCGAATATATATTTTTTCTTTGACCATCTCAAGTTGCATCCTAAAGAAGGTGTGAGTAACGATGGTTTCAGAGCCCAGGGAGTGTTCTATCAGTCATATATTACATCTGAATTCTAAAGAAAGTGTCTGTTCATATAGAATGTAGGTATTCATGTATATTAAAATGCTTTATGAAGTATTTGGTGTAAAGTTCTCATCGGCTTTGGTGGAAGTGAGACGTTTTAATATAGTACCCTAGGAAAATGGCTCAAGTGGTTCCATTTTTAAACGAAATGTAAGTGAATCAGTAAGATCAAAGTGCACCCAAGAGGAACCGGCATGCAGAGGCCCCGGGGGGTGCCTCTGTGTCCCATTAAAAAATGAAAGTTCACCCACTGTCTGGAGAGGGTTCTTGTTTTTACTTCAAAATGTAGAAAATCAGATTCAAAAAGTCCTTCAGGGCCCTTTAATTGAAGTCTCTTAGTTCCAAAGTGGCCATGCAGACAGGTGCATAAGGATTTTCAGCCAGTTAATATCCAGGCCACTGAATTTTGTATCCTTTTTTAAAAAAAAAAATTCTAATTAGTCACACATGACAGTAGAATGCATAGTCTAGTCTGACTAGTCCAAAATGCCTCTATTTTACCCACTCTTATTGTTCATTAGCCTGCATCCACATATCAGAGAAAACATTTGGCCTTTGATTCTTTGAGATTGGCTTATTTCGCTTAGCGTGATATTTTCCAGTTCCATCCACGTGCTGGCAAATGCCATAACTGCATTCTTCTTTAAGGCTGAGTAATATTCCATTGTGTATGTATGCCACAGTTTCTTTATCCATTCATCTGCTGAAGGACACCTAGGTTGGTTCCACAGCTTGGCTACTGTGAATTGAGCTGCTATAAACACTGATGTGGCTGTGTCCCTGTAGGATGCTGATTTTAAGTCCTTTGGGTATAAACCAAGGAGTGGGATAATTGGGTCAAGTGGCGGTTCCATTCCAAGTTTTCTGAGAAATCTCCATACTGCTTTCCAGATTGGCTGCACCAATTTGCACTCCCACCAGCAATGCAGGAGTGTGCCTTTCCCCGACACCCTCACCAACCAACGTGTATTGTTGTTTGTATTCTTGGTGATTGCCATTCTGAGTGGAATGAGATAACACACTAAATTTTCTAATTAAAAAAATCCCTATTATTAATTGTATGCAAGAATTTCTCCTTTGGATATGACCTGGAAGAAAATCAGTAGTTTTTCTTTGTGGTTATGCCCTTTCTGCATAACTTAGTTAATTCACGTTGTTTGATGCTTTTCCATAAATTAAAATGTTTGAGTTTTCACAAGTGAGACCGGATTTCATGAGCTCCAGCGGATGCAAGTATCATTCTTAGCCATAATTCAGGTTACTGAAGTGGGATTATTTTAATTTTACTTCCTCTAGAGTCATTTTAAGAGACGACAGAATTTTTTTTTAAAAAAAGAAAACTTGTTTTAATACAATGTTTCTCCATTCTCCTCTTGGTCCTTTTGGGTGCTGAGAAAACAGAAATTTGAATTTAATGACTTGCCCTCGGTCTTGGAAGCTAATCAAACTCCTTGTCCTCGATATTGTCTCATAGTGTAGTTCAAAGGTGCAATGCATTAATTTCATGGTCTCCATTTGCTTGGAAATGAAGGCGACGTGAACCTGAAATATTTCTGATCTTCACTACACACCTTTAAAACAATGAGGGTGGTAAAAAAAAAAAATCTCTGCATTTTCTAATGATGTCTTGTCATTTTTAAAAAGGAAATGGGGCTTCCAAATAAAAGGGTCACTCTTTACACAAAACTCGTCATAAAAGGTAACTCCTATTGCTTACAAGAAATAGTTATAAATAAAGTCACCCGTATTGCTCCGAAGGAGACGTGGTTATAATGATTGAGTGGGGTTGTAGGAAGAGATCCCGTAGGAATCCCTTCCCATTCTTGGAAGGAAGACATTGTCCTGATTTTGGAGAATCGGTTCATTTCCAGCTGCGACGCTGGATCTCTGGGAGACAAGTAATCACTCTCAGTGACAAAAGTGTGAAGTTTTAATAAAGGAACCTACTGGAATTGGCCTAAGGCTCCGGCACTGTGGCTTGAAGTCCCACCTCATGAATATTCAAAAGCTTAAATCTGGGCACTTAAATCCTGCACCTTTTGGAAAGAGTCCCTGCCCTCCTAGGAAGACCGCACAAATATGCATTCCTACAAACACACAGACCTCGATAGTGTATTTCCTAGTTTGAAAATATTACTATGCTATAACAAAGTAAATGAATGATGTCTGGATGGATGGATGGATGGATGGATGGATGGATGGATGGACAGATAGATCTATCTCAAAAAAAACTCTTCATTCCCTTATCAAATGCTCTCATGAGATAGCTTAAATGTCCTGCCTGACATGGAATTGGAGAGCTCACATTTTAATGACTGTTTCTACTTGCTTCAGAACAAAAAGTAGCATATCTCTTGGGGGAAAAAGCCCCAGACCACCCTCTCCACCTGCTTATGATCCTTACTTAGACCATAGAGGCTGAATTCTTAAGACAGAGCATCATAAATACAGCCTTCATGTTGGATGGCAAAAAAGCAAAAATATATATATATATATGCATATTGCATTCATAACAGGTGACTAGGAATGGTATTGGGAAAGCTGACCATTCCTTTTAGAATAAGAGATTCACTCATAGTTCATGATTCTTAGCCTTGGCTGCACGTTAGAATCACCCGGGGAACTTTAAAAGGTGCAGATGGTTAGCTCCTGCTTGTGGTTTATAGTATGATTGGCTTGGTAACGGGGCCACCTGTGAATCAGGGATTGTAAAAGTCCCCCCGGGGTTATTGTCCTGGCCACAGAGGGTGGAAACTGTGGTCGCTCTGGCCCCCGAGTTGCAGCAAGTCCTATGGAGTTCGCCTGAGATCAAAGACTTGTACTAAATTTCCAGACCAGCCTTCTTTCCAATTCTGCCTAGTGAACAGTTTTCACTTGCTGAAAAAAATTTTTTTTCAGTATTAATTAATTATTACACAATGCATGGTCCCTAAATTATTCCTTATGGCAAAAGGCTACTTTTGTTGACATCTTTCATGATCACTGTCTAGATAGGGTGACCTCTTCTCTGGACAAGTCATTGTTGAAGTAAATCACTAGCACTGGCTGTAATCTTTGGCCCGTGTTATAATTAGGACCACAGTTCATTAACACAAAATGCACTATCCAATCAAAACACCTGGTAAGTGCCGGGCGCCATGGCACACACCTATAATCCCAGCGGCTCCGGAGGCTGAGGCAGGAGGATCTCCAGTTCAAAGCCAGCCTCAGCAACAGTGAGGCACTAAGCAACTCAGTGAGACCCTGTCTCTAAATAAAATACAACATAGGGCTGGGGAGGTGGCTCAGTAGTCAAGTGCCCCTGAGTTCAATCCCTAGTACCACCTCCACCCCCCCCCAAAAAAGACCTGATAAGTGTTTCAGGATGTCCCAATCAAACGAGGAATTCTGGTTCTGTAGTACGTGAGCCTGATTCTGATTGGAGAACTTCTCTAGTTGTGCAGAACTCAAAAAAAAAAAAAAAAAAACTCCAAATAATACATTATTTAAAAGCTCCACTCCTGGAGGGGATTTGGGTAAAGCGATTTTTATACAATGTGTATCTTGGCCAGATGCAAGTGGTAATTGGAAAGGAAAAAAAAAAAAGAAAAAACAGTCAGGAATCATTTTAATTGTACATTGTTTGGGCGGTTTTATTCTGGCTTTTGTTGTATTTTAATAGGGACAGCAGCACCCAGGATTTCTTGTTTCTGTAACTAGCGCGATTTCCTTTTTCTCCTCCAAGCTCTGTGTAGTTGTAACCTGGTCTTTTGTTTTCCCGCTTTGACTGGGGAAATTAATTTTTTTTTCTGTCACTAGACGGATAAAAGACAAATGCTAAGAGGTGTCAATTGCGTTCATTTTTTATATATATATATAAAATGGAGAAAGCGCCTCATTTCGTGGTCTGCCTTCCACTAATTTTAGATATGATTTTATTTTTCTGACCACCCGTGGACTTGTCAGAAATTAATTAAATGCTCCATTTCTTTTATCTAATTGAAAACCCCCCCCTTTTTTTTTTTTGCTGCTGATGAATCATTTCCTTGGTTTGGTTACAAAGGAAAGTGCTCTGTGAGTGTTTACTTTCAAAAACACTTTTCTTTTTACCCTTTTCTTTGCGAGGCTCCGCTGGGAGGTGGTCCCTCTTGAAGGCCAGTCTCTTCTTTTTTTTTTTTAACGTACAGCATGAAAATGTACTTGACCCCCAGCTTCAAAGCACAGAAGTTGGCCTTTCCACAGCAGGCACAATCTCGCCTTAAATCGATAAAATGGCACGATGAAAAACCAGTGGGGTGGGAATTGGATTCTGGTGAGGGTCAGGCTGCCCACAGAAGAGATCCAATGTTTTCTGAATGGGATCTCTGAAGCACTGGCTTTCAGAATCACTGTCAGATTCTGCAGCCCAGTCCCTGAGGTTCTAGAAGAGGCGGTGCATCTGGATGCTTCTCTTCAATGTTGGAAAGTCATGCAAAAGATAGGAAAGCAAACACCCAACATGCACTAGAGGGCATGGCTGTAGCTCAGTGGCAGAGTGCCTGCCTTGCATGTTGGAGGCACTGGGTTAGATCCTCAGCACCACATAGAAATAAATGATGTCCATCTACAATTACAAGAAAAAAATAAGAAAAAAAAAAAAAGAGAAAGAAATGCACTAGGTAGCCAGGGGCCAGGTTTAGCAAAAGACTTTCAACATGTTAGAGTCTGCCGCAATCCGGCTGCAGCAAAATAGCCGCGGGGTGACGAGCAACTTGTGTAGATTGATACAGCAGGAGTGGGAGCCATTTATTGTAGGACAGGAGGGGTATGTATACATTCCACACAGCTTATCTTAATTAACATAAACTAGATACAGCAGTCAACCAATAAGGAATCTCCACACTTAATGGCTCACCGGCGCCACCTCACAAACCACTCCCTCTGCAAGATGCCAGGCGCCATGCTGACTTGTTTACAGATCCTAACGATAGTCAAGATGCTCCAACTTTTCTGTAAAAGGGAGCAAGGCAGAACTCCCCGTAGTAATGGTGCAAGTCTGGGTTAATGGCCAGGTCCCTCAAAAGCCAAGAAAAGCTTTGCCATCCACCCTGAACTGCAGGTTGGAAACGCTGACCACAGGGAGGGTACCAGCCCTCCACATGCCAAAGACCTGGTCTCGCTGCCCACATGCTCTCAGACCAGAGCTGGCCTGTGAGCACCATGAAATCGCAAAACCTGTAGGAACCTTCTAGAGACCACAAATCCCAGGGGTACCAAGGGTCCAAAGACAACCAAAGATTGTGAGTCACCTGCTCACGTCACCAGCTCACGGCAGGTAGAGTCCATCTGTCCACTGCGTTTCCTGCAAACATTTTGATGCGTAAGAACGCTCCGCCATTTTTTTCTCAACACTTCCTTCATTGTATGAAGGTTTTTTAATAATGTGATTGATGGCGGAGTCCAACAGAGGGCTTTGTGGAATCATCATGCAACGTTGACTAAATTACCCCTCCATTAAAAATGCAGTTTATGTAGGCTCTGCAGGAACATCATGAGTGCCAAAGTTTAATAGTTATTATAGTCGAATTGCAAAAATAAAGGGGTGGGGGGAGAAGGTGGGTGTATCCTAAGAGTAGCTGTTAAGGAGGTGAAATTGCATGTGATTTTAAAATCTTTTTTCCTCTAAATTGTTATACAGCTATATAGAAAAAATATATATTCATGTATGTAAACTATATTCTTATATATGAATATATATTTACATACATAATATGTGTATATTCACGTATAAAATCTATTTTTATATATTCATAGGTAAATATGAAATTCATTATATATATATAAATTTCAATTAAAATGCATGACCCTCAGAATACAATATCATTTTCACATCTACTGAAAGTTCAGCCATGTCCCAGTTGACGTGAGATAACAAAGTTCTTTTGGAGAGCATCAGGTAGAAAAGGTCGTGGCTTGACCTCTCCTGTTGCAAGGTTGACAGCTCAGATCCCTGAAAAACTAAAAACAGATTAACGAGAGAGAAGCGTACAGACTTAGTTCACGTAGGTTCATATATATCTATTTTAGTTGTAGGTGAACCCACAGTATCTTTATTTATTTTTATGTTTTCTGTGACATGGAAGCCTGGGGAAATGAAGACCCAGAGAAAGAGGGAAGACTCTCTTGTTATGCTGAAGTTGGAGAGTGGACAGGTGTGTGGAGGTGGGATTGGACGGGAGTCATGATCTAAAATGGTAGCCAACTGGGGGGTTTCGCAGCGCCTCTTCATTCAGCCCGGTTTGGGAGTCTGTGGGCCGAAGGGTTACCCCTCAGGATCCAGGGTCTTATCATCCGTGTAGACCGTCAGCAAGTTCTTGAAGGGTTTGCTCCAGGAGAAAGTGGAGGGAGGAGATGAGAGAGACCTTCCTGCTTCTGCTGCTTTCCGGAAGGTCAGGGTGTCCTCTGTGGGGGCAGTATGTCCTGAACCCCCAGAAATGGTATCACCCGTGAAATGAGATGCGAAGAAGCGACAGAATAGAGGTGGACCTTCTTCCTTACCTGCCCAAAGGTGCCAGCCGCCAGCATTCCCAATCCAAACAGGTGCCCACCGTCGGCCAGGTGGAGTGCTAGACCCTCACCTGATTGTCATCTAGGATTCACAACAATCCTATTAAAAAAAAAAAGGAGGTCTTATTGATAAGTGTTATTATTACTACTCTTTATAAGGAAAGCGAGACTCGTGGAACTTGAGGGATCGTTCCAACATCTCATGGCTGGAATCGGGAGCTGGCACTTAAACCCACGCATTTATGACTCTGAAACCATGTTCCATAGACAGGTCCACGTGCAGCCTCGGGAGAGGATGCCACCCTATAAACCAAGGGCCAAATGAATGTTAGAATGTTAGACCAAGTCAGAACCCAACACGGGAGTGAAAAAGGAAGATTTTTGTCTTTTAACCCTCACCTGGGAAGAGGGCTCAGAGGGGCAAAGCCAAGGATCCTTCAGTGTCCAAAGACAACACAAGTCCAAGGAGTGTTCAGCCCAGAGACAACGCCCTGTTATATTCTCCATGGGAAAGGGAGAGGGCCAGTGGGAGCCTCTTGGGTCTCGTATTCGGTCCCCAGTGTTGGGTTTGGGAGTAGAACAGAGAAGAGGTGGAATACGGAAGATCGGAAAGAAAACCTGCAATATTGGGGAAATCTGTGACCTTTCATTTTAAAAGTTTCTAAAGATAAAATTAGAGTATTTGATGAAGACTTAGAAGACTTTAGAAGTATAAAAATCCCTAAATTCAAATATCTATAGCATGATTTTTTTTTAGGGGGGGGGAGGGTGCCATTTTTTTTAACCACACACAAAGTTAACTCTCCATGCCACATGGACTCGCTCGATGGTGAGAAGCCCTACTGGAAAGGCCACATGGAACACGGAGTGGATACGGGGCCTGTGTCTAGACGTCTTTGCCCCAAGCGCTCGGAGGCTCTACAGTCTAAAATTGAGCCTCAGCAACATCCCAAGAAGTGAGGCCCACCTGTGGGGTGGCTGATAAAAATCAAGAGCTCCAGTGTTCCCCCCTCAACACCAACGGCCCGTTGTGTGATTAAGACTGTTCGCAAGCCAGGCACTGTGGCGCCTGCCTGGAATCCCAGTTGTTTGGGAGGCTGAGGCAGGAGGATCTCGAGCTCCAAGCCAGACTCAGCAATTTTAGCGAGGCTCTGAGCAACTTAGCGAGAGAACCTGTCTCTAAATAAAAAAGGGCTGGGGATATGGCTCTGTGGTTAAGGGCCCCTGGGTTCAATCCTCAGTACCCCCCAAAAATGGGGGGGGTTCACAAACCTTACAGAGAAATATAGGTTTTTCTAAAGTCTTCCGGGACCTGTAGGAAAAAGTCAGTAGAATCAAATAAAAAAAAAAAAACATAACCACCAAGAGTTGAGCCCAGATCACTACAATTATCAGCAAGAAGTGAGCCCACAGGGAGTATTTACCTCGACGCCTTGTTACTGTACACGCATGGTCCATCCTCCCCCAGGACCCTGAACCCAGCACTCCCTCGTCCACCTCCAGGGAGCAGAATTAGCTTTGTGTGTGTGTGTGTGTGTGTGTGTGTGTGTGTGTGTGTGTGTGAGTGTGACAAAGGGGGAAATTGCAGAAAGCACACGGTGAACCCCCCTGTTCTCATTTTCCTCGACAATCGTGAATTGTTTAGTCGCCAGGAAAATTGCTCCACTCCTGAGCAATTGGGATCCATTAAGTGTCCGTCGTCGGATCGGTCCAGCCAAATGAGTAGCGCACAGGAAGACAGCAGAGACCCGTCAATCGCGAGACCCCTGGCAGCGGAGATGTGGCTGCACGCCCGTCGTCACATGTCACATCGTGAGGACCTGGGAGGAAAGGGAAGGGCTGTAGGAAGAATCCCCTCCAGCGGAGTGGCCCCTGGCCTTCCCTGAAGCCTGGAGCCCCGTCCACTCCAGGGCGTCGTCACCTGGGCGAATCTCAGATTCTCCGTGACTTCGACTCCTGCTTGTCACTCAGTGTGAATCTTTCTCTGCTTTTCTACTCTGGGATTTGGGGCGGGGGGGGGGGGGGAGGTCCTTTATCCGTTCCACGTATAAAATTTAATAGCCCTGAATCCAACTTCAAAGGAAAGAGGAGGTGCACCCAGCTGACCTTTGGCCTTGGGAATCTAAACTGCAAGTTTATCTTGAATCCGTTTCAAAGACAACCTTGACATCGAGGAGCCTAGACGACGCGTATTTTGTTCCTTTGTCGTTTTATTTCATTCTGGTGGGATTTTGTGGAAGGTCAGAGTGACCTTGGCCAGGGTCAGGAGAGGTGGGAGAGAGTTGGTTTTTTGTTGGATTCTACGGATGGATGTCTCCTTTGTTTCTTTTTTTTTTTTTTTTTCTCAATGCACTTATTTTGTTACGTTGGGTCGGGAAGGTTCCCTTGAGCATCGGGTTTTTTTTTTGCGTCATATAAATTTGGTGTGATATTTTTGTCATTTTGAAAGGATCGTGCCGTTTTTATTCTCATTTCCTCTTTTGACCATTTTTAATTTCCAAGTGGGTCTTATTTCCAGGTTCTAATTATCCTAATCTCCCATGTAGAAATTTACGGAGTTTGTTTCTCTAATAAGGTGAGTCACTCTGACGGGTTAGGTGCACCTATGGAGAGGTGTTGACTTCTCTGTGCAGGGTATGAAGGTGTGCGTGCATAAGCAGATATTACCTGGATTTATATTATTTAGGAATACTGTGTACTTGATTTTTTTCCCATTGAACGCTACAGAATACAGTACATATTAAGAGTACCCGATCACAGCCATTTGAGTCTATATCTCCTGTATTTCCTGTTCAGAGTGTTTTGTGAGTGTTGCTGTGTTGTTACGACATGGTCATAACTCTTAGATAGCTTTGTGGATTGGATGCTTTATCATCATTAAGATCTCTTCTTTTTCCCCCATTGGCTTTGACTTACCTAATACTACCAGTAGCCAGAAGTTGTGGTGCGCACCTGTAATCACAGTGGCTTGGGAGGCTCAGACTGGAGGATTGCAAGTTCAAGGCCGGCCTCAGCAACTTAGTGAGGCCCTGAGCAACTTAGCAAGACCCTGTCTCAAACTAAAATTAAAATGGCTGGGGATGTGGTGACTCAGTGGTAAAAAGCACCTCTGGGTTAAATCCCTGGTATAAAAAAAAAAGAATAAAAGAATCTGGGCTGAGGTTGTGGCTCAGTGGTAGAGGGCTTGCCTAGCACGGGTGAGGCCCTGGTTTCAATCCTCAGCACCACAAAAATAAATATAAATAAATAGACACTCAGCACCACATTAAAAATATAAATAAATAGATACATCGATAAAAAAATAATAAAATAAAGGTGCAATTTTTCAAGCAAATAAATGAATAAAATAAAAACCTAACACTGTAACAGTGAGCCCTAACTTCTTCATGGCATTTACCTTTCTTGATACATCTTTCCATCCCTTTGTTTATGACAATTTGTGACTCTTTTAATTAGGAGTTGAGTGGGCTTTTCTTTGTAATTTGGGGGTGAGGGGATACTGGGGATTGAACTCAGGGGCACCTTGACCCTTGAGCCATATCCCCAGCCCTGTTTTGTGTTTTATTTAGAGACAGGGTCTCACTGAGTTGCTTAGTGTCTCCCTTTTGCTGAGGCTGGCTTTGAACTCACGATCCTCCTGCCTCAGCCTCCTGAGCCGCTGGGATGACAGCCATGCACCACTGCATCCGGCTTCCGTTGCTCTTTTTCTGTTTAAATCTATCCGATACATCCTGTGCTTGTTTTCTCCCTTGACAGTTATTCATAGAATACATTCTGTCTGGATCACTCCATATTGGAAGAAGCCTGTACTGTATTCCAAACCGGCAAGGGTTCTTAGGACTCAGGGCTTCTTAATGAGTCAGTTTTTGGTTTTTATTTCCTCTGACCAGGAGTTCAATAGCTATAGCGATATTCACAGTGCAGAGTCCTTCATGCTGATACAATATAACTTGGGGCATATGAGTGTTGTCTGCAAGATTTCATGTTCATTCTCACCTTCCATGTCTTTGACACTTTGTACAAAAAAAAAAAAAACACACATTTCAGAGGATCCTTGATTTCAATCCACAGAGCCATTCTTTAAATTCTCAATAAGTCAGAAGGCTGCACCACTTGCTTTACCTGAGATATTCATGTGCTTTCAACATCTTTATGGACTTCAATAACAGTGTAGCACCACCAGTCACTTTGCTGCATATACATGATACATTATGTTTCAAGGTTATAGGTGTCTCTTCTTTTTCTATATGACAGCGTTTGTACTTCCCTGTGACATTTCCAACAGAAAAAGAATGGAATCAGGTGCCCTGGCACATGCCTATAACCCCCCGCTGAAATTGGGAGGTTGAGACTGGAGGATCACAAGTTTGAGGCCATCCTCAGCAACTTAGCGAGACCCCTAAGCAACTTTGCAAGACCGTGTCTCAAAATAAAGAATAATAATAAAATAAAATAAAAAGGGCTGGGGATGTGGCTCAGCTGACTTTACAGTGTGGGTCCTTATAAGTTGCAAATTTCTTCCCGGCGTCATTATAATGTAAGGCAGCGGAGAGTATGATTAAGAGTGTGGATTTCAAAATCAGACGAACTTTAAGTTGTACCTTGCTACTTGAGCAGATTCATTTCCTTACGCCTTTTAGCAAAAAAAAAAAAAAAAAAAAAGGCAGCGGTGTTAGGATTTATCTTACAAAATTGTTTTAAGGATTAAGTGAGGTTCTTAACATAAAACACATTGCGTAACTCTTTGGTCAGCTAGAGTGGCCATAAAAAAATTACATTAAACTGAGGAGTAGTTCAAACAAGAGAAATTCGCTGTCTCATAGTTCTGGAAGCTGAGAAGTCTTAAGATCAAGGTGCCAGCTCCGTCCACCCCTGGTGAAGGCTCTTTTCCTGGCTGGCAGACAGATACCTTCTTGTTGTGTCCTCGCATCATGGGAAAAGCAGACAAGCTCTCTGGAGGTGTCTTCTCTCGACACCAATCCATGTGATCAGAACCCCACCCTGAGAACCTCATTGAACCTCGATGACTTCCTTATTCCAAATATAGGCTCATGGTGCGGCTAGGGGTTCAACATGTGACTGTTAGGAGGACATCACTCTGTCCACACCAGTCCTTATTAGATTTTTTTTTTAAGATACCAATTAAATTCAATGCACCCAATAGATGCTTGTTTAAATTTAACTCAAAGGTATGTCTTCTCTTAAGCATCTCTGAAGTTTGTTTTTTTTTTTTTAATTGAGATAGATCTTACCATTTTAGTAATTTGAAAGTGTACAGTTCTGTTGTTAGTATGCTCAGATACATCTATCAGTATTGTCCGGCTCCAGAATATTTCCATTATTTCCATAAAGAAACCCGGTACCACTTATCAACCCTTGTGAAAGTCCTCCTCTTCTCACCCTCTGGCACCCACGAGTCTTTCTGACTCTGTGTATTTGCCTATTCTGAACATTTCGTACAAGCGGAACCACGCAGCCTGTGGACTTTGATGTCTGGCTTCTCTCACTGAGCGTACTGTTTTCCAAGATCCTGTGTCCTTGATACAGCTGAATAATATTCCATTGGTTGCACCTGCCATAGGTGTTTATCCGTTCATCTGTGAATGCACATGGGGCTGTTATTAATAATGCTTCTGTGAATATTTGTATATTCCTTTTTTTTAATGTGCTCGGGTTTTTAGTTCTCTCGGGCAGTATGTAAAATAGTGCTAACTTGGCAGACTTGGCTGCTAGACCTTGGTCTGCATAAAGAGTGGGCCTTTGGCTGCTGCATGGGAATTTAGATTTTCCCTGGGTGTCCAGTAACCTGATGGATAGGAAGTGGTCACTATCCCTAAGCTGCATGGGCAAACCCTACGGTTTATGGTGAATACCGTGCTTCCTTCTGGGGATCTGGAATTTTGCTTCGTGCCAAGTGGAGGCTGCCTACATAACCAGCCCTGATAAAAGCCCCGGGCACAGAATCACTAATGAGTGTCGCTGGCAAGCAACATCTCTAGTGCCTTTGGAGACCCTGCTGTTCCGCGGAAAGCCCCTGGGGGAGGGCTCTGTCAGCCTGTATCTAGCTCCCCCCACCCCCAGCCTTCCCTCTCTGTGAGGAGGAGTTCCTGTGAGTTCTGTGAGTCTTCCCAATACACCCTCCAACCCGGGGGTGGCTCTGGGGACCCCAGACACAGGTGTCCACCTAAGAGCAGCATTTCTGGGTTGCTTAGCTTTCTGAACAGCTGACAACCGTCTTCCACAGTGATTAACCCCTTTTTACACTCCCCACTAGCCCTATTGGAGCGTTATGATTTCTCTACATTCTTGCCAACTCTCGTTTTCAGTTGTCTTTTTCTTGGATGGAGGGAGAATTGGGTTTTGGAATTTGGTGCTGTTCTTCTTTTTTCTTTCTTTTTTTTTTTTAAATATCCAACTTATTGGGTATGAACGGAGATGGTGATTGATTTGCATTTCTTGGCTGTCTTAATAATACTGAGTGCCTTTTGATGTGCTTTGGATCATGCATATGTCTTTTTTGGAGAAATATTTATTCCTTTTATTAAAAAAAAAATGTAGATGGTCTTGCCTTAATTGAAGTATAAGCGTTCTTTGCATTTGGTGGACACTAGACTCTTACCTGGTGCACGATTTCCAAAGATTCTCTGCCGTTCTGTGGCCCGTGACGTTTTAATTGCTTCAGAAAGCTTTGCTGTCATCATTGTGCTTAATCGGTATATCTTCTAACTCATTATCTTTTTCCCAGGCCAGCTTTCTTAATATTCTATCCATGTACATTTATTTATTTCCTGGGTCCTTTCTTCTGACCCTTTAACGTTGGCTGTGTCGGTGGCACCCTGGATTCCCTACATCGCAGTGTTCTGTACATTTCAGTAATTATCCGGGGGGAAGGCTGTAAATACTTCTGGTTCAGGCTGGAAATTTAGCCTCCAGTAGAAACTTATCAACTGTCTACTGCCAGCTCCTGAATTCCCTTTGAGAAAATGTTAACAATCGCTCAAATCCGACTGCAGGATGCCTTTTAGGTCAGAATCCCGAAGGTTTGGTAATGAACATTTCCTTCTCATGGGAAGGCGGCCGTTAGACAAAGAATGGCCGTGTTTCATTTGGTGGTTTTAGGGAGATTGGCTTCTGATGGGAAAACAAAGAGGTTTTTCCTCATACTGGGGGGACACGGAAGAGTTAAGGGTAGCTGTGTTGCTTGAAATAGATTTTCTTCTTATTTTCGCTCCTACAAGAGGACACACGGCCCCCTGTTTACTTCCATTTTCACTTTAAAGTTCTTTCACTTTTGTAACCTCTCAAGTCCCTGAACTACCCTGCAAAGCCACTTTTGCTGGACAGTTTCTTTTTCTTTTCTTTTATTGACTTAAAAAAATAAATGACAGCAGAATGCATTACCATTCTTACTACATATAGAGAGCACATTTTTTCATATCTCTGGTTGTATACAAAGTATATTCACACCAATTCGTGTCTTCATACATGCACTTTGGATAATGATGTCCATCCCATTCCACCATCCTTGCTAACCCCCTGCCCCCTCCCTTCCCCTCCCACCCCTCTGCCCTATCTAGAGTTCATCTATTCCTCCCATGCTCCCCCTCCCTACCCCACTATGAGTCAGCCTCCTTATAGCAGAGAAAACTTGCTGGTCAGTTTCTGCTGTAAGCCAAGAATTTTGTTTTGCATTTTTAGAAAAAATGCACACACATGTGCAAATCATACGCCCAGATGGTATCCATGATTTTTAAAAATCTGAAGTCCATGGGGTCATCTTCAGGGAGATTCTCCAAATTCCCATGAAATTTTAAGAGAAATTTTGAGTATATATCATCTTTTTATCAAAGCGTTCTTTGATTTAAAAAATGATTAAGAGCTTTTGCGCTAGGTGATGTCATGCGCCTGATAAGATCCGGTGGGTTTTTTTTGTTTTTGTTTTTGGTTTTTTTTTTTGTGTGTGTTTTGTTTTGGGTTTTACTTGTAGTTGTTGTTATTTATTTTATTTATTTTTTTGGTTCAAGTACTAAGTCTCTTCTTGGTCAGTGACTACGTGATCGACGGAGAAAGGGAGGGACCTTGTGGGTCTTCGTCTCCGACTGCATCCTCAGCTTGTGAAACGGAGCAGATGCTCAGAAAGTGTTCGTTAAATGATCGAGGAGTGATTTTTCTAAAGAAGGACTTACTGTCCCACGCAGTACTGTTCAAGGTCAGGCTCCATTTTCAAAGTGGAATGGAACTGAACTTTCCCAGGAGATGTGGAAACTTTTGGCATCAGCCTCTGTGTCTTGTCTCAAAAATATACCAGAAGCCACAAGTTCTGTGGCCCATCGAACTTTGCAAGCCTTTGGGATATCTGGTGTTGAACCTGCTTGGGCTGTGAGCTGTTGTGCACCCACTTTTAGTTGCTGGCAAGTCCTTCCCTTTGTTCACCGGGAACGGGTCACCCATCTGCAGCGCAGACGCAGAAAGAATGATAAAACCTGGAGAAGATGACCCCACCAGATCGTTCCCCTGTGAGGATCTTTCAAGCCATACTAAGTGACATGCAGATGGCCCTTGACGTACACTAGGGTTTATTTTAGTGAGCCTTTTGGTGACTGTGACCCCAAGACCCCACAAGAACAATATAGCGGAGGAAAAGTTGATTTGGGGCTCACAGTTTCAGAGGTCTCAGTTCCTAGACGGCTGATTCCATGGGGGCTCTGAAGCCCAAGGTCAGGCTGATCATCATGGCGGAAGGGAGTGGAGAAGTATCGCAGCCCAGGACGTGGCAATCAGGAATCGGGAAAAGCTCTGCTCACCAGGGACAAAATATAGACCCCAAAGGGATGGCCCCAGGGACCCCCTCCTCCAGCCGCACCCCCCCCCTGCCTGCAGTTACCACCGAGTTATTCTGTTCTACTAGAAAGTGCACTGATTAGGTGAAGGTGCTCACTACCTGATGGTTTTGCCTCTGAACTTTCTTGCATGGTCTCACGCAGGCACTTTGGTGGGGGGTAGGGCACCTCATGTGTAAACCATAACAGGGTTATTCCCGTGAGACCACTGAAAATTGGAAATATCATAGAGCTCACCTACCAAGCATCACAGCTCAGCCCGGCCTTCCATGAGCATGCTGACAACACGTGCCTCAGCCTGCCGCTGAGCACGCGCATCCAGGGCCAAGCCTGCTCTGTCAGGAAGGGGTCAATCCATGTCATGAAATCCACTGAACACTGGGTGGAAAGTGAAAAAAGAGGGCGTCCATGTGGGCGCTCCCCACGGCTGTAAGCCCGCTAAGACGGAAGGATCTTTGAAGCGGTGAACTGATCTTAATTGCGCTTTGATAGTGATGCTGTGGGGACAGGGTCACTCATTTCTGACCACGGGTGGCTGTGGCTCATGGCTGCTGCTCCGCACTGTTGTGAAGGTCGGGTGGCTGAGGAGCTATCACAGGGTGCAGGATGCCTTGGGAGCAGAAGAAAGGGCATCGTAGTAGAAGACATGTTTGGGACCCTGCAGGGTTGGAGGGGGGAGTGGAGATTCTCTCTATGTTCCTCCTGCATCACAGTTTGCTTTTTTTTTTTTCTTTTTTTTAATGTCAATGAGGTAGAGATGGCGTGACATCCAAACACAGAAACCAATCAAAGGGATCCAACAGCCTTTTAATTCTCTGCCCCCTACACGGCGCACATTGCTCACATTTTTTTTTCTTTTCCCCAGCCCTGTCTGAAGGAGGCTTCTTTTGATGGCTGTAAACTTTCTGAGTCTCCGTGTTGCGTGTCACTGGTTCAGACATCTGAGGGGAGATGAATAGGTGGGCTGTCTGGGACTCACCCCCGGGGTGACCGCAGACCCAGGCACGCGACCCGTTTCAAGAGAGAGACGGGGGGGCGAGGGGTGAGCAGACTGGTCAGACTCACCCTATGACTTCCCTAGGAGATCAGAGCCCACAGATTGTTAGGGAGGATCGTGACGAGGGTCTCCAGAAAAAGAGGAGACCCCCGCAGAGGAAGGTCCCGTCCTCTTCAGGAATCAGAGCTAAGTGGCTGTAGAAGGGGGTCATGGCGGGGGTGGGGGTGGGTGCCTTGGAAGGGCTTATGTAAAGCCCTCGGAACACTGATCCAATGTCACGTTTACGTCATCTGTGATTTCTCGGCATATATGTGATCGACTTAAAAAAAATCTATTTCTGCTTAGTTCTAAAATAAAAAAAATTTAAAAAACACCTCATGGTTCAGTTGGCCATGGTGGCACACGTCTGTAATCTCAGGCAGGAGGATCACAAGTTCCAGGCCAGTCTCGGCAACTTAGATAATCTCTCTCTTTTTTAAAAATTGGTTTTATTTTAAAATACATGACAGTGGAATGCATCATAATTCTTATTACACATATAGAACAATTTTTTATATCTCTGTATATAAGGTATATTCACAAAATTTGTGTCTTCATACCTGTACTTTGGGTAATGATGTCCATCACATTCCACCATCATTAATAACCCCATGCCCCCTCCCTTCCCCTCCCACCCCTCTGCCCTATCTAGAGTTCCTCTATTCCTCCCATGCTCCCCCTCCCTACCCCACTATGAGTCAGCCTCCTTATATCAGAGAAAACATTCGGCATTTAGTCTTTTTGGATTGGCTGACCTCACTTAGCATTATCTTCTCCAACGACATCCATTTACCTGCAAATGCCATGATTTTATTCTCTTTTACTGCTGAGTAATATTCCATGGTGTAGATATGCCACATTTTTAATCCATTCATCTACTGAAGGGCTTTTAGGCTGGTTCCACAGGTTAGCTATTGAGAATTGTGCTGCTATAAACATGGATGTGACCACGTCTATCTATGCCCATAGGTGCCATTAGGTCATCAGGACCATAACCACATGATCGTTTACAGTATCAGTCAGGCTGCTTATTCTGCGGTTACGTTTCACAGTTACAATATGCAATGGTAAGAGCTTTGTGCAGTTCTCAAGAAAGTCCATTGTCTGCAGTCACTGCTAGGGAGGCAGGTCCAGGAGCACCAGAGCTTGATGAAACATTGTAGTTGTGGAGCAAACAAGTTCCTCTATTCCCAGGAGCTATGTGCCTGCCATCAAGGTGGAGGCTTGATGAGGGTCTAGCACAGAGGCGTCTAAGGGCATTGCATACCAAGTAGACAGTGCACATACATCAGCTGTATCACTAGACCCTAAGAGAGACTGCAGGGTGCTCCAAGGGTGGGAAACAGGGGGCCTGTTACCCCTAGGAGTTTGCTCACCAGGGGGAATGCTTCCCTGTGCATTTCCACGGTCAGAATCCCTACGGGGTTCCCTTTCCTGACACCCCTGCTCTCTTTCCCCTTTTCTCTGCATTCTGCATTCCACACTCCTGGGCCCTTCCGCCATGATGGGTACCTCATCCTGGGCCCAGGGCAGTGGACTCGGCCGTCTATGGACTTGGATCTCTGACACTTGTGAGCCCCACATATACTTCCCGGCCTCTAAGTTGTTCTTGTTAAGCCTTTGGGGACCAGAGAGCTATAGTGAATGGATGTCACATTTGGCAAGGTTATGAATTTGGAAGGGTTAAGGGCAAACTATGAACTCAATGGTGAACCCCCACCCACCCACCCCCCACCCCCACAATTCATATGTTGAAATCCTAGCCCCAAGGTGATAGTCACAGGAGGTGGGAAGTTCAGGACTGGGATTAGTTATAGAGGTGACAAGAGAATTGCTGTGTTCCTTGCACCACATGCAAACACAGCTGAAAGGTGCTGTCCGTGGACCAGAAAGCAAGCCCTAATCAGACACCAAATCTGCCGACACCTGGATCTTGGACGCTCCACCTTCCAGAATTGTAAGCAGTGAATTTCTGTTGTGTATAAGCTGCACGGTTCGTGGCGTTTTGTTATAGCAGCCAAAATAGACTAATACAATGTGCAATAACTAATTAAATGTGCAATACTTTCCCCTGGATTCTCTACACCCTTTCTTGATACATTTTACTTCCTAACGCTGATCCCCTCTCCACACTCTATATACTATACGCAGAGTCTATGATGTGAGATCCTGGAGCACTGGGTTCCCTTACCTCTCTGTTCTACCCTCAGTGTGTTGAGTGTCGTTGGGTGCATGGCGAACACTCCAAAATGCCTGCCAAAAGATGTTCATCCATTATCGCACGTCACCTGCGTCTCAGGTGGTCCGTGGCTCCGGCAGGTAGTTGCTTTTGTTACAATGGTAGACGAGGTCACAGTCATCCTTCTGCCCTGAGGTGAGAGGTCTGTGGAAGAGGATTTTAGCGTTATTTGAGGGTGAAATGAAGAGGACAGGTGACAACTTCCTCAAAGGGACCAACAACTTAATGGGCATGCATTTTTAGCTCGTCTCCAGAAAGCCAAGGAAACGATTTTCTCCTTCTTTTGATAAAGCCCTTATGAATTCAAGTCAAAGGCATTTTTTTTTCTCCTGCCATTTATCCCTTCACGGAAAGAATTTTCTTTTTTGTGTTTGCCCAAATCAGTGTACGGCGTGCCACTTTACCTTATGACAGAATGACACAGAAAAACGCAGAATGCCCCATAATTAGATGCTAATGTTATGCTTGTCATTTTGAAAGGTTATGAATCCCCTCTTTTGCACGGTTTTCTATAGAGGATACCTCGGGACAAAATATCCCTTCGGCACATCAATATGCTGGTCCTTCCAAAAGAAAGCAACTTTGCAATTTGAAAGAATTAGCAGCCAGTGTAGCTTATGATGAATCACAGTTAACCATTTTGCTCTCCATTGAAAGGGAATTGGCTTTCATTTATGTCCTCCCGGACCCAAGCCTCAAGACATCAATATTGACAAAACAGACAATCTCCCTTCCTAAGGGATGATGTCATCCTTCTCCCCTCCCCCCCACCCCCCCACCCCCCCACCCCCTGCCCGAGACTGTTTCTTGGTGAAATTGGACCAATTCCACCAACATCTAAACAAGCCAAGGAAGAGAACTTAGGTTAATGTAGAAGATGTTCAATTAGTCATCAGAAAGGGAGGGTCCTGGTGAGAATTCCATCATGAAGCACCCGTGTCACTTTGTATCCATCTCTGTAATCCTCCCCGCCACCACCACTTCAAAAGTTAGGTTATATTTAAAAAAGAAAGAAAGAAATCTGAAGTCCCACGTCATGATACCAATTCAACTCAGTGTCTTGATCCATTTGTGCAGCTATAACAAAATACCAGAGACTGTCACTTATAAAGCAAAGAAATCCTTCTCATCGTTCCGGAGACTGGGAATGTCCAAAACCAAGGGGCGGGCAGATTTGGGGTCTGCTGAGGGTTGTTCTGTGTTTTTCTAGATGGCTCCTCGGTGTTGCATCCTCCAAAGAGGATGGACACTTTGTACATCGGATTATATTGTGATCCTACTAAATGCTAAGTTTGTATTTCTACACCTAATTATCACAGACTGGGCATTTTATAAAGCGTATGGGGATTTTTAACCTCACTGTTTTGGAGGCTGGGAAGTCTAAGAACATGGTACCAGCATCTGATAGAGGTTTCTGTGCTGTACTCTATCATGACCCAGGGCTTCACTCTATGAGAGCAAGCCAGCCTGCTAGCTAGCTCAGGGCTCTCTGTTCCTCTTCTTGCAAAACCCCTAATGCTTATCCTGAGGTCCCTACCCCTCATCTAATCCTAATTACCACTCAAAGGTCTGGCCTCTAAATCACATGAGCATATTAACTTGGAGACTAAGTTTCCAACCCAGGAACTTTGGGGGCAACCCAGTGAATCCACAGCAAGCTCTGATCCTAGTAGCAACCAAGTTCAAGTTCACCGGTCGGCCACCTCTCCTAAGCCTGGCTGGTCTCCAGGCCTCTCTTTATCATCAAACGAGGAGGAGCGTGCTTGGTGTTGCAAGACAGAGCCCCGCAAGCGTTTCTCCTGAGCACCAAGACTGGTCTGGTTAGGCGCTCGGTAAGTGATGTTCAGTTCAGCACAGAACTGAACTCTTCTCCGCGGCTTCCCACCAGAGTTCCCTTTTGCACAAGGGCAAGTTCAAATTCATTTGTCGTACGCTAAACGTCCTTTTCCCCAAACCAAACATATCTCCACCTGTGCCGAGTGACTCTGGGTTGCTTTTACGCTTTTTTCAGCAGGACACCTGGGTCAGCCAAATGAATTTCGGTGCCAGAACAGAAGCTCAGTGTATGTTTCCTTAGTATCTTAACCAAAATGCCAATGTCCTTCCAGAGACCCCCCTCCCCAGAGCCTGTCACCTACTGTGACCTCATCTGCCTTGTTCTCTTTCCCATCTTCACCGCGGATGTTATGACAGCCCCCCGTCGTCCAGACCACAGTATACGAAATCATTCACGTAGCGGCACGGTCGAAAATTAAAAACCTACGAAATGCAGATGGGATAGATCGTTCCTGGTAGAGGTGTGTTATGGGAGTTTTGCTCCAACAGCTCTCCGATCACCCCCTTCTCATCCTTCCCCGTATCTGTATCGATGCATCCACTAGATGCCAAGTTGAAAACCCGAAACTCCTCAAGACAGACAGGAATGTGGCGCTCCGGCTGCCAAAGCGACAGGTGCAGAGGTTCGTGAATATTAGGTGAGGAGCTTTGGTGTGTGTCCCCGGGAAGCCCGGCCTGCAGCCATTCTGGGTGTGGGGGACTTGAATGTCACGGGAAACAGTGGGAAACAGGGGGCGTCACCGAGGAGTCCAGGACAGAAGCGCTTCACCCCAGAAGGGCTTGAAACAGATGGTCTCCAAGAAGCTGCGAAAGTCGGAGTGTGTGTTGAAAAGACAACCTCCCCATTTGGGGCATACTTTTGTTGGGTTGAGGAGGAGGCTGCCTTCACTCTGGGAGGCTTGGAGCAACGGTGGTGGGTTTCTCCAGGACCCAGGGAAACCTGGACAATCCTTTTTTTTTTTTTTTGGTTACCAGGGATTGAACTCAGGGGCACTCAACCACTGAGCCACCTCCCCAGCCCTATTTTGTGTTTTATTTAGAGACAGGGTCTCACTGAGCTGCTGAAAGCCTCACTTTTGCTGAGGCTGGCTTTGAACTCACAATCCTCCTGCCTCAGCCTCCAGAGCCACTGGGATGACAGACGTGCACCACCACGCCCATCTTGAAAACTGGAAAACTCTTAATAAGAGCTCCTACAAGAACATGATAGCCTCAGAAGTAGAAGCAGGTCTTTGGGCATCATTGACACCTGGCACTGAATGGAAACAGACATCCCCGTGAGCATGTGTAATGGCAGCCGCTTGGCTCGCTCAGGGCATAAGAGACAGGCACTTCTCACGTTTGATTGAAGAACCTCACTAATGCTGTCTTCCCTCGGGTACCAGTTCTGGCAGCCACCTGATTCTGAAGTTGTTGAGATGATCACACTCTGTCCTCCTCACATGGTGACTTAAGGGCCAGGTGTGGTGGCTCGGGCCTTGCGTCGCCAGATACTTGGAAAGCTAAGGCAGGAGGAGAACTTCAGAAGTTTGAAGCCAGCCTAGGAAACAGGGCAAGGCCCTGCGCCCCTAAAAAGAAAAGATAGGGCGGCTCATGATTGTGGATCCCCTGCCTCTAGGTGCTGTGGGTGCCTGATTCAAATGCTTCTATCCGTACCCCACCCCCTGATCTAATCAGGCTTTTAGGGTAGAGGAATGGATTTCTCTATTCTTCATTTTAAACTGGTTCCCTACTTTGGGGGGTACGAAGAAGGCACAAGGGTATATTAAAAGCTTGGACACAGCTTTAGGTTGCAATCTTCTCACAAGCGTATGCATTCGAGCTTGAATCAGTCCCCAGACTGGGGTCAACATCCAATGCTGTGTAGTTTTTTCCAACATAAAATAGCACCCTAGGGTCCTGGAGGGCATCAAAAAGACGCATTTTTCTTTCTGGGATTTGCTGTGTGTGTTCAGAAATATCGGGAGGGACAGAGTTCCAGGGAGCAGACTGAAAGAGACCAGTTGACCCCACGGCCAGGCCTAGACATGTTCATGTCCACGGAGAACGGCCCTTCTTGGCCTGCCGCAGAGCAGAAAACGAGTGCTATTGATGTGCATTCCCGCACTCGAGTGCGTTTGGAGACGGGTCAGGAGGAAATGGGGAGAAGAGAAGGAACATCGGAGACATGAGGAATCTCTCACTGAAGGAACTGGGCGCTCCTTTCCCCACGTCGATCACAGCGGCAGCTGAGAGGAGCAACCCAGATTTGCTTCCCTAAAAGCTCATCGCCGTATGGCTCCCGTTTCTGGGGATCTGAAGGATGATGCGGGCCCGGGACAGCGCTTCTTCCTGAGCTCAGATGTCATCAGAACTCCGTCTGCACCCATCCTTGGGTTGTGCTTTTCCTGAGTTTTGATTTCACGGTCTTTTTAAGTTCTCCTTGGGCAAGTAGAGCTTGCTTCTACCAAGCGCCTCTCACGGTGTAGACCTGGCTCACGGGCTTGGGCGTTAACAGAACGAAGGAACCACGAATGAGCCAGATCCTAACAGAGCGTCTGAGAGCACCCAAACCCCTTCGTTTGAGGGAATTGAGAGATTGGTTCACTCATGAAAGGAGACCCTGGTCTTTCCTTAAGCGGGGAGCAGTATTGACTGAGGCCCGAGCTAGAGAGGCCCGTTACGTAGCCATGTGACTTAGGAAGTGACATTGGTTCGTTGTGACCCGATATCTCTTTGAGGTTTTCTTTAGGTAAAACCAGTCACTTCTGTACATTTGTGTGTCTGCCCTTTCTTTGTTCTCGTGAGTAAATAGCAATGCACCTCAAGATGCGTCAGGCGAGCTACAGTGGTACACAGAGATTCATTAGGGCAGTAAGCAGCCTTTGTGGGATGTTGTAGTAGCAGACACCTGCCCTGATATATTTTCCAAAGTCACGGAAGGTTGTTTTATCAGGTTTACGTGGCACTGTGACCAAACTGGAGGAAAAGTTTATTGGGGGGCTCATGGTTTTGGAGGGCTCAGTCCATACATGGCTGACTCCATGGCTCTGGGCCCAAGGTGGGACAGGACAACATGGCGGAAGGGCCCAGTGGAGGGAAGCAATTCGATTCATGGCAGGGTCAAGAAAGAGAGAGGGGGAAGGAATGGGGGGTGGGAGGGGTCACAGGGAACATGCACCCTTCTAGGGCATGTCCACAGTGACCCACCTCCTGTAGCCATGCCCCACCCCCCTATAGTCACCAGTGTCAGTCCATTCAAATGAGGATGGACTGATTAGGTTGTAGCACTCCTAATCTAATCATGTCACCTCTGAATATTTCTGCCCAAACCCAGGAGCTTGTGGGGGATACCTCACATCCACACCGTAGCAGACACATAATATATCAGTGAATCCTAACGGATTTCAGTTCATGATAATGCATCACGGTTGGCTCATCAGTTATAACAAACACACCAGACCACTGCGAAATATTGGAACCAGCCTAAAGCATGAGCCCCCCCAAACTCCGATGTGAAACTGTTTGGTTCAGACCTGTTTGAGAAGTACTAGTGTTTCTGGTTTTAGGAAAGACAGACGACCTATAAACCATGCCCAGGGTTAGGTGACATCCCCACCCGAGCCCGGGTCCGTACTCTGTGATCAAATGCTTCTCTCCTTCTACGGCCAAGTCCGTGAATGTCCATGCCAAGACCATAAGTAGCCTTCCATCCCTCCAGGTCGGTTTGGGCCTCCAAATGAGTGACAGAGGATCTGCCTTTGGTGAGAGTGACCCTTTCACGGCATAGCTGGGGCTCCAAGTCACAAATCACCCGACAATGCTTCCTCTAGCCGGGGCCATGCATCCATGTTCCTGGAATGTGTCAAGGTTTGAGGTCAAGGCCAGAGAGGGACCTGCAGCCCGGGGCCCTCCTCCTGCCGTGCCGAATTCTTCTCCAAGGGGAGCCCGTGTTTCCTCCCCTCCCACTCCCCGTGACCCCCCACTATTTCTCTGATGGGGTGTTAAGCAGGATCCCGGGCCTCGTTAGGTCAGATGCCGTCTCCGTTCTCCTGGTTTTGTTAACCAGAGAACAAAGGGACGGCCTGAGCCGCGTTCTCTTTGCTTTTGGATTTCCCTGCGTTTGGTGCCTTCAGACATCGGCCTGCCCACCGTTGGTGGACCTCTCTGCTCCTTGCTCTTGTGGAGCGGCTGAAAGAAGCAAGGTGGAGGTTCCGCCGAGTGAAAGCAGCGCTTCATCCTTTCAGCGGACATCTCTGTCTCTTCTAATATGGGTTCTGCTTCTGCTCCGTTCAGTTGAACAACCCAACAGAAGGCGCGTTCGGTAAAACCATCCAGGGTGAAGAGGCTCGGTCACAAGGTGGGGCACGAGCGGGGGCCTTGGGCATCCCTTGCTGTCTCCTTTAATGCACACTGATCACACTGCGTCATATTTGGAAACGGTCATAGTCATGTCTACCATCAGTGGCTCGGTGGTGAAGGGATTCTCACACCCTTACAGTATTTCATTTGTCTCTGGATTTCCTAATGGGTGCGCCCATACATTTTGTGAGTCATTGAGATCCACAGAGAAGCTGCTTTCTGTACAGGTTTTTTTTCTTTCTTTCTTTTTTTGGTTGAACTCAGGGACACTCCACCACTGAGCCCCAGCCCCAGCCCTATTTTGTATTTTATTTAGAGACAGGGTCTCACTGAGTTGCTTAGGGCCTCACTGTTGCTGAGGCTGGCTTTGAACTCGAGATCCTCCTGCCTCAGCCTCCTGAGCCGCTGGGATGACAGGTGCCCACCACTGCGCCTGGCCCACAGAATTTTTTTTTATTTTTTTTAGCCCAAATCAATTCCCATGATCATTAGAAGGACCAGAGAAGTCCTATAACCCAGAGAGCATGGGGGGGGGACCCAGTGCTTGCCCCCCTTAGAACATCCAGGTGGGCAGAATGGAAATAGTGAAATATGACCAGGACCCAACAAGGTAGCAAAGCAGAAGAATGTCCCCTTCCTTGTCCTTTGTGGCTTTGCTCTGCGCTTCAATAAGACCACGTGTCCCTACTGATTACACCTGCACAGAGCATTTATTCTCCTGGTTTCTCGTGGGCTCTGCAGGACGCAGGGTAAAGGCACAGCGTGGCAGCTACGCTGGTTTGCAGCAGCATGCCGCCCGCCCCGCACAGTGCCCTCCAGATGTGACCCAGATACGCCCACGGCTAAGGCAAGCAGCCTTCCCTGCCGCTGGTGTTCTCAGTGCTTAGTGAAGCCCCTGCCTCCTCCATTAGGGTTCCTAGAATTTACTTTCCAATGGAGATTGTTGCTGTTTAAGTCTTTCTTCCCAGGACCAGGTGTTTGATCAAACGGCCCACGTGACGCGGTAGGAAGATTGAGGGAACCATCACAGTCCTAGATTCTCCACGGCTTTGGCAGCTCTTTCTCATACCTGTCATTAGGGGTAAGGACCTAAACGAGCCTCAGGTGCAGCACCTGGAATACTTGGCCGCATTTACAAGTAGAAGGAAGTCTGTGACTTTTAGTTTCCTAAGATGAAGTCAGAGGATTGCGCGACTGTCCTTGGCCACCAGAGTTGAGCCACTGAGTTTGCAACGGACGGAGACCTTTCCGGCCTGAGAGGTGTGCACTGTCCCAAGGATCATGCTGCAAAGATGGGTCCTGTGACTCCAGGGGATTGCTGCAGAGAGATCCAGCACACAGAACAAAAATCTGCCATGTCGCTTTTTTCTTCCTTAAACTCCTCTCTGGCTTGGGGCTGAAGGTCGTCCATGATCCATTCACAGATTTCAGTATGAGTTTTCAGACTTCAGGGTGCATCACCAAAGCCAACACAAGTCCTGCTAAAATATGATTTCTTAAGCCCCCCCGATCAGAAAACTCAGTGAGTCTAGGAAGGGTTCCAAAGTCTGCTTTCAGCCAGCAACTTTGACTCAGGTACCGTCAATACAGGAGGTTTCTCAACCAAACTTGGAAAAATAATTATTTTAGACATAGCTGCGCAGTTCTGTTTGCTTCTCTGTTTTTTAATTCAGTTGCTTTCCCTACAATGCTGATCATCAGAGCAGACCCGCTTCCTGGTTTGACTCCATTTCTCTGATGCCTTCGTTTCTCAGATGCTCTGTCAAAAAGGAAAAAAAAAAAAAAAACAGAACTACATAGAGCATCTGTAGGTTGCTCCCAGCTCTACCGTCCTAGAGCTTGGTGCTTTATGCAGAGTATCTGCTGATGACCTTTAGCCGGAATCCAGATTTTGCTCTATGCTTGTTGGATGGGACTTGCTAGTAGGATCTCTGCTTTCTTGAGTTAATCATTGACTGAGATTTGGTCTTATTTCTCCTCTGCTCAGCCCCAGAAATCCTCAGGCCAGCCCCATCCATTCCAGTTCCTTCACTTGGTTTGGCTTTGGGCAGTTTGAGTACCAAAAGGGCTACATGTAGTTTCCTGGGAGAATTTGCTCAGGGATGTGCAGAAATGAGCCAGAGTAATTCCAAGAAAAAAAAAATAGCGATCATTAGTATCCCCAAACTGCAAATAAAATATGTGGCAGAATGCATCTGGCCGCAGAATGGTGCTTTCTTACTATTTTCTTAGAGGGCTATTTTTTTTAAGGTAAAAAAGAGAGAGAGAGAGAAGGAGAGGGAGAGAGAGAGAGGGGGGGAGAGAGAGAGAGAGAGAGAGAGAGAGAGAGAGAGAGAGAGAGAGAGAGAGAGAGAGAGATAGAGAGAGAGAGAGATCATTTTTGTTCCCATTATAGATAACACACTTTTAGCCTGTGACCTGGAAAAAATATGATTAATATCTTTGAATCCAAAATTCTGCCACTCTCTGCATCTCTTTAGATAATCTAAAAATTGAGAGCAGCCCTGATACTACATTTTATGTCTGAGATGTTGGTTGAGAACTCAGGAAGAAGTTGGTTGATAAATACATTGATTTTTTTTTTTTGCCTTCCCTTAAAAAAAAAAAAAAAAACTAGATTTTGAGAAAGAAAGGATCAAAGAGAAAAAGGAATTTGAGCATCTCTGGTTGAGAGCTGCATTTTCTAATAATCTTCAATAATGCATGATCTGAAGGGGGAGAGGGCTGGTGTCTAGGCCATAGTAGCCCGACCTTTGACCTGCATCAGTCTCTGTTCCTGAAAACTCTAGTGTCTGCTGGAGACTTAAAGGTTTCCCACCCTAAAGGGATGCATAGAAAGAGGCATCCCTCTACCGGATCTTCTTCCTTCTCTTTACAAAAGATGGAGTGGAATCCAAAGTGGGCCCAGGAGAATTTCTGTGGAGTGGAACTTCAGGGTCACTGGTCTAGGGTGGCCAAAGGTTGCCATTAAAGGCACAGCCCAGGTAATGACTCCCACATTGGCCTCTCCACTAAATCCATTGGTCCTCTTCACCGTGACTTTTGGGAATTCCCAGAAGGTGGAAAATCATGGCTTCCTCCTTTGCTGGACAGATCCTCAGTAACCACTTCATTCTCCTCACTTCTCCAAGGCATGTGAGGTTCTGGGATGACTTCCTCCCCTTTTGGGGGGAACTGAACAGTAAAAATATTAGTCCCACCATCCTGGCCCTTAAAGAAGAAGATGCATTACTTGTGGACAAAGGGTGCTGGTGAGATGGCAGGAATCCTGGGGGTATCCAGTGAAGATAAATGGTAACTCAGGTCAGTGAACTTCCAGGGTCTGCTTGAGATGCTGCCCTTGGGGACCTGTTACATCAACCTCTGAGATTCAACCCTGAGCGCTCTTGGGAAGCATTCAGTCCCAGGGGCTTGGCAAAGCCATTCATTTTCTTTGAATGGGTCCCTTTTGTAGTTTTCTGGGACGCTTCTCCTCTCAACTCTGAGTCCCGGTGACTTCTCTAAATGTCCTCAAGCATGGATTTATTGGTTGGTTGGGTTGACCTAACAGGAAAGATCCAGGACTGGTCCCAAATCCAGTGTTGGCTAACCCTCTGTGCTTGGAAAATGGAGAGCTAGGAGGGTCTGTGTTTGGAGTTCTCAGACTGCAGGGTGCTAGGTTGAATGGCAGAGTCATGAAGGTCAGATTCTTCTGGCGCAGCTAGTCTGTCTGGGGGGTCTCATAAAACAAACATGACATGCATAGAATGCAGCTGATTTGCAGCCTAACTTAAGAGACATATTGGATTATGAAATCTTCTGTCCTTTGCTGAACATGTTCTTTTACCTCTTTGGATTGAAAAAAAAAAAAATCACAGTCATTCTTCTGGTTACACAGAACCTAACTGTGATAAAGAAACTTTTCTTTGTTCTTCTAAAAATATCTGGCAACCCTGGTCTAAAGATTTAAAAACAAGGATAATCTGTTTTCTACACCTGGATTGTCTACGCTTTCTAAAAATCTCTTTCTCCATCTTTGTGAAACCAAAGAGCTCATACATAAAAGGCTGTGGATCTCCTTAGATGAGAAAAGAATAATAATTTACAAAAAACCCTGAAATTCTGTTCCTTTTATGGTCATGTTAATTTCCAGGCGGGGAGCTTGGTTAACCAAGAGAAAATAAAAACTTTAGATGAGATGTGTTATTTATAGCGGATGCAAAGCGTTCTTATTATCAATCCTTGTTACAAAATACATGGGGAAAAAAATGTCCTTTTTGTTATTTAAATATGGCGTGACTACATTGAGAAATGGAACAGATGGGAGCCCGAAGCCCCTCAGCTGCATCCTGGGTAATCATTATTGTGTTTTATTCTTATTTGGAATTACTAGTAATAGACCGTATATTTCTGCGTGAAAATTCAAATCAGGGAGCACTGATGAATTGAGATGATTGATATTATATATACACACACACACACATAATTTTGGAATTGGGGACAACAATGGAAATATTTCTCTGTTGGAGAAAACCCACCAAACTTGGTGCTCTGTTAGTGATCTGATGATGAACATTTTTCATGGAACTCAAGGTGCCAAAAACGTATACTCGATTCTTCACAGTTGGAATAAGTTAACCTTGGGCCAGCGATCTAAATCTGTTTTGAAAATATCCACGTCGTTGTTGAAAATCTGAATATGTAAATATATGGATTCTGAAATATCTGGCTTCAAACCATAAGAATTTTTTTAATGCATGTGTTTTTTTTAATGCTTAGTTGTAGATGAACACAATACCTTTATTTTATTTATTGATGTGGTCCTGAGGATAGAACCCAATGCCCCATGCATGTGAGGCAAGTGCTCTACCAACTGAGCCACAACCCTAGCCCTAAGGTGCATTTTTTATGCATTTACTGTGTGCTTTAGTCATTTTTCTTTTTATTTCTTTTTTTTGATAAATTTGATTTTCTTCCAGTCTTTCACTGATTTGAAATTTTGTACATGGAGTCCACAGAAAAGACCCAGGTGGTAATATAATTCATGACATCCTCGAAAACAAATGTTGCATGCATGCACATTGCAAACATAGGAGTGTTGCTTTCCCATTTGTAACTGGTGTATCATTATTTTAAAGATAAGCCAGAAAATAAGCCAGGCATGGTGGCTCATGCCTGTAATCCCAACAACTCAGGAGGCTGAGGCAGGAGGATCACAAGTTTGACGCCAGCCTCAGCTACTTAGTGAGATCCTGTTTCAAAATTTAAAAAATAAAATAAAAGGTCTGGGGATGTGGATCGACAAAAGCTAGTTAAGAAGGTTTTTCAGAAAAGCAGAGGCAATTCACACCCTTCACGATAATCATGTGCAAAGAGAGTACCGTCCATCAGCTGTGTGGTCATAACCCACATCGCTTTCTAAGCCCCTGGTTCCTCTGTCTCAGAACCTATCAGGTTGTGCCCGGCTCAGCTAATTGAAGGAATTAAAAAGTGGGGGGAAAGTGATTTTCCAATAGAACAAATCCTCACTGACTGTCTTCTATGCTCAACTTGGTGCCAGAGGAGATCTTAAAAAAAAAAATGGGTACAATCGAGTAAAGCTCTCAAGCAGTTAAATCCAAAGAAGAGAAAAGAAAGGTTCAAATACACTTGACGAAGAGGCATCCACGGGAAGATACAATCTGAAACTGTCACGGGCAGGAGTGGTCAGTTGTGCCCTGAGCAACGTGTACACGGGGTCACTCTGGAAGGATGTGCGTTAGGGCTGCTACTCAAAGTGTGGCTCGTGAATCATTCCTGTCCTTGAACTTTGCGGCTATTCTGTGGCCAAATTCGTGCATCCAGTTTCTCTTGAGAGACAGCATTTAGAAATGCACAGCGATATCCCACTGATGCATCCTCTGAGGACGTCCACAGTGGATTCCAATCATCAGACCTGTCATGGCCCAGTTTGGGTGTTGGCGAGTCCCATGCCGTGCCAGCCACGGTGGTCCTTAATGGGTTGAGCAAACTAGGAGACTGGTCCTTTACTCGGGATCATTTGAGGATCTGGACTCTATGATTCTCAAAGCTATTAAGGAATATGGGAAATGAGGCTCAGGACACCCAATCTGGAAGCAACAATATATCAGTGGTGTCACGGCCCAGAGGGATCATTCCCCAAGTCTGAGCCCCGACCGAGCACAGCAGGGCTTTTACTTTATACATCAGCAAGTTTGGGGTCCATCAAAGCAAGGGAGTTGGTGCAATTCTATGGAGGGAGCGTTCTGCATTCCTTATATGGGTACGAACTTGTCCACAGTCCGGGGACTCTGAGCTCATACAGCTTAGGGACTTGTACTGCACTAAGCGTAAGGAGGATTGTCTGTCCACATTGCTTTGTATCCTGCTTTTGCTACTGTATCTTCTACAGGTCCCTGTGAGCTGCTGCAAGCCTCCACGGTTACATGTCAGTAAGCAGAGCTGCTGTGTATCAGTGTGCAAAACTACAGCCTGTCAGCTCAGCTGCTTAGAGTTCCTAGAGCTGTATTTTGCTGTGCACAGGCACACACACACACCCACACACATGCACACACACATATATGTATCTGTGCATATCTATTTGCAATTTAGAACCATTTCTCATTATTAACATATTTTAAAATTCGCCAGCTTTTTTTTCCGATTCCATTATTTCATGACACAGCTGGAAAATGTTAACACTGTGACATTAGCCCGTCTTCCAAAATCGCCAGTATCAGAAAAGTGACCTTGGAGGCACAAAACAGGAACAGAGTCCAAGGGGGCGACAGCCAGAGGGAAGAGTGAGCAGGAGGGGACGTGGGTGGGGGTGGGGCAGGCGCTCTGGCTGGAGCCCAGCGGGCCCGGGCGTGTAATCTCAGCGACTCCGGAGGCTGAAATAGGAGGTCTGTTGGTTTGAGGCCAAGCCTCTGCAATTCAGCGAGACCTTCGGCAAGTTAGTGAGATCCTATGTCAAAATAGAAAATAAAAAGGAGTGGGGATGGGGTTGGGACTCAGTGGTAGAGTGCCCCTGGGTTCAGTTCCCAGTACCAAAAAGAAAAAGGTGGGGAAATGAGTGATCAGTGGAATAGCACCATCTGTTCTGCTTTAACAGGATGCACCCTGGCTTAGTCTTTAAGGGGGACTCTTACCCAGGGGGGAGCTGAGTCTGCCACACCCCGCTATTATTGCTCTGCATATTTTACGTTCGTGGTGGTGCTGTGGCCTATGGCTGGGCCTGTAGGGAAGAGGTCGCTCATTTCACATATGTCCTCTGTTTGTTTCAGATGACTACGCGCTGCACGGCCCCGTGTTCCTTCAAGAGCCAAGCCCCGTCATGTTCCCTCTGGATTCCGAGGAGAAAAAAGTGAAGCTCACTTGTGAAGTGAAAGGGAATCCCAAACCCCACATCAGGTGTGTTGACCTCAAACCGCGCGACTCCGTGCACAGAGCTCAGGGGTCCTCAGCAAAAGGCATCGACAGAACTCTCAGGAAGGCACGGCTGGGTAGCCAGAGGGGTCTGCGGTGGCTGTTCATGAAAGGTTAAGTGAGCCAGGCGCCGTGGCGCACGCCTGTCATCCCAGCCTCTCAGGAGGCTGAGGCAGGAGGATCGCAAGTTCTAAGCCAGCCTCTGCAAAAGCAAGGTGCTCAGCAACTCAGTGAGACCCTGTCTCTACATAAAATACAAAATAGGGCTGGGGATGGAAACCAGCAAAATGGTGTTCAGAGTCCTGGACCAGCAACGACACAGGCAGAGATTTGGATTTTCCAGCCTTTGTAGAGACAGAGCCAAGACCCATCTCGAAGGAGAGCCTAACATGAAAACAATTCCCAGAATAAACCAGATCCCCCAGGGCGACAGCCTTAGAGCAGAGTAAACCAGAAATCAGCCTCCCTTCCCAAGGGACAGGAAGGCACAGGTCATTGCTAACTGCACACCTGGAGGGCGAGTGGCCTTCGTAGCAAACGAGATGTAGGGCAAGAGGGAATCTGGGAGCAGCCAGACAGGTCTGAGGAAATCAGGCAAATGCATCTAAAAGTGACCAACGGAAATTAAGTATCAGAGAGAGACAGACGGACGGACAAGCAGTCAGAGTCTCATCAGAGCGTCGGAGAACAAAACCAGAAAGAACGAGGCAGATACAACATTTAAAGAGAAGCCCCGAATTCCCCAGCATTCATGAAAACTCACGAGCCACCGATATCGGAAGCCCAGTGGATTTCAAGGATCGATGCCTCCTGTACAACAGCGAGACCACGGAAAGCCAAGTCAGAGAGATGGTGGTTCCAAGGAGCCGGAGATGTAACATAGGCCGTCTTCAAAGAGATGAAGCGTCAGCGGCAATTGACTTTTCAGGAGCAACCAAAGAGAGAAGAAGAGTGGACCTTTCTCTATTTAGCTGTCAGACTTATACCGACAGCAAGCTAGGATAATCAAGAACGGCTGTAATCAAGACGACAATTACAAATGCTAGGGATAATGCAGAGAAAAGGGACTTGGAACACGCGGCTGGTGGGAATGGACAGCCATTGTGAATAATTGGATAGAAGTTCATCAATAAAACTAAAAAATAGACCTACCATATGATCCACTATCCAACTTGGTATCTAGCCAAAGAGATACGTGGACCTCCCACCCCCTTAACTGTTGTAATACTCAAAATAGCCAAGAGGTGGAATCAACCAGGATGTCCATCAACAGAGAAAAAGACAAAGAAAGTATGATCTGTACCAAATGGAATATTATTTGGCCATAAAAAAGAACGAAATTGACATTTGTGGCACCGGTGGATGGAACTGGAGGATGTTATGTTAAGGGAAATAAATCAGGCACAAAAAGGCAAATACTGCATGCATGCTCTTATGTGCATGTGGAGGCTAAAAAGTTGATCTCTTGGATGTGGAGAGTAGAAGAGGGTTAGCAGAGTTGGGAAGGGAAAAGGGGAGGAGATAAGGAGAGTTTGGATAGCAAGTCCCAAAATACAGTTAGGTAGGAAGAATGAGTTCTAGCTCTCCAGCACCGTGGGGGGATTATAGTTTGCAATGATTTATTGTCTTTCTCAAAAAAGAGTGGAGTTTGGAGTTTCTCAACACCAAGTGGTGCCTACCCTTGGTCATTGCACCTTGTGTAGACATGTCAAGTTGTCACACTGTGCTCCATAAACAGGCCTGACTTTTATGTGTCATTTGGAAGTTAATGAAAAAGAGAGAGAGAGAGAGAGAGAGAGAGAGAGAGAGAGAGAGAGAGAGAGAGAGAGAAAATGAAAATACCTTTAGGCAGACCGAAACCAAAGTTTGATTCCAGTCTTTTCGTACTAAAGGAAATTCTAAAAGATACACCTGAAGACGAATAAGAAATGATCCCAAGGCAAAAAAGCCTGAGATCCAAGAACAAATGATAAGTCAAGGAGCAAGTGTTAGTTCTTCCACATATGGGTTCATCGCACTAAATAAGAAGAATGCTAAAAAAAAAAAAAAAAAACTACTGCCTGGTGAAGACAAGAAAGTAGGAAAAGTTACAATTCAGGCCAATGATAGGGGAAAAAAAAAGAAAAGAGAGACGCTGGACAATGGATGGACCATATGGTTAAATAAATAAAATAAAAGCAAATGCTTATTTTACAGCAAACGCCAAAAACCCGTCCCAGATGGGTAGAAGGCCTCAATGGGACATTTAGAACCATTGGAAATGAAAACAGGCATGCATGTGTACGACGTCAATGGGGGAAGAGAAAGTATAAATCATCAAACATTCAACTTTTTTAATATTGGGAGCTTCCATTCAACAGAATAGACGGAGATTCGCAAAATCGCAGCAAGCTTCCGACTGGGGAAGAAATTTTTTGATGTATTTGTCATCAGTGAAGGATCGGGATCCAGAATATTTTAAAAATTCCCTTAAACCAGAATGTAAAAAAGACAAGTGGAATTATTAGTAAAACATCCGAGTGGGTCCTTCTAAGGAAACGGAGACCAGATACCCGGTAACCATGAGAAGGTTGATCAATCTCCTTAGGAAACGAATGTGCAATTTAACGTAAACTGACATACTCTTCCCCCTCGTCACAGACTGACGGAAATTTAAAAGTCTGGCCATGTGCTGGTGGGATGTGGAGCAAAGAAAACCCCTGAACCCACCTAGTGGGAGCGTGAATTGGAAAAGCTCTTGGTTTCTGGGGGGGGGACGGTGTTAGCGAGTGACACCAGGGTCCCTGCTGCTCTCTGATGCAGGATGTGTAAGTTCATAACACGTCAGGAAATCGCCAGCCTGGTGGGTTCACACAAGATCACCTCATGCACGTGGTCCGTGGGTGGACTGCAGGAAAATAAGGTCCAGGAAGCAAAGCAAATCACAGCAGAATCACGACATATCATTGCATACTTACAGAGTTCAAGTGCAGGAAAGAAGGAGGGGTTGTTCAAGGTCCCCGGGAGGCAAAGCAGTAATTACCTCCACCCTCTTAGGGTTTTTAGAGGGGCCTGAGGATTACATTGACAGAAGATATAACATCAGGGGAAAATTTTTTTAAAAGTATGCACATTTATTTCATACAAGTTTTCTGTGTCCAGGAAACTGTCACAGGTTAATGACCGACCGAGAGCTGTAATCATTGGTGAACACCTATATAAAGAGTCGTAGGCTCCCATCAGCTCAGGAGGCTGAGGCAGGAGGATGGTGGGTTCTAAGCCAGCCTCAGCAATTTAGTGAGGCCCTAAGCAATTCAGTGAGACTGTTTCTAAATAAAATAGAAAAAAAAAAGGGGCGGGGTGGGGGGCCCGGGGGCTGGGAACATGGCTTCGGGTTTAAGTACCCCTGAGTTCAACCCCTAGTACCAAAAAAAAAAAAAAAAGAGAGAGAGAGTAGTGGACTGAGAATGTAACGAACTTATGTGGGGCGTCCAGAGGAAAATATTCGAACAAGGTTTGTGCAGAACTTTCTCTGTCTCCACTTCCTGTCCCTGATAAGGATGGGACTTTGATTCTGGCTTAGGGACAGCATCTTTCACTTGGGAATTTCATCTCCAGCTTTTTTTTTAGAGATGGAGTGAAGGTCAGGGTGACCTTCGTGAACTTCCTGTTTTTCAAGTGCCTTTAATCCAAATATGCTACAGCAGCAGATTTTGGGGGTAGCGTGTTCCAAGCTCCTTCAAAGATTACTTCCATATGCAACAGAATCCTTTTAATAAATGTTTGGAATGAAAAAGCCCAAATTAAAGATTAACCATCTTTTTGTGATTAACCATCAATAAATCATAGTTTTTCCCTATCCAAATTTAATGGTAAAACATTTAGGCTAAGAATAAAAAATATTATTTTTAAAGACCAAAGAAATATATGTTATAGGAGACATTGGAACCATCAGGAAAAAGTTTTTTTTTTTTTTAAAGGGCTTGAGGGTTGGAGCTGAGACAGGTAGTTTTCAAGTAGAAGGCAAAGATACTTCATAGACGTTGAAGGACGGTGGTGTTAGCAGAGTGGGTTATACATGGGATAAAGAGTAGTAGGCTCCCAGCAGCTCAGGAGGCTGAGGCAGGAGGATCGTGGGTGCTAAGCCAGCCTCAGCAATTTTAGTGAGGCCCTAAGCAACTCAGTACCCCAGGGATGGCTGGGGTACTGCCTGAATGTTGAAGTGGACTGGAGCCCTGTGATATGTAAACGTGAGCTGAGCGCGCCCAAGGTCAAGGGCATCCTGCAAGCAAGACAGCCTCCTTGGCCAGGAGCAGGGGTGGACGTCTTTGAAGGTTTCACAGAAAAGCGAGACATTTTTATACTTTTCTTCCGAAGGGCACGTGGTCTTTGCCCTACATGGATAAGAAAAGGAAATGCACTTCAGAAAGGAAGAGAGGAAAAAAATAATTAAAAAAAAAACTCTAATTAGAATGGACCCTATAATTAGAGTGAACGTATAATTTATCCTCCCAAATAGGACACTCTGGAGAGCCAAAGACCACTGTTAATGATCATTCTAGGGCAGCAGCTGTGAACCCGGCTCTGTCCTGAGCAAACCAGATTGCACATCGTTATTGGGTCTCTAATAGAGTTGACTGGAGGCTCAACGATTTTGAAATGCATTCTATGGTAAAAAAAAAAAGAAAAAAATGAAACTCAGGAGGGAAACATTCCCAGATACACAAATGATGGGTTCCCGGAGCCCAGGTTCCGTGTGGAGCCAAATGGAGGTCCAGACGTGTTTTAGCTGTCGATGGGAAAACCAATTTTTTTGGCGGGTGGAATCTGGCAAAGTGGCTGCTCTGTTTTTCTGCAGACGGCGACCTTTCATTAACGTTGCTTTTGTAACATGGTGTTTCTACAGGGGGTGAGGGGGGCTCGCCTGTTATTTAAAACAAGCCACGGAACAGAAACCTATTATGTTTTGTTTTTTTTTTTAAAAAAAAAGATTGCCAGGGAAAAAAACGGAGAAGCAGCCCTTTGAATCCATAGGCACTAGCAATGCCTGGTAGAGCACGTGGCTTGCCTTTATGTGACCTTTGGCAGGTTCCCTGTGACGTGATAGTAAGCTCTCCATACCTGAGAGCTTAAAAAATAATAAAATAATAAAATAAACTGCCTCTGGTTGAAGGGAAGAGCAGGAGAAAGAATGAAGAGAAGAGGTATTTTCAAAGACCTTGCTGGAGCAGTCGGTTGACCTTGACCCAGAAGGACAAGGAGGAAGAATTCCAGGCTGAACTCTCCAGGGGCATCTGCAGCCTCGGGGCTACCCCAAGTGACCTCTTTGCTTTGCTCTTATTCCCTCCACGGAGCCTCTTCTTTTTATTGTTCCTGCCCCTCCATTTTGAAAGGATTGACCCAGACCCAGGAAAATTTAAGGAGTTTTGACTGGTACCAACTGGCCTTGTAGGAAGGTTTCCCTAAGGACAGACCACGTTCCTTTTCTGCTCAGCCTCCGTTTCCAGAGGGAGGCAAAGGTTCACGCTCCCGGTGGGAGTTATTTTGTGCTATGAGGTTTGCCTTGGGCCGAGTTTGCAGAAAACAAATCCGAGTGGCAGAGGCCCCCTGGGGCGCCCTCTCTGAGGGTCAAGTTCAAAATGGTTCATAAAAGGAGAGGGTTTTGCTAATCCCATGGAGAGCTTCCCAGCCAAGTCTGCAAAACCCTCCCTCGCTGTCCCATCCCACTGTCAATGTTGTGTTCAGCCCTAAACTCTCTGGAGACCTTGGAGTCGTGATTCCCCAAGTAATTCAGAAATCAGCTTAGGAGACACCAATTTGTCTTGGCCCCTGGGAGAAAAAATCTCTTCTTGGCTCCATATGAGCATTACCTCTGTATCACCCATTCTATATTACCCATGCATGAAACATTCTGCAAATGTTGCGAGTTCCTTGTGCATTTTATTATTATTATTATTATTATTATTATTATTATTATTATTATTTTGGAATCTTGCACTGTGCAGGGAGATCCGGGATTCAGCGCAATCCACGTTCAATTGCAGGGAACCCCAACCCACCGCCTTGCAGTAAAACCCTGGTAATAGGGACTCCGGAGCGTTTCTCAGAGAGCACTCTATTTTCTAAATAACCCCCTTTCCTTTGCTGTTTGTATATGTAGAAGCGGGCGATAAAAGAGATGAACGGACTTTGTGCACAGGGTTTGGGGCTGAGATAGACCTGGTGGAGAACAACCTATGGAGGTGGTGCGAGTCCTACAGTCACTTTCCTAAAAAGACCCACGTGGTTCCACTCCCCAGTCGCACACACATTCGGCTTGCAGCTCACACTGGATTGCAATTTCCTCTCTGAGTTCTTAGATTTGTCATATTAAATTGCCCTACTATCATTGGAAGCGAGAGTTATGGCCCACACATCATCAGCGGAGTGCAAACCGCGGGGCGGGCAGTGAGCTCTAGAGATTCATGTGCATCTAGTACTCCCCGGAATGCAACCCGGCTGTTCTCTTTATTGCTTATTACTTTCTTGTCTGTGTCGGAACACAGAGAAAATTGCTGTCGAGCCTAAAAACACTGTCAGTTTCTGATCCCCACCTTCTTACCCACAAGCACATGAAGCACTCTGCCCTGTTTTTTTGCTTCTAACCCAGAGTTCCTACCCCTCCTGTTTCTAGAATTTTTTTTTTTTTTTTTTACATTTCAAAGGCACGGATATCAATAAAGAGACGCGGCTGTGCTGTAGTGTCCTACAAGGCTCCATAAATCATGTATGCGCCAAGCTCACGGGTCTAGCAAGCCGCGAAACAGTCAGTCGATTCAGTTCAACGAGTGTTGATTGAGCACGAACAGAATATCAAATTCTAGATGGCGAACGGGAGAAGACAAAAAAAAAAAATCATTCAGACAGACTGTCTACAGGGAAGACAGAATTCTTACAGAAAGGACCGGAGAGATTTCTGGAGGAGAGTGGATCAAGGTTTGATTCATTTTAAGGAGAACTCTATTGGAGGACTTTATTGGAAATTAGAAGAGGTGTCCTTTACAAATGACTCTTTTTGTTTGTTTGTTACTGAAGATTGAACTTGGGGGGCATTGGGCCACTAAGCCACACCACCTCCCCGCAGCCCACTGAATTTTTAATTTTGAAAGAGGGTTTTGCTAAGTCGCTTAGGGCCTGGCTAAGTGGTTGAGGCTGGCTTTGAAATTGCAGTCCTCCTGCCTCAGCCTCCCGGGCTGCTGGGATTATAAGCATGCACCACCATCACGGTGCAGGGCTCCCTGACATTGACCTTGAATTGAGTGAGAAATCTGAACAGAAAAAAATGAATTACGACTCAGCATTTGCTTTGGTTGATATAAGATATCCCAGAACTGGAAACAAATTGAACTATAAATATTCCGTTTCAATGACTGTAGGTGACGGACATACAACTGTAGTACCCCAGAACGTTCTCAGAGGGTACACAATGAATATGCATTTGCCTCCACACATCTTCACTATTGGAAGGCAACGAAATGAATGTCTCTCGTCGATTTGGATCAGACTTCTTGGTGCTCCAGTGTTTCCTTATTCTTTTCTCTCTCCCTGGGATTGCTCCACCTGTACGATTTCTCATTATCTGGTACTCTAGAATTTGTAGGGTTAAAAACAATAAGATGGCTATTGAATCGCAATCCTTCAAAAGTCTGTAAGTATTCAAATGACTTCCTGGGAGGTGATTTGGTTACGATCCGCTTTCTTTGGAAGGATACTGGTTAACTCAACAAAATTGCGGGTCTTGTTCCTAAAGGTTCGCGCTTGCAATGCGTGAGTCCCCCTTAAAGCTCAGATATTGAGTTCACTGCAATAGTCAGATTCTCAGGGTACTCAGGTAAATAAAGAGAAGCAACAGGGGAACACGGACTCGGTGGTCTAATGGCCTGAAGTGCAGTCCTCTGGGGTGATTGATGGATGTGCCCCGTCACTAAGGAGATCTTCAAAGTGATCCACGGGCCGATGTGGTCGCCACAGCCACTCTGGATCACTGGAGTTCTCTCTGCTTTGCAATCAGCCACTTTGGTTGTATTAAGGACCCCATCAAAGCAACTCTACTGTAATTCCCCCAGATACTCAGCAGTCTACCTCAAAATGGTGTATTCTGTCAACAATGGAAAGAATCCCTGCAAACCGCCCAGTGAATCATCACCGAGAAGCCCTGTCTGAAAAAAAATTTTCCCAAGGAGCTGTGGGAAAACCTCTCTTGCAAACAGCGAAGTGTTCTGTTGGTAGCATCCTTAGAGATCCCAAAAACAGGTTGTAAAATTTTGCCATGAAAGGGCATGCTCTCTCTATTAAGTGCGTAAGACGTCACCGTTGCAGGTAGGACGTGTCTGATATTTTTTCTTATGCTTTCAAAGAGGTCACTATGTGTAGATTTTTTTTATAGGTATTTTAGACAATTCAGAAATATCGACTCATCTCACAAGGCTTTATCTACGGGTCTTTTTATACTACAGGTGGAAGTTAAATGGAACCGATGTTGACGTGGGTATGGATTTCCGCTACAGTGTGGTTGAAGGCAGTTTGCTGATCAATAACCCCAATAAAACCCAAGATGCCGGCACATACCAGTGTGTGGCAACAAACTCGTTTGGAACAATCGTCAGCAGAGAAGCCAAGCTCCGGTTTGCTTGTAAGTAGCAATTTAGATCACGCCGCAAATGTTTTGTTCTGTTGTACCCGTACGCTTTCCAAACACTCTTTTTAAAAAACACAGAACAGATTTTAATTTGTTATATGATCTTTGCCTCTTTGCATATTTTCAGAAATGTCTCATTGGTAGGATAAACTGCAAATAGGAGTGGGAAGACGTATCTTTGTGCTTTCAGAAGGATGGAGAGAGTTTGATTATAGGGATTATATCATGATTTGGGTTTTTGTTTCATTTTGGTTTTTTGATACTGGGGATGGAATTCAGGGGCACTTGACCACTGAGCCACCTCCCCAGCCCTATTTTATATTTTATTTAGAGACAGGGTCTCACTGAGTTGCTTAGCAGCTTGCTTTTGCAGAGACTGGCTTTGAACTCGAGATCCTCCTGCCTCAGCCTCCTGAGCCGCTGGGATGACAGGTGTGCACCACTGTGTCCTGCTGATTTGGTTTTCTGATGCTTGGTACACACAAATTCACGCCCACTGAAATTTACACATGTATAAATGCATGTACACAAGTTACACAGACATGTATTTTGAATAGAATGTGCATAAGAAAGCAAATAAAAATGCCAATGTAGTAGTTGATAAGAGAAATACTTTATCCATACAGCACACAGTAGGGAGCAAAGCCTCACCGGTTAATCCTCTAATTCTATAATTTTTTTTTTTAAAAAAAATTTCATGGAGTAGAAAAACATTGAAAAGCAGTTTCAATAATAACCAAAAGGAGAGTTTTAGTATTTCTTGCCTTTTACATTTCTGATTTAGAGCCTTAAAAAAAAAAAAAAAAGTAGTGCATTCCTATAATCCCAGCAACTCAGGGTCATACAATCAACTCTCAGCCTCAGCAACTTACTGAGAACCTGTCTCAAAATTAAAATTAAAAAAAAAGGGCTGGGGATGTAGCTCAGCGGTAAAGCGCCCCTGGGTTCAATCCCCAGGACCAGAGAATTTCTGAAAATTACCATCTCTTAAGACTACTTCTTAATAAAACTCCACGAGCACGGGAAAGAAAGTATGATTTGGAAATGACAGCTTGTACGTAAAATCCCAGGCGGGAGCAGAGAGTACACACTGGAGCGTGCGGGTCTTGGAGGAGTGGAGTTGAGCGGCAGGTTTCGGGGTCTTATGTATTTGCATATGATTAGACATTCCCTGGTGTGAAATCCCAACTCTGCACCGCCGCCGCACCTTCCTGTCAAAGGTTTCATCATTACTAAGCCCGTGGACACTAACGCAGCCGAATATTCTCATTAACAAAACCCTCTCCGGGACCTCGATAGCAAATATGCCTCATATCCAGTGCTTCATCTGTTAGTGCTTGTTTGGTGGTATTTTTTTTTTTTTTATTCGTCGAGAAATGAATTTTTTTTCTGAGAATCATGTGGGATGTGGGGATTCAGGATGATGTTGTTGGTGAAGGTCTCCTGGGCAAGGTCTTCTAAACATTCTTAGGTGCACACAATAACGGGAAGGTAATATGTCTGACTCAGTGCTATGGAATTCCCAGGGCTTCTTAGCTCCTCTTGGCTTCACACAAGCCTGAAATCTGGGCTTCATTTTTCGGTGATGACACGTGAATCTCGCGAGCTACTACGTTTGAGGATCGTGGCTGCTCAGAGTAGGGAAGAATCCATGAATGTCATGATTCCTTGATTTCTAGATTTTGTAAGATGAGAAATTTTCAACAAATAGTCACAACATCAACAAAAACATAGAGAGATGTCAACTTTTTCCTTCTAAAGTACATTTTTTAAAAAATATTACCAATCCTTAAGATGGCCCTTTGGTAAATGTTCAGGCATTTTGACTATGAAAAAAAAAATTGCAGAAAAAATGGAATCTTGTATCCAAGGACGGTCGTTTAAATAGAATCATGAAGCCCAAGGAAAGGTCCCCCTGTCCGTCCTGTGAGGAGTTGGCCTGAGGAGCTGTGTCTGAAAACCACCTTGCTCCTCCCATATCATTAGTCGTAGGGTTTAGCTATGAGACGTCCCCAAAAGCTCACGTGTGAGACAATGCAAAGGGCTTAGAGGAGCGTCTTAACCTGGTTGGTGCACTAACCCACCTGGGTGGCAGGTAGGTAGGGTGTGGATAGAGGAGATGGGTGCCTGGGGACATTTGTCTGCAGTGAGCAGAGATTTGTCCCTGGTGAGCAGAGCGCTCCCTGCTTCCTGATTACCACATCCTGAACTTCTTTCCTCCTCTAACTTTCCTCCATGATGTGCCGCCTGATCTTGGTCTGAGAGCCATAGGGCTGACCATCCATGGACTGAGACCTCTGAAACTGTGAGCCCCCACATAAACGTTTCCTTCTCTAAAACTGTTCTCGTCAGGTCTTTGGATCACAGTCGTGAAAAAGCTGACTAGACCATTCAGTGATACATCCACACTCGCCCAAAGCCTTGGCGGATAATGATTTGTTTTGAAAAAATCCTGGTAAGGGAGAGTTCACCTGATCCTCCCAAAGCCTCCTGATGCAGAGTAGATGGCTTCCTTGTTCAAAAACAGAAAAACTCTTCTCTTCCTTCAATTTCTGTTGTGGTTTAGATATAAGGTGTCTGCTGAAAAGCTCAATCTAAAATTCTATCACTTCTAATCCTTACTGTATGATACAAATTAAGCTTCAAATATATGAAAATATATCTTATGCCAGAATTCTTTGTACTACTTTCAGCAATATCCGCTCCAACTTGGTCTTGCTACATTTTCAAACTCTTCTTTAAAAAAATCCACTCATCAGGGCTACGGCTGTAGCTCAGTGCCAGAGAGCTTGCCTTGCAATGAGTGAGGCACTGGATTCGATTTTTAGCACCCCATCAAAATGAATACAGATATTCTGTCCATCTACAACTACCAAAAAACAAAAACAAAAAACAAAAACACTCACCATAGAGAAGACAGTGTCATCTTTTAAAAATGTAAATTAGATCATTCTGTTTTCCTGCTTTATACCATCTTCACAACTCTCAATGATGCTTACTTGTCTGCTGAATCATGGCCTCCTAGAAATAAGCACAATGCCATGCATGTCCCTTGACCTCTGCAGAGGATGCTGAGGAAGGTTCTGGACTATCACAGCTGGGGAGAGGGGGGGCTGGGACTCACACACCTGTTCAGACGCCCATGGCGCTGTCTGCTGCACCCACCCAAAGCTGATGAGGTAAGTTTTCCAAGATGGCAACCGTCGGTTTCCCAGCCGGGGTGTCTGGTGAGGTGGAGGGGGCTGGGCTGTTCCTATGCTATGTCCAGAATTTGGTCCTGGTCTCATGCCTTGCAGTGATGCGGGTCACAGTCTGACCCACTCTAGTCATGAAGGATGGGTAACCCTGTGTCTCCTAGTTGCCATCTTGGAAGTTCTACTCCACCATCTTGGAAGTGCTACTCCGCCATCTTGGAAGTTCTACTCCGCCATCTTGGCAGTTCCACTCTGCCATCTTGGAAGTTCTACTCTGCCATCTTGGAGTCCCACTCAATCTCCTCTACTCCACTGATCTTTCCTCTATTTTCATGAAATTCCTTCTCCCTATTTTCTCCCCTTTTCTCTCTTATTCTTTCTTTTTTAAAAAATTCTTCCCCCCCTCCCATTTTTTTTTATCAGAGAAAACATCTGACCTTTGACTTTTGGGGATTGGCTTATTTCACTCAGCATGAAAGTCTCCAGATCCATCCACTGGCCAGCAAATGCCACAGAGGCATTCTTCTTTACAGCTGAGTAATAATATTCCATTCTGTGTGTACACCACCTTCCCTTTACCCCTTCATCTGTTCAAGGGCACCTCGGTTGGTTTCATAGCTTAGCTCTCGTTGAGTTGTGCTGCTATAAACATAGATGTGGCTGTGTTGGGTGTCACTGTGGTATGCTGATTGGACATCTGTCCAGAAGGATGGACAAGACTTGACCCTGTCTTATCCATCCTTCTGTGTCCATGATTGATGGCAGATTACGTGTGTGAATACAGGGATTCCAAAACTAATTGCCTGTGTAGTAACACAACAGCAGATACACAGGAGGTTAATCCGGGCATGAAGTACTTTTATAAACACACACCGTTTATATCCCAGGGATTGATTGTCATTCAGTAGCCAGTTGATCATACTTTTCTTCAGTGAATAAATGACCAAAGCAAGACAGTGACATCTCTTAAAGGCCACTAATGTCCTTCATCCCAATCATTTTCACTGTCATTAACAAAAAAGAAAAAGTTGGCTAAGTTACCGAGGCTGACTTCGAACCTGGGATCCTCCTGCCTCAGCCTCCGGAGCCGCTGGGATTGCAGGTATGAGCCACTGTGCCTGGCTAAAATGCTGCCTTCCACCTCACTTTCTGAACTGTACTCTGCAAGTGAGAGCATTCTTCGTAATCACGGGGTTTCATGGCTTCAAGAGACTTGAGAGGTTTCCTGGCCGGTATCTTTTTTAAAGGTGAACTTGAAGGTCGGAGTCTCTGAATTACTCATTCTTACTATGCAGTGAATAAGTCCCAGAGCCGAGGAAATCCAGCTTCCATCTCTTCCTTCCATGCACCCTGGCTCTGTTCTGTTCTAGATCCTCCTTAATTCCTACCCCTGCCCCCAAAAAATCCCTTCACCTCTATACAATGTCAGCATGTTCAGATCTCTTTCTATACTTTGTATAATGTCATCCACAGGTCCGCCTTATAGAGTAGACGTTATGATTTCTACTTTATGGATTATTTAAAAGTGTTTTTGATGGTGATTTTTTTTTTTTGGCAGGACATGGTCATCTCTTTGCATTTAGCCTTTTTGAGTCGAATTGACTGACACAAGCAGAATTTCTAGTTCCCTGCAGATGCTAAGAAGCGGCACCTCTCCGTCTTCTTCTTTTCCATTTATTATCTTTAGAATAGAAGCACTTCCTTGATTAAAGGGCAAGCATAATCCAAGTCTGGACATTTCCAGGAGCATGTATTCTGGTAATGAAATTTGGGGGGCACGTTTTGTTTCTCTGTCCCCCTGCGGTACTAAGCCACCCGACATCCCTTCCCTCTGTGCCCCTCTTAGGGTGGTACAGACCTCCTCCCCCTCGTTCATCGAGGGCCACGGAATTGGATTGCTTCGTTTGTCCAGGCCTGGCCCTCAGGAAGCTCACGATAAACGCGGTGGCCTGAAGGACTCCTTAAGAATTCCATGTCCCGTCAACATCGCGTTGAGCAGCTGAGCTCGGGGCTTTGCACTGGGCCCAAGCATCTCCAGGTGAAGTCCCACAGGAGACAGTTGACGCCTTCGTTGGCACGGGAGGACGTCACCCATGACAAAATTCGTTCCTGTGCAGGACGCCCCCGACACCCCATCACAGTTGGGGCTGGTCCAGAAAGTCAGCCCGGGGCTGTGCCCAGCCAGTGGGGAGGAAGAGCTCTCCTGTCCACCTGTGCATGCCTCCCCAACCCTGGCCCTGTCCGCGTTCCCTGCTACCCAGCGGGCAAAGCTGTTTGAATGCCCTTTTCATTTTCCCGTAGAAAACGGAATCAGAAGATGTGGCGGAGAGTGGAGGGGATCTCAGTTCATGATTTCCACTGTGTGAGGACAGGGATGTCCCCCGAGGGAGGATCTGTGCCGAGGGACACGCTAGGACCCCATCACCCTGAATGCTTCCCTAGCCCGGCATCCCCGTCCATATCTGCTTGTGAATCTTCTTCTTGGGGTGGGGGGTGCCAGGGATTGAACTCAGGGGCACTCGACCCCTGAGCCACCTCCCCAGCCCTGTTTGGTACTTTATTGAGAGACAGGGTCTCACTGAGTTGCTTAGGGCCTCGCCATTGCTGAGGCTGGCTTTGAACTTGCGATCCTCCTGCCTCAGCCTCCAGACTCGCCCCGTGATCCTCTTTGAAATGACAGTAATAACCAGCATTCTTGAAGAGCTCAGGTGTAGCTGGTGATAGCGCAAGCTCTGGAGGCAGATTCCTTGGACTCCCCTGGGTTCAATCCCTGGTACCAAAAACATTTAAAACGATGGTTACCTATTATTATGATTTGGATGGCTCTACTCCAGTTATTACACTAGGCATTCTGGAAGCATAACCCAGGCGAGTCTAGATGTCGTGTTTCATACGCGAAGAACCGAGGATCAGCGAAATGAAGTCACTTTCCCAAGGACACATGGATAGGAAGAGAGATCAGCAAAGGGCCCCAATCACCCCCCTCCAAAGCAGATGCCCATTGTGGGGTTTCTTCCCCATGCTGTTCACCCTATCCCAATTAAAACCATACTTCCTGATGGGATTTTTACTCAAACCATCGATCTGGTGGACGGATAAGAACGTTTCCTTCGTAGAAACAAACTTTAATTTTTTAATGCGTTTCTAACCTTCAATATTATCACATCCACTGTATTTTTCTAATTTTTATTTTTTTTTAGTGGTGAGTATTCTGGATCCCATCACGCTCTTGATTAATATCGAATGACACCGTGCTGTCTCCGAGGGTGGTGCATATATTTGTGGCTCTAATTTCCATCTAATGGGCTTCAGGTTCCATAATGAGAATGATGAATGTAATATCTCTGCTCCGAAAGTTAAGACGCAAATTTCCAACGTATTCCAGGTGGGCCGTAAAACGTCCCGAATATGGATATTTTTATGGTAAATAACCGTGGGCTGGTGAACCGGCGGTGACGCCCCGAACAGTCAGTGACGGATTATTATAAGTTTCTCATTCCCCTATCATTCCGTCCCCCGCATGCGGGAAGGATGCGCTTTAAATGTAGATTATTGTGAAGAGCTTCCAAGAGAATCATCCAGGCACTCGGGATCTTAGCTTGTCAAACCGGTTGCTTCCTAAACGTGGTTTGGGGGTCTTCTTCCGGGAAGCTCAGCTGTTTGGCGACAGTGTAGATCTGTAACCACCGAAGATGGGAGCTATTCCTCATCTCAGGTTGTGCATGGCTGTAATTCATCCGTGGTGTCTCCGGATGGCGGCTGATGAGGATGGCTCACTGAGCAAACTCTGGTTGGGTGCCTGCTGTCTTGACTATGGGTGAGGTGGTATGGTCCCCGAGGAGCCAAGGATGATACCGGGGCTTGGACACTGCCGCAGTCCGGCTGCAGCAAAATACCCTGGGGGGTGACGAGCAACTTGTGTAGATTGATACAGCTTGTGTCGATGGGAAGAGAGTAGAAGAGAGAAATTTAAAAAAAAAAAAAAAAGAAGAAGAAGAAGAAGAGAAATAGAGATAACAAGGGAAGGGGATCCTTAGGGCCAAAGGCCACTCCACTTGGTCTTCCTGTGACCCAAATCACGTCTCTCGATACAACAAACCACTCTGAGTTTAACTTGAGTGAGCTTTATCAGCCGAGTTGTGGGTTTTCTTTTTTTTTGTTTTGGATACCAGGGATTGAGCTGAGGGGCACTCGACCCCTGAGCCACCTCCCCAGCCCTATTCTGTATTTTATTTAGAGACAGGGTCTCCCGGAGTGGCTTAGGGCCTCACTTTTGCTGAGGCTGGCTTTGAACTTGCAATCCTCCTGTCTGAGCCTCCTGAGCTGCTGGGATGACAGGCGTGTGCCACTGCACCCAGCAAAGAAGAGCTAATTCTAGATGGTGAGTTCAGTGAGCTCTGAGTTCTCCTGCGTGAAGATTCACGGGTGATTGTGAAGGTTGTGCTGGGGAAAGAGTTACACGGAGAAGAAGTCTGTTCTGTACTGATAGGGGGTGTTGGCAACCTGGTTCAGGAGGTCTGATCATTGCTTCTGTTTACTGCACATTTCAGATGCGCTTTGCTGTTAATACTGAATAACAAACGTACCCTTCATAGCCAAAGAGTGAAATGTGCATCAGTGAGAACAATCGCTGGGAGTTTGATTGATAGCCAAACCCACGACTGGCTTAACTGATTTTTTTTTTTTAATTAAGAAAACTGCTTGAATAGGCAAACTTTTGTTTCTGAGCAATAAAATGTTGACTGATGACTGTTTGGATAAATAATTGGGGAATATTTAGATCAATTAAAACTCATCGACTTGGAGAACATCTGGATGTCAAACTGGAAACATGTATCCATGCAAGTCTTTGATCATGACGTAAAAGAATGATTTTTTTTTCTCATTTGACTCATGAGAAAAATTCAAAATTTGATGTGACTGAAATAAGACTTTTTTTTTTCTTTTGGTACGGGGGATTGAACTCAAGGGCACTTGACCACCGAGCCCCATCCCCAGCCCTATTTTGTACTTTATTTAGAGACAGGGTCTCACTGAGTTGCTGAGCACCTCACCATTGCTGAGGCTGGCTTTGAACTCGCAATCCTCCTGCCTCAGCCTCCCGAGCGGCTGGGATTACAGGTGTGTGCTTTCTGAGTGGGTGGGAGTCTGTCAACCTCGTTCCAATCGTATCAATGTGCGTTCTTAGAGTTTGTAGTTGAGGGTTACCTACCATCCTGCAGAGCATGCATGTATTCACCTATGGTCCATGTCAAATAGAATCGGCCATCAGATAAGCGGTAACCACTGTAGACACGATGCTTATTGTCCCTCCAATGACGTTGAAACCCTAGCTTCCAATACGGTAACATCACGAGGTGGGACCTTTGGTGATGATCAGTTCATAACTAATAGTAGAGCCCTCAAAAATGCGATTATTTCCCTAACACAAGAGATTCCTGAGCTTCCCTTGCTTCTTGTGCCACGTGAAAAGATGGTGGTCCACAAGCCAGGAAGCAGACCCTCACCAGACACCGAACCTGTGCACACTTGGCTTTTGAACTTCTCAGCCCAGCCTGTGGTATGGTGTTATGGCCTCGGTGACAACGAGAGCAAGCACCAGGAGGCAGATCTATCTGGAGACTGTGACCTCATGTTGGACAAAGGTCTTTCCAAACGTAATCAAAAATCTAGAGCCGAGAGTGTCTAGGATTACCCAGGTGGGTCCTGAACCCGGTGGCAAGTGTCCACATTAAGAGACTGAGGAGACGCACAAAGGGTAAGAGAGGAACCAACCACAGGGAGGCCGGTGATCGCTGGAAGCTTCCGGAAGCTTCCGGAAGTTTCCAGAAGTTTCCAGAAGCCAGGAATCCCCCGCTGGAACCTTTGGAGTGAGCACAGCCCTGAAGACTTTGAGTTTGTACTTTGCAGGCCCCAGAACCTTGAGAGAACACATGTCTGTTTCAAGTCACCGAATCATGATGATCTGTTTGTAATACTCCCCCCTCGAAAACAATAAAGACCACCCACCCTATGCATCCACTCTGCTTTTCTCTCTCTTTCCGGACCACTCGGATCAAGAAGGACAAAACACACACACACACACACACACACACACACACACACACACACAACTAGGGAACGAGACTGAGGTGAGAAGCTTTCACCACTCAACCAGCCCCTGTAAAACCCAGAGTCGTCTGGACAAGTTTCATGTCTCACTCTGCCTTTCTCCCCGGAGGAGAGGATAATAGGGGTCTGAACTTGATAGAGAGTCTGATTGGACCGGGTCACGTCAACGGCAGCCGCAGCAATTCAAACAGTCACCTTTCTCTCTCCCTGGCTCGGTGCGGCCTCCCAAATAGACGGCGCTGGCCCTTTCTCCATAGGACAGTGATCTAGATGACTCAGAGCACTTTGTCGGTCCCTAGTCTCTCTCCCTGCACTTCTTTTTTTTTTTTTATTGAAGGTCACTTTCCCTGACTTCGACCCCTTTGTCTGGAACTCCAAAGCCCCAGAAACCGGCTATTATCGCATTTCAGTGTCTGACCTACCTGCGGCGGTAACAGTGCACGGCGGGCTCCCAAGCATTGTTATGTCAGCCACGTCACGACACTTCTGGCCCCCGCAGGCCCCTGCGCTGGCCAGGGTTGGCTCCCCTTGTCCTCCCCATGAATGGCTTTCCCTGAGTAGATAGACGCTCCTGGGCACGGACGGCCCTCCTCCCGGCTGATGAGGATTTTACCTGCCACACCAACGACTCTTTATGTCTCAGCCACACTCTGCGAGCCGCTTGGAGAACAGAGCGTGCTTTGGGGTACAGAGGCTGAATCTCCAATTCAAAGGCATCACGAAAAGAGGTGCAGGTGTTTTCCAAGAGCCGAATCGGTGGGTCAGACATTGCACCGGAGATTAGATTCTGTCCCAGCCGCTAGACCCTCACTGGGCACAGCCGGTCAGCAATTTACTCCTGAAATATGTATTTAGGATAAACACTGATGAGGATCAGAGCACTCATCGGCGCCCAAACACTTGAATTGTTGCATATCATCAGCATGTTAGATTCATTCATCTTTTTTTTTTTTTCTATAGCACCTGCCGCACCCCAGACATCGAACAGGGTCCTGTGCAAGGATCAGTCTGTTCGCTGAGTCTCATAAAACTCAGATCACATGGACGTTCTCAGTTTTCGATCCAGGGACTGCTTTCCCTTCACAAGCTCCTCCCCAGAAGGCCAGGGATGGGTGAATGGGGCTCAGTCAATATCTGCAGAATAAATAAAGCTCAAGGAACCAATGGATGAGCTTATTGAAATAGTAGAAGAGCAACAGAAATGCTTTGGCCTTTAGCAGTCTATTCTGTCACATTTCCTCTTAGATATTTTTTGGGACTGAGACATCACTTCTTTCACGGTTCAAAAATTGGGATGCAGGGCTGCGGTTGTGGTTCAGTGGTTAAAGCATTTCCCTAGCACGTATGAGACACTGGGTTTGATCCTCAGCACCACATGGAAATAAGTAAATGAAGGTATTGCCGCGTGCGGTGGCGCACGCCTGTAATCCCAGCAGCTCGGGAGGCTGAGGCAGGAGGATCTCGAGTTGAAAGCCAGCCTCAGCAATTTAGTGAGGCCCTAGGAAACTCAGCAAGACCCTGTCTTACATAAAATACAAATAAAAGGCTGGGGATGTGGCTCAGTGGCTGAGTACTTCTGAGTTCAATCCCCCATCACCCCCCAAAAATAAAATGAAGGTATTGTGTCCATCTACAACTAAAAAATATATATATATTTTTTAAAAATCAGGATATGCATGCAATGAAAATATCCATTCATTGGAGCATTTCTCTCTCCCTGTAAAATCACACACACACACAAAAATGTTTGCCTCTGACTTTTAGCACCATGCTTTTCTTATAGATATGTAACAGCTTTATTAGAGTGTGTCTTGTGCTATGTAATCCACTAATTGGAAAATTTAAAATTCATTGGATTTTAGTTCGACTTGCCATGTAACCACCCGCACTGTCTGATTTTGGAACATCTTCTTCACCCTGTAAGAGAACCCTGTGCTCATAACTCTGTGCTTTTTCTGGCCTCCTGACCAGCCCTCATCTGTAGTATCTGTCTTGATGGATTTTACTCGTCTGGATTTGTCATATAATAGAACCAAATACCTGCCATCTTTTCCTTTGGCGGGGGGTACCAGGGATTGAGTTCAGGGGCACTCGACCACTGAGCCCCAGCCCCAGCCCTACTTTGTATTTTATTTAGAGACAGGGTCTCACTGAGTTGCTTAGGGCCTCATTTGTGCTGAGGCTGACTTTGGACTCACGATCCTCCTGCCTCAGCCTCCCGAGCCAGGCCCCTGCCATTTTTTTTTTTTTTAACTTGTGTATAAGTCAGCATAAAGGTACCAAGGCTTACCCTTGTCACAGTTTGGATCACTGCTTCGTTCCTTCTGTGGCCAAAACCACGTCACCGAGTGGTGGTGGGCCTCGTTTTATTGATCCATTCATTCCTTGATGGACAGCGGAGTTGATTCCACTTTGGGGCTCTCAGAAATACTGCCTCTGTGAACGTGCGTCTGTGGATTTTTACGGGGACACAGGTTTTCATTTCTCTTGGGTCTGTCTCCCGAAGTGGGGTCCCAGGGTAGAACTGTAACTGTCCCTTTCGCATTTCCAACAATTTCCACAGTGGTTCCAAGTTGGCTGCGCCGTGTTAGGGTGGCACCGACGTTGTGTGAGGATGTCCCTTTCTCCACATCCTCCCTAACCCCGTGACTCTCTGGGAAATTTTAGTCCACCTACTGATGGCGGGTGGGGATCTCACGGTGGTTTTGATTGGCACTTCCCTGATGACCTCAGGGTCTGGCTACCTTTTTGTGAGCTTATTGGCTCTTGGAACATCTTCTCTGGAGACGTGTCTCTTCAAATCTTTTTACGTTTTTTGGGGGAGTGGATACTTGGGGTTGAACCCAGGAGCACAGAACCCCTGAGCTACATCCCCAGCCCTTTATATATATATATATATATATATATATTTAGAGACAGGTTCTCACCGAATTGCGTAGGGCCTCGCTAAGTTGCTAGCTTTTTCTTTTTCTTTTTTTTTTTTTAAATTTTATCTAGTAATAAAATCATTTATTTACCTAGTTGATTGTGACATGAAATTGTAAGGTTTATAACACAGCACAGCTGAAAAGCATCATTAATGTGAGTCAAACGGAAAAGAATTAAAAATAGTTGCTAGCTTTTTCAGAGAGGAAACGTTCTGTGAGTCTAAGGGATTTGTGCGGTGGAAGAGGAACCACCTCACCCGTCTGCAGCTTTTCCGCATAAATCCTGTTTTGTCTCATTGTGTTTTCCTGAACAAGTGTCTCTTAGCACCACTTGTAAATCAGGAGTTAGAGTCTGAGGTTACCAGGGGGCTCATTTTTTTTTGGGGGGGGGGGGTTCAAACTCTGGGCCTCGCCTGCCTTTGCCACCCTGGGTAGCATGGCCTTCCCCAGTGAGCAGCTTCCTCTCTGAGGGTCTGCATCTCCCCTGACCACCATCTGTACATTTTATTTCCTGGTCCGTCTGGTGCTTACCGTCGTCTCTGTGTTAGCTCGTTTTTTCTGTCACTGTGACCAGACGACCTCACAAGAGCGACAGAGAGGAAGAGGGTTTCAGGGGTTCCGTCCCTGACGGGCCACGTCCGTGTGGCTGCGGGCCCAGGGTGAGGCAGGACCTCGTGGCAGAAGGACAGGGACTCAGCACGTGGCCAGGAAGAGGCAGAGAGGTCCACTCGGCGGGAACGAAATCTGAACCCCAAAGGGACACTCTGACCCACCTCCTGCGGCCTACGGCCACCTGGAGCCACCACCCCTGCCCTGGTTGGGGGAAGGCTGTCGTAACCCAGCCGTGTCCCCTCTGAGTTCAGGCACTGTGTCACCCAGGAGCTTGGGGGGACACCTCCCAGGTAACCAGGGCACAGTTTTATAGGGACGGCGGGTTGCTAAGTCACACTAAGGAGAAGCCGGGGTCACAGCGACTCGGGACCGCAGCCCTGGAAGTTCTGAGCCTGACGGGTCCCCGTGCAGAATGAACTCGGAAACTCAGATGAGAGTGTTCAGATCAGGATGGAGGGGCCGGGGGGGGGGGTCTCCATCTCCGTCAGGGCTTGGTTGCTCAGGGGGAGGGCGACACCTCACAGGGACAGGGTGGCCTCTGCTCCCGAGGAGCTGCCCTCTTGGGCTCGGTTTTTGAACTAGACACGTGGTCCGCCCCTCACCACGATGGCCTGCTCAGCGGGTCCTGAGAGGGCAAGTTGTGGGCGTGCTCCTGCCTGCGTTTATGGAGTGTTTTTTTTGAAGTTTCAGTGAGTCGCAGAAATGATCATGAATTCGTGGGATCCATCCCATCCTTGGTGGGAAAAC